>NC_050180.1:29166215-30366215 GCF_008315115.2 Sander lucioperca | reverse complement strand
TCGCACAGAGAAATAATATATCAAAATTTGCATACACAGAAATTACTTGTAAGGATCAATTCAAAGTAGGTTTATTTTCGTGGAATTTATTGACAATATGAAAAATATATAATTTTACATTTACTGTACCCATACTGATGATGCTGTCTTTGTAGCATTTATATTTCAGGACACTTAATAAATCTTTGACAACACAGTTAGACAACACTGTCTATGTGGTTAAAACTTAACACTTACTGACTGTTGGCTTGTAGTTGACTGCTTGGCTGTCATACTTGCCATATGGTGTACTGTGTTTAGATGGAAGCAGCAGAATTTTGTTTGCTCAACTACAATTAGAGACAAGACACTGGCAGTTCTATCAGACATAATGCTAGCCAACAAGAAATATGTGTGGCCTCAATAGAAAGTATTTTATCTCAGGTAAGAAAGCTTCAGATATTATACTTCAGAAGTACATATTCATGATATAAGTATAAGTATATATATATAAGTAATGATCAAATCACATTCTCCTTAACTAGTCTTTGATTTGACGCATCATGGATCCCCAAATCACCACGCTGTCACAGAACAATGTTGTTGTACAGTGTAATAAGCATGAGTGAGGTCTATTTAGGGCTGTGATGTTCAAGTAATATTCCTTGCTGCTGGTTCAGTATCAGTTACGAGCACACTGACACAAGGAAGAGTGACAACCCACATATTGATATTTGCCATTCTCTGCTTTTGCCTCCCACTGATCAAATTAAATCAACTGTGCAATGAATAAAAGGGCCAAGTTTATTACACTGGCCCAATACCGACAACACTGACTTCTTGCTGTTGTTTACGGCCCAGCATACAAATGAAATCAATGAAAATGAATGAAATTTGAAATCTGAATCCTTAAGGCAGATAGATACATGCTTCATTTAGTGCAACATATTCCTGAATGTTACTGTTCGAAAAAGACCATTATTGGAGGCACTGCCATTGGTGGTGCCCGTTCAAGCTCATGCTATCAGTGGCTGATAAGCAGATCAGCAGAGGGTGGGGGAGACGTTAAGAGTGGGTACTTGCTTAGATAATGTGCCAGCTTCTCTTTGCAGTGTGAACCGCCGAGGCTGATAATGAAAAGCAGCTACTAACCAAAAGTTTCCAAATCAATTTACAGATTTGGGGCACATTTAGGAGAGGGCAGTGAAAAGGCAAATGGGATGATTACTGTGGATGTCTGAGCAGATGAGAATGGGAGGTGGGTGAGACAGTTTCATGACATTCAGGACAAAAAATGTCTCCACTTAGCTGGCCTTTCACATGTAACCATTTCTTATTAACATGTTCTAACACTAGCAGTATACTCTATAATGTATTTGATGTGTTCTCACTGGTAGAATGCTGTGAGCGTTTGAGTTTGATGGATTTGAGTTCAACTGATTCAACCAGCTTGTGAAGTCTAGTTACATTACACATGCTTGACATTGATGAGAAATCTCATGAAGGGAGTGGTTCGCTTGGACAAGCACAGTTTTGCATGCTGAGGTGTTCGTCAAACAGACAAATTAATTAATTAATTAGGAGGCACAGTCAATCAAACAACCTCTGTGTCCTCACTTTGACATGCAAGGTTACTATAGTTAGGCCAATATATTTTGACATAGTTCCAGCTTTGTTGCCAGTTTGAATTGGGATTTGTTAGCCTATTTGAGGGGGCTCTGTGGTTTCAGGGTTGCTAGCTACCAAAGATTGGAGGCAACCTGCCACAAACTATCTAGCCTTAAGGTTATAGTATCATTTTATAAAAATTGAAACATTATTGGTGGTAGCAACGAGCGTTAAGGTGCATTAGCACCACCTAGACTGAGGTCACTGATCAGTGACAGAAAAAGGAAACCCCATGAAAGTTCTGATGTTTGCAAGTTCTTACATTAATTTAGGAGATTTAGGACTATGTTCTCTACAGCTACAAAGAAAACAATGTTTTAGTCATTGTTTGCATTATTAAGACCAAGAAAAGTGTAAAAGTATATACGTTGTTAAAGATGTGCAAATTTAATTTTCCCCTGATGACAAATGCTGTTTTTCCTTTACATGGTACCTACTCAACTCACCTTGATTCTACTCGCCTTTTTTGGTTTTCCATTATGAAAAAAGTCCCTGGTACCTGCCAACAGGTACTCTTTTTAGTATCACCTCCGTCGAGGTTCCAAGCGAGCTGAGGCGATACCAAAAGGTGATGTGAAAACCTGCAGACTATACTGATTGGTCAGAGAGAATCGTCACTAATCACTGCGTCATCATTGCTAGCGACAGATGAGGGTGTCCTGAACAAACCCGCCATTTTTAAATAATTTAGCCAGCGGTGTTTTTTTTTTTCTTTTGAAACAAAATTTGTATTCTGGCTGTGGCAACAGCCACATGCCGAGAATCAAAAACAACACACTTTCAATGTTCTGTGTGTGTGTCGCATTAGGTCACGGCAGTTAGGTCCTGCGGCGTCGCTATGACGACAAGCCACACCATGAGGCGGTACTAAATCTGCAATGGAAAAAGGACGGGGCACCGCGGCTGAGTTGAGCCGAGCCGAGCCGAGCCGAGCTGGTACTAGCAGTGGGTAAGCGCCAATAGAAGAGTGTAGGCCTATGTGCCCCCGGCTTAATGTAACCCTATGTGTAACTCCCACAGAAACAATAGTCCAAACAACATGTGCTCACACAATATTAAACAATACAGTGTGACAATATACAATAACGAATGGATATCGTAATGCGTAGTGTATGTTTTAATTGAGAGACCCGTCAGTCTGTGGAATCTCTCTTATGACGAAGTGGAACAATAACAGACACACTGATTTGATATCACAGCCAAACACATAGAGGAGACAGAAAGATCATTTTATCCTTTTTCCAGCCATCTGGATTCACCTTGGAAGTTGTGGATGACAGCAGCAACAGTAACACACACACATACACGCACACATACCACATACACAGAGAGAGAGAGAGAGAGAGAGAGAGAGAGAGAGAGAGAGAGAGAGAGAGAGAAGAATCATCGAGTCCTCCAAATGACTCCCACTTGCTTCATGTGTATTTATGATCTGTATACAAATTGTAAAAATGTACTATACTTTAGTTTATCAACTGAATATCAAAACATAATTAGACAATAGTCTTTGAATGAATCAGATGTAAAAACATTAACTGTCATCCCTAATGATGTGCTTTTGTTACAAGTATTTTGAATGTGGAATCACATCCAAATAGAAATTAAAGAATACATAGAAATACAGTACTATTAGCTATTCTCTGTATGACAGCAAGTGCCATAGAATGTAATAATTGAATTGAATGTATTTCCTTCACACACTTTTGGCTTATTTGCTTAGAACAAAATAGAAATGAAACTATAATTCTGCTCTCCCCAGCCTCATCTTGTGGTTTCCAAATATTGCCCTTGAAATGTATTATTGCCTTAAACTTGGGTTAGAATAATGAAAAGTCGCCTTAAGCCTAGTTCACACGGGACGATTTTAAAATTGTCGGCCGATTTTCCAATCCTGAGAGACCCCACACACGGCGATAAAAAATCACGGGTCTAACAGTTTTGGTCGTACAGTGTGTGGTGCGCAGCACACGGCAAAATTAACACATCACACACAAACCGATTTGACTCCCGAGCATTCCCAGGTCAGACGGGAAATCTCGCAAAATCCCTCGAGATCAAACGTGACTTCAGAGTAAACAATCATGGCGGACGAAGAGGATGCAGTGGCGATAATTTGTAGTTTGTTTTTAACCGAAAAAAAACGTTATCAAAAGAAAAGGCAATGGTCAAAGAAGTGGAGACAAAGCGAGCATGGACTATACTTGCTATACTTATCTCCGACGTCCACCGGACTTTCTGGTGCGCCATGCCGCCGGCTGTTTTGATTTTGTTTCCCGGTGCTTTCCTCGCTGCCTCCTCACCTCGCTTTCTGATTGGCTACACGCCACAGTCCACAGGCTGCGTGCTCGTTTGTCCCCGGGGGACACCACACACGAGGAGAAATCGTGTCATGAATCCCGCTGTTTGAGTCTGTTTTCTGCTTGAGTTGCCTGTATTCTGCCCTGGAGTCTGTTTTCCTGTGTTCCTGAACGCACCCTGTCTGGTTGCCTGGCAACGTAACAAGGCGGGAGATCTCTCTACTACCAACACCTGCATCTCATCAGCTACCTGCACACCTGGTCCTGATCACCACCTCTCCACTACATAAGCTCTGACCTGACATCCATTCCCTGCCGGATCGTTAGCCACTAACAGTATGTTGTGCCAGCGTCTCAGCCTCACTTTGCTAAGAGTTAGTTTTGCTGCTCTGTTATTTGTATTTGCTGTTCACTTACCTCCGTTTCTTCTGTCAGCAGTTACTCTCCTGGAAGATTCACTCCACCTCTGCCGAAACTACATTGGATCTGCTCATTCCCTCCCACCTACTCACCTCCACTGCTTGCTTTGTCACCTGGATTCTTCTGCTTCCACATTTAAATCTGTAAATAAATACTCACCTTTTCTCAACTCACCTTGTCCTGGTTCCGCCTTAGAAAATCGTGACAGAACGATCCGGCCAAGAATGAACCCAGCGGACTTGGACTCCGTTCGCCATGCCATTTCCCAACAAGGGAATATGTTGGGACAACACAGCACGGCGCTACAGGAGATAGCGTCTTCAGTTCGGAACCTTTCTGCCAGTATGACGAGGATCCAGGATCAGCTCAGTTTGCCGGCTGAGAATCCACCACCTGTTTCACCCTCCTCGCCTGCCACTTCTGGAGCTGTTTCCTTCCGTGAACCCAAGGTTCCGACGCCAGATAAGTACGACGGGGATTTAGGAAGATGTCGTTCATTTCTCATGCAGTGTGGATTAGTTTTTGACTTGCAGCCCAACTCATACACCACAGACAAGACCAGGATAGCCTTCGTGATTGAATTGCTGCGTGGAAGAGCTCTGGACTGGGCTTCGGCCTTATGGGAACGACAGGACACCTGTATGGGGTCTTACCAGGAGTTCACGACAGAGATGAGGAAGCTGTTTGACCACCCCGTCCGAGGTAGGGACGCAGCTAATCGTCTGTTTTCACTTCACCAAGGAGCTCGCAGTGTTGCAGATTTTGTAATTGAATTCAGAACGTTGGCGGTGGAGAGTGAGTGGAATGAGACATCACTACAAGCGGCTTTTTATCAGGGGTTGTCGGAGCAACTTAAAGATGAACTGATTTCTTATCCTGAGCCTAGTGACCTGGACAGTCTGATAGCGTTATCTATTCGGGTGGATAACAGAATCTGAGAGAGAAGGAGGGAGAAACGATGGGGGTCTTCCAACCAATCACCGTCTCTGTTACCATCCAAATCGGGTAATAGACCAGAAAGAGCTGATCATTCTTCACCACACGAGATTAAAGGAGAGTTTCTGCCTTCAGATCCTGAACCCATGCAAGTGGGGCGGCACGGGTTAACCACGGAGGAGCGCCAACGTAGATGTGAGACCAACAGCTGCCTTTACTGTGGTAACTCGGGGCATTACATCTCCACCTGTCCCCAGCACCTGTTAAACGGCCCGGCTCGCTAAGTTTGGGAGGACTTTTAGCGAGCCATTTTCAGTCTCCCAATAACCCTGTCAGACCCCGTTTTCCTGCTACCCTCATGAACAATAATCAGATTTTAGAGATTAACATTTTAATCGATTCAGGTGCTGCCGACTTGGTGGAACAGCTGGGGCTTTCCAAGGAGCAATTACCGGAAGCCATTGAAGCAACTACTCTGAACGGCAGACTGTTGGTACGCATTACTATGAGGACTGAACCTGTTAAAATGCTGCTGTCAGGTAATCATTCTGAACTCATCTCTTTCTTCATTCTGCCATCTCCCCGTGCCCCTCTGGTTCTTGGTTACCCCTGGCTTAAGGAACACAATCCCACGATTGATTGGGTGACTGGCAAGGTAAATAGTTGGAGTATTGAATGTCATGCTAACTGCCTGAAAACTGCCTATTCTCATTCTGTTCCCAGTCTGGCCAGTGATTCTGCTTCTCCAGATTTGTCCCTAGTTCCTGAAACCTATCACGATTTGGGTGAAGTTTTCAGGAAGCAGAGGGCGCTGTCACTTCCTCCCCACCGACCTTATGACTGTGCGATAAATCTGATCCCTGGAGCTGCCTATCCCAAGGGACGGTTATACAGTATCTCTCGACCTGAACGCGAAGCCATGGAGACCTACATAAAGGAATCTCTTGCTGCCGGTCTCATTCGTCCCTCGTCATCACCCCTGAGAGCTGGATTCTTTTTCGTGAGTAAGAAGGATGGCTCTCTTCGACCTTGTATTGATTATCGGGGTTTGAATGATATCACGGTCAAGAACAAGTATCCCCTGCCTTTGATGAACTCTGCTTTCGACTCCTTACAGGGTGCTACTGTGTTCACTAAGCTTGATTTACGCAATGCGTATCATCTGGTCCGTATCAGAGAGGGGGACGAGTGGTTGACTGGGTTCAACACACCTATGGGACATTTCGAGTACCAAGTGATGCCGTTTGGACTGACCAATGCTCCAGCTGTTTTCCAGAGTATGGTGAATGACGTCCTAAGAGATATGATCAGTCTTTTTGTATTTGTTTACCTGGATGACATTCTCATTTTTTCTAAGGAGCTTTCAAGTCACATCCAGTATGTCAAGCAGGTCCTGCAGCGGTTATTGGAGAACCGCCTGTTTGTGAAAGCAGAAAAGTGTGACTTCCACGCCCACACCACATCATCTCCATCTCCAAGGGGGAGATAAAGATGGACCAAGAGAAGGTCAGAGCGGTTCTTGATTGGCCCCAGCCCGGTTCGAGATTGCAGCTCCAGAGGTTCCTGGGATTTGCGAACTTCTATCGAAGATTCATCCGTGACTACAGCCGTGTGGCCGCTCCTTTGACTGCCCTGACTTCTAGCACCAGAACATTCTGTTGGAATCCTGAGGCGGACCGAGCATTCCTGGAGTTGAAAAGCCGATTCACTAACGCCCCTATTCTCTCTCAACCTGACACTTCCCGTCAGTTTGTTGTGAAAGTGGACGCTTCTAATGTGGGGGTTGGCGCCATCTTGTCCCAGCGAAGCTCCACTGACAGTAAACTCCATCCCTGTGCCTTCTACTCTCGTCGTCTTTCGCCTGCGGAGAGAAATTACGATGTGGGAAACCGGGAGCTCCTCGCTGTTAAACTCGCCTTGGAGGAGTGGCGCCACTGGTTGGAGGGGGCAGAGCAACCGTTTGTTGTCTGGACTGACCACAAGAATCTTGCTTATGTGCAATCTGCTAGACGCCTCAACTCTCGTCAGGCCAGGTGGGCTTTGTTTTTTGGACGTTTTCATTTTTCCCTGACTTTCAGACCTGGCTCCAAGAACGGCAAGGCGGACGCCTTGTCCCGGATGTTCTCCAAGACGGAGGAGAGTGGGGCCAAAACTGAGACTATTCTTCCCCGGGATTTAGTCATTGGAGCAGTTACTTGGAGGATTGAGGAGGAAGTCATGGCAGCCCTTCGGACGCAGCCCGGTCCCGGTAATGGTCCACCCGGTCGGTTATTTGTGCCTGAATCTGTCCGGTCTGCAGTTCTCCAGTGGGCCCACGCCAACAAGATGGCTTGTCACCCTGGCGTGGCTCGGACAATGGCATTACTATGCAGACGATTTTGGTGGCCTGCTATGGGAGAAGATACCCTGAGTTTTGTTGCTGCCTGTCCAGTTTGTGCGCAGAACAAGAGCACCAATCGGCCCAGCTCTGGACTTCTTCATCCTCTACCGATTCCCCGGCGACCATGGTCGCATCTGGCTCTGGACTTTGTCACTGGGTTGCCCTCATCTGATGGGAACACGGTCATTCTGACTATTGTGGACAGATTCAGCAAGTTCTCCCACTTTGTTCCCGTCTCCAAACTTCCCTCTGCCACTGAGACGTCCGAAATCCTTGTTAGGGAGATTTTCAGGGTCCACGGTCTGCCCAGTGACATTGTTTCTGACCGTGGTCCTCAGTTTACATCTGCTGTCTGGAAATCCTTTTGTTTGGCCATTGGAGCTACTGTCAGTCTCACATCTGGATTTCACCCCCAATCTAATGGTCAAGCTGAGAGAGCCAACCAGAAGATGGAATCCACACTTCGCTGCCTGGTCTCCTCCAACCCCACCTCTTGGGCTTTTCAGTTGCCATGGGTCGAGTATGCCCATAATACTCTCCCTACATCTGCCACTGAGATGTCTCCCTTCCAGTGCCTTTACGGTTACCAACCTCCATTGTTCCCTTCTCAGGAAAAGGATCTCTCGGTTCCCTCTGTCCAAGCCCATATTCGCCGTTGCCACCGGACCTGGCATCGGGCCAGACGGGCCCTCCTCAGAGTTTCTGATCGGTATCAGCTCCAGGCTAATCGTCGCCGTATTCCAGCTCCCATTTATGCCATTGGAGATAAGGTCTGGTTGGCAACACGGGATCTTCCTCTGCGGACAGAGTCAAGAAAACTGGCACCTAAGTTCATTGGTCCGTTTGTAGTGGAGAAGGTCATTAATCCTGCTGTGGTTCGACTCAAATTGCCCAAGACACTCCAAGTCCATCCCGCCTTTCATGTCTCCTGCCTCAAGCCGGTTCTTCTCAGTCCTCTGTTGCCCCCTCCTCCTCATCCTCCTCCTCCTCGGATGATCGGAGGTGGTCCTGCTGTCTACACGGTGCGCCGCATCATGGATTCCAGACGACGGGGTCGGGGTTTCCAGTATCTCGTGGACTGGGAGGGTTATGGTCCTGAAGAGAGGAGTTGGATTCCTCGACGTCAAATCCTTGATGATGACCTTCTGCGTGACTTCTACCGCCTTCATCCTGGTGCTCCGGGTAGTCCGCCCAGTGGCGTTCGTCGGAGGGGGGGTACTGTCATGAATCCCGCTGTTTGAGTCTGTTTTCTGCTTGAGTTGCCTGTATTCTGCCCTGGAGTCTGTTTTCCTGTGTTCCTGAACTCAAGCCGGGCAACGTAGCAAGGCGGGAGATCTCTCTACTACCAACACCTGCATCTCATCAGCTACCTGCACACCTGGTCCTGATCACCACCTCTCCACTACATAAGCTCTGACCTGACATCCATTCCCTGCCGGATCGTTAGCCACTAACAGTATGTTGTGCCAGCGTCTCAGCCTCAGTTTGCTAAGAGTTAGTTTTGCTGCTCTGTTATTTGTATTTGCTGTTCACTTACCTCCGTTTCTTCTGTCAGCAGTTACTCTCCCGGAAGATTCACTCCACCTCTGCCGAAACTACATTGGATCTGCTCATTCCCTCCCACCTACTCACCTCCACTGCCTGCTTTGTCACCTGGATTCTTCTGCTTCCACATTTACATCTGTAAATAAATACTCACCTTTTCTCAACTCACCTTGTCCTGGTCTGCTTCTGGGTTCCGCCTTAGAGAATCGTGACAAATCGGGCCAAAACAATCCAACATGTTGGATATCCCCGATTTGAGATCGGAGCGGTCCCGACGTCCTTCCGAGCAGACGAGAGCAGTCTTAACACACTACACACGGCAGGAATATCTGATCAGATTATTTTACGATAATCGGAGCATCCTTAAGATTGTCGGAAGGGGTGAATCGGGGCTAAAATCGGCCTAATTATCCTGCCGTGTGAACCAGGCTTTAGCTACAGTGCTTTTCAAAAAAATCTACGGAGTCCGACATTTATATGTTATGACACATGAATAAGAAGTACGATGAATAAAATAAAATCCAAGTCAGGCAGGGAGAAATCTTCTGGGTGCATTTACATTTCCTGCTGTGCCATCTGAATCCTTAAGAGCTTAAAACAACATCATAGACAAGCTAATGTCAAGCAAAAATATTTTGTGAGTGAAAGTTTGTATTGTAGCTTTGTGAACACCCAGATTTCACACAAACATTCTTGCACTCTAACCGTACGTACACACCGCCACTGACTTGAGCTTCAAAGTTACAGGAAGTCATTCATTTTCAATGGAAGCCGGCTTCTCTCAGCTGCAAGAAGCGGCAAATCCGTCGGTGTCGCGTTTTGGGCATGTTGAGCGACCAGAGCGTCAAGCAGAAAGTTGAAGTTTGGTCAACTTTATGGTAATGAGCTATGACGCGGTTCAGCGGCAAACGACCAGCAACCAATCGGAATATAGATGTCCTTCGCGCTGGCTGATTCCAGAGAACATATGATGTAAGCTTTTGTTCCTACCAAAACATTAGTTCTGAGAAAATAGAGGAAAAGCTCATCATCGCTGTTGCTGGGTTCCCTATAATTTATGATATGACTTTGTTTGCGTATAGGGAACAGGGTGCAGCTGACAACACTGTGAGGGGTGTTAGTAAGCTTGTTACCCTCGCAGTGCTGTCAGCTGCCCCCTCTCTCCCTCACATGCACGTGCACACACACAGTATCATTCACACAAAGTATCATTCACACAGGAAGTGCTGTGAGGCTGCCTTTGGGCTGAGAGGAGCGGGGTGCAGCTGACAACACTGTGAGGGGTGTTAGTAGAGTAAAGTTAAGATTGAACATGATCGAACATAGAATGCTGCCACGTCAGAGCGGCCAAAGCGTCAAAAGCTTCCCCGTACTTTTTGACAAGCGTCCTAGACAGGGCGGCCAGAGCTTCTTTTGCAGCTCAAGTCGGCGGCGGTCTGTACGTACAGTAAGATCTCTAAGTCTCTGTTCTGCATCGGCAAAAACTTGGGATCCTCCTCCTTCCTTTCCTTCAGAAAACTGTTAGTTTTAATTCAAAATCCATCTGAAATGGGCATTAACATTGGTCGCACATTGGTTGCCTGGTATATGCCTGGTATATGCTTTTTATCTGTTACATTTTCCATCTGCAGTCCAGAATGTCCTTGTTACACCAGAATAAGTCTATATATCGTCGACGATTCATTTAGGGGATTGCTCCGGTGTCGCCAGAAGTTCCGCCGGATGTCCCCGCTTTATTTGTGTTGGCATTCTAAACTCCAGTCGATTTATGAGGACTATGGTTAACTGCTCCTCAGATCTCTGCATGGTAAATGCAGACAGCTTGCTAGACTATCTCTCAAATCAGAGTTTTCTGTTGCACGACTAAACAACTTTTGAAAGAGCACGTTCCACCAAAACAAGTTCCTTCACGAGGCACCGTTTTTGCGTCCGGCGCTTAGCACTGCCCAAGACGATTGTGATTGGTTTAAAGAAATGCCAATAAACCAGAGCACGTTTTTCTCCTATCCTGGAATGCTGTGGGGACTAGCCAGACCCTCCTCCGAGGGGTGTGGAGGAAGGACTGGCAATGTGAACATACAACATACACCGGAATAAAAAGACTCAACATCCAAAATGTAAAGTTGCACTTCAGATTTATGTGACTTAAGTGAAATTGTTATACTTAAAGTAAATAATATGGCTTAATTTGATCCTACTGTGTTGTACTCTGCACTTGCTTTTTTGTCATTACAAATAATAATAAAGCAAAATGATCATCTTAATAAGATAACATAAGGCTCGCAGAATCGGTGGACTCTTTTAAATCACTTCTCAAAACTCATTTTTATAGACTTGCTTTTATGTATGTGATGTCTCTTTTTACCCTCCTTTTATTCCCTTTTTATTGTCTCATGTATTGTTCTTTTTGATCTGTATCTGTTATTACTATTGATCTCTATTCTATATATACTGTATGTGCTTATTTTGTCTTCTCATTACCTTGTTTTGCGTTTTTGGCCCCAATGTTTAGCTGTCTGTCATTTTACTGACCTCTGTTGCCTTGCTTGTGTGGCGGCACGAGAGTGGACAGAACAGATCTGTCCACTCTTGTGCCGCCACAAAGGCGAGGAGGTTGTGGTCTAGGTGGAACCTGCCCCAAAAACACGCCACAGCGCCACCCTGTGAATTTCACCCAGGGAATGATTTTACTTCCTAATTGCAATGTTATTGATACAATTAAGGACACACAGGTACGTCTACAATTTAGCCAGAGACGAGGTTCAATTTTTAAGGAACAACACATTTTATTTCGATAATTTTAAAACAATTTAAAACACATTCATACCTCATGGATTTTTAGGTAGAAAACTAAACTCACTAATGAAAAGAAAACCAAACAAAATGTAAATGCAACTTTTAACTAAATTGAAAACAAAATAACAAAAGGGAAAAGAAACAACTTAATCAACCAAATTATAATGTAGGTAGCCAACCCCTTCCGCTACATTCAAACGTTTTAAAACACTGGCCCACATAAAACAGGTGACTCACACATTTGACCGTATGACCGTGACGTAGTTGCCCAGTGGCCATGAAGGCAGGACGGGCGTGCAGCAATCTTTTGAAGTTGCTGGTACAATATTCAGAACATACACTTTAAGGCAAAACGACAGCCCAGGCAAAACAGAAGCCAGTGGTTAAATGCTATGCGGCTGAAGACGATCTCCAGCTGAACCAGCCCGGTTCCGCTCAAACAGCATTTGCGTCGACCCGAAGGAGGCAGCTCAAAGCATGCAAACCGCACAGCAACTATTGGTGAGATCCGCTATTTGAATGCGTTGAACGGCGGGGTTGAAGACTGGCCCGCCAACCGGAGATCTGTAGCGCAGCAGAACAACACACGCGGAGTGAGTGACCCGGAAGTATGACGCACTTCCGTCACCAACGAGCAAGAGGGCAGTCAGGAGGACTACTACCTGTTTTTATAGGGGGCCCTGCGGCAGTGATTGGCCAAAAGAACACCAGGTAGTTACGAGTTAAACTCACTACAATCGTCTGTCAAAGCACTTTATTATTATTATTATTATTATTAGTATTATTATTATTATTATCTTAAAATAGAAGATATCCTGTCTCTCCCATCACTTAAATTATGAACAGGTAAGTAAATGGTCTTGAAGAGGATTCTTTTTTTTCCTTCTCGGTACTGACTGTCTCTCATTTGGATTCTGTCTTGACTTGGACTTGAACCTCTGTTGCATTGTCTGCATCAATGAGCTCTTGCACGCAGAGCATGCAGCAAAGGGTCATCTGGAGCACTTTCATTAGCATCTTATCTGCTTGTGTTGTTAGCAGCAATTACGAGCTTTGACAGTGACCTTTTTAAAGATCACCAACCTATGCGTGTAGTTTCTCATGCAGCCTGTGGCGGAAACATTGATTTGTCTCACAATAGTCCATCCCATTGTTTACCAACTGATGTTTTGAGTTGAGCCTTAATAGCCAATGACGACACACTTGAGTGTTCTGTAATCTCTCCCAGCTAGTCTAATTTAGTATATTTCCTCTGAAGGTTATATTTAACATTTAGACAGTTTGACAGCTTGACGTATGTCTACGATGTTGAAAATTTAAATTACACCATGCAGAGGGAAGCGTGCATGGCTTATTTAATCATTTTCAGATTTAAGTCAGAGAAAGGATTTGCTTGTTCTTTGGGTGAAATGTGGCAAAAATGTATTTCTTGCTCTAAGCATGTTTATATGGAAATGGATCACTGTGGATTAAAAAAAACAGGCACTCCAGGAGAAATGTACATCTGCTGTTGTTGATATAAGATGATAAATGATTGTGGAGGTAACTTTGAGCACATTTGAATCATTTTCCCATAAAGACACATTTCTGGAAGCTGGTGAGCCTTATTAAGAGATCTGTTTTGTTGATGGGTGGAACCTCTTGTATGGTGTGCAGTGTGTATTGTTGTGTTGTTAAACCTTGGCAGTGCAAGCAAATTCATGTGCAAGTGGCAAGGTATCTTTTTTCAGAAATGTGCCAAAAAAACTAGTGTTTGCTTTCAAACAATTGCAGTGCCTCATGTGTTTTTCTGTTAAGAAAAAAATGTAAAAAGGTAAAAAATCGCACAGAAAAATATGAGGAAATTACAAAAGTATAACTGTCTGTAGTTCACAGACACCATATGAATGGCCCCGATGCTGTAAATCCAATAGCACTGAGATTTATTTGAATCATATGTTCAGAAGATTGCATTCACCCTGAGAAAAATGAAGATTGTCAACCACACAAAATGCCAATGTTTTGTTACAGGGCAAGTCTTAAATTAAAAAGAAAGAAGGTGGAGAAGTCGTTGAAGCCTAAACAGACGAGCTAGCTTTCCTCCTTTTGCTGTAATAACCAGCTGCTGTTGATTGAACCACAGAGCCTGGAGGAGTGCACAGGCAGATGCTCTGGTGACACGTAAAATGACGAACACCTTCTGCGCGCATCTGTATCACCGCAAATGTATGAGGGGCCGTCAGGGACATTATTCAGAATTACCTCTCATAAACACTACTGAAACGTTCTCATAAACGCTACTGAAACACTCTCATAAACACTACTGAAACGCTCTCATACATACAACTGAAATGCTCTCATGCGCAACACTGAAATGCTCTCATAAACACTACTGAAACCCTCTCACACGCAATACTGAATCACTCTCATATACACAACTGAAACGGGAATTCACTTTCAATAGTGTATATGAGAATGTTTCAGTATAGTGCACAAATCTGTTTCAGTGGTGTTCATGAAAGCATTTCAGTAGTGTTTATGAGAGCATTTCAGTATTGCGTGTGAGAGAATTTCAGTTGAACAGGAAGGCATTTCAGTTGAACAGGAAGGCAATTTGGTGTAACAGTAAGGTGGCTGGGAAAATTGCCTTCCTGTTCAACTGAAATTGTTAGGCCTGCTGCTGTTGTGGCTGCTGCTGCTAGATAGCTCTCTGTCTCTGCTCTCCCCCTCCCCTCTGTCTGTCCTTAATTGCAGGAGTGAAGCCTGGTGTGCGGGAATCAGGGTTCCAGCTGCAGCTCATTCACCACAATCACCTCAGCTTTAAATACCCCAGTCAACTTTCCACTCATTGTCAGATCATAGTCAAGATGACCACGTTAGTCTAGCTGCTGACTTCACCAGTTTGTATTAAGCTCTTGTGTTTTTTGCTCGCTCTGATTTGCTCTGTTTTTGCCACAGCTCTTGGAACCTGATTCCTGCTGCCACTTCACTCCTGCCATCCACCATTCCTGCCTTCCCCATTCCTGCTCTCCACATTGGATCTCAGGACCACTCAGAGGTACCACTCCCGCTCTGTACCCTGGATCTGAAATCCATTGGATTTGGACTTTGCTTTTCCGGTTGCTTTTTGATCTTGGACATTTGCAATAACTTAATAACCTGTTAAACTTCCATTTGGCTCTGCGTTGTTGTCTGCACTATGGTTCAACTTCAGTTTCACTCATAACAGAAATCCACTCACACGCAATACTGAAATGCTCTCATAAACACTACTGAAACAGATTTGTGCACTATACTGAAACATTGTCATATACACTATTGTAAGTGAATTCCCGTTTCAGTTGTGTATATGAGTGATTCAGTATTGCGTGTGAGAGCGTTTCAGTATTGCGCGTGAGAGCGTTTCAGTAGTGTTTATGGGAGCGTTTCAGTAGCATTTATGAGAGCATTTCAGTAGCGTTTATGAGAGCGTTTCAGTAGCGTTTATGAGAGCGTTTCAGTAGCATTTATGAGAGCGTTTCAGTAGCATTTATGAGAGCGTTTCAGTAGCATTTATGAGAGCGTTTCAGTAGCGTTTATGAGAGCGTTTCAGTATTGCACGTGAGAGGGTTTCAGTAGCGTTTATGAGAGCGTTTCAGTAGTGTTTATGAGAGCGTTTCAGTAGCGTTTATGAGAGCGTTTCAGTAGTGTTTATGGGAGCGTTTCAGTAGTGTTTGTCAGGGTTTTGGTATTTTGTTCTGTTTTATTGTGTAGTCTTGTTTCTCTGTTTTGCTTGGTTTCCTGTTTTATTTTGTAGTCTGTCTTGTCTCCCTTGTCTTGTCTAGCTTTCTTCCTGTTTTTGTTTGTTTCCCGCCTTTTTTGATTTGTTCCACCTGTTGTGTCACCTGCCTCTCGTTCCCTCATTACCTTGTGTATTTAGCCTCTCTGTTTTCCCTTGTCTCTTGTCGGATCGTCTCGTCTTCTTTGCTGTGCATTCTGTTTTGTTTCTGCATTCCCTGTCGTGGATTTCCCTGATGTATTGGATTATTGCGCCAGTAAGTTTTTGCTTATCTTTAAATATAACTCTTTAAACTGCATTTGGGTCCTACCTTGCCTGCCTTCGCACCAGCCGTGACAGTGTTTATGAGAGTGTTTCAGTTGTATGTATGAAAGCTTTTCAGTAGTGTTTATGAGTGTTTCAGTAGTGTTTATGAGAGCGTTTCAGTAGCGTTTATGAGAGCATTTCAGTAGCGTTTATGAGAGCGTTTCAGTAGTGTTTATGAGAGCGTTTCAGTATTGCACGTGAGGGTTTTAGTAGAGTTTATGAGAGCGTTTCAGTAGTGTTTATGAGAGAGTTTCAGTATTGCACGTAAGAGGGTTTCAGTAGCGTTTATGAGAGCGTTTCAGTAGTGTTTATGAGAGCGTTTCAGTAGTGTTTATGAGAGCGTTTCAGTAGTGTTTATGAGAGCGTTTCAGTATTGTTTATGAGAGCGTTTCAGTATTGCACGTGAGAGGGTTTCAGTAGTGTTTATGAGAGCGTTTCACTTGTATGTGTGAGAGCATTTCACTTGTATGTGTGAGAGCTTTTCAGTAGTGTGTGCGAGTGAATAATCTTCCAGTTGTTTATGTGAGAGTGTTTCAGTAGTGTATGTAAGAGCATTTCACATATGTTTGTGAGAGGTAATTCTGAATAATGTCCCTGACGGCCCCTCATACAAATGTATGCAATAGCACGCAGTTTCTCACACACACACACACACACACACACACACAATCTCCCTTGAATTCTGGGGCTGGGACAGTAATTGTCCACCAGATCAAATTAATGTGGACAATCACCACAGAAGCTCATCAAGAGAAGCTCTAGTCTTCAACGGTGGAGTACAAGGAGCCAGGCTGTTGTACCCTGAATGACACAGTAATGAGTGAGTGATCTAAAGAGGCTTGTTTTTGATTGTAAGCTGCATAATATGACTGAGTGGAACATCTGCATTTTGGAGTATTTAGCAGGGTAATAAATTGAATCATAAAATCCTGAATCAGTATTTACTAACAACAACATTCAAAACTTTCTAAATTAGGTTTTAGATAGATAAGCTTATCTGATAAAGACAAATGAAACTGAGGACAAACAGTGTGTGACCCTTTTACATACATGTATGCGTCCCTTGCGTACTTATAAGGACCAGGTAAGGATCAAAAGAAGGTTAAGACTCACCAAGCTTTGATCATACTGTAGGTGAGGGCCAGGTCAGACCATGATCAGATGAAACCTGGAGCCTCACAGTGGGGGGTTCTGAGCTGGGCTGCATGGCAAATGTGTTTTCCTTTTGAACAAGACCATCAGTTATTGGGTTAGAGTTTGGGATTGCTAGCTGATGACTTTAAAGGGATACTTCACCGATTTAGCATTAAGCTTTGTATCAGTAGAAACACGGTAGTATTTTCCAATGACCGTGCTTCCCTCCCTCATGTCCCCCTAAGACGAGAGATCTCTGTATTGTGGGTCTGGAAAAAAGATTTTTTGCCCAGAGGTAATGGACTACAGCCAGCAGTAGGAGCTACTTCCGTATGTTTTCAACCCGCCCATAGGGGGTTGGCCTGTCGTCTTTACCCGAAGGTTGCCGAAGCAAAACGAGTGTCAGCCATCTTGAAGCTTCGCTAACAGGCTCCGTCTTTTCAACAGAAAACTTTTACAACAATTATGTGATACATTGGTACAGATTGGAGAATATGCAGGACACTTTATTACAGACGGAATACCCGACACATTACGCGAGCTTCGCCTGCTACGGAGACAGCACCTCAGCCTGCGGTGTCGCCCGATGCCGCTAGCCGGGGAAAGGGACCTCGACAGCGGTGTGCAGGAGTGGAAAGCAGCTAGGTGGAAAGCCGACGCTAGCCGGCCACCTGTTCCATCAATCCTGCTTGCAAGTGTCCGCTCATTAGACAAAAAACTGGACTACATCCAACTTCAACGAAACTCCCAATGCAAGTTCAGAGACTGCTGTGTTTTTGTTGTTGTGGAAACATGGCTGAACAACAGTGTACCGGACTATCCAGCTGCCAGGCGTGCTAGCCTTCCGAGCAGATAGAGATGCTGCTCTGTCGCCGGGTAAGACTAGTTGAGGTGGGCTGTGTTAACACGGACAGGTGCAGAAACGGGGGTGCTTGTATCCAACTAACTGCTAACTGCTGGTGGAGTTTGTGACTGTTAAATGCCGACCATTCTACATTCCACAATTCTACAATTTACGGCTGTGTTTATACTCTGTGTTTACAGCCCACCAAGCGCTAATGTTAGTATGCGTTAGCTGAACTTTACGGAGCCTATAATGTGTGTGCACTAAATGTAGCCTGTTTCGTATGTCATTTTTTATATAATGTCGTTTTTATATATTTTAAATGTGTAACACCAGTTGAGCCACGGTGAAACATTTCGTGTATATGGTTGAAATGACAAAACACATTAAAGTTGAGTTGACTGTCTCACTGTCTGTAAACGGTAGGCGTGGCATGGGAGTGGACTCTAAAGCAGCGAAGCAAGTGGGATTTGGTGTCTTTCATCCACATGAGCCAAAACACATTTTCTGTCTTTTCTCAGCCTAGAAGCCACACATTTCTACTACATAAGTGACCCAATTTAAAGATATATTCATCTTTCCAACAGTGAAATATCCCTTTAAGGAATGACACTGTAAAAATTCTTTGATATTGTGGCAATCCTTTTGGACTGTAAGATCAAAGATCCGTGTACAGACACAGTATTGTAATTACTGCCACACACTTAAATTAAACCAGCGAGTTTGTCGACATTGAAGTACAATGTCGACAAAATTAGACCGGCATGCAACATTGATGTGATAGTGTAAGGATACTTGTTAAGAAATTCAGTTTCCATAGTGTAGAAGTTATTACTGCTGGATTGTGCAACTAAAGCTGCATTATTTAATTTTGACCATGAGAAGGAGACAGACTCCTTAACAAAATCAAAGAATTAAGTCATAACAAATATATCAGCTAATCAAGGTTTTAAACAAATGCCCACTTACACATCCAGAAAACACAGAGTATCATGAGCATCCCATACCAACTAAAAATGAACCCACTTGTTAAATCATCGCTCCATAGCACTACTATTAGTCAAAAACGCCACACGTTACCTTTAAATTATCAGTGTTGTCATGCTGGGCAGGTAGGGTATTGTGGACTTGTGAAATTGAACTCAAACAACAATTGGTTTGCCTTGCGTTAACTACAAACAATCATCTGAATGCTGCATCAAGCGTGTTGATTCTCAGTGGGATCTGCATCACTATATTCTCAAGCACGATATCACCAAACAGGCCAGGATCAATAACAAAGTTTTTTGCCCTGGATTAACATTTCAACCAACCAATCAGTGCCATGTTTTGATTGTGATGTCATTAATAGTGCGACATGAAGGTAAATAAAAAATAATTTAAAAAAAAATGTCCGCCAACCCATCGCAGACAAGTGGATGCTTCACTATCAGGTAAGATTTAGCCTACTTCCAAGAGTTTTAAATACTAATGCCTCTTGAACATCTTCAAAAACATTATAGAGTTAACGTGTAGGCTAAACAAGCTAATAACGATAACTAGCATGACCAGCTAGTGTGCTAGCATTTACTAAATTAAATTGGAAAGGGTTGAGCTACCAAGTGTGATATTGATAAGAAATAAAATATCAGTGTCCAGTTATATCTCTTAACAAGATGGAATGGCTGTCATTAGGCTAACCACTTTAATCCTATGGAAAACAGGCTACCTAGTATGACCAGCTAGTGCGCTAGCAGACTTGTTGTGGTATGAACTAGCCTAAAGTTAGCTTACTACTAAAATGTTCAAGCTAAGCCTGTGTGAGTCTGTAGAATTTTTTTGCATAACTAACATTACAGACAAAACACAGCAATGTGTGTTTTAATCAAAGTTGATAGCATTAGCAACTTATATATGCGATGCTACAATTAGCTGTAAGTCATTAAGTGTTGATCCAGGACCACCACAGTTTTGTATTGTGAGTAAAGTCTGTGGAGGTAAAACCAGGTGCTCTTTTCTTTCAGAAATGGAGGATATTATTTAAAAAAGCTGTCATCATTGGAAAAAAAAGAAAATGTGGATCCAAGAAAGCCAAACTTGATGTTTTTGTGATGCCACGTCATCCCCCTCCCACACACCTCATTATCATTACTTATAATTCCTTTTGAGTACATGACAATAAACTACTTGAACTTGAAAAGCAAGGAAATGTCGAGATATCTGCCAGTGCAGTCATTCAGTCCGCCAATTCAGTCATTCAGTGTCAGACAGTCAGCAAGCTACTCTGACAGAGAGAATTTTGGTTGAGACCACAGCTATTCAGATTAGACGGACTACATCCAAACAGAAAAGGGTCTAGACAGTTAATTTCTAATTTCACTAAATGTATTGCTGTCAATCTCCCACCTAGACTAGATTGACTAGCAGCCTGTCAAAGTAAAGGTCCATTAACCAGCCTGAAATCCCCCCCCCCCCCTCAATCCCAACCCTTGACATTTTGCTCCCCATTGACTTCTTCTGTTCCTGTCAAAATCATAACCAGGAGGAAGCGCCCGATCAGAATAAGTCGACCAGTATTTCTTTGCTTACCAGAGCGGCTCCCTTGTCTGGCGCTGCCACTATCCGGTGGGGGAGCTATGCCCTCACACTCTACGTCTGCCCCTTCTGCTATAAGGTCCCCAGATCCCTTAAAGTTTGTACAACTGAACATAAGATCACTGACTAGTAAAACTGTGTACATTAATGACCTTGTTACTGAGCATAATTTGGATTTTTTTTATCCTTACTGAATGCTGGCCATCCTCCACTGCCACAACAGTACTCATTGAATACAATTTCTTGTTTTCGGCAAGGCAAGGGAAAAAAGGGGGTGGAATCACCGCTATCTTCTCTGATGCCAGTGACAGTATAGAACGTAAATTTGGCAATTTCCCACTTTTGAATACCTAGCTTTTGGTATTAGAGCCCCTAAAAGTATCCTTGTTCTGTCAATATATAGGCCCCCAAAACACAACTCGGATTTCCTCTTGGAATTCTCAGATTTGCTATCCATAGTGCTGGTTAAACATGACACTGTGCTGTTAATGGGTGATTTTAACCTCCATATTAATGACAGATCTGATCTCAGAGCTAGGGAATTCATGGACCTAGTTGCTAGCCTTGATTTTGTACAACATGTGAATGGCGCAACTCATAACTGTGGGAACTCATTAGATTTAGCTTTTACACGCAGAGTAAATGCTGATATCTCCTCTATCGAGCAGACCCCCGTCTCAGATCACTTTTGTATTTTTTTTAATGTTTATTTTAATATCCTAATGTGTCCTGACCCTGGAAACTACACATATCGTCGAATCGACAGTACTGCCAAATCTATGATGGCCCAGACTCTACCAGACATTCTAAGCTCCTGTTGTGCTGCCGCCTCCATAGATGACTTATCTGACAGCGTTAACAGCGCCTTAACCACGGTGCTGGATTCTGTCGCTCCCTTTAAAACACGGAGACGAAGACGGTCTAAACTAGCCCCATGGTAGTGACAATATTGTACACTAGAAAAGAACTGCAGAAAATTGGAGCGAAAATGGAGGGCAACTAAACTAGAGGACCATCTTCTTGTATGGATGGACAGTTTTAAGATCTATAAGCAAGCAATGTCGAGCGCCAGGACAGCTTACTACTCGGAGTTAATTAACTCCAATAGTAATAACCCAATGTTTCTTTTTTAAAACAGTCGCCAGTCTCACACAAAATAGCACTGTATCAAAGTGAACTTTTACTGCTGAAAACTTTTTAGATTTTTTCATGACCAAAATTTATCTAATTAGAAATACGATAACAGATATGATTGATGCCTCAATCAGTGAAGCTGACGATGACTCAATAACTCAACCCTCTGGCATTCTCTCCCAATTTACCATTATCTCCCCAGAATCATTCATGAGCATAGTTACCGCTTCTAAATCCACCACATGTTCACTAGACCCAATTCCAACCAGTTTATTTAAGGAATTACTACCTGTTTTCTCAGTTCCTGTCTTCTCACTGTAAATAGGTCATTATCAGAGGGTTTAGTTCCATCTGCCTTTAAAAACGCAATTATTAAACCACTACTAAAAAAGCCAAAAATGGATTCACAAATCTTGCAGAACTACAGACCAATATCAAATCTACCACTCATGTCAAAAATATTAGAAAGAGCTGTCACTGACCAACTCACAGTCCATCTATCCCAGAATAGTCTATTTGAAAAATTTCAATCCGGTTTCCGTTCCTGTCATTCCACTGAAACAGCTCTGACCAGAGTGACAAATGACCTACTGTTAACAGTAGACTCTGGGCAAATTTCTCTGTTACTGCTCCTTGATCTAAGCGCCGCATTTGACACAATAGATCACACAATACTGCTGACTCGCTTAGAGAGGCACATCGGGATACAGGGGTCAACTTTATCATGGTTTTTTTCCTACCTGTCAAATAGATCCCAATGTGTGGATTACATCAATAATACCTCTAAGCCTGCCAATGTAAGTTTTGGTATGCCACAGGGGTCAGTACTTGGCCCTATCTTATTTTGTATATATCTACTTCCCCTTGGCAATATTATGAATGTGTTCAACATAAAGTTTCACTGCTATGCAGACAATACTCAACTCTATGTTCCTATTCATGCAAATGACCCCACCCAATTGAACCAACTGAACAAACTAGAGGACTGCCTATCCAAAATTAAGAGATGGATGTGCAGAAACTTTTTACTGTTGAATGCTGATAAAACAGAGCTCCTGGTAGTAAGGCCTTCCAAGTGCAAGAACTCACAAGAACTTGTAGTGCGCATAGATTGTTGCGACATCACTGAGAGCAAAACTGTTAAAAACCTTGGTTTTATTTTCGACTCTCAGCTAAACTTCTGAGATCACATTAAGTATGTTACAAAAACTGCTTTCTACCATCTGAGCAATATTGCAAAGATTAGATCGATTTTAACAAAGCATGATGCAGAAACTGATTCATGCCTTTGTGTCTTCTAGGAATACTACTGCAATGCCCTGTTTTCCGGCCTCCCTGCATGTTCACTTAGAAGCCTGCAGCTCGTCCAAAATGCAGCAGCCAGGGTATTGACAAGGACCAGGAGATATGACCACATAACTCCTGTCTTAACTTCACTCCACTGGCTACCTATACAGGCAAGAGCAGATTTTAAAGTCCTTCTTTTAACCTACAAATCGCTGAATGGCCGTGCACCCTTTTACCTAGCCGAACTGATTAAACCCTATACCCCCGCACGACCACTCCGCTCCCTGGGTA
The DNA here is from genome assembly GCF_008315115.2 of Sander lucioperca. Classification (NCBI taxonomy): domain Eukaryota; kingdom Metazoa; phylum Chordata; class Actinopteri; order Perciformes; family Percidae; genus Sander; species Sander lucioperca. The sequence continues at coordinate 30,342,867 of NC_050180.1, read as the reverse complement.
CCAATCTTTTAGAAATTCCTAGGGTCAAAAAGATATCCGTAGGCCACCGTGCCTTTTCTTATCGAGCACCATACCTCTGGAATAACCTTCCATTATATGTCAGAGAAGCCAGCTCTATCACCACTTTTAAATCAAAACTCAAAACATTTCTTTTTTCAAAATATTATGGACCATTATTATGACCTTCTCTATCTTCTGTTTCTACCCGTACCACTGTTTATTTCACTTTTATGTATGTATGTATATATATGTGCGTGTATATATACAATATTTTACTGAATTTCCTTTTGTACAGTGTTTTGAGACCATGTCTTATGGTGATATTGCACTTGAAATAAACTTGAATTTAATTTAATTGATTAGACAGGCTTCTTGTGTGTGTTCATGAAAATGTATGACATGATTAAAAAAAACTCTGTTTAATAAATGATTTTTATATAGAAATTAAAATTGTAATTGGTCCAATTTCCCAATTAGGTGGGAAAGAACATGCCCCACTGCAAGTGGTCCAAATGAATGGGTTTCCAAACTAAAAGCGGAGTCCGCATCATAAACTTTGTTGTTCTCCAACATCTTCAACAGAGTTTGTCCGTGGAAAAAACACAGCAAACCAAGACATCAATCACAGCAAAACAACAAATTATTATAAGACCTATGTTATGGTGTGTATATATATATATATGTCAATCGATTAAAAAATTAATCTAAATTAATCACATGCATCCATTTTTGTTATGAACATATTTTTAAAACAATTTTGGCAGATGAGTGAATCAATAAAGAGCCAAATCAACATTATAGACTTTAAAGTTCAACATCTCTCTCTTTTATTATAACGCATCAGCGTAGTGCCTAGTGTCAGATTGGCTCGATGGTGTTTTTTGCCTCCAACGGCTGCCTTCCAGGCAGCTAACCCTAACCTTAACCCTAAACATAACAATTTCCGCGCTGCCTGAGAGGAGGCGTTGGGGGCAAAAAACACCAAAGACCGTCAGATTGTGTGGTAGTCCTGGATCAACACTTAATGACAGCACAGAATAACTGTGGCTGTGATTGTCCTGGACTAACAATAAACAACAGTCCAGGATGAATGTGATGCTGTGGTGGTCCTGGATCAACACTTAATGACTTGCAGCTAATTGTAGCATCGCATATATAAGTTGCTAATGCTATCAACTTTGATTAAAACACACATTGCGGTGTTTTGTCTGTAATGTTAGTTATGCAAAAAAATTCTACAGACTCACACAGGCTTAGCTTGAACATTTTAGTAGTAAGCTACCTTTAGGTTGTTCATACCACAACAAGTCTGCTAGCAGGCACATCTGATTATTAATCTGATGGTGACCGCCATGTCCCATTATTGGCTGTGAAAGCACCACTGATCACGGTGCATTTGTTGATATGAATGTGTTGAATATTGTAGCTTGTATGAAACGGTAAATGCATTGCTGCTCTATCGACGGATTACGGATCTCTGTTCAGCGAGATAATAAGCTCTGTTGGTCCGTCAGGCTACAGCCTGTGTAGACTGACGGAGCTGTGTTTATCTCTGCGAAGAATCAGCTGTTTAGCTCACCAGAGTTTGTATAATAAACATCCCCTCGTTCAGATAAAATTCTCAGAGCCTGCCCTAACTTCACGTTAGTCCAGACCTGAGTGAACGAGAGGATTGGTCATTATTGATAATCAAGATCCAAAGTGTCTTTTCTTTCTCTAAAACGTGCTTTCCTTTCCTCTTTTACACTACTTTTACATACGCACACATTTACACACGCGCTGTAGCAGCCCCTTGGATTTATTGATCAAAACGCAGAGAGTTTCAAACGGGTGTCGGTTTATTTCTTCCTCTCAACGAGCACCATGCACCATAAGCACCATGAACACCGTGAAAACTACAGAATAAAACAGAAGAAATACAAAATGCTTCTATGTAGTTTCACAAATAATTTGCACATAAATCATGTTCACATATTAATCATGTTTACACCCAATACAAATCATTTTAACATTTTAACTAATAACAATATGAAATATGAAATGAAATGTTTTTAAGCCATTATGACAAATAAAATATCACATGCTTCTTTTAATTGAAATACAATATATTATAATTGTTCACATAAAGAATATATTGCTTTTATCTTGATGACATGTGCAATTAACCCATAAACAAATTAAGTAATGACATTCTCTTTTCCTTAAACAAAATCCCTTCTGATAATAATTCACACTCCACACATTTTTCCTTCATACCTCATTCCGCTCTCCAAGGGCGCTAATCAAAGAGTTTCCTCCATCAGCTAGCATGCTCTCTAGCTTGACACACCCTCACAGTTCGGAGCTCTTAGAAATAACAGGTACAAACAATACAAAAGTAAATAAACAAAACAAAAAGTAAATCACAATGTAAACTCTTTCTTTACAGGATTCAAATGGACGAACATGATAAATAACTAATGTGTTTACAAGTTTTTACCGTTCCTCCGACGATGCGTGAGCACCACACTGTGAAGAAAAAGCAGAACAGACCACAAGGTGGCACTGTAGAACTACAAGGTCTTGTTAACACATAAATATAATACTGTGTAGGAGAATATTAATGCAATTTATCAGACATTTACACATGCGCCATTTTAAACAGCTGGTTAAAAATGGCACTAGTTACAACAGCTAGTTACGTAAGAGCATACACAGCTTCACAACTGCGCTCCGAGGGTTAAGCGTTTGTGTAGCTCACGCAAGCAGCCATATTTGATGTTCTGTACCGGACTACAAAGTGTCCCACATCTGGCGGTGCTTCACTCGCCCTCTTGATCACGTGGTTTAGCTACCCCCGCGGTCTCGTCACCTCCCCCCTCCTCCTCACACACTCACACACTCAAACACCCACACACACACACACAGAGGCATGTCTGCTACATCTCTGTTTGCTTTGCTTTTGTAGTTTGAAAAGGGTATATAGGTTTATTGATTGAAGAACTATTTATTGTCAATTGATAATTTGGAAGTAAATACATTCTATTATACTTTAAATAGCAGTTGTTTGTGATTATTTGTGTATTTATTGTAATAAGGAACTGTTCGTTTTTTTATTTAAGGGGCTACCGGAGGAGTTTTGGGATCTTTAGTCAAAATAGACTTGACCCTCCCTTCGCCAGCAATACATTTTTCTATGACCCTCCAAAATGATTGGGAAAAGAGGCATGACCCTCCCCAACAATTGATTGATGCCTTCTGTACAGGTTACCGCTTGGCAAAGATGTACAGATAGCCACTGTTTTTTTTACAATCATGACATACATGACTTAACCTCTGCTTTCTCATCTTACACGTCACACTCCACCAAGATGGTGGCCATTTCAGTAGATTTACTCTATACTATAAGTCAAAAATTAACTGCAGTTTCTTTTGACAGTCAGTGTGTTCAATGAGTTTACAACACCTTAGCGGTTCTTCAGAGCTCATTAAAAACTGTAAAAACTGATAACGGAAAATGGTTCTTGAGTGACAGATGTGTGCCTGTGTTTGAAAATTAAATCTGGTCATGATACACATGTACTAATTCTCTTGTGTTTTAAAGTGTGGATATTTTCGGCCTATAAAATCCTTATTTTATCATACTGCTGTAATCTGGTAGTCGTGGCATCACGATACCGGCGCAGATCCTGCCAAGGCAGCTGCCTTTAGGTGCTCTGGGTAAGTCTGTGTTAGTTGTGTGAAACCGGTGCATGCAAACGCGGGGTGCTGTCCACCAAATGCAGATAATGCGTAGGCCTACATAGGGGCAGGATACATGCTGGAAATTGAAGCGAGACCTGGATGCGGGAGATTTAGGACACCCGCTTTGTGGATTATTCCTTGAAGTTATGAGGCCCGTGGAGACGGGTTGTCCGCGTGGTAGCAGGATAACGGGCTGCCTGCTGGGCTGTCGCTAAACAGACCAGGGGAGAGGCCGAGATTGAGCGCTACATGGAAAAATATGCACAAAACAAGCCACTTTGAAATTTTGTTGTTTCATGAATACAAAAGTTGGGTGACCCTCCCCCTAGACTAAAAAACGTTGAGTGACCCTCCCCTCAACAAAGAATAAAAAGACATGACCCTCCCCTATTTTCCTCCGGTGGTCCATTCCATGAATACCGAACGGTCTCTAACTGCTGGTTAAACAGGTCTGTGCTCGAATTCACCCTTCCTTTTGTTCCTTTAAAATATACCAGATAAATTAATCAAATTAATTAAGATCTGTATTTTAAAGGGAACACCACCTATGAGACTGTTTCACAGCTCAGTTATTGGTCCCTGATTCCAGGGTGGTGCCCCATCTTGATTGTTTGTCAGTTTGGTAAAGTTATTAATACACATATTCATAATTTTATTAATTGATTTGATAAAACATCTTTGATAATTTGCCAATAATTGAATCTGTACCCCTACCAATTCCCAACAGAAGCATCCACTTGTCTGCGATGGGTTGGCGGCCATTTTTTATTTTATTTTTAATTTACCTTCACGTCGCACTATTAATGACATCACAATCAAAATCTGCCACTGATTGGTTGGTTGTAATGTTAATCCAAGGCAAACAACTTCGTCATTGATCCTGGCCTGTTAATTACTTGGTGATATCAGATCGTGCATAGTCTCACATTGCCATACCTTCCTCCACAGCACTGCGGTGGAGGGTCTGGCTAGTCCACACAGCATTCCTGGATGGAAGACAACAACAACCTGCTCTGGTTTATTGGCATTTCTTTAAACCAATCACAATCGTCTTGGGTGGTGCTAAGCGCCGTATGGAGCCACAGTGCCTCTGCAAAATAGCCTCGGGAGGGAACTTGTTTTGGTGGAACATGTGTACGTTAAAAGGTTGTTTAGTCGTGCAACAGAAAACTCAGATTGGCCAGATAGTCTAGCTAGCTGTCTGGATTTACCCTGCAGAGATCTGAGGAGCAATTAACTATAGTCCTCATAAATTGACCGGAGATTAAAATTACCACACAAAGAAAGCGGAAGGTAACGGACATCCGGCGGAAAAGAGTGAAATCCGGAACGGAGCAACAGAGCAATCCCGGAAGTGGAACATGGTGGATATAGGCAAGCATCACTATAACAACCCTTTAACATTAAGTCATTGGATTTACTGTAGCCACGTTCCGACCTGGTTTTAACATCTGGCCTGAGTGATCCGATCACAATTAGACAGGTACGTGTGTTTTCTGTAGAATGTGTCTCCCCAAATGCTTCCTGAGTGACCACTTGTGATCGGATTTCACTTTCGCACTCTATATGCAAATAAACACGTACATCATTTCCGTTTGCATATATTGCTGGTTGTGTGTGAAAAATGAAAAAAGCGCTGTCTGTGTGCCGACCATAGACAGTATATAAAAGGGAGCTGACATAAGGATGTCTACTGAAGGGCGACGGGACCTGTGCAGGAGAAAAAATATATTTTTAAAAGTCTCTGTGTTCAGCTCTCTGTACGTTTGTAGGCTAGATGCTAACTGAATCTCTGTGGTTTGACATGAGAAATACTTTGAATAAATAGTTCCGCTCACAGCTAAGACTTTAATGTGGATATAGAACACATTCCCGTTCTCACTGCTATTAGAATGTGGACACATGCGGCCTAAACCACCTCCAAATGTTGTTTTTGAGATCCGATCTCAATGCCTCCTCAATGTGTCCTGAGAGCGTTTTCACCTGTACCTAGAGCTGTCCACTTGTGATCGGATCACTCAGGATGGATGTTAAAACCAGGTCGGAACAGGGTGAATGTTATTGTCAAAAGAATAGTTCAATAGAACATTTAAAGTCATAATATGTAGGAGCTATTGATTAAGCGGGATTTATGCTTCTGCGGGGGCTCTACGTAGAGCTTACGCCGTAGCCCACGTAAGTGGCCTGAGGTTTTTACTTAAAAAAAACACTCCTCTGCAGTAAGGTGCCCCATACTGAGATGATGGTGCTGTGTGTAAATCACAACCTTATTATTGCTAAGTCATTGTTACTGAAATATTCATGGATGTTGAATTGTTGCACTGAACTGCACTCTTGTTCAACTACTGTAATGTATGATAAATGACTTGTTCGTACATTTGCTAAACATCTGTTAAGCAGTTGTATGGGCCTTTGCAGCTTTTACAATATTGAAACTCTTCCATATGAAACTTGCACATTTTAGCTTTTGTAAGGTTGATCTTTTTAAAACCATTTTACCTTCATGGATGAAGTCCTAATGTAATTCTTTTTGTAATTATTATTAAACCATTTTGCAGCTCATTACCCTTAGTCGTTGAAGCTTCACTTCTATACTATTTACCGATAGTTTGTCAAAGTTTTACCTTGACTTTGACATGCCTGCTGCATGCAAGAAATGATTGCGTCATTAGGATGTCAGTGGCTGTAGTTCATTAATTTATCAAGTCAAACATATTGCATGGCATTACATATTTGCCTCCTTTAGTCCTGGATGTGACCTCAATGGTCCACAGAAGGCTGAGCCTGCCTTTGTGCCTTGGTTTGAACCAATTATCCTTTCACTCTGGCAGGTTTAGAGTATCAGATGCTGCTATCTAATAGACCTTAAGCCCTGCCAGGAAACATCCCCAAATAAAATGTCCCATTTGATTTATTTATTTACTCATAGTAACCATGCTGGCAGTATTTTGACACTGACTGGATGAGTATTTTTAAGGGAGTTCTATGGGATGTTGTGTCAGCACACTGAGAAAGTGAATAACTGCAGGAACAGGAGCGGTCTGGGAAGAGGAGAGGAGTGGACAAGGGATGACAGAGCAGTCTAAGAATAGAAGACGACAGGACAAGGTGATAAAGGACAGGACAGTGGAAGGAGAGACAGGAGAGGAGGGGAGGAGAGGGCATGAGAACAGAGGACTGAGACAGGATTGGACAGTACGAGGTGGTAGAGAACAGGACTGAGTCATCATTATGGTAATGGAGAGTGTTAGTGAGCGCAGAGCAGTCGAACAGCGCTGACTCACTCAAATGCATTAAAACATAAAATGTCATAGCGCACCCCAGGGAGGGGATTATCAGTCCAAGGTTAGAAAATACACACAGCACTTCATTTGTCTAGAGGTCGTCCCCCTTGTTAGAGTTCAGAAAGACTAAAAACATTTATGACCATTTTTGAAAATGTATTTCTAGTAACATTACATAAAATCTGCTATAATAGCGTAGTTATTGTTAGATGAAAAAAACTGTAATCGGAGTTCTGAGGTTTCTGAGTGCAATACAATAGTCTTACTTTTAGCAAATGATTAAAAAAATAGATTTTAGACCCTTAATTTCAATGCATCATCTGTGTGCAGTAGTTAGGATAGGATATTTTTTATATCCAATATTGCTGCAAGCTCAGTTGAACCAACACCACTCTCCTAATGAGCTGGTAATGAGTGTGAAACAGAGTGTGGAGTGCCAGATGCTTTGCCTCTTTAACCTAATAACTCATAATTGTGGTTTATACTGTAAATTACTGCATCACATGAACTGATAAGTATCAATACGATGCCTTAAGGACTTTTATACCCCACTTTGTCAATTAGCATACCTGATTTCGCAACTGGATTCTCTTTGAAGCAATCAGTTTGATATCAGTATGCTGTTGTGTAGAAAATTTAAATTGAAGATTCCAGAGAGAACCTTTATAACATGTAGCAGACTGAATGGAAATCCAGTGTCCACACGCCATTAAATAAGACCACTCAAAACTAATTTGATATTTTGATATATGACCTATTCAAATCCTAATTTCTGTTAATCACATTAATAATTTATTAGGCTGCGTTCAGACTGGCAGTAACTGCCTCACGAAATACAAGGGGCTGTGCTGGTGTGGATGCATTGCTATAGACACCAACACTGAATTAATTACTAATTAGAAAATGTTAGCATGCAAAAGAAAACGGCACATTAAATATCAAATGAAGTTAACTGTTCACACAATATAGCAACGTGAGCTATTTAAGTTAACTGGATACATGGTTAAACGTAATTTGTGTATTGCTGTGTGTATTGTAGCCCACTTCGTCCATATTGGTCCCGAATCGGTCCCAAAACATCCCAATTACATAGTAAATGCCTTTGTAAATCTTACAAAGTAAATCTAAAAGAAAACAGGCCTGCCTTATTGCAAGATTAAAATTTTCGTCAAAACTTGCCACTTCCAGCGTGTAACATTAGCTTGTTAGCTCAGAGGTTATTCCTGCTGTGAAGGGCCAAATCTGGTGAAGCGCAGGATGTCCGGCATTTCACGCTTATCCTGGCAATGCAATTCCAGACTACTCTTTAGCTGACCATATATGTGGATTATTCCTAATGTTTGAATACCACCCATTTGATCCATCCAGTAGTACAGCTGGATAAAACTTAAGGGATTATTTGCAGGTCCAATAATGTGACCAAGGACGTGTTGATAGTCATTACAGCTGTAGGGTCTGGTGGCTGTCGACCTTCTGTGTAAATCATTTCAGGACATTTAGAGAGATTTAACTCTGCTGGTGCTGACATTTGCAAACTGAGCCCTCTTCGGCGAGAATGTTAAGCTGTTGCGAGGGGAGCATCTGCATGAGCACAGGCGAGTGGGAACGGGGGCTGCTTACACGTATGTGTTGCAATAGAATTTAATAGGGGTCATGTCCTCACCTTATTGTTTCTGACCTAGGGGCTTATCTAGAATCTGTGGTGATGCAGGATCACCATGGGGATGTCATCTTGATGCTAACACCAGTGGGAAATCTGCCTCTTTAGGTTTCATTCAGCTGGGTTTCTCTTTACTGCAGTAAAGAGCACATTTGTCTTTAGACTTGCCTCCCATTATCCTGGTAGAAAGGCGGGTGCTCAGTAAGCCATTTAAGTAGATGCTGTTAATGCCACAAAAACATTCATCTCTTTGTGAGCGGCTCTGGCAAAGCCACTGCAAACCTCTGATAAACCTTTAATGGCCTTTGCTTTGGTGTGTCTGCAATCGTTGGGGAGCACCTACACATGCATCCGCATTAAGGAGCATTTTATGTGCTTACTTTGGTTGGTAACCCTCATGCTGTCTGGATAGTCGATGCCTTTCAAACAAAAACCTCTCATCCTGCTTTTATCACCCACTGTCATGCTGCCATTCCTTGCTCATTTCCCCTCTGATTACGATAAACACAACATGATTAATGACACAACATAATAACCGGGGGAGGAGACTGAGATTAAAGGTCAGCAGACAAATAAGGATGCAAACAAGGACAACGGGCAGGCAGAAGAGAATTACCATGCCTGAGCTCTTTTTAGAGAAAGACACCATCATCAGTTTGGTAATACACGATATAAATTATGCTACAGTATATTAAAATTAAAAGAATAGATGTTATTGACAATATATAGTGTACAATACACTCTATGTGTATGCAACTTTATAAAAGTCATACCAGTGCTTACCTGTCATTGTTATCTTGTTCTGAATTTGTCTGACAGATGGTGATACTGGCGTTGACATGAGCAGCATTTCCTCCACATCTCAGCCTGACACATTTTAATTTCTCACTGTGTTACAGCTGCACAGCCAGTGAAAACCCCAACTGAAGCATTTGCAATATCAGCTGTAACAGGACACGTCTCTCTCCCCCCCCCCCCCAAGTTTGATGTTGGCATGTTTTCTAATCTGGCGAGATTGCTTGTGTTGTCGAGTTTTCTCCTGTGGACACAATTTACGCTTCGTTGTATGTTATCTTTAGATAATAAGAGCTTGTCCCCTTATTATGGCACTTAGCCAAATATGCCAATAGTTTTTATGCTCTTCCCTCCTGAATTAATGTGTGTTCTTTTAGTGGGAGGTTATATGAGACAAGACAAATATATTTCTTTGAAAGAATGGGAAGGAAGTACAATCATTACTCCAATGAGTTTTCCCATTCTTTTTATGTCTGCCTGTGAGCCAGCACCTCACTAGAATATGTGTGATTTTTCCTCCAGTTCTTCAAAATACAATTTCTTCACAGAAATGACACAGATTGTAATCCCATGGGTTATTGCATAATTCTGTTGAAATTTGTTTAACACTGCATTTAGCAAGCGTGTAAATGTTGTTTCATGGATTACAACTCCACAGTTTTCTATCATACATCACTTGATGGTGGTGCATACCAATCAACTGCACAATCAATACATTGGCATGCACTCAAGTAAGTGGGTTAAGGTTAGCTTTCTAAGTAAGCCGCTTCCTTAAATGTAATCGGGGTAAGAGATTAGAGAAACCTGATTTCCCGGCAAGGCATCTCTTCAGGAGAAAGCCATTATAATTGGCCATGTATCAGTATAATCAGATTTCTAATTGTCTAAGTACATGTGAGCATGTGTTTGTAAAATACTTCAGATAGGGAAATAAAAGGGGTAAAAGGAGAGATGATAACACATTGATATATCCTTGTATTTAAAAATTCCACCCTGACAAAAACTGAAACTCACAAAAGTAAAAAAAAAAAAAAAAAATTAAGTATCCTCTAGAAGTCTAAATAAGTCAGTTTTAACTGATGAATATTTGATTATTTATAAAATGGATCTGTCTGCTTTAACCAGACACACACACACACACACACACACAAAGTTTCCATTGCTGAAGCTGCGGCGAGGAGCTGTGGTCTTAGGGTCTTAGGTGCCTCAAGGGGCGGTAACCCACGAACACCGTGGTGGACACCGGTGGTCAGGGAAGCCGTCCGACTGAAGAAGGAGTCTTTCCGGGATATGTTATCCCAGAGGACTCCGGAGGCAGTGGCAAGGTACCGAAGGGCTGCAGCCTCTGCCGTGAAAGAGGCAAAGCAGCGGGTGTGGGAGTAGTTCGGAGAAGACATGGAGAAGGACTTTCGGTCGGCACCAAGGTGCTTCTGGAAAACCGTTCGCCACCTCAGGAGGGGGAAGCGGGGAACCATCCAAGCTGTGTACAGTAAGGATGGGACGCTGTTGACCTCAACTGAGGAGGTAATAGGGCGGTGGAAGGAGCACTTTGAGGAACTCCTAAATCCGACTAATACGCCCTCTATGGTAGAGGCAGAGCTGGAGGATGATGGGGGATTGTCGTCAATTTCCCGGGTGGAAGTTGCTGAGGTAGTTAAACAACTCCACAGTGGCAAAGCCCCAGGGATTGATGAGATCCGTCCAGAAATGCTTAAAGCTCTGGGTGTGGAGGGGTTGTCTTGGTTGACACGCCTCTTCAACATTGCGTGGAAGTCTGGGACGGTGCCTAAGGAGTGGCAGACCGGGGTGGTGGTTCCCCTTTTCAAAAAGGGGGACCAGAGGGTGTGTGCCAATTATAGGGGTATCACACTTCTCAGCCTCCCTGGTAAAGTCTTCTCCAAGGTGCTGGAAAGGAGGGTTCGGTCGATAGTCGAACCTCAGGTTGAAGAGGAACAATGCGGATTCCGTCCTGGTCGTGGAACAACGGACCAGATCTTTACTCTCGCAAGGATCCTGGAGGGAGCCTGGGAGTATGCCCAACCAGTCTACATGTGCTTTGTGGATCTGGAGAAGGCCTATGACCGGGTCCCCCGGGAGATACTGTGGGAGGTGCTGCGGGAGTATGGGGTGAGGGGGTCCCTTCTCAGGGCCATCCAATCTCTGTACAACCAAAGCGAGAGCTGTGTCCGGGTTCTCGGCAGTAAGTCGGACTCGTTTCAGGTGAGAGTTGGCCTCCGCCAGGGCTGCGCTTTGTCACCAATCCTGTTTGTAGTATTTATGGACAGGATATCAAGGCGTAGTCGGGGTGGAGAGGGGTTGCAGTTCGGTGGGCTGGGGATCTCATCGCTGCTCTTTGCAGATGATGTGGTCCTGATGGCATCATCGGTCTGTGACCTTCAGCACTCACTGGATCGGTTCGCAGCCGAGTGTGAAGCGGCTGGGATGAGGATCAGCACCTCTAAATCGGAGGCCATGGTTCTCAGCAGGAAACCAATGGAGTGCCTTCTCCAGGTAGGGAATGAGTCCTTACCCCAAGTGAAGGAGTTCAAGTACCTTGGAGTCTTGTTCGCGAGTGAGGGAACAATGGAGCGGGAGATTGGTCGGAGAATCGGCGCAGCGGGTGCGGTATTACATTCAATTTATCGCACCGTTGTGACGAAAAGAGAGCTGAGCCAGAAGGCAAAGCTCTCGATCTACCGGTCAGTTTTCGTTCCTACCCTCACCTATGGTCATGAAGGTTGGGTCATGACCGAAAGAACGAAATCCAGGGTACAAGCGGCTGAAATGGGTTTCCTCAGGAGGGTGGCTGGTGTCTCCCTTAGAGATAGGGTGAGAAGCTCAGTCATCCGTGAGGAGCTCGGAGTAGAGCCGCTGCTCTTTTGCGTCGAAAGGAGCCAGTTGAGGTGGTTCGGGCATCTGGTAAGGATGCCCCCTGGGCGCCTCCCTAGGGAGGTGTTCCAGGCACGTCCAGCTGGGAGGAGGCCTCGGGGAAGACCCAGGACTAGGTGGAGGGATTATATCTCCAACCTGGCCTGGGAACGCCTCGGGATCCCCCAGTCGGAGCTGGTTAATGTGGCTCGGGAAAGGGAAGTTTGGGGTCCCCTGCTGGAGCTGCTACCCCCGCGACCCGAGACCGGATAAGCGGACGAAGATGGATGGATGGATGGACGGACACACACACACACACACACACACACACACACACACACACACACACACACACACACACACACACACACACACAAAGAACAAGACCGGAATCAGCATCTTGTATAGTCTGGATCAACTGAAGTACATTATCAGGATAATTGCCTGATGTGCCAGATGTCCCTCACCTTCCACTCTCTGTGTGTTGCCGTTCTTAAACTCCATTTGCTTCAGGAATCAACAACAAACTTTCTTCCTGAGATCATTTTGGAGCTTAACGCCTCCCAAGACAATTGTGATTAAAGAAATGCAAACAACCCAGAGCACATTTTTTTACCCTATCACAGAATGTATGGTGGTCTGGCAATGCGAGACTCCATCTTGTATTTCTAATACGGTTATGCTTTCAGAATATGATTGGGGTTATGGGAAAAAATCTGATTAGTGACCTGATCCATGTATTCATTGATTTACGGTAACCAGGTTACAGTGCATGCAAACACACTCTACGATTACCTGCCTAACCTGATTTCTCAGACTAACCTGGATTCTTGAGTGCACGTGAATGAGCTGTTTAATAGATTTATAATTAATATAATTATTTTTACTAAACCTTATGTGTGGTTCAGTAACATGTATTGGATCATGATAAGAATTGCAAGATCAAACTCTGTAATTGGTTACCTTAAGAAACCCCCTCCAAAGATTGTGTTCTCAAAGAGCTCTTAAAAAGCCATTAAGCATGAAAGAAAAGAGAAAGTGCCCATCACCTTCAAGAAAAGGCAGATGTGACAAGAGGTGATCAATACAAGACAAACGGCGTTGGGGCAGGGCCCCATGCTCTTTTTGACAAATGAGCCCAGCTTTGTGAAGCAGGCAGTGAAAACAAATACTCTACCCTCTGCCTCAGGCACTGCAATTTTAAAGGTAAGTGGCATTCCTCAGAATGAGCGGAGACAAAACAAAAGAACGAAAGATAAATGTGTTATTGCATGGAAGAGAGAGCATGGCATGCTCACAGCTAAATGTAGCTCCAGACAGGAGGTGATAATGTAGAAGAGAAGTGTTTTTTTTAGATGCAAGATCTACAGTACACAAGTCTGCACAGGGCAGAAAAAAACAATCCTCTCCTAGGTCATCTGTGTTTGTTTTCGGGTATGACTATTTTTTACCACTGAGCATTGGTGAAGATCATTTGAATATCATTCAGACAAAGTAAAGTGTAACGTCCCTCTCAATTTCTGCTGCAGCCCAGCCAGTCCTCACCCGGAAAATGACCATGTGGGTCGTGTGCAAGCAGCTTATAGCGACCCACAATTACGTTTTTTTTATAGGCAGCGACCTCTTGTGGCTGTAGTAAATATCGCTAGAGCAAACAAGGAAATGAGGTGACAAAGTGTAACTCCGATTCTCCACTGGGCACGTCTGTGCTGCGTTCTGGCATTGTTCCGGTTTTGTAGCGGAGCGTCTTGCAGATTTAATTGTCAGAACTCTACAGAACAATCGTGTATTTATGAAGTTAGTATCTACCTTCCACTCTAAGTACTCCTGCAATTAAACTCCATGCCTTCTCTTTTCTGGTTTCTTAAAAAAAGAGATCTGTGATGTCGTATTATGTTTTTCAACTTCCAAGATGAATCTCTCGTTGTCCATGGTGTTGTAAAGGAGACATAAACGATATTGGGGGGTGTCTTTTGGTGAATTGACTGGATACGTTCGCTGTTTCACTTCCTGCCCGGCTGTTCGAACAGCCCGTGGCTCGCGTGAAAATAGACCTGCCGCGTATCGTAAGTGGAGAGCAGCTTCATGCACACTTCTGGGAAGCGGTTGGTGGAGTATCAAGCATTGACTTGAATGGCAGCGATTGCTTGCGGGGGTCACGGCGCCTCCGGAACGCAGCGCAGACGCTGTTAAATTCAAAGGAGGCAGGTTCGATTGGTAAACCGGTCAATCAAACACAGGACTTTCATTCAGGAGACCTTAGTCCGTGACGCAATGCCGTTCCTGACGTTCCTGACGTCATGTTACATCCTCATTTAATTATTTGTATGTGACTCATGTTAAGCCAACCTGATGTTCTACTAAGTATTTTTTTTGCCTAAACCTTACTAGTTCCATTTTATGTTTACTACTGCACATGTTTAAAACTGCGTCCGTTACGTTAAATAGAACGGTCACATGATTAAACCACCACTGTGCGGCAGTAAATAGAATGGTCTTATGTATTGTTTTGAGAGTCTTTGGAAATCAACCTATAATGTTGGCTCGGTATGAGAATGTTTTTCCTTGAGGCATCTATGAAGGTAAATATGGTGCAAAACGGGAGAGCTTGCAGAATACGATGTGAGAACTTGCAGAACAAAAACTCTGAACTTGTATGTTAAAATTTGCACTTGTAAAAATTTAATTTGCACTTGTAAAAATAAAATTTGCACTTGTAAAAAATATTCACACACGTGATCTGAATTTGAAGTCATACAAAGAAAAAAAACATGAGAGCTTGTAAAAAAAATCTGAACTTGTAAGTTGAAATTTGCACTTGTAGAAAATGTTCACACACCTGTATTCTGAATGTGAAGTTACAGAAAAAATATTCACAAATGTGTAGATTGATATTTACATGAACACAATGACAGCTGCAAACTTATAATGCAACATTTACTCGTATACTTTTTTTTTTACTCTGGTTCATTTTCCATCACAACCATAACTCAGTGATTACAACCTCTCGAATCTGTCACTGCAACTTCACATATGTGCTCTCTCGCATCACAAAGTGGCGAATCTGCGCACCTCGACTTTCACAACACTCTTGACGATACATTTGGTGCAAAACTAATTTGTACCTGTGGACTTAGGCTGTGGAGCTCTGAGCTAACAGAACGGGAAAAGCAGGGTTTCTATCGCCAGATGAGGGACAACTCTGTCCCGCTTATTTATGTAGCATGGAAACTTGGTGGACTAGCATGCTAGCGTTAGCTCGCTAACTAGCAGCCTCCCGCTTCTAAATAAATACCTTTTAATTGTCTAAACACTTTTTAACAGTCAAACTAAAACACTGGCGGTGAGCTCCAGGGCCTACAGCCGCAGACGGACTGTCATCAGTGGGTAACAGGTGCCAAGTTTTGCATCCCTGCCGAGAATTGCATCCACTAGGGAAAATAATGATTTTATAAGGCAAAGTACTGTTTAAAAACTAGGCAATAGTAAATCTCTTTGTCATGTTCATCAATAATGATTAGAATTGTAGAAGGTTTAGAGACATCAATGTTTTATCAGACTCTGTAGTAGCATTTCCTTGCTACCTAGATGCAATTTTCGGCAGCAATGAATTCTGCAGAAATGATTGTTTCTGCCCAAGCGGGTGCAATTCTTAGCAGGGATGCACAACATCAGCAAAGCAAGCTCTGGTCATGGCCTGGGAATGGGCCGCTGCTACCGGATGTGGGGCTCTCCGTGTCCCGCTGGAGCTCCGACTGCAGGTCGAGGTCGGCAGCGAAGCTTTCTGGCAAAAGCAATGTTGCTACGCTGGTCGATCCCCACTGATGACGGTCCGTCTGCGGCTGCAGGCCAAGCTAACGCTAGCATGCTAGTCCACCAAGTTTCCATGCTACATAAATAAGCGGGACAGAGTTGTCCCTCATCTGGCGATAGAAACCCTGCTTTTCCCGTTCTGTTAGCTCAGAGCTCCACAGCCTAAGTCCACAGGTACAAATTAGTTTTGCACCAAATGTATCGTCAAGAGTGTTGTGAAAGTCGAGGTGCGCAGATTCGCCACTTTGTGATGCGAGAGAGCACATATGTGAAGTTGCAGTGACAGATTCGAGAGGAGTTGTGGTTGTGATGGAAAATGAACCAGAGTAAAAAAAAAAGTATACGAGTAAATGTTGCATTATAAGTTTGCAGCTGTCACTGTGTTCATGTAAATATCAATCTACACATTTGTGAATATTTTTTCTGTAACTTCACATTCAGAATACAGGTGTGTGAACATTTTCTACAAGTGCAAATTTCAACTTACAAGTTCAGATTTTTTTACAAGCTCTCATGTTTTTTTTTCTTTGTATGACTTCAAATTCAGATCACATGTGTGTGAATATTTTTTACAAGTGCAAATTTTATTTTTACAAGTGCAAATTCAATTTTTACAAGTGCAAATTTTAACATACAAGTTCAGATTTTTTGTTCTGCAAGTTCTCACATCGTATTCTACAAGCTCTCCCGTTTTGCACCATATTTACCTTCATAGCATCCTGCAGCATGTTAAGCACTGTCGTGGCTGCCTCCTTCTCCAAAAGCCAAATTAAAAATAAACCAAAACAGCCTATCAGTGGTTTAATACTACGATAAATCACCTAATTTCTTTCCTCCAATCCAATCCTTTGGGGTATTTTGTGGCAATTGTTCAGCAAACCTTCCCACGGAGGACCATTATAATCTGTTCTGTCAGTCAGGCGGTGTGACACTCAAGGGAGCGCCACAGTCAGGTGATTGACTCAGAACAAACTGCATTACTTGGGAACTAAATGGTGGGTTGACAAACAGCGCATGCTTTCAGGTGGCGGAGACACAGACATAAACCTAATCTCATCATCAACCAATCCCTTGGTATGTCATGATAAAATTAGTACAGGGACATTGAATGTAATGTGTTGATAGGCTTATTTGTCACTATAATGAGGTTGGACGCAGGAAAATTGTGAACAGCTTCTGTTGCCCGCAAGCTTTCTTGTTGACACTTGTGTCCTTTTTCTTTCTCTCTTGTGTCTCTTGGCAGTTTTCAATGATGTTGATGACAGGTGCTGTTCTTTAAATCTATATCTATTTAAAATAAATATTAAGGTCAGGGATTTAGTCAAGCTTCCGGTCAGCATATCATCTTCATCCTGAGACAACTAAGCAAGAGACAGATTGGCCATTTTAAGCAATACATTAATAAATCACTTACTAATTTGATTCATATCGGATAAAAGCTATTTAACATGTTAAAGTCCTCTAATTGTCTGCCTCTTAAGCATCTGTGACTGATACCCAGAGGGCCAGCAAACACCTCCTATCTTTCAACATCATCATCTCATAATGGACTTTTAATGGTAGTATAATAGGTTTTATGGAGTAATGAATTTACTGTAATTGTTGCCTTGGGTGGCAAGAAAACAGCAGCACAGTACAGGAAACCATTTCATATTCTGACTTTTGCAAAATACATAGTAGCAGTTAATACAGAAAACATTTTGTCTTGATACTGAGTATTGACACACGAAATGTATGTAAGCAGTAAGTAATATGTATACTAAAGTATACAGGTTATCTTTTTCAACTATCATCCATGATCAATATTAAACAATACATCATGGTGATATTCTGCGCTGTGGGTAAAATTGGAAGAGAAACCTGAAAATAAAATTAAGTTAATTTTAATCCATTTTAATGGCACAGTAATGGCCCCACTGAGTTACATTAGCTGCAACTGATGTGTTGATCTTTTTAATTTTCTGTAAATTATAAAATACTTTATCATTTTTTGCTCATCATTTCATAGGCACACTCAAGATGCTCTTATGAAACTATTTTATACACACACACACACACACACACACACACACACACACACACACAGATATATACTTGCAAAGCCATACACAGCAGATCAAGCTGTGGAACTGTAATAATTTTTCAAATTGTGTTTTGAATCCAAGAGCTATAACTATTCACAATTCATGTTGTTAATCAAACTAATCGTAGCTTGTCAGCCTTAGTTAGTTCTCATATATACATGTAATATAACTTATGTTACCATATTATCAGCTACATTGGATAATTTGCCTCAAGCTTAAAATATCAGCCTCTGCAGTATTTGCAGAGGACCATGGTGCCACTTATATAGTCCTACCAGGTTGGCTGGTCCTGAGTAGAGTGCTGCTGGTTTCCACACTGACTCTGTTAATCCATGTGAGACAGATGCTGTGAGAGCTGATTATGTCTCCCCAGTGGCAACATAATACAGTCAGTTGAGCCTAAATGGGTTGAAGTGGTCACCTGCTTTGGTTTCAGTAGCAGGATTTGGCCACAGATAATTTCAGCAGAGATTAAACCCGTTTTTGGATTAGCCCTCTATAATGTACAAATTGATATTTTCATCAACTGCATATGTTTTAGTTGGTGAATTGCATCCCTTGGGATGAGAAAGCTTGAAAGAAGTTGGTTAAGTTACATTTTTTAAGGATTTGTGCAAATAAACCATAAATCAAGGAAAACAAAAATGCAACTAAATGTAAAATTATATTTTACTGTAGCCTTCATATATGGGACCACTCATGTCTTACAGTTTAGGGTATAAAGTTATCATAAAGCTTTCTAATGCAATCCTGTGTAATTGTTTCCTCCAATGAGAACATATTGCGGTGACAGGGACAGGCGTGTACAGGGAACAAGAGAACTCTGCTGGGAAAATTAAAATTATAAGTTTACTGTGTGACAAGGCTGTGCTGCTGTTTTATAAATAATAATAATAATAATAATATATATATATATATATATATATATATATATATATATATATATATATATATATATATATATATATATATATTAGGGCTGTCAATCGATTAAAAAAATTAATCTAATGAATTACATACTCTGTAATTAATTAATCGAAATTAATCGCATACATAATTAATGGTGCCTGAACCGATACTTTTTAAGAAAGTAAAAAAAGAAAAGAAAAAAAGGGTACTAAACAACAGTTGGTGACATTAAAGAACGGCTTGTTTATTGATAAAGCCATATGGTCAAAATTAAATGATTTAATAATAATGTATAACAATAACTTATTTCACTAGTAAATTGCTGTTGAACGACAAAAACAACCACCAGGTGGGAAAAGGACATTTACAATAACTTCAAATGCACCACGAGGCTGTAGTTTACCAGTTTCACTGAATGCACCAAAACACAGTCAAACTTTACACCGTTTAGCGTTATCTGTCAGCATTTTAACCGTTTTTAATCCAACTACTAGCTAGCGGTAGGCTAACGTTAGCTGCTGTCGAGTATAGTGTTAACTAGCTAGTGGTAGGCTAACGTTAGCTGCTGTCGAGTACAGTGTTAACTAGCTAGCGGTAGGCTAACATTAGCTGCTGTTGAGTATAGTGTTAACTAGCGTCACGTGCAGCAGTGTTTGTTTTACCTGTATCGTCTGTTTCAGAGCATCAGAGAGAAGTGCAGGCATATCAGTGGCACCAGATTTCGGTAGCCAGGGTTGGCAGGAAGAAGATTTACAAGTAAATGTTCCAATTAATGATCCAGGCAGCACATTCTCGTCTCCCTCCTTCATTTTACAGTCCAATGTTGGCTAGAACGGCTGGAATGGATTAATCTGCGTTATTTTTTTTAACGTGTTATTTTTTTTAACGTGTTATTTTTTTCTCAGATTAATTAATTGAAATTAACGAGTTATTTTGACAGCCCTAATATATATATATATATATATATATATATATATATATATATATATATATATATATATATATATATATATATATATATCCAGTGTAGGTATGGAGACTGGAGTGGGTGTGCTTTGAAACACAATTGAAAATTTAGGGTTTAATTCAGAGCTTCAACGACCGGCTGTGCACCCATCTGGTTAATAGGGAAAAGGGGTTTATTTTCTAGCTGGCTGCTTCGTTTTTACAAAACACATAAATGGAAGCAGAAAGCCTTATCGGGGTGAAGTATTCGGTTGCCGGGAGGATACGCCACTCTGATCCATACTGCATGTATATATACATACATAAAGGGGATACAATGCAGTATATTAGGGTTAGCAGCCACACAGGCTGTAACTGGCCTTTTGGGTATCCACCAGATAGTGATATGCATATTTATACATGTTTATCAATTTAATAAAAATGAATGTTACACAGTCTAGTAGTATCCTTTAAATTGATTAGATTCTAATATGATATTATCATGGGAAATTCCCAGGAATACCAGTATTCTCATATTATGTGTAAATGTAAGAAAATTGCTCTGAAACAATTGTGCAAAGCAAGAAATAATGACATACAGTATCACCTGTAGCCCATGGCAGGTGAAATATCTGCCATAATACTATTTTACCTGATCAGCATACTGTATTCATGAACCACCGACAGCAGGGATTAAATATCATGAGTTGGGTGAACAAGGGCTGAGTTTTGCAATAGTGAATGATCGTAAGAACTCATCATTGAACTGAAATAATAATAAATCAAGAAGTCGTTGACACATTTATAAATAGATAATAATTAGGGAAACAGGGGCCGCGGGAACCAAGGAGGAGACACTGAAGTCCAGGGAACAGGCAGAGTCCAAGAGGGGAAGGCTGGAAGCGGGGATAGGAGGCAGGATGAAGGAAGCTCGGGGAGCGCAGGGAAACAGGGGCCGCGGGAACCGAGAAGGAGACACTGAAGTCCAGGGAACAGGCAGAGTCCAAGGGGGAAAGGCTGGAAGCGAGGATAGGAGGCAGGATGAAGCGGAGAGCCGTGAGGAGGGGACCGAGTGGTGAAGCCAGTTGACTGGGGATCAGAGCGAGGTATGGAGACGATGGCTGCAGGGGAGAGACACGAGAGGTAAGAACAGGCACAGGATAACGACAGGTAAGTCTACAACTGTTCAAAGAGAGCGCTTGTGTCGAGTGCCATCACCAGTGTAGCGGAGGCAACAATCCCCCCAAGGGACGGCTCCCAGACGTCCCAAAACCAAAACAAAGTAAAAGAACAAAAATCAACCCAGGCCGGGCGAGTAGGTCCGGAGGAAGAATGACCCAATACGGTCAAAAAACAAAAACGCCCACAAAAAGCAAAACGGCCCAAGCAGGGCGGAGAGGGTCCTGGGGAGGCAAAGAGTCAATGGGGCTGGAAAACTTGAGGACCATGGAACTCGGGGAACAGTGGGTACTCAGGAACTGGGAACAGTGGGCACTCGGGAACTGGGGCTAATGGGCACTCTGGAACTGGGGATATGGGCATTAGGGAACAGGGAACCATGGCCACTTGGGAACTGGGGACTGAACTGCTTAGGCCAGCAGGGCTGCTGGCAGCAGCGAAGGGGGAACCCCTCCGGCGGCCAAACAGGCCGTCGAGGACTCCTAGGCAGCCGGCGTCGAAGGTAAGATCCTTCTGGTAGCCGAGCTGGACAGCGAGGGCACACACCATCTGGAGGCCAAGCAGGACGGCGAAGGTAGAGCCCCTCAGGCGGCCAGGCAGGGCGTCGAGGACTCTTAGGCGGCCGTCGGCGAAAATAAAACCCTTCTGGCAGCCGAACAGGATGTCGAGGGCAGAGCTCATCTGGAGGCCGAGCAGGTCGGCCAAGGTGGAGCATCTCTGGAGGCCGAGCAGGTCGGCGAAGGTGGAGCACCTCTGGTGGCCGAGCAGGTCGGCGAAGCCCCTCTGGAGGCCGAGCAGGTTTGCCAAGGCGGAGCATCTCTGGAGGCCGAGTAGGTCGGCGAAGGTCACAGGGGCAGCCTCAGGGGCAGCCTCAGGGGCAGTCTCAAGGGCGCCGGGGACCAGCAAAGTCACTGGGAGGCTGGATGTCAGCGGGGGTTCAGGAAGGCTGGACGTCAGCCGGGGGTCAGGGAAGCTGGACGTCAGCTGGGGTTCAGGGCGGCTGGACGGCAGCCGGGGCATGGGGGGAGCGGCCATAGCCGATTCAGGGTGGCTGAACGCCAGCTAGGGTTCAGGGCAGCTGGACGCCAGCCGGGGTTCGAAGAGGCTGCTAGCCAGCCGGGGTTCGGAGGGGCTGCTAGCCAGCCGGGGTTCGGAAAGGCTGCTAGCCAGCTGGGGTTTGGAGAGGCTACTAGCCAGCCAGGGTTAAGGGAGGCTGCTAGCCAGCCGGGGATCAGGGAGGCTGCTAGCCAGCCGGGGTTCAGGGAGGCTGCTAGCCAGCCAGGGTTCAGGAAGGCTGCTAGCCAGCCGGGGTTCAGGAAGGCTGCTAGCCAGCCAGGACTCTGGGGAGCTGATAGTCAGCCGGGACTCTGTGTCGAGTGTCACCAGTGTAGCGGAGGCAACGATCCAGCGAAGATAGTGAGTGGAGCCGGGGTCGAAATACTGAGCTTGATTGTAGATGGCAGGCAGGTGTGCGTGGCGGGAGATTGGTAATATTCGAATGATGAACAGGTGTGCGTAGTCAGCTGGCAGCAGTAGGCAGGAGGGGAAGGGGAAAACACCAGAGACACAGAAAAAGGCAGGGCCAACGTGGAAAACACACAAAAAGGAACTAGAAAACTGGAAACAAAAACCCCAACCACGACACTCTGGGAAGTCCACACAAGACAGCTATAATTTTACAGACCCTTGACGTAAGGCCAAATCACTTGTATTTGTAAGATCTTTTTAATTTTAAAACAATATGTCACAATATTTGTACAGAACTTTTCCTGAAAGGCCCAGCACCCCCCAACTTACAGTAAGATATGGGCTGCCTTTTGTGCTGCCCCCAATGACTCCAGTTACAGCATCTCATACTAATGCACCTTTCACTAAGTAATTATGAAACGAAGACAGGATGAAAATGTGATTATACATGCTCCACTTTGCAGGCTTCTGATGTCAGGACAACAAACTTTTAATGATATGCTGTGTGTACTTTAGCACATGCATGCTTTGGTGTGACACCTTCTAAATGTGAACTCTCAGGAAAAACATTACAAAGAAATTATATTTCTTTAAAGCTATAGTGTGTAGTTTCTGCCACCCCTATGAGGAATTCTAAGTAACAACAATAAAACTGTTGGCGCGTCCACATGATACAAGCCTTTCGTGACCGCCACTGCCCCCCTCCCTCTCCTCCACACAGTTGCTAGTAGCCAAGGAGGACACAGAGGATTAAAAAAACATGATGGACTCTTCAGAAGAGGTAATTATCTTCACTAGAGTTTCTGTGCGGGAAGGTCACCGGACGACACAATCTTGTGAAAATAGCCATACTGAGAAATACAGAGAGAGATAGTTTTGTGGAGCTGAAAGTCTTAATTAGCTTTGTAGCAACTTATCTGGCAATGGCTTGAATGTAACGAACGTTCATTAATATAAAAAAGTTATGCACTAAAGCTTTAATATTAAATTAGGGCTGTCAGCATTAACGCGTTAATCGCGATGTGATTAAGGGCCAAGCATAACGTGTAAATGTTTTTTAATCGCATTAATCGCATGCCACCATTTATTAATTTATTTTACACTTCACTCGGCTTCGCATCGTGCCTAACAACGCCCCTTAGCTGTTCTAAAATCACTAGAATCTACGGCCTCTTGGGGCTAGGCTGGATTGGTACAGAGCAGAACCCACCATTTCTATGGAGGACTGTCCACTGAAGTGGTGGTCTACACATGCAGGGGCCTACCCAAACTTGGCACTTCCTGCACAGAAATACTTGGCTACACCAGCAACTACTGTACCATGTGAAAGACTGTTCTCCCTCTCCGGTTACATTGTACAAAAGAAGAGAGCCTCACTGTCCTCTGAAAATGTCACCAGACTGGTCTGTCTTAGTGATTGACTTAAATACACAGAAGGTTGTGTCTTGAGTTTTTCCACTTTGCAGTCCAAATTACAAGTTACAAATGTCCTGTGGCATACGGTTTTTGGACTGTTTTGTTTGTATCGTTTTTTGACTGTTTTTGTCATTTGGGACATTGCCCATCCCCCTTTTCTGTCCAGGAGAATTGTTACATTCCTTATTAGAAAAATGTAAAGGTTACAAATGTCCTGCTGTGGCATCTGGTTTTTGGACCATTTTGTTTGTATAAGCAAAGTGTTAGTGTACATCTCAGTTAATTACTGTGGTGTAAGGATAGGGATTTTTTGTTTTTTAGTTAGGTACTTGGAGGAATTGTGCAATAATGACAGATTCACACATTTTTCTTTTGTTTACAGTAAATAAATAAATAAATAATAAACAAATACAAATCTTAAAGTCTAGTTCATAAAGTAACTTTCTTTGCATTCATTTGATTCCCAATCAAGATACACAAGAATTCAAGAATTGCTTTCCATTGTTAATATGTACTTAAAAACAAAATAATAGAATTTTAGTCATGTGATAAAAAATGCGATTAATCGTGATTAACTATAGAAATTCAGTGATTAATCACGATTAAGAAAAAAATAATCGTTTGACAGCCCTATATTAAATGTTAACTGTTTCAAATGTAGGCTATGTTAATATACATGAAAATATACTACTATACTATACAGTACATACAGTACACATCTGTGCGTAAGTCCATGTGCAAATGTACGTGTACAGAACATAGGCAGTGGGTGGAAGTGGGTGGAACATCTGCCTTTTATCACACAGCACTGTACCCTATAGTATTACAACACTCCATAAGGTTTAACACTCTCACATATACTATCTTAATTTCTCTAAATGTTGATCCACATCATCATCTGGTTTTAAATTATACAAAAAAACAACAACTGAGGATTAGGTGTTCATTAGAAATGTCTATTAAGTCATAAACATGTTGTATCACAGATGTGTTAATTACTGTATGTCTAATATGCTGTTAATATGCTGAGTCAGTTAATTATCCTAACAGTAGTAGTCGAGTAGGAGGTTTACTTGGAGAAGCAGGACTTTATTGTTTGTATTTTCAAACAGTATGTTTCACTTTTCACGTTACAGTAGAAGACTTTATGATGAAGACTGTGTTTGACGTAGCCAACGCTATCTTGGATAATGAATATATGACACCACATGTGAAGTTATCAGTCTTACTACAGCTCCTTGCATGGCACTTCTGCATGTGCAGATATCCAAAGCTTGAAAGACCTGATGTGCTTAGTTACAGTTGCTATCTTATGATTGGACAATGGCTGTTTAGGGAAGGGGTTTAATTCTTTATTCTGAATATGAAATGCTAGCTTAAAAGTTGCCATTAATCAAATCATAAATAATAGGAAATCACAGTTTGCCACTTAGAACCACAGTAGAGGCCATAAATGTTTGCTGTATCCGAGATGCAGTGAGATTATTTGTAGTGCTGATGCTGTTTCTTCATAAAAACAATTAAATAAACTAGACACTTATCTAGCTGCACTTGAATTAGCAGCACTTTACTAACAATGGCATACACAATTACTTAAATTAAAGTTCATATGTAATCATTTAATTAGAGGCACTGTTTTCTATCGAGCCAATTCTAATCCAGCAAAATCCAGTTCTCTCTCTCTTCACCTTCATATAAGCAGAATAGCCATACAACAAAGTCAGCAACTGTCTCTAATTTAAAACTAATTTCACTGACTTCACTGAAGTGTTGCTGTGTCTGTCAACAAAAGGTGAGCAGTGCATATTTTTAGTACTGGAGTTGAATTTTTCGTGTATTCCTCCGCTAATAAAAGTTGGCACCAACAGCCCGCAGCTTTTTAAGAAATTTCTGCTTTGTAGTGGAGTGTGTTGATATTGATTAGATTGGATATTGCCTGGCTCACCAATTTCCTGTGGTGCTTCATATTAAAAAAAACTTGATTACTACACAAGCAATCATCATCTGGTCTGATTGGATCGGCTCCTTCCCCCCACCCAGTCTCTCTCTCTATCAGGCCAATTGATTTCTTTGTCTCCGCATTCTCAGGACTGGACCCCTGCGTGTGCCTCGGACAAGAGAGCAATGTATTAAGTGCTTGTTTCGATCAATCTTATTTGCAGTGATAGCACATTTTCAGACTGCTGACTGGCCAGCAAAACTCATTAATTTACCATACACCGTTTTCCAAAGCTT
Source organism: Sander lucioperca (assembly GCF_008315115.2). Lineage (NCBI taxonomy): Eukaryota > Metazoa > Chordata > Actinopteri > Perciformes > Percidae > Sander > Sander lucioperca. Next base: position 30,316,489 of record NC_050180.1, on the reverse strand, counting down.
CATTATGTACATGTAACATCCACAAACTGGACATCTGCAAAGCCTACAGATGCAGTTTCAGTGCTAGGGGAAAATACTAAGAATAGGGTAATTAAGTGATTAGAATAGAATTTCAGTACAATAAAACAATACAGCGTGCACACTTACAAGGGCGCTGCTTGTGTAACTTTCCGAAAGAGATAATCCAACAATTTGAATCAGCGGTGTGAAAGGCAGGGCTTGAACTTCTTTCTCCAGCTGTCTTTTATCATTCTCCACACAACTCACATGCAAAAGACATAATTCTTGGGGAGAGATCGAGACAGATGTGAGATGCAGCCAGGAGGAAGCTTTCGAGTGTGGCCATTCAGAACGGGTGTGACAACACTTTTTGGATTTAGACGTGTTTCGACAGCATTGTTCCTCTGACACCAGTCCTGTGTGTTTTCATTTGTTTTTTTAAGATGAAATTGGTGGAGCGATACTGGCTGGGCAGAGAGTCGATATCTATCCATCAAACATGGTAACCCACTGATCAGGTTGTGTTAAAACGTTGGGGAGTGATGCACGTCATTGCTCTGTTGAATTGGGAATTACAACGATTGGTATTGCAGCTGTAAGTAGTCCAAAAAAGTGCTGCCACGAGGGACTAAACACTGAGAGATTAATAACACACTGTGACGCGGTGAAGATCGAGTTTCAATGATTTATTCCTCCACACGTAAAATACAACTAGTACTGCAGTTAACAAATGTAAAGTTACTTTGTGAGTCGAAATAAGTGCGTTAGTGCGTGAGTGCGGTCAACAGAAAGTGTTCACTCCCAGGCTCACCCCCTTTCTGTCAAAGCCCAAAACCCAGGTGAACAGGTGAAGCAAACACATATAATGTTATCACTTCCGCCCAAACCCTGGTGAACACGCCCACTACCTACAATATCAGTGCAACATATAATAATCAATGAATAATATAAATAAGACCATTAACAACATACAGGAGAAAGATGTGGCTCCTACAATTGGATTAAAAGGGCCACTAGAAAATTGGTTTAATTTGCTGTACAGACGATATCCCAGACTCTACTGATTCACTATTCTCAAAACCTTAATGGATTGATGCATCACTACCTCCACAGGGATGACATGTTTATTACTGATCGGTTTTGTTAATGAATTGAAGGATTGAATGGTCTGTAAAAATGAAGCTCAATGACCACCTTTAAATGCTGTATTTCCGTAAAAAGATGTAAGCATAAATGAAAAACTTGGTAGGCTATTCCTTCTTCAGTCCCTTAACATATTCAGTTTCAAGGTTTCTTTTTTGTCTAAAAACACAAACATTTGCCATATAATGCGTAAAGTGACCACACAACAGACAACAGTTATGTTGCAGATGACTTTAGGGCAGCTACAACATAAGTTATTTCAGTTTGTGCTTCTGAGTTTCTGCCAGCTGTGCAAGCAACAATTCAACATAATAAATAGAAATATCATGGGTGTTGTGGGGAAAACTTTGTATATCCAAATTCTAAATACTTTGATCTCTTAACCTGAACTGAGTCATACATGATTCTCTGAAGGCTACGAAGCTTTTTTTTTAACTTGTTAACTATGAAGCATATCCAAAATAATGCAATTTGTAAAAGCTGAAACTATCAAATAGATTCCACAGTTCTAAAAAATGTTTTAAATAGTGCCTGCAGAACCTCTTGAACAGAAGGAATTGTATAGGGTTATAATAGTTTTGAAAACCAATTAAGAGTGTAAATTCTGTGGCAGCAGTGACAGCAGTGACGTCTGTGCTCTTCTATATATAAACAAGCTAGCAGACGGTGCCCCCTTTGAGGCTATGCTTGTGTTTAAAAGGTTTTCTGTGACCCGGTATTGCTTAAGCTCAATTAAATACTTTGGTCAGACAATGGAAATTATTCATTTTCTTTACCGTGGTAACCAAAGCAGCACACACAGTATTACCCAAGAGAACATCACCATACATATACACAATTATTAAATTATTATATTTCCTGTGTATTATCTCTCCTGAATCAATGACGCTCTTTCTCATGTTGACTTCACAATAAAAAGACGTTGAAAGGCTTGTTGAAAACTTTGTAATTGAAATCTTGCTCCTGTCTCCCAAATGGCACATGCACAGTTTACAATGATAATGGGGCCAGATTTACCATTTCAATTTCTAGTAATTTCTGAAACAATGGGTCAGAAATAGACAAAAGCAGGATTCTCATTTCTAGTCTGCAAATCAAATAAAAAATAAATCACTATTTATTAGCTGTAGCTAGCTAGCTTGACATGATACTGTGCTAAAGGACTGAGGCCAAAGCTGATATCCAAAGCAAAAAAGTTAATTGGATTTGTTGTTTTAGTGTTGAAGATGTTTCTCCATTAGTCAAAGAGGCTGTGTGCGTGTGTGTGTGTGTGTGTGTGTGTGTGTGTGTGTGTGTGTGTGTGTGTGTGTGTGTGTGTGTGTGTGCATGTTCGCTTTCAGCTGTAGCCTATAGGAGTCGTGTTAAGTAACTGCTGATGAAAACCCAACATTTCCTGATTTTGCTGTTTCATAATAAAAGCTTTTAAATAACAAAAAAACTGGGAACTTTTATTGTGAAGAATCTATGAGAAAACAAATGTGTTTACACCCCCTGTGGATACTGTACAGACACACATTTCCTAACCTTTCTATATCTTTTTGAAGTCCTAAAAATTGATGCAGTGACCCCTTGTGTTGTTATCCAGCCCTAAACCCTTTCCTCGGCTACTGGGATGCCTACTGGGACAGCACAAACAGCTTTTATGTCCTTGAGGCAGTTTTAATGTTGGCCATCAGTGATGATTGCATGAAAGGCAAATGCAGATGACATGTCTAGACAGAAAGCAAAAGCAGAATATCTATCTATAAATTGCAGGAACGTCTGTCTGTTAGTGTGTGTGTGTGTGTGTGTGTGTGTGTGTGTGTGTGTGTGTGTGTGTGTGTGTGTGTGTGTGTGTGTGTGTGTGTTGTGCACATATCTCTCGAACCGTTAGTCCGATGGATGTCAAACTTGACAGGTATCTTGCTACGGGCACAAGTAAGTGCGGTGCCAAGTTTGAAGAAATGCAAAATATATTGTTAAATATATATCGGTAAAAGAAGCACACATTGGCTTTTGCCGCTCTAGCCGCTGGCCACTCCCCCTCTCACACTGCATGCACACTGACTGAGCAATAAACCTGTTTGAGTCGTGACTCACTCAGATCTTTCACCTTTAAATTAACTCATGAGTCGCTCATACTACACGAGACAACACCATGTCTCTCTCTCTCTCTCTCTCTCTCTCTCTCGCTCTCTCTTTGCGCACACACACACACACACACACACACACACACACACAAGCGGTCCGGTTCTGGTGGTTGATGAACGCTGATATGTGCTGATTCACTCTCATAACGGGCCGGGTGGGTTGCGCACTGCCATGAGACCATGACGCTAATGTCTGATTACTCCACATTTTCATTGTGATATTTTGTGATTACATTCTGAATCTGCAACGTTCTCTGTCAGGTAAATCAGTAAGTTAGTAGTAGGGTATACAGGGGAGTTGCATTTGAAGTGGTTTGGGGTCCTTCTGTAAGTAAATTTGGGGTAGGCAACAATTTGGTTTTGATGACTTCTACAAGCAGCAATACCACAGGCCAAGCAATCGGCCGTTCCAAACAGGCACATTTTCAATGGGCACTGTACTAGTTGTATAAAAATGTCCTTAAATAGATGCAACTAATGTGGAGAGGGTCAAAAGGTAATTATAAATCATTTATATGGCTTATTTAAGCCTTTTGTAGTCGGTTGGCAACTTCTGTTCAGTCTAACCCTATACAATACAGCCTCTGTAAAGTTTCTAGTGTTCAGTTGATTTTGTTGTTGTAATATCAGGCATTGGTTGCATTGTTGTTGTGTTGGATGCCATTAGGTGGTCATACAGTGACTATTTGAAGTGTCAAGATGTGTTCCAACTTACTCATCAGATGCCCAAGATGGCACCACACATTAGGGGTTGGGGAAAAAAAAAATCTAAACTTTTATTATATATATGTATGCCATTTTGCAGCAATACAATTGAAGTGAGATGAACAAATTATAAAAATATATCTTTTTAGATAAAACAGATGTTGACAAAGTGTTGTGGTTTTGTATATTTCTGTTGTGGTTGTTCATATTTCTGTTTCCTGTCTGTTTTTTTCCCTTGACTAGTTTTGCTTTCTGTCTTGTTTTCCCGCTTGTCTGATTGTGCTGCCCCGCCCTGATGTGTTTCACCTGTTGTGTCACCTGTCCCTTGTATGCTCGTTACCTCTTGTATTTAGCCTCTGTGTTCCCTTTGTCTTGTGTCAGATCGTTGTACTGTTTCTTCCTGTCAGTTCCCAGTTATGTTCTGTGCTGTCTTCTTGTCCTTGGAGTTTTTTGTGTCTGTAGTTCCTGTTTCTGGGTTACTTTCGTTTTTTTGTTATCCTGTTCTTTTGTTTGTTATTCGTTCTGGACTCAGTGTTTGCCTGCTGCTCTTAGGACTCCTTTTGTTTGATGAGTATTTTGTTCTTTTTCGTCAAAATAAATCGTCAAGATCTAACGTTCCCTCGTCTGCTCTCTGCGTTTGGGTCCTCTAATTCCCTGGATTGTGACACAAAGTTTTCTTTTAGGGACATAGTTTGAAATTGCGAAAATTTGAAGTTGGAAAAAAGGTAATAAATTGCAATATATCGCAGAATATTGCAGGATGTTTAAAATCGCAATAAAATCGTATCGTGACATAAGTATCGTGATTATATTGTATCGTGATGCCTCTGGTGACTCCCAACCCTACCGCACATGTGGGATATTTTGCAAAATGCAATTTCCAAACTATGGATTTTGGCAGCTATAAAAGCAGAAATTGACTGAGGAGGTATAATGTGTCACATCATCTTGTGCAGAGAGACTCATACTCATCAATATAACAGCACATATAATTTCTAGCCAGTCACATCTTGTCCAAACATGAAATGACTTTCAGAGGTCACTGAAGTGATCCGGCTAATCATTTTCATGCTGATACAGACTGACCATCACTCCCTGATGAGGGAAAAATAGTCTGCAGCCTCTACCTTTTCCGACCGGTGCCAATCAAAGGAAATTACAGGCGAGATAAGCCTGCAAGAGTGGAAATTGAATAGAAGTGTGTTTTGATTGAATATGCCTATCCCAATTACATTGTACCTCTCAGGCATCCGACTTCTCATTATTTCACCTTCCCATCAGAGTATGTTTCTTCATCAAGGGAAGCAAGTCGAGTACTGCACTGAACCCTTGAATTTCATTTAGGGGCTTATTTTTTTGCTCATCCAATTTTCAAGCCTGTTGTGTAGTTTCCAAAATGGAAATGTATTAGTCAGGTAGAGGGAGGTTTAGGTTGCCAGGCTCATTGATCCTTTTTGTTCCCAGCTGTGAATGCAGTCACGCAAAAAAATCGGCTTGTTGCCAGTGTTCCTACATAACGTGAGAGGAAAATGAACGGGGAATTCTAAGTCAGTCAAATCTTTATAATCCATGTGCTGCATCTGAAGTCCTATTGTCTTTGAAGATGTATTAATGAACACACATCATTTTTAAAGTGTTAATGTGTCTCAATTAGGGTTGCAAAATTCCGGGAATTTTCAAAGTTGGAAACTTTCCATGGGAATTAATGGGAATTAATGGGAATTAATGGGAATAAACGGAAATTAACGGGAATAAACAGGAATTAATGGGAATATTTTTAATATTGCTTGTTATAATACTGTTAGTCTATAACAGGGAACTTAAATGTATTTGAAAAAAACCCATCTTGCAGCATAATCTTGGTTAAAACAACCTGATTTAATGCAACTTCAGTTGAATGTCCTCACTATATTTGCCACGCAGTAATCAGCATAGGCTAGTACATACTTGCCAACATTTAGTTTTTAAAATACGGGAGTTTATTTTATTTTTTATTTTTTTTAATGGGGGGGGTAATACATAACCCATTGCTATTAACCTATGTGTGTTAATTGTATAGCCCACTTGTTCTTGATAAACTGGAAACAATAGACAGCGCTGATGGTTACCTTAGCATGCATATAACCATAACCATAACCATAGTAAATCAAAGGCAGCATGCTAGCTACCTTCATATGTTAAGCTAAAGGTCAATGGTTTGGGCTACTACTTAGCCTACTGCAGGGCTATTGAGGCTACACCCACTGCACAGATCATTTCTAGAATCCAACATTCTACAGCAGATTGAAGCTGATTGAAGACAGATTGTCAGACAGAATGTTTCTAGAAATTTACTAGAAAATTTCCGCCCCTTTGCAGTCTCAATTATGTCTGTCAAAATGAACGCGATAATAACGAGTTAACGCAAATTCCTTTTAACGCCATCATTTTTTTGACGCAGGATTAACGCATGCACGTTCTGTGATTTGGGCCATATTTTGCTATCAGCATAGTTTTTGAGCATACAGTACCTTTGAGGTTATTCTGGAGAATACTCTGCTCCCATGTTGAAAAATATCCATTTTAAAGTACATTTAGAACAGATAAAAAATGTGCGATTAATTTGTGATTAATCGCAAGTTAAAGGAGAATTCCGGTCAATGGTCCGAGCAATGGTTTCTTTTGCCTGGCTGTCAAAATCCTAAAACCTTAACAATCTATGCTATCTGTTCTGTATTTTAGCATTGATTGACTTTGGTTTTATCCATTCTCAGGGTGCATTTGTGGCCCAAACTCTTTATACCTGCCTGTGTGCACCACGACCTAGAAGCAATGTCGTTGTGTCTGTCTAACTGTGGGATTCTGTGCATACAGTATGTATATATGAAGATGTATGTCAATGCAATGAAAATAAACCTGAACTTTTAAAATAGATTTTTTATAATTTAGTGTCAAACTAAGCTAATCAAAGTTCAATTTTCATCTGTAAATTCCATTACAAAAAAGTCCACTGCATTGCTGATGCATTTGTGGTTCAACTTTTGTTTGCAGTGGTAACTTACCGGAATGATGATTAAAACTATGAAAATATTAACCTGAAAACAAAACCTTTTAATTATTATTTTAAATGATTAAAACTAAATTACTAAACAAATATACAAATTCAAACGCTGTTGTGTTGCAACCCAGTCTCACGGCAGTTCGTGAAATGGTCATGTTATTTAATCTATTGATTCGTGTTCACAGGGATGTTTTTCTCGGGTTTTTTTGTGGTGGCCAGCACGAAAATGTAAAGTAATGTATTTCACTGGGAAGCATATTTCATGATCACAGCACGACTACGGTAGGGAGTAGTATGAAAAAACGAAAATCCGTGTAGGGAGGTTGGATGGATCAGACAATAAAGGACTTTCACCCGGGAGACTGGGGATTGCATCCCACGTGTGGCGTTTAGTTTCCCCGTTGTTTTCCTAATCACAACCATCCCGTTATTGTCGCGCGTCCCCTGCGGCTATCTAAACCCAACCTCCACCGTCCCGTTGTTGTCGCATGTCCCCCAGAGACCGCGGATCGTGTCCCAGGGGTGTGACGTTTGCTTTCCCCGTTAATCTTTTCGTGCTGGCCACCACGAAAAAAACAAGATAAACGTGTCAATTACACGAACTGCCGTGAGACCGTGTTGCATGTTTTGCCCTACTGTTGCTAATTGAAAAGACCACTGAAGAGCCAGCTGTCGAGTACACTGGCTTCACATGCAAAGCTGATGCCAATGATTCTCTAATTGTATTTCACATTACAAGTACACAAATGCATGAAATGACAACAACAGTGATTCAATTATACATAGTAGGTTGATGCAGGAAAAGGTTTTCCAGTAATGGGTGATAGAACTAATGGAATGGAACCAGCAAATGGACTACAGCTTCATATGGCCAGATTGGTCCGGTAGAGTTTCACATTTGTACATGTTGTGCGACTAGAGCTTACATGCTACGTGGGGAGGGTATAAATAAAACGCATGTACAATGTTCAGTGTGTAGGGCATGTGCACAAGTAACAGACAGTCAGGGGAAACAAGCTGGTTTGTACTTTCTTGTACTTGTACTTGTTAAATCTGGGTGGAAATGATCACATCTCATCCATTCTTCCTGTTACTGAAAATTGTCCAATGAAACTAAAAGACAAGAAATCCAAAAAATAATACACAAACTCCATTTAGGGACCGTTCGGTATTTATGGAATAGACCACCAGAGGAAAATAGGGGAGGGTCTTTTTATTCTTTGTTGAGGGGAGGGTCACCAAACACTTTTTAGTCAAGGGGGGGGGGGGTCACACAACTTTTGTATTCATGAAACAGCAAAATTTCAAAGTGGCTTGTTTGGTGCATATTTTACCATGTAGCTCTCAGACTCGGCCCCCGCTACCAGATGAGTCTGACCCATGAGTTTGCTGGGGGGCAGAGGGAGCACTGCTCCCCTGTTGGCTGAAACGGGTAATTGCATTGTTTAAAAAATTAGTGGAATAATTATGTTTGGCATGACCAGACAGAAAAGAGAGTTGAGCCAGAAGGCAAAGCTCTCGATCTACCGGTCAGTTTTCGTTCCTACCCTCACCTATGGTCATGAAGGCTGGGTCATGACCGAAAGAACAAGATCCAGGGTACAAGCGGCCGAAATAGGTTTCCTCAGGAGGGTGGCTGGCGTCTCCCTTAGCGATAGGGTGAGAAGCTCAGTCATCCGTGAGGAGCTTGGAGTAGAGCCGCTGCTCCTTCGTGTCGAAAGGAGCCAGTTGAGGTGGTTCGGGCATCTGGTAAGGATGCCCCCTGGGCGCCTCCCTAAGGAGGTGTTCCAGGCACGTCCAGCTGGGAGGAGGCCTCGGGGAAGACCCAGGACTAGGTGGAGGGATTATATCTCCAACCTGGCCTGGGAACGCCTCGGGATCCCCCAGTCGGAGCTGGTTAATGTGGCTCGGGAAAGGGAAGTTTGGGGTCCCCTGCTGGAGCTGCTCCCCCTGCGACCCGACACCGGATAAGCGGACGAAGATGGATGACCAGACATTTTATAAATATTTTAAATAACACAAAACAACTAAATGGTGTTTAATACATCTGATTTCATATACTGCTTTAGTAAAAAAAATATTACCTGGCTGACGATAGGAGCAGCAGGACGCAAAAAACGAAAATTACTGTTGCACTAGTCTGGACATCTTGCCGTGCCAACGTTGCAATAAAGGTTTCCTAAATGCCATGTATATACATTTGATGTCAGCTTACTAATTGATGCAGGTTTTGTGTAGATTTGGACTTTTATAAGTTTATTCCACTTTGTTTAAACGGCGAAGTTCACCTCGTTCACCTGTTTGCAGCTGGCTGGTGAATGTGATGCGCATATCATTTACCTTTTTGTGGATCTACTGATCGCTGTAGATTACTTTTTTTCCGTGTCATTGGATTATGGCAAAATACGGATTTTTTTTCTTAACGTGTCTTAACGTTTTATGGTGTGACTGCACTTCGTTTCTGCGTTTGGAGAGGGATCTCAACAGACTGTAGGTCCAACACCGATTGTTCACTGTTACATTTTAGTTGAATTTAAGTGTCGGGGCACCGTCTGTCTATTGCGTTCCAAGACAGCCGTGCCGCGATTGGATTTCATAAGGGCGAATTGTAATTTAAAATCTGCTTTAAAAATAAACATATATGTTTTGGATAATGTTCAGCTTCGGTAGCTTTACCTATATAGCTAAAATATACAATGACTGAGGAAGCCTAGTGACGAGTCCATAGCAACCAGTTTGTGTGTTGAAGTAATTACCCAGTGTGCTTTGCTGAATGGTCTCAATGTTTTATTGTTTTATTTCAGGTGAATACTAGTTAATTAGAGGAGTAACTTAGTATTTGAAGTAATGCAGGAAGTGTGCATTTAGTTTCCATGCTTATTGTGTTTCCACAACAATGTTAGTGAGTAAATCTACTGAAATGGCCACCACACCATAACAGAGGAGTGTGATGTATAAGATGAGAAGGCAGAGGTTAAATCATGTAAGTTATGGCTGTAAAAAATACAGGGCATGTGCACATCTTTGTCAAGTGTTAACCAGTACAGAAGGTATCCACAAATTGATGGGGAGGGTCATGCCTTTTCACAATCATTTTGGAGGGTCATAGAACATTTTTTATCGGCAAAGGGAGGGACAAGTCTAATTTTACTAAAGATCCCAAAACTTCTCTGGTTGCACTTTAAATAAATAATGAACAGTCCCTTAGCACACTGAAGTACATATATTTAAAACAAAACATATGTTTACATTCAAGTGACAAAGCCCATCATCGGGAGCAAAGGAATGAGTCAGGTGATGTTTATAGAGCGACAATCGCGCTTAGGAAAGGAGGTCAGAGTGGATGTTCTGGTCAACAAAACATCTTGGAGAACACTGATTGTTTCCTGTTGCAGAAAGCACTTCTGTCTTTGTTCTAGAGCAGGGGTCGGCAACCTAACGCACGCGTGCCACCATGGGCATGCGGTACCTTAACCAATGGCACGCTGGCAATATGTGTGCAAGAGAGTTATTGATGTGTTGAAATCATGGTTGAAATGCTGAAGCACTCTCTCATCCGCATGCCAAATTACAACCTTCACAGTTGCGCAACCTGTTATTTGCGGTAGTTTGATTGATTGATTGTGTAGGGTGACCAGATGTCCCGGTTTGACCGGGACAGTCCCGATTTGACCGGGACAGTCCAGATTTTGAGATGCGTGTCCCGAGTCCCGACAAAAGCCTGTCGGGACGCTAAAATGTCCCGGTTTACACCAACCACTATGAAATTGTCCCCGTTGTCAGCAATTACATAGCCAACGTGGTCTAATTATAGCCCGATCATTAACTAAACCCATGTAGAAAGACTAATAACACGTCCACCGTATGATTTTAACAATGTGTGTGTGTCAGTGAATCGTAGCGGTCTGCGTCTGCATAATCTGTGCAGCCAGCGTTACAATGTGTATTTGTAAACATTGTTGCAATGCCTCTTCTTATCTATCTCGTTTTAACCATAGGCAGTGAAAGAAATGGACACAGCGGAAAAAAATTTACAAAAATGTAGGTCTCCTTTGTCAGTTCGCCATGTGTCTACCAGGCACAAATTCTCCCGTTGAGCGGATCTTTTCACTCATTAACATCACATGGACTGACGAGAGGAACCGCATGACCACATGGGCCAATTTTGCTGTCACCTGTGCGCAATTTCACAGTAAGCTTTCAGCCAACAAATTGATCCTTGAGCAAATTCACTCCAAATTCATGAATATTAACTGAGATACCCTATTATGTTGTGAGCAGTTGGCCTACGTGTGCTGTTGGCAAAATTGTGTCTAATCTGTCTGTGTCTATGTCTGACCTGGGCTGGCACATGTTCACATTAAAAAGCATGTGCGTGCACGAGCACTACGGTCACGCGCAAAGTGTCCCGGTTTTAGTTCCAGGAAATCTAGATTTCACCCTAGATTTGTGTTTCAGAAGGACCATGCTGTGTGCACTTTATGTCTTGAAAATGTTGTTTGCTGAACATCGAGTGTTAAACGCCATTTTGAGACCAAACATGAAAAAACTTTCAAGGATGCGGCAGACAAGGCATGTCCAGGTATGGGAAGCAAGCTAACACCCTCAAAGTCTTCGCCACAGCCAGAAATCATGCTACCAAAGCAAGCTATCATATTGCTTAAACCCGATAGCTTTGATGGACATGAACTGGATTTATCTCTGATTGACTGGCTGGATATACATGACGCGGAAATGCAGCTGATTGAGCTGAAGAGTTCAACACTGTGGGTGAAAAAGTTTGCAGAGCTATGGAAACAGCTGGAAACCGCCGCAAGGCATGATCACGGAACTTGCATCTTCACCTGCTGGATATCTGTACCAGAGAAGTTTTGCTGTCTCAGGAACATTGCATTGGCTTTGCTGTCTTCGGATCAACATATCTCTGACTGGGAACGATACAAAGAGGATTACCAATGGCCACTGGGGCAGATGAACTAACACTAGTCTCATTACTGTAAGTAGGCTACGATAAAACCTTCATGAGTAAAAACCCAATACGTATCAATGCACTCACCTGTATAGACCAAGGTTATTATAGTTTTACATTTTTCATTAGTTTTTATTTTTATTTCGTTTTAACTTTTGTTTTCAAATTCAGTTTAGTTTTAATTAGTTTTTAAAGCGGGTTTGCTAGTTTAGTTTTTATTTTTTGAAAATGCTTAGTTTTAGTTTAGTTTTTATTAGTTTTAGTATTAGTTTTAGTCTTTTTTTGTAAAATGGGTTATTTACCGGGGGATTCAAAAAGGTCAGAAAAAGTATTGTGTAATAATAACTTAACAAAAACATCATACAATTTAGAAATATGTATTCACAATGTATTCAACAATAACACCAGTACAAACAATGTACATATGATGATGAGCACAGATATGTAAACAGTCTACACAAGACACAGCAGTAAGTGCAAAATGTGTAAGTGACGTGTTCCAGGAAAAAAACCTAAATAGCCAACAGACTAACCGTGGATTTCCACAGGATGCAGAACGTCTGTGGACCGGCTCCGCTGCGGAACAGCTGCGTGCTCCGCCGTCCGTCAATACCCACCAGGTCCGGATTTGTTGCGTAACGGCTGCGGCCAGCCGATCGCGAGATCTCGCGAATTCACGTATGTTCGCGCGATATAACAGGATGTAGTTTCTATAAACAGAACCACAAAACCGACAACAGTTTGTTTCCATCCAGAGGAGTAGAGGGGAAACAACTCTGTGCTGTGTTTTCAAGGTGTAGTGCAGAAAATATGACCTGCCGTGAGCATGGTGTATTTTATTTTGAAAAGTAACCGGATGTTTTATTTTGTTTCTGTGCTCGACTTCCTGTCCCGCACAATCTGAATTGTGCTGAATTGCTGCGGAGCTCTCCGTCGTCCATCAAAAATAGAAGCTCTGCTGTTACAAGTAGGACAGAACGGACCCAAACGCAGAGCTCAGCAAAAGTTATTTTATTTAGGGAAAAAGGGGAAGCGAATGGGGAAGTGGGAAGGAGGATGCCAGGGACAGAAGCACGGGCGCGAGGACCGGAACAGGGAGCTCCGAGAGCACGGGGAGACCAGGGCTGGGAGAGCCGCAGGGGAGGCACTGAAGCGCGGAGTGATGAGAGCTGAGGCAGGCTGGAGCAGGGAACCGTGAGGGAGGGACTGGATGGAGGAGCCAGCTGACTGGAGGCAGAGTGACAGTGAAGGTGGTAACTGAAACGAGAAAACAGAAGACGGATTACAAAAAGTACAGGCAGGAAAACACACAGGATAATCTTCAGAAGCTTGAGTCATGTATCACCAAGGAGACAGGAGCAACGATCAAGCGGAGATGGTGAGTCAATCCGGGGTTTAAATACTGAGCTTGATTGTAGTTGATGACCGGCAGGTGTGTACGGCGGGAGGAGTGGTAGTGAGGAGGTGAGCAGGTGTGCGCAATCAGCTGGCTGTCACAGGCAGGAGGGGAGGGGGGAACACAGAGAGTGACAGAGAGGCAGAGCCAACAAACTGACAGCAAAACATGAGAGGGAAAAAAAGGAAAAACAAAAACTCACAGCCAGCCGGACTCCAACCATCACAGTACCCCCTCCTCAACAGACGCCTCCGGGCGGACCGTCAGGCTTGTCTGGGTGGGCCCTGTAGAAGTCATCCAGCAGGGTTTTGTCAAGAATCTGGCTGGCGGGAATCCATGATCGTTCCTCCGGACCATACCCGGCCCAGTCCACAAGGTACCGATAACCCCGACCTCTACGTCGTGCATCTAGGAGGCGGCGCACCGTACAGGCCGGGTGGCCGTCGATGATGCACGGAGGGGGAGGGGCTGCCACTGAGACGGAGAGAGGACTGGAGGAAACCGGTTTGACTTGGGAGACATGGAAAACCAGGTGAATTCTCATGTGTGATGGGAGCGTAAGCCTGACGGTGGTGGGGTTCAGAACGGATTCTATGGGATAGGGACCCACAAACCGGGGGGCGAGTTTCTTGGAGGTAGACTGAATGGGAAGATCCCGGGAGGAGAGCCACACCCTCTGGCCCGGCCGGTAGGAGAGAGCGGGGATGCGATGGCGGTCCGCCAGGCGTTTGTTCCGAGCGGCTGTGCGTTGGAGAGCAGCCCTAGCCTCCCTCCACACTCGACGACACCGTCGGAGATGGGTCTGGACCGACGGAACCGCCACCTCCTCCTCCAGGGACGGGAACAGCGGAGGCTGGAACCCCATGGCGCACATAAACGGAGACATCCCAGTGGCAGCACTGATGAGGGAGTTGTGGACGTACTCGACCCAGGGGAGGTAGGAACTCCACGAAGTGGGATTGCGGTGCGCCACACACCGGAGGGCCGCCCCCAGGTCCTGGTTCGCCCGCTCGGTCTGCCCGTTGGTTTGTGGGTGATAGCCGGATGACAAGCTGGCGGTGGCACCGAGTGCTTGGCAGAAGGATTTCCATACTTGTGAAGAAAACTGGGGCCCCCGGTCGGAGACAATGTCCAAAGGAATGCCATGGAGCCGGAAGATGGACCAGGAGACGAACTGTTTCCAAGGAAGTAGGTAACTTGGACAGGGGGATCAAGTGGACGGACTTGGAGAATCGATCCACAATGGTGAGAATGACCGTGTTGCCGTTGGAGTTGGGCAGTCCGGTGACGAAGTCCAGGGCGATGTGGGACCAGGGCCGACCGGGGACCGGGAGGGGGCTGATGGGATGCCTTGGCGCAGGCGCACACCTCGCAGGCTGCAACAAAGTCCCGGCAGTCTTTTTCCATGGAGGACCACCAAAACCTCTATCGGAGCAGGAACAAGGTCCGGGCCATTCCTGGGTGGCAACTGAACTTGGAGGCGTGTGCCCACTGGAGGACCTGGGAGCGGACACTGGGGGGGACGTAGAGGCGATTGGGGGGACCGGTACCAGGATCAGGGTCCGAGGACTGGGCCCGGCGGACAGCGGACTCCACTTCCCAAACCAGGGACGCGACCAGGCAGGAACGGGGCAAGATGGTATCAGGCTGGTTAACCGGGTCGTCAGTGGAATGAAGGCGGGACAAGGCATCTGGCTTGGTGTTGCGGGATCCAGGGCGGTATGACAGGGTGAAGTTGAACCGGGTCCCAACAGGGCCCACCTAGCCTGGCGGGAATTGAGTCTTTGGGCGTTCTGGATGTACGACAGGTTTTTGTGATCCGTCCAAACCAGGAAGGGGTGTTCAGAGTCCTCTAGCCAATGCCTCCATTCTTCCAGGGCTAGCTTCACCGCTAGTAGTTCCCGGTCTCCCACACTGTAGTTACACTCTGTAGGGGTCAGGCAGCGGGAGAAGAAAGCGCAGGGGTGGAGCTTGTTGTCAGCGGTAGAGCACTGGGACAGGGTGGCGCCGACACCCACTTCCGAGGCATCCACCTCCACCACGAACTGAAGAGAGGGGTCAGGATTGGTGAGGATGGGGGCGGAGGTGAACATGGTTTTCAGGAGGGAGAAGGCTGCAGCGGCCTCTGGAGACCAGACAAAGGGGACTGAGGTTGAGGTGAGACGAGTGAGAGGGGCAACCAGAGTGCTGTAGTTACGGATAAAGCGCCGATAGAAATTGGCAAAGCCCAAAAAGCGCTGTAGCTGTTTGACAGAAGTGGGAGCGGGCCAATCTACGACCGCCTGGATTTTGGCGGGGTCAGCACGGAACTGGCCGCTCTCAATGATAAAGCCGAGAAACTGCACAAATGGAACGTGGAATTCGCATTTCTCGGCTTTCACAAAAAGGCGGTTCTCCAGAAGCCACTGCACAACTAGGCTGACGTGCTCTGTGTGTTGGACTGGGTCAGGGGAGAAAATCAGGATGTCATCTAAATAGACAAAAACGAACCGGTGCAAAAAGTCACAGAGGACATCATTATTGAGGGCTTGGAAAACAGCAGGGGCGTTGGTGAGGCCGAATGGCATTACCAAATACTCGTAGTGCCCTAGCGGAGTATTAAATGCCGTTTTCCATTCGTCCCCCTCCCGAATCCGCACAAGATGGTAAGCATTGCGAAGATCTAACTTCGTGAAAATGGCGGACCGGGAGAGGGACTCAAAAACTGAGTCCATGAGGGGAAGCGGGTATTTGTTCTTAACTGTGATGGAGTTGAGCCCCCGGTAGTCAATACAAGGATGGAGGGATTTGTCTTTCTTGGAGACAAAGAAAAAAACGGCACCTAGTGGGGACGAGGAGGGGCGAATGATGCCAGCAGCCAGGGAATCTTTAATATACTGCTCCATAGCCTCCCTCTCCGGACGAGACAGATTAAACAGACGACTAGACGGGAGGGGAGCGTCCGGGAGGTGGGAAATGGAGCAGTCATAAGGGCGGTGTGGGGGTAAGGACAGGGCCTGCTCTTTACTGAATACGGCGGCAAGGTCATGGTATTCGGAGGGAATAAGGGTTAAGTCAGGAAGAACAGGAGGGGTGAGGATTTGAGTGGGCTTACTGGGGGCTCGAGCGGATAGTAGACACGGTGCATGGCAGTGAGGACTCCAATTTCTGACCTTCCCCCGTGCCCAGTCCACGTTGGGGTTGTGCAGAATGAGCCAGGGGAGACCTAGAACGATAGGGTTGACAGGGGAGGTGACGAGGTGAAACGAGATTGACTCATGATGATTACCCGAGGTGAGGAGACGGAGCTGGGGAGTGCAGTGAGTAACTGTAGTGAGAGGCTGACCACCAAGGCCGGTGGCATGAGTGTCAAGGGGAATTTGGGGAATTTGGGGAATGTCGAGCTGCCGAGCGATCTCAACATCCAAAAGGTTTTCGTTGGCGCCAGTATCAACTAATGCCCCCAGGGGAAGCATCGGAAAATGTCGGCTCGCCAGAGCTCCCAACGCTACTGGCGAGCCGACTCTTTTGGACGAAGTGGACAGGTAGATAAATAATGACCTGGCTTACCGCAATAGATGCACACTCCGGCGAGGCGGCAGTGTTCCCGTTCCTCCGGGGAAAGGTGGGTGCGACCCAATTGCATCGGTTCGGGTGGAGGAAGAGGGGAGGGTGCCGGAGGTGTCTCCGAGCGTGACTGGGTCTCTCTCTCTCTCCCGAAGGCGATTGTCCAAATCAATGGCTGTCTCGATGAGCCCATCGAGACTCCCCGGCTCGTCCCTGGCGGCCAAATGGTCTTTAATGTGTTCATTCAGCCCTGCCAGGAACGCGCTACGGAGAGCCGGACTGTTCCAGCCCAATCTGGCAGCCAAGATGCAGAAATCAACCGAGTACTCCGCGACACTTCGATCCTCCTACTAGAGCGACATGAGCCGGGAAGCCTTCCCCTCTCCTCGCACAGGGCGATCAAACACCCTCCTCAATTCCTCCACAAAGGAGGGGTACGAGGAGAGGAGGTGAGGCTGCCCCTCACCCACAGCGGTATACCAATCGAGGGCGCGGTCGCGGAGCAACCCGGCGATGAAACACACCTTGGCCTCATCAGAGCTGTAAGTTAATGGCTGCCTCCTGAATACCAGGGCACACTGCACGAGAAACCCCTCGCAGGTTCCCAGTACGCCGGAGAATTTCTCAGGGGATGAGACTGGGGACTCGAGGGGTGGAGAAACGACAAGGAGCGAGACGGAATTGTGTGCCAGGGCGCAAGGCGAGGAGGCGGCGCGAGAGGGATTACCGGAGGAATCAGACGTGTCAGTGTGGCGAAGCTGGGTGGCTAGATGCCGGACCTCCTCGGTCAGGGAGCGAATGGTCTTGGCCATGGCTTGAAGAGCCGTAGAATGTTGGCCAAGCAACGCTCCCTGGGAGGTCACGGCAAAAAGCAGATCATGGGGGGGTTGGAAGGATCGGAGTGGGGACGTGAGGCCGCTGGGTCCATACTGGCTTGATCGTTCTGTTACAAGTAGGACAGAACAGACCCAAACGCAGAGCTCAGCAAAAGTTATTTTATTTAGGGAAAAAGGGGAAGCGAATGGGGAAGTGGGAAGGAGGATGCCAGGGACAGAAGCACGAGCGCGAGGAACAGGGAGCTCCGAGAGCACGGGGAGACCAGGGCTGGGAGAGCCGCAGGGGAGGCACTGAAGCGCGGAGTGATGAGAGCTGAGGCAGGCTGGAGCAGGGAACCGTGAGGGAGGGACTGGATGGAGGAGCCAGCTGACTGGAGGCAGAGTGACAGTGAAGGTGGTAACTGAAACGAGAAAACAGAAGACGGATTACAAAAAGTACAGGCAGGAAAACACACAGGATAAACTTCAGAAGCTTGAGTCATGTGTCACCGAGGAGACAGGAGCAACGATCAAGCGGAGATGGTGAGTCAATCCGGGATTTAAATACTGAGCTTGATTGTAGTTGATGACCGGCAGGTGTGTACGGCGGGAGGAGTGGTAGTGAGGAGGTGAGCAGGTGTGCGCAATCAGCTGGCTGTCACAGGCAGGAGGGGAGGGGGGAACACAGAGAGTGACAGAGAGGCAGAGCCAACACAAACTGACAGCAAAAAAAAGGAAAAACAAAAACTCACAGCCAGCTGGACTCCAACCATCACATCTGCGTATCTGCTCCGGAGGGCTGCGAACTGACGGAACTGGGATGGAGTAGGGACGTTCTGCAGTCAGTGGAAATACACACATTGACTTCTAATCTAATGACTCCGTCGACGTTCCGGAGACGTTCCGCATCCAGTGGAAATTGCCGGTAGAGCTTAGATCGGCCCAAAAAATCAAGCCTGAACCTACCCGAGCCCGAGCACGTTGCGTCCGAGCCCGGCCCGGCCCGACATATTAACTGTAATTATGAGCCCGAGCCCGATTTAAACCCACGTTCTCAACTACAATTCAGAGTTGTATGAACTGCAGAAATCTGTTTAGAATAATACAACAAGGACGAAGCCTGTAAACTGCGCTGTTTGTTTAGAATGGAACGGAACGCAAATGGATCTGAATGAAGAAACGTAAAAAAAATAGAAACAATGATGAACAACATATTGTTGTCACTGCCCACTACTTGTTTAAACTGCTTCCATACCTCCGACTTTCCTCCACACTTGCTCAAAGTTAATTCTCCTGTTTTCTTTTTTTCTTTACATCTTCAAGCTCCCGGTGTGATGCGTGCGAGAGGAGGAGACTCCGCACATGAAGTGCTGCATTTTGTAACTGCAGCCTAACTTTTGTACACATTTGTTACTTTTATATAGCCTATATATATATATTTATAATATTTCTGATTATGGCATAGCTTTCTCCCCACCCAAATAGGATAATAAGGTAATGGATAAAAAAAAAAAAAAAATTGTTTGATCAAGGACCCTTGATCAAGCAATTTTGGATGTGGCATGAAAATGTGGCAGAAAATAACGGCCCAAGCCCAACCCAAGGTCCGGTCTGGCTCGGGTCGGGCTCGGGCTCGGGCCGAGAATCTAAACTCTAATTGCCGGTAAAGAAAACATACATGAACAGGTGTTTTGAACTTTGGTTCGAGTAAAGCGGCAAACTTTTTGAAGTCATTCGACTCACACAGTTGTGTAGACATCCCAGTATTAATCCACATATTAACCCACGCTTCCCCCCGCTTTTGGTGTTCCTGCGTATTTACTAACTAGCAGCTATCAGGTCGCCGGTGAAAGCATGCCTGTAGTGTTCTCTGTCCTGCGGTTGTCGCCGTCATGCTGCCTGGCCCTGTATCCATACATCCATGGGTTAGCTTCTGTTTCGGGGAAAGGGGGCTTTGTGTTCTCCTTTACCTTGTTAAGGTAAGCTCGGTTAGCCTCCTTGTGCACGCTTCTCAAATGTAGGCTACTTTCATATTCGTGGGATTTTTCCCTGTAATAAATTGTCCACATATTTTACCACCTTCCACTGCAAGGCACTTGCTTTTATCTGACACAGTCATAATCAAATAGGACTCTGCCGCTTTCTTCAGACTTTCCGCCATGATGCAAGCAAGGCGAGGGGCACGGACATGTTGTGTTCAATTTGACATGGAATGTCGGAATTTCTGGGTTCCCAGTCGGAAACTATACATGTCTAAGGGAAATGTCATGGTCGGAAAGATATAATGTTATTTGCTCTATGAAAGACATTGACAAAGACGATAACTAAGGACATT
The DNA here is from genome assembly GCF_008315115.2 of Sander lucioperca. Taxonomy (NCBI): domain Eukaryota; kingdom Metazoa; phylum Chordata; class Actinopteri; order Perciformes; family Percidae; genus Sander; species Sander lucioperca. Next base: position 30,296,411 of record NC_050180.1, on the reverse strand, counting down.
TACTCGATAATTAGGGCCCGAGCGCCGACAGCGGTGAAGGCCCTATTGGAACTGAAGGAATTATTTTCTGCAAATGAATTGGCTTTTTGAGGGGCTTAACATACTCAAAAACTCACCAAAATTGGTGGTCGCATCAAGTCTGGTAAACATTTACGTATTTTAAGGGTATCGGGAATAGGCGCACAAAAATGGCTCACTAGCGCCCCCTACAAAGTTAAAAAAATGTAGCCCCTGCAGTGCGTTTAACGTCGATTCACGAAAGTTGGTAAACATATGTAACATGTCAAGGTGTACAAACCCAACAGGAAGTCCGCCATTTTGAAACTTTTCAGGATTCATAAGAGTCCAACCCTGAGGACAAATAAAGGCCAATATTTACTTAAAGTCATAGCGCCCCTTAGTGGCAACAGGAAGTAGGCCTAAAAGTTGCTATACTTTAACAAACTCCTCCTAGAGATTTCATCCAGCGGACTTCAAATTTGGTCTGTACCATCTCAACACCTTAAAGATGAAAAGTTATTAAAAGAAAAACTTTTCGTCAAACGGTGTGGGCGTGGCGTGGCGGCCATTTTGAGTGTTTAGCGATGAACAAAGAAATTGTTGTAACTTGAGTGTACGTTGTCGTATCTGCCCGAAATTTCTCACGATTGACAAGGGTCCAGGTCTGAGGACATCTACAGGCCAATATTTACTTTTGGTCATAGCGCCCCCCGCTGGCAACAGGAAATGCGCCTTATATGACAAACATCATCCGATTTACATGAAACTTATGTGTGGTCTACATGTGATACTGAGCTGCCCCCTATATTTTAACCATGCCCTCTTTCTTAGACCCCCTTTCATAACATTTGAACCGTTTAAGGTAGAGTCTTGTGTGAGGTGTCATTGAACTCAGCAGAGACTTCCTTCTTCATTGGTGATGGTTTGCCCCGCCCCCTATGTTTAAGCCACGCCCCCTTTCATAAATGCTGACCCATCTAACGTAGAGTCTTGTGTGAGGTACTTCAATTGAACGATAAAGTGGATGTAACTACAGTGTACATTGTCATATCTGCTTGAAATTTCCCACGATCAACAAGAGTCCAGGCCTGAGGACATATACAGGCTAATATTGAGTTTTGGTCATAGCGCCCCCCGCTTGCAACAGGAAATAAGCCTTATATGGCAAACATCATCCGATTTACATGAAACTTATAATGTGTGGTCTACATGTGATACTGAGCCAAATAGTCATTGAACGCAGCAGAGAGTTCCTTCTTCATTGGTGATGGTTTGGCCCGCCCCCCTGTGCCTAAGCCACGCCCCCTTTCATAACTGGTGACCCGTTTAAGGTAGAGTCTTGTGTGAGGTATCACTGAACTCAGCAGAGAGTTCCTTCTTTATTGGTGATGATTTGCAGTGTCTGAGTGACGCGCAAATGCACAGTCGCAAGGAGCGGCGACCGCCGGTAAGCCCGACGCGCGCAGAGGAGCGAGGGCCGGTCCATCGCTGCTTGCAGCTTTAATTTTATTTTATTTTAGTTAGTTTTGCAAACAGACATTACAGTTTTAGTTTAGTTATCGTTTTTTTGTAATGCCTCGTTTTTATTTTTATTTCAGTTAACGACAATGTTTTTACCCACCTAGTTTTCGTTATTTCGTTCATTTTCGTTAACGATTATAACCTTGGTATAGACAGGCATAAACATGTAGAAAGCGATATTTCAATCTGCTCTGTCTGCTCAGTCCACTCTTGTCCACCGCGCTGTTTTACGCAAACACAGCTCTACTCTGCAAATAGCAAATTTTTATAAACAAGCTAAAACAAAAGATTTCGGGTTGTAGTCTTACTGTTTATCTTAGTTTGCCGGGAATCTTGAAATTTGGACACATTTTTATAAACTTAACTGCTGGCCAAACAAACCATTCTCTCCGCTGGAGCGGTAACTCTACCAAAACAGGTGCACGTGGCTACTTAATATGCACGTTAATGACGCGATCGTTATGTTCGCGTTCTTAATTCTTGATGATGATGCTGGTTGTATTATTTTGCAACAGCATCTTTTTATTGCAAATGAGGCATACAGGACCTGCTTATCAGTCCATTCATCATTAAAGCTGGGCTTTTTCAAGTCAACCTTTCGCTTCAGCCTCTTTGACAGTGACATTTTTACCTGACAACAGCCATTTCTTTCTGCAAGCATTTTCCACCAATCAGGACTCTGCATACTACAACCATGTTTCCGTAATCAGAATAATAATATACAATAATAATAATTACAATGTCCTGATTATGGATGTAAATGTTATCAAATGTTGCTATGGAATAAAATTACAGATTCCCTAGATATTAAATTTTGATGTGATGTCATAATTCATGGAACACTAATAAACAAGACATTTTGAAAAGGGCATATCAAAAAGGTTTCCGACCCCTGGTCTAGAGGGAATGGAAAAACAATTCATTTTGTTGTGACTACTTCTTTGAGGAGGACCTGGGCTCCATATATCTAGATGGAAATAACCAGAAGCACACCTAATAAAAGGTACCTTTCAGCCCAATATCTCAAGGAATTATGTCCATATTGGACAAGTCTGCACATCCCAATTCATGTCCAATACCAATATTGAGTGCCAACGCAGAAAATAGTGGCAATGTTGTTGTTTTTTGTCAATGATAGTAATAAAGGGTTTTGAAGAATCATCCTATATCAATGTCTGCCATCAATTGTCTGCCATCGTTTAGTCATTTACAGTGACTGAGTTTGGGTGTGGTTCAGTATTTGCTCAAAATACTGTTCATCTGAACTTAAACTGCCTGCTAAAGAAGACAACATGCTGTAGTGCTCGGATATAAGCAGCTGCTTCTTGTGTGCTTCTTTGCTTATTGACGATGAACAGCAAATATCCATCCATTTTGTAAAAGTAATGCAAGCAAATTTAATTACCATACCATGGATGACCCTGATCACAAGGGTGAGAACTATTAAAGTGCCCATATTATGCTCATTTTCAGGTTCATAATTGTATTTTGAGGTTGTACCAGAATAGGTTTACATGGTTTAATTTTCAAAAAACACCATATTTTTTGTTGTACTGCACATTGCTGCAGCTCCTCTTTTCACCCTGTGTTCAGGTCTCTGTTTTAGCTACAGAGTGAGACCTTTCACTGCTGTAACAGCTTTGTTGGCAGTCACACATGTGCAGTAGCTAGGTAAGATCACATCATCTAGCTGGCTGTTTGTTTCTACAACTTCAGTAGTACAAGGCAGGATTAGCCGGGAGACTTCTTCTAAACGAGGGCACACTTCCAACTTTGCGTGGAATACCTGCAGAATAGGGACATGTAAGTAGTTATTTTGTAGATTATGGTGAACTAGTGTGTGTTGTAGCAGTGTTTTGCCATTCAGAACGAGCTAGCATGCTACGGTTAGCCACCTCGTTTCGGCTAGTGACGTAAAAAGCCCTGCCGATTTTGAACAGCTCACCCGGAGACTGAAGGCAGGACACTTTCAAAAACCCGTATCTCACTCAAAACAGCATGGATGGATGTTTTTTTTTCCCCAAGTTTGTATGCGTGTGGAAGCACCAGAGACACAAAATAACACCCCAAATCCCAGAAAAGGTGATTTTTTTCATAATATGGGCACTTTAATGCCTCACAGAAAGACAAATAGTAAACACCACCACGTGTTTGCTCTTAAAGCTTTATTTCACTTTTGTCATGCTTGTTCCCAGCTGGTGATATGTTCTGCCATTTTTATTTTGTTTTTTTATTGATTAGTTTTTGTTTAGCCCCACACTAATGTAGTCATAGTTATAAATGAATTTCCACATAATAATGCTCTTCTTATAATAGCTATAGAAATATAAAATAAATCAAAGTTACATTAATTTTCTTTTCTTCACAAACGAATACATGCTTGTGTGAAATGTACAGGTATATTTCAGGCTGTACGTTCATGACAAAATGTCATAGTAAAATAAGCTAAAGAATAAAATGGCGTGTCAATTTAAGTGAGCCATTGCTTTATTATTATTATTACTTATTGTAAGGCATGTTAAATAAGACTTTTTAGGTTTGGATTTATACCCTGCTCCATAGAAAATAATATAGTGGTAAAAGGAGTTGCTGCCTTCACTCTTTTGTCAGTGTGGGAATTTGAATTCCTTCAATTTACATCGAGAAATGGTTAAAAAACAAAGCCTGTAGTGCTGCCAAATAGCTTTTTTGAAACATTTTATTCATGACAAACTGCAACACAAGTGAGCTGACATTGCCTTTCAATCTGTCTACATCATATTTTACCCAGTGTGGACAACAATGAAGCCTAATCTCAAATTGCTTATAACTCATGTACCATGAATTTTAAACATGATACAGTTCATGCCACTGTGTTGGCTTACTGTGGTTGGGAGGGGGTGAGGCTTATTGATTTGCATTGGTCACGTCCCCAAGGAACACCTTCAGCACACCGCTAGTCTCATCATAGATCAGACCAGAGATGCGCTTCACTTACTATTTTCATTTATATTTCATATACTGAGGGCCTTTTGTTAATGTGTACCAGATGTCAATCCATACTCTGTTTATGTTATTGTGAATTGCAGTAGGAGCACAATGTTCCACTGAATATTGGACCACCAGATTCCATATGTTGTTTTTTTTTAATTTTGAGAAAGCAATACAAGTTAGTTCACTACATCAAGATTAACTTAGGATACAAATAAAAGGAAATGTGATAACTTTGGAGATTGATAGGTTTAGTCAATGTAAAGGCTATTACTAAAATAACTGATGCCAACTGGCCTGGGGTGTATACACACTTTTAGAGATATAATTGTGTGACACACTGCCAGACTCCTGCAGCTATGATGAACAGAAAGCCAAACCCTCTGTGTTCTCCACCGCAAGCAGCTGGTGGAGTTTTGGGAGCATGTGGTCTGACAGCTAATATTTCATATAGTAGTCTTTAATGAGGAAAATGCTTTATCCTCCAGGAGTTGTCATCACCTTTTTATTTTCCATTCTAAACAATGTTAAAATAGAGTTTGAATGAACAATGCTGTAAAGTTGAAGAACCTTTCAATACATTGATTACCACAGACTATGAGAGTATCAGGGGCACATTTCTGTCAAAAACTTTTTTTTGTTTCTTTGATGTCCTGCTGACTCAGCTAGATCCAAGTCAGGAGTGTAACTTTTGCTCCTGTGTCTGTGACCCTGTTTCTCACTGAGAACTGTTAAATACCACAAATATTGTAAAAATAAGTTTTAAAAAGGGCACTTCCATTTTTATTTTATTTTATTTTACCTTTATTTTACCAGGAATATTCCCATTGAGATTCAAAATCTCTTTTAGAAGGGATTCCTGGCCAAGACAGCAGCATATAAAGGTTCACAAATAACAAAAACAGCAAATCACATTAAACAATGAATTAGTGTTTAGTAATAGGACATGTACATTCAGTGGTCAGATAACCTTTAATCCTGTTTTTGTAATCTTCCATGCTAATAAAATAATATAGTTTAAGGTGACTTTGTAGCTCACACCAAGATGAGGGTGCAAAAACCTTTAAATCACTTTCACCAAAAATGTATGTATGTATGGTTTTGAGGAATGACGTACATAATTCGTCTGTGTGACCAAAGGTTGCAGCTACTGATAGTTTTAGGAGTCAGTAGAGAACATAAATAAGGAGGCAGTTTGTGTAAAATGGCCTTATAAAGAAAAATATACCAGTTTTCCGTTCCACGGTTGTATAAGGAAGACAAACCAACTTTCTCATTAAACTGTAATGATGTGTGCGGAAACCCGAATCAGAGAAAAATCGTAACGCAGCATGGTACACTGAATCTAACATTTTCAAAGAAGATTAATTTGCATGCATCCATAGAAATAGGCCTACCAAGGGGTTCTGGAGAAAAACCTTTAGAAATCGACTCTTACAAACTAATTTATTTAGTGAAGTGCAGCCTTTCCACTGAGAAAATTCAGTATTGCATACAGTAATACGCTGTATAATAAGAACAAACTCATTTATTTTTGTTTTAATTTTGTTTATGCTTCCACATCGGTTAAAAAAACACTCAAAATATATTCAGTTCAGTAACTAAACCCACATGGATGCACTGGCCCACAGTAAGGTGAAACACAGCATACTGGATAGCGAGGCAAAGTCCCTCCTCCTCCGGTGGACCCCATGGGACCTTATTTTGGAAAACAATATGTATGGTAGTGAACGGGGAGAGAAAAATTATTTTTTGATCCCATTTTGAATTGAGCCATGAATTACACATGATGTTTGTCAATTTAAAAGATAATTTTGCAAATCAAGAAAGTCAGTTTGTTGTAGGTTTGTCGTAGTACCATTTAGTTTTGTGTGAAACCGCTCAGTGAACTACACATCTCGTCTCCCACAATTTACACCACCTTGTTGATGCTAGGCTTTCTCGCTAGCTAGCAAGCTTAGCTATGTTTCACAACACACGCACGTTATCTTACCTGATGTGTTTTAGCGTCTTTTTATAAGGCGAGAAGTGAAAGAATGAGCATGATCCGTTGCTCATGTGAGTAACTTTACATCCCGGTACGAAACACACAGACACCGTCATCCATGCGACTTGAAGTGAGCAGTCTTTCTAATTACGTATTTTTACAGTTTTATACTTAAACAGTTTTACGACAAACTAAGACTTTCTTGACTTGGAAATACATATATATATATATATATATATATATATATATATATATATATATATATATATATATATATATATCCCATGGTGGTCCACCAGAAGGGGAGGGACTTTGCTTTTCTATGGGGTGAAAATCTGACCTCTAACTAAAGCTTTTTACATTGTTTCAGTGCTTCTTTGCTCACAGTGGCCATTGAAAGAGGGCCACCTTTGCTCCATATTTTGACAATTTTTATCTGCTAAAAAATACATAATACATAAAAAAGAAAACATACTCGAATAATTAAAAAAATAATTTACTTTTACACAGAGAGTTTTACAGTTGCAAAGACCCTTTAGTTTCTGTGCTTCAGTCAGGCAGGTGGGACAAAAATGCAAATGCAATTATAAACATATTCTTTATAATCTATGTGATTCTGATTTAAATTATATCATAGGTTCTGGAGCTGTGTTAAAATCTACATAAACATGTTTTGTTTGTACACTGAACAGGATATCATTTTAGTAACAACACAAATGTGACTTTCCAACTTGGGAATCTTGTAACACAACAATAGGTACACAACAGCCATTATCTACGCAGCTAAAAGCAGCTTTCACAGTGCAGGGTTATAGGGAAGCTAAAAGAAACACACCTTGTTTCTCAAGTTTATTCTCTAATTCATGTTCTTATCATTTCACATCGCCCTTTCAGTCACAGCCACTCAATCACAGCCACAAGGCTTGACTGAGCGGCTGAGGTCCTTGGGAAGGGCCACATATTTGTAACTTTTAAATTGACTGCTACAGGCCAGGAATTGATTAGAAGAACTGTCTGTCTGTCTGTCTGTCTGTCTGTCTGTCTGTCTGTCTGTATATACAAGCTCTTCAGTTTGTATATCTGTATCTGCTTTCATTATACGACCTTCTAAGAATATGATCTTGTGTACTAAACCACTGTGGCTCCCATTGCAGTGTGGGACACTGTAACATGCAGTCTTACTGTAAATGCATCAAATAACTCAGCTAATAAATAAGGATATTATCAGCAGTGTGCCTGCATTCATGACAAGATAATCAAAAACATATTGAGTGACTTATATTGCTGCATTTTCTGACATTAAATATTGGGGGATGCATTGAAGCCTTAAGCAATATGTTATTTTAGTGCTTATATTCATTATTTGCACTCTGCTTGACAACGTAACAAAGATGCTTCTCACAGATGTGATTCTGGAAACATGGATGAAATCAAGCACATGATCCTCTTGTACCCCGGGTGCCCCTTCAAACAACAGCAAATTGATTCTTTTATTATTAGGATGAAAAGCAGTGAAGTGTATATTGATGGTCTGCCAACGTCATCGCTACACGACAAGATGCTCAATCAGAAACCCATCTAACCAGTGAAGTGTGAGTATTCTTGCTTGTTTTCATTGAATGTAAGGGACTTCAAAAATGAACATAAGAATATTGAATGAATTGAAAGACAGAGAGTGAACTGCAGCACACCCCTGCTTTTCTCTCCCGATCCAAATGAACTGAAAACTTTCCTTTTAGCAATGTTCATCGGTGCGTAATGAAAACCATCTTCACCAAACGGAAAACAAGAAGTTCAGTGGACTGAATATATAGTTTGTAATGCCAGCGCACAAGTGCAGCATATGAAATATGAATCAAGAAAGGACACATCTACATGTGTTTTGTCTTTAAAAAAATACCCTGTCTACTTTGATAGATTTGAGTCCTCATAAATACCTAGGGAGCTTGTACAGGATTTTTCTCTGCCTCGCTCATTCTTGTGTCTTAATAAATGAAAGTAATATTGTTGAAGCAGAAGAAAGCTTTAGACATTCCAGCACAGCACTGAATATTTCATTAAGGTTTCCAGTGTTAGCGTGCATCAGCTAATGATGAACCAAGCCACATACAAGCCTCTTCCATCCCCAAAATATACTTCCACTTCAGTTTCTCTGGGTGTCCAGGGATAATAAGAGAGCATCATTACGGCCCAATAAGCTACAGCACCACCATCCTTTGCTTTTTGCTTGTCAATGCAATACATGTGATTAACAACATGTTTGGATGATAAAAACCATCACTGACTTGCAGCCATAAAAAAGCCAGACAGTTGGACAGTTGGACAGATGGTTAGATATCTAGAGAAATATACTGTAGAGATAATGACAGGTATCTAAATGTTGCTTCTCTGTAAATGTCAGCTTGAAAATACCCTAAAATTTGGATTTATACAAGAATATCAGGCATAAAATCCATTCATTTTGAGCAAGTTAAAGCTTTTAGTTTTATCTATGACATGTTTTTGTAGGGTTGAATACATAGAGAAAAGACATAAAGGGGAACAATCTACAGATAACAGCCAGCATCTGTCAGCCTTGGGCCTTTTTCCTACAAGAAGTGATGGGACCATAGTTTGTCCTCAGACACTTGGGTCTTGTATTGTATGACTGTGTTGTCCCGTGGCTCTTGAGCATTCACATCCTCTTGGTTGTGAGTTTATATATTCTCAATTGTCCTTCTATTCTTTTTCTCTTTGCAACCCTCAGGACTGTAATAATATTCAGGGCCTTGTGTTCCTTGTCGGAAACAATCTTTTTTCAAACTCTGCAGTCCTGCCGCAGAGTTCCATACACTCTCTCCAACAGTCACATGATAAGGGGCCTGGTGCCACACTGACAGGTCTTGACCCCTCGCCTACATGCTGTGGCTGGGATCTGAGCAGTGCAGGCAGTTCAGGGCCACGCACGCCACATTTCCATTTTGTGTCAGAAAGATTACGATCATTGAGGATGATGTTGGCGCAAACCCTTTTTGTGGCAGACTTAGCATATAAATGGGAAAATGATTTAATCGCCAACAACTAAAGAGTTCATTGTATAACTGCCTGATAGGCTATGCTAAACAGCATGCACAAGAGGGAAATGGCTTTTGTTAGTACAACTGAAGATATTTCGCTGACAATTAAAACAGAATCATTTTTAAGTCTGTCGATGCTGAAACAGACATCCAAGAGACTGTTGCTGGTATTCCCTCCGTCGACCTTTCAATTTGTTGCAAGTTTCCATGCATTCTTTAAAAGCAAAGTACTCTAGAAATCAAAGTGTCTTATAGTCATGTGTGCAGCACTCTGAGAGCACATACCTCCAACAAGGCTGCACAATCTTCTGAATAATAAAAAAATATATAAAAGTTGTAAATGCATCTGCATCTGAATGACATTAAAGCTTTCATGAACACTGAGTTATGGCTCGGTCAAATGTATGAGATCATTGTTTGGAGGATCACTCAGAGAAAACATCTGCACCTGTCATTTGAATGTAGTTGCAATTACACGCATTTTTTAACTATGCCAATTTATGACAGATAAGGTGCACCAAGAGGAAATGGAAAGTAAACAAATATAATAATACTTTTTTACTAAATTCAGGGAAATTGGATGACATTGAAAAATTCAAAATGGAAGACAATCCATTTTTGTGAAATGGGCGGGCCAATAGCAAAAAGATTCAGCTTGAACCAAAAAATCTGGAGCCACATGGTTTAGATTTAGAGCTATTCAATATAAACTTATATCAGGCAACATCACAAACGTTTAAATGCCAAACGAGTCATCTCAGGAAGCTGCCACCTTTGGATGGCATATGATGGCACTTTTCAGGAATGTCATTCTAATCATTCAATATGTGTTGCTGTGCCACAAAATGGCAAAACTGCAGACCTCAGATGTTTTCACCTTTAGATGTTTTGAGAAGGCATTTTAAGTCGGTCCCTTTTCCCCCACCTGTAGACAGAGATCAGTGGGCAATTTATTGGTGCTTTAAAACAGCAGTAGGCAGGTCAGCGTGGCTCTCTTTGATGTGCAGATATTTCACCTGCTCATGCTCATGCTCTAGCTCTTTCTGTGTGTGTGTGTGTGTGTGTGTGTGTGTGTGTGTGTGTGTGTGTGTGTGTGTGTGTGTGTGTGTGTGTGTGTGTGTGCGCGCGTGCAGGGACTGGCTAGAGGCTGTCACTAGAGGCTGTGCCTGAGACACCATTGCCATGGTAACACATTTTCCAGTTTAATGACAGGCATGAAAGGCATGTTAAGAGATTGAATGTTTCTCTAAGGGCAGACACACATATGTAACTTTAACCCCAGAGAGAGTGAGCAAGAGAGATTTGTGTGTGTGTGTGTGTGTGTGTGTGTGTGTGTGTGTGTGTGTGTGTGTGTGTGTATTTCCAAATGCAGTGTATGATAGCCTTTTATTATTTATTTTTTACTTCATATCTGTAAGGTTAGCAGCTTGGCTATCTAAGGATGTTAATTTAAAGCCCCTTTGAGATTTTAAGTTAAATGATGCTCACCAGTAAGCTGTATTATAATATGATATACATATAATACACCATAATTTAACAGTGTGCAATGTATGTGTAATGAGTCTTTGTAATAAATAAACAATATGTCCAACGTGCATCTCTTCTAAGCCAAATAACTTTGGGCACATCCAAGCTGAAATCAGATCAATGAATCTTGACAGGCCGTGGATAATTATTCACTTTGATTAAAGCTGAGTCGTGAAGCATTTGCGCTTCAGAGTGCCTTTGTGTGGCTCACTATATTGAACAGATTACATTTTCATAACAATGAAAGGATAACAACTGAAAATAGAAAAAAGATAATATGATGTCTTGCAAATGATTCAAACATTTGCAGCTCGTTTTTACTTCTCTGTCTTACCAACGTTGTTGTACATCCGTTTTCTTGCTGTCTAAATAAAGACTCTTGTCTACTTTTAAGATCATCACTTATTTCTAACATAATAATTTAAAAACATTTAAAAAATCTGACACCCTGATATGAAAAATCCCTCTTCTTTTCCTGGGAAGTGTAAGAAGAAGGCTTAAGCCCCTCAGTGCACATCCTAATTCACACTTTAGGAGGTGGAAGAGTTGTTTTGAAAAAAGCAATAACATATAAAAAGTTAGCACCTACAGGATAGAATATGAAATTGTTAATAGCCTGAAAAGAAGAAGACAGGAAGCTGGAGCTTATTGTCATCTCAGGTGAGCTGCATAGAATGCCATGGGAATTTAAATTGCTCCGGATATGAACATGAATATATGCAAGCAGATATGTAAATTTGGGATGCTAATTTAAGATCTATGAAGCTGCAGTCTGTACTTTGGAGAAAGCAATGCTTCAACTTGGTTTTAAAACCTCAGCTTAGGCCACGGCCTGTTTATTTCTCAATTATTCATGTCATGAAGCTGCATCGCACGTCACTGCATTTCACAAGGAGCAACTAAATCACAGGCCATGACAATCACTGTGATCACTCCGACACACACATACAGTGCGTATACATAGAGCTGAGCTCGTGAATTCACATTCAGACTAGAGCGCTGCTGAAGCTAAGACAGCGCTGAGAGTCTGAGACAGCCTGTTTTGCGCATTAGGGTTAATTCAAGACATTTTAAGTGCAGTGTGCAATGAAGTTTTACGCAAATTAAACCCAGTGTGTTGAAATGAGTGTTCTCTTAGAAGCACACAGCAATGCCCTGTGTCAAACTTAACTAAAAGGAGGTTGTCCTCAAGCCATGATTACTCCACTCTGCACATAGCCTCTGCATAATGAACATGGAACAGCGAGGACCTTCAGTCCTTGGATTTATTAAAAGGTACATTTTTATGAAATTGTTTCCCTGAAAGTAATTATCTTGTATTTCATCCATTATTTGGAATTGTGCAAGACCGCTCAATGACATTAACGTCTATATAATGTGTATAACAGGACAAATACCATGGTGTAGAATATTATGGAGTACATTTAAGGATAACACAGTAAGGAGGAAATTCAATAAATGGGTTTATGTTAGCTGACAACAGTGGGAGCTGAAGACTTATGGGAGGGAAAACAAACTTGTTGGATTTGGATTTTTCAAGGGCATTAATGGAGATAGAGATAATGATCACTGCACATCCTTAAAGGAATGTACTTATAGTCAGGTTTGAGTTAAGCTTCTTTATTGATCTGTTATATGCCTCAGTAGTAGAAAACTGTGTTTGTACCCGACAGCTCTGCAAATATGTCACATATAAATACGAATGCCTGGAGACTGTAAGACTGTACAACAAGGTGAGTGAGTACAACTGTCAATAAAGGTTTGGTAAACGGGGAAATACCAGAGAGCGACATAAATAATTAAGCAACTTATAAGTGGACAGTTTTGATAATTGATTAATGCCACTCACTGGCCAACATTCACTGGTTCCAGATTTTAAAATGTGACAATTTGCTGCTTTTCTCTGATTTATTTATTGTAAATTCAATATCTTTGGGTTTCGGACCAAGCTACTTGAAGATGAACAGTTTTCACTGTTTTTATAATGTTTACGAAATAACCAATCAATTAATGGCAAAGTTAAATGAAATAAACTGATAATGAAAATAAAGCCCTGGAAAATACCTCCTCCCAACTTTTGTTGAGTATGTGTATGTATTACAACTCCAGAATTCATTCATGGACAGGGTTTTGTTGACCAGACAGTATCACTCAAAACCTATACTGCTTATCACTATAATCACAATACTGCACTATGTGTGGGTCTCTATTTATACTTCTCTGGGAAGATCTGACATTAATCATGTTCTCAGGGGGCATCACTGCAGTGCAAATGACTGTTACGGTATCTTATAGTAATACATTAACATTACCAAACAGTAGTATTACCCAGTGAACATGTACGATACCTTTATACATCATGCCAAAGTGGGATGTGAAACGGATCAGGGATGGATGACACATTAAGAGCTCCATCTATCACACATAAGCACATGAGAAGCAGTTGTCCTCTTGGGCTTCATTCCCCATAGGATGCCAAGGACGGCATGTTTGCTGTGTATGTAGGTATACTACACCATTGGATCCCCTTATAGAGCTTCTCCATGATCTAGTATTAGGGGCACAGATAGGAGAAAAAAAATTGAAGATTTTGAGAATAAAGTTGAATATTTATGAGAAAAATGTCATAGTATTTTGATTAAAATGTTGTAGGCACAGGCAACACTGACCGGAGCTGTATACCTCCTCATCAGAAAGTGACAGTGCAGTCTAAACACAAGTCTCCTAAAAATTACATTATATTGCAACTTTTTTTTATCAAAACAGTACAGTACAAACTTAATTCACAACAACAATATTCTGACTTAATTTCCATAATCTATTATTGTTTTTGTCCTAAAGATGACAGTAATACTACTTAGTACAATATAAACCATGAAACAATAAAGTCTTAAGTGTCTATTTGTATGCTTAGTATTTGGTTTATGGTAAAAAGTTTTAGCTCTAGAGAATTATGTATTATCAGCAGATATAATTTTGGCAGTAAAATAAAAAATGTATACTGGCACTATTCACACATTTATTGTAAGAACAAGTTAAGATTTCAACTGAATTAGGCTACATTTGCAGTGCAACTGTAGCCCAACTGTGTTTTGGTAGAAAATACTGAAAAAACTATCCCAAATATTGTTTCTGGACACTATTTCTGGAAACATTTTTGCTAAAAAGCATTGAGTTAAATTGTAAATGTTTAAGACCGACAAATTTCCATTTATCCCATTATCACATATCCATTGACAGTGTAGTGAGAGCAGAAGTCTCAGCAAAGCAAACCATTCTATCTCTATTCTACATGGCTATATCTTACTAAGTGAAGTAGTCAGTTTAGTTTGGGTGAAATTACCCTTCAATCTTGGCTGCTGTAGTGCAGTATTATTTTACATGCTACAATGGTTCGTGTACTAATATACTGACCTAAAGCTGTAGGTTTTGAAACAGAGAATCATCCATCAGTGTCTGACCTCAGTGAGTCTGGACACAGTCAGACACAGTGATGTATGGAGCCTATCTAATGTTCCTCCCCTTTTAGATTTAAAAGTTAATAACATTTAGCTGTGTTGTATCTCCCTTTCTACGTTTATATGTGTCTGTTTTGTTGCCGTCATAGGTCGTGATTGCTGGCTTTTTCTAAAGGTTTTTTTGTGTGTTTAATGCCTAATATAGTTCTAGCAAATGTGGCATCTAATTAACTGTCAGGACTTTGCCAGAGAGAAATGATGGATAATGTGGAAGGGTTGCATTAATAAAACCCAGCCAAGCAGAGTAAAGTGTAGACTTGGGAATCGGGATGCCTGGGCTCTGGGGTACTATTGCTTGCAGTGGAGCTTTGCAGATGGAGGCGTGTGTTTCAAGTTTAAATCGAGTCGGCTGTTGTGTGAAAGGATACTTGCTTACTCCTAGGTTGCAGTGATTGGGGAAGAGTTTAACAGCGGTGTGCAGTCACTGGCATGCTGCAGAGTCATCTGTGATTTACAGTGTAATTGGTGCATCATTTGCCAGCTGATACGTGTTTAATTTGATGAATTGTGTTTCTAACACGAGAAATGAGAGCTGAATAAAATTTTCTTTAGTCATCAATATATTTGCATTGCTCTGTCGCCATGTATTTTTGATGAAATAAAAGGTCTAAATTAGACATTAAAAGATCAAATCTATACTCTGATAACAATATGTATATTTGTCACACACCTTTGAATTTACAGTAATATTCCCCCCTTTCAAGAAGATTGCACCTCTTGTTTGAACGGGAACTTTGTGCTTGTAAGAAATCCACACGGGCCACTGATAACAGCTAAGTAATAAATCAGTTTTAAACATGCTGATTCATTTGTATCTGGCACTAAATCATGCTAAAACAACAGTACAAGAGTGCTATGCCACTGCAAGGTTACTTGTGGAGCTGTTTGCGACACCAAGCTCACCAAGCTCAATTGTAACAGCCTCAGCTGGAGACAAGGTTTACAGCCACAAAAACTCTTTGTCAACAAGCTATACACTTCTGAAAGGAGCAAAGAGGGGATACTGCTGGCTCAGACATGGATGTGTGTGTGTGTGTGTGTGTGTGTGTGTGTGTGTGTGTGTGTGTGTGTGTGTGCGTGCGTGCGCGTGCGCGTGCGCGTGCGTGTGCGTGTGCGTGTGTGTGTGTGTGTGCGTGTGCGTGTGTGTGTGTGTGTGTGTATGTTGCCTTTGAGAAAAGGTACAGCTGGGTTTGATAAGATTGCAATCCATGCCCCCTGAGCTGTCACAGACCAGGCTTTTATTTAACATGCCCTTTCCCGTGTGAATCAGTCTGTCTAAGTCACCACACTTGACGCCCACATATCTTCTTGTCACCCTTTTCCGTTTCTGATGTCTCCCTGTTTTTGTCCTCTGCGTCTTCTGTGTCCCTCTGTGTGATGTTGCGCCTACCCTCCTCCTCTCCACCGACACCGTCAGTACTGCCACCAGGTCTTATTCACTGTCAGATCCATCTGTCGCTTCCACACCAACCTTTCTGGGTAGTTCAGCTCACAGCATCCTTTCACTTACCAACACATGTAGGGTCTAAGTTGCTGTGGAGGCTAAAGAGAGGGAGGGTTGACTACTGGAATGAATTGCATGAAAGATCCACAACTGACAAATGCAACAGTGGCTTATGAAGTTGGAGATCATGAAGTGATTTGCTGATCTTTTTTTACAGCTGATTTTTGTGGCAAGTCAATGTTGCTGTCTGAAAGTTAAGCTGTCAAATAACAGCAAACGCTAATAAGTTATCTTACTGTTAATGTGAACACTAAGTATGACAAAGATGCTGTAATGCAAGACATCTCATTGCCATTCAGTATTGAGAGGCAAGATGGATAGGATAAGTCATGGTACAATGATTCAGCATTAAAAGTCATGTCATCAGTCCTCGGGGTAATGGAAAGTGAAATCCATTTCCATGATGGAGCTATAAATGTCTTCTCCTTTCCAGCTCTGGAGCCTCCTTCTCATAATTCATCTCTCATCTTGGGATATTTGCTGGTGAGTTACATGCTTCTATATGATCGTCACCTCTGACATGTACATGCATGCACTACATCAGGGTCAGTTTGAATGAATGTCATGCATCTCACTATCTGTTGTGACTCTGGATGGTGCTCAGTGACTTTGTTCCTCCTACACTTTATGCTATCTTCACAGGAACATGGGCCAAAAACACGAGTGTATACATACACACAGAGAAGCTGAACTAGTTAAAACAATGTAAATTCTACAGTCCTATACAAGCAAACAAAAATATTGATTTATGATTTTGTTGGCAAAATCATTCCACACAAGGACATAATATGCATCGTCAATTACCTCATACATTCTCTTCAAACACAAAACTAAATTAAATAAAAGAGTGGTCACAAGAATACAATACAAAACAATAATGGCATAAACACATTAGAGCAGGTTGTCAATAAAGGCTGGTTAAAAACATTGAGGTGGGTGGTATTACCTGTACTATGACAGTGTTCAGCATAATGCACTTTTCCACAGCACAATTTTCTTCAGTACACCAATAGTCATGTCATGCTTATTAGTCTTACTGCTTATGAGTTTTTCTTTTTGGCAGAACACTGTTTTTATTCATTTTTTTTTTTATATTGGCTTCTCCTTTCTGTTTTTCTGTTTCACTGACAATTGTTAATCGTCAGTGAAACTAAAAAACTACCTTTTTCAAATTAAAAGCCTACCAGGAAGAGAGGTACAATACCCTTTCATTATGAAGTATCTTGCAGGAAGTGTAAAGTTTCATTTGACAGTAGCTTGACCGCAATCAAAAAATCCAAAAGTAGATGAGATTGAGACAAGACTCTGATGTTGTACTAATGGATTTAGTGCAATGGAAATGTACAGTGTCCTGAATTTGTCAATTCCACAGGTAAACATGGAGGAGGTTTTGAGTTTGCATTAACAGCAGCAACAGCAACAACAGTAAATCAGGAAACAGGGAGGCTATTAAAAATATGAGTTAATGTACTTGTAAAAGAAAATACATTAGAAATAAAGGCTTGTCTCTAGTATAAGCCTGTTCCACAATATTCATCTACTTTATTTACTGTATGGGAGTTGTAGGCCCCATGCACAGTATAAATCCATATGCTCAGCACGCACACTCAATACCCAAAAGGTTTTTAAGCAACCCTGACCTTATGTTTGTAATAGAATGCAGAAATAATAAATAAATCTATAAGGCTCTGGAAACTTTGGATGAGATTGAAGGTGGACAAACACGCAGCAGCAGCAGCAGCAGCAGCAACAACAACCAAACTGAGAACATCTCAACAGAGAGAAACGTTGTTTTTTTTTCTCCAGTATTTTCACTAAATGCACATCATACCCTAATATTCAAGGTACAGGTTGCTCTACTAGGTGCTCTTCTGTAAACAACACACAAACATTGTCTTCTAGAATAGTCGCCTATTCAGTGATGAAACAGGGTGGATCTTCCTACCTTGTACACAATATAAACACAGTTACTGTGGGGAATATAAATAAAGCATGATACAACCTGGCCATGTTGAATACAGGCATGTAGTGCTGCAGTGATGCTATCATTGGACCCAACAGTATTTACATCGGGACTCCCTTTAACCCCTTGCATCAAGTATAAACCCATCACAATATGATAAGTTTCCCAGTAGTTTTTCAATTGCAGCAGAAGTCATCTAGTACAGTAAAACATCTGTAGTTTTGCCTCTTAGCACCCCATGTGAAAGATCAAATAAAAGCTGAATCAAATACATTGATCTATTTTAGGGAGAAGTAAGTGAGTTACCAGAGAAAATGTTTTACACTGAGTATGTGCAGTCACAGACCAGTTGTGACCCTTAGATCTCCAACGAGTTTATGTTTATCTATCATTGTTCGAATGTTATTCGTCAATGCATCCCTTACAGAGAATAATTGCTATATGACTCCTCCACCTTCAGTATGGTACATTAACCGGTTGCATAGAAGTTACCTAAATTGTCACATCTGGCTGGCCACTGTCCACACCCTCCCCCCAGATGTTGAGCCATATGTGTGTTATCACCAGAACAGGGATAAAACCTCGGGATTTTACAGTATTAAACTTGTTTTATCTCAGCTTTCTGGGAGATTATGCTTCCCAGAAGAAACCCACCATCTGTCTGCTGTTGCCAGAAAATAGAGGACATTTCCCTACCTCTTTATGGATGAAGGGATATGTGTTGCACAACAACTGCAGAGCTAACACTAGCTACGCTTCACGGGTCAGAAGGTGCAGACATAGCTTATCTAGACCTTTATGTGCAAGAGGCAATTTATAAAATATTGAAGCTATGTAATGCACAATCTGCTTTACATAACTGGTTTGATGACAGAGGTTAGTCTTGTGGTTTTGTGAGCAGATTCTCATCAGTGTTTTTAGATCCACTGATATTGAAGCAGCGTATTTTGAACTTAAGTGATCAAAGAGCCAAATAATCACACATAGATATGCAGCCATACTGCATTTCTGTAGTTATGTAGTCCGAAGGTTTTCTCTGCATTTCTTTGATTTTTATTTCCTTTGTTGCTTCCTTCAGAGATGACTGAGTCCTGACACAGACAAGTGTATAAAACAATGTTATTTTAACCTTTACAGTTCTGACTCTTGTTTTGAGGACAGTGATATGTTGAGATGTGTTCTGCACAACACCCCAAAATGACAAGCAATATTCAAAAACATCCACACAAACGGCTCAACTTTCATTCTGCTATGCTAGTAAAAAATAAAATCCTAACTTGCAACTTTGGAAAAAGATGGAATCGGGGATGCCAACGAGGTAACACTGTTTAAATATTCATCTGGTTCCCTCATATCCCCTGTCTGGTACTATTCCAACAGAAACAATGCTTGTGAGCCCGAAATAGAAAGGTCCTTAATACGTCCTTCACAGCACTAAACACTGGGCTGTGACATTTTTATTTCCCCACTTATTTTCAGATGTGTGAAAATCAACAGAATCCAACTTTTTGTTTTTACATGTATTGCTTAGATCTGAATCATAGGTTTGTAAGTGTGGAACATGTGTCATGGTCCTGGATCCCATGTAATTGTTCAAAAAATACAATGTCAATAGAGCATGGCTCTCACAGCCTCACAGAAGGTTCATTCATTGAAGGTTTTTCCATTCATCACACAACAGTGATGCGAATGTAAACAGCAGCCACGTTTGCGAAGCCTATTCCATCATTTGATTCACTGAATGATAAGTCCGCTTATCACTTTTCTATCTGGTGAACTTTGATGGAAGAGTGCAGCTCCTCTAGCATTCAGTCCTTCCAGAGTGTAGTAGCTTGAAAACATTAATTCTCCATGGATGCAAGGGCGAAGAGTTGCGCAAGCAGCAAATGAGTTGGGTTTTTTTCTTTTTTTATCCCTTCATTAGCCTACTGTATGAACCTGATGAGAGCAAGGAGATCTAGAAAGTCATGGACAGGGCTGAGTGAAGGACCAGATATATTTAGGTCATCCATCTTTGTTGGTGGATTCACACACAGTTGACCAGTCAGTAACAACTGTATACAGTGTTGTGGAGCAAAATGTTCAATTCTTGAATATTAAAGCTTTAGTTTGTAACTTTTTTGTATTAATGAACGTCTGTTACATTCAAGCCATCGCCAAATGAGTTGCTACAAAGCTAATTAAGACTATCAGCTTCACAAAACTCTGTATTTCTCAGCATGGCTGTGTTTAGAAATTGTTGTCATCCGGCGACTTTCACGCGCAGAAACTCGGGTGAACATACCTCTTCTGAAGAGTCCATCATGTGTTTTTTAATCCTCTGTATCCTCATTGGCTGCTAGCAACTGTGTGGAGGGGGGGTGGGGGTGCGTGTGTGATTACGTAAGGCTTGTGTCATGTGCATGCAACAACAGTGATGTTGCCATTACTTAGAATTCCTCATGGGGGTGACAGAAACTATGCACTAGAGCTTTAAGATTAAGATTAAGTGATACGTTATTGATCCCGCAAGAGGAAAAATTAAATTTCTTGAATAAAATTTCCCAGGACCTAAACATGCACAAATGGAGAGATGTCAGAGTGAGGAGGCTGCCCATTAAAGGTGCAGTTGGGGGGTCGGTGGTTTGCTCAAGGGCACCTTGGCAGTGGCTAGGAGGTGAACTGGCACCTCAGCTACTAGTCCACACTTCAGTTATTTGGTCCGTACGGCCCTCCAGTTCCCAAGCCAAGTCCCTATGGACTGAGCTACTACCACCCCCAGAGCTAATTGGAAATGTAAGCATGCTAACATGCTAAACTAAGATGGTGAACATTACACCTGCTAAACATCAGCATGTGATCAGTGTGATCATGTTAGCATGCTGATGTTACCATTTAGCTCAAAGCACCTACGTACAGCCTCACAGAGCTGCTGGCATGCCTGATTTGTACGGTGTGTTCGTACAGAGAGTAAAGCAAGTTTTTGCATTCTGTCTAAGCGCACTTTATTTTTCCAACTATCTTATGTTACAATGTGTGTCTTTCTTATTTTAATCAGCCTCCCACAGCTGTGTTGTAACTGAAGGTGTCCAGTATGTAACAGCAGCCATATGGGATCCTCCGGGTGCTCGTAGAGAAGTGATTCACTCCATATTAAAGAGCAGACGGCAACGCTTATAGCAAAGCTCCCCCAACATAACATTTACATTACATCAAACTTTATCAAATGACATGATTATGGTGTACCTGAAGGTAAAAAGGAAAACAAAAAAACAATAAAAAAGGAGAATAAACATGACACTAAGGCACAAAAGGGTATGCAACACTTTGCTTTCTATCGATTACATCTCTGTCAGCCGAGTGCTGAGGTGTGGTTCTGGCACATGACCTCTGCTGCAATTAAGAAAAAGACACACTCACCTTGGTTCATAGGCATAATAACAACTTCACAACAGGACCTTTCAGTTCCTGCATAATAATGTCCTGTTTTTATGGACATCATAGTATGGCCATGTGCTATATTGAGCAATTGTGTAAGTTTTTTTTTTTTTTTTTTTACAATGGTATCTGTTTTATTAGTATAGAATACTTTTATTATATAACAACCTGCTCTGCTAAAGTAGACAAAAATCCCTCAAGCTTGTTTCTACTGTTTTCTTTCACAGAATACAGATGAGCTGTTGGGGAAGAGGAGGGAGCAGCGCTGTGCTCTATCAGTGCTATCTCAGTGTCTTTTTGTGGCATCTCATTTGCACTGGGGGCATATCTGATGGGGTGTAGAAATGAAAGATCTTGAACTCAGGCTCTTTTGAATATAATGCTCTGAGAACTCAAAGACAAAATCTAAATTTTGCCTGCTCTTTTCTGCTCTCAAATGCCGGCACTGAAGTCATGATGCTAGCCCCTCAGAAACATGCAAATTAGACTACACAGGCTCATATTATCTGATAAACATCCTCTATTGAATACCAAGTGCCTAAATGCAATTTCTGCAGGAAATTACAGTGCTGATGAGCAGGAGATACGTTGTTATAAATGGAGGTATAAAAGCCTATCAGGGATCTGCAGTCACAATGTTATTGTCTTTGAAAAATATGCTCAGTGTGGCACATCCCCTTGTTGAGGAATTATGAAAAACTGTTTTACCCTCTAATTAGCCAAATATTCTGACCCAGATATGATCGACTGGATTTGGAAATAGAAGACAATACGCCTGCAGGCAGCATGTCTCCGAGGGCTATCTTATCTGTGAAAGCAGAATCTCAATAGAGGCGACCCACAATCAGTTCTCTTTCCTCCCCAGACGGATCATACCCAAACTGTAATGTCTGCTGAAATCCAACCACCAAAGTCCTTGAAAACACAGCCAGAACCAGGAACAGGAATTAAAGCCTAAAATTAGCTTTAGTTACTTGCGTCACTTGATTTAGTGCTAAATTAAAGATGGAGAAAGTTATATTTTATAATACTGCATGTGAGTTTGTTTTCATATAAATGACAATAATCTCATGCTTTTAACTTAATTTAGATTTTAAGTTATAGCAAGCATCAGAATTTGCATCTGGAGTAACAAACTCCACTTTTTATTTCTGTTTTATACCTTGAAAGTGATGACGAGTATTAGTTTTTGCCGTATCGATCTGGTCAGAGATACAGATCACATTTTGAAGGAGTGGCTCTTTGGATAAGGGCTGCGGGGGCTGATAAGTGTGACTGTCGGCTGACATTGGCTGCTTGGACGGTAGCTGAACTCATTAGACTAATGAATGTTGGGGGGTGAGCGATGCTTTGGGAGAAGAGGAGAGGGCAGGACAGACTGACCTCTTTGAAGATTGAGGAAAAGTGAGATATAGGAGACCCAGGTTAGCTGTGTCAGCGCTTCTGCAGCACTTTCTAGAAAGCTGGACTGGAGAGCTTGGCCTAAAGGCAGATGTGTGGGAAATTATCAACCTGTAAGAACACTCTAAAATGCTTTTTAGGATGGAGTTACGAAACAAGATATGCATTAATAATGGGCAGCTGTGTGCAGACAGTATATACTTTTTTAAAAGACTCCACATTTACTGAAAGCCGCAGCATGTTACTTTTGTATTTGAAATTGTCTTTTCAGTAGCATTTGTGATATTTCACGACATTCTTATTCTTTCTGCTTTGGATGAGGGCAGGACTTTGTTTTTAGTTGTGAAACTGAAGTCCCAGTAACAGAAGTTATGCAGAAATGAAAGAAAAGATTGTGTCTGCATGTTTACTGCAGCAGATAAAACCCATTAAAAATCACAGATGAACATCTGCACTTCTCTTTGCAATGAACAATTATGTTATTCAGTCTGCTCCTTATGTTCCTCGAGAGGACTTTATAG
Organism: Sander lucioperca; assembly: GCF_008315115.2. Lineage (NCBI taxonomy): Eukaryota > Metazoa > Chordata > Actinopteri > Perciformes > Percidae > Sander > Sander lucioperca. Next base: position 30,273,026 of record NC_050180.1, on the reverse strand, counting down.
ATTTGAGGTTCAGACTGAAGCTGTTTACAGCTAATCAAGATGAGTAGCAAGTAATGTGATGAGAGCTTGACCAACTGAGGTGCAAGAGGGTGACACCAATAGTTTCCCCAAAAGTTCTAGATGACAACATTGACCACTCTGTCTGTGAAAAAAAACAGCCAACAGTCGATCGAGCACAAACACCTGAAACAGTGGAAAACAGCTAGACTGGCTCTCTTTAGAGATTACAAAAATCGTGTTTTGTCATCACCAACTAGTGGAGACTGCAGGAAGTTACTGCCAAGAAATAGCATGGCACATTAACCCCCCTAAAACCACAAATAGTCTTTTTACAGTTCCATTTTCATACTAATTAAACAAGATGTAATGTGTTAATTAGTGAGCTGTAGGGGTGCTGCTGATAGGTGGATTTTATTGCATTTAGACAGATCTTGATAGCTGTTTCCCCTGTTTCTAGTCACTATGCTAAGCTAAGCTGACCACTATACTGTACTTTACTGACATGCGAGTAATATTAATCCAACTCTTGGCAAAGTGAATACTATTGTGTGAGTATTGTATTGTTTACTCACACACTGTACAAAGGCACTTTGAGGCTTTGAATAAAGGTGAGGTAAAGGGATCCTCAGAGGTTTAGCTGGCTGTCCTTCCAAAGGCCTGCATGGGAAATAGCTTCCACGAGGTGAAATGACAGTAAAAAGCCATACACTGCTGGGAAGGAACGCAGCAGAGACCAAAGGAGAAATGAAAGTCAACAAAAGCATCCCATATTTTCTGGTTCAGCAGCAAAACTACACTTTACCAGTAATTTCACCAAACGAGCTAATATAAGTGTGGTCTTCTTTGTTATAGGTTCTGTTCAGTCACTTTTCGACGACATCATTTTTCACTTTTTTGGCAACACTTGGATTGAAAGACAGACTAGAAGAAGAACTAGGTGTGGACTGCAAAGAGCACACCAGCAATTACTTGCACTTTTCCCATACATATGTTTGTTTTTCTCTTTGCATGCTAACCAGCACATTCTCCTGTGTACAAAAGACAATCATTGGTAATAGCTGCAGGGAACAAATGTCCATATAAAAGTCATAAAGTGAATGGGGCTTAAAGTTAAAGGGTAAAGTAAAGAAGAATGAAGTGCATAAACAACAGTAGTATTCATTTTAAAAATACATATGGGACCTGGTGACCTCTCCACAGATAGACAACACATGTGACTGCATGCTAAAATCACTTGACTAAAATATCTTGCACTCCCTTTGTCTACTCTGCCAATCCAACGATGCCCCTCAAGCCCTGCAAAGATAAATAGTAGTAATTGCATTTCCTACACAGTATGTATTTATGCAGTAAAGACCTTCACCCAGCAGCTTCTCCGGATTGCAGTGGGCCCGTACAATGTGATCTTTATTACACAACATGTATGGTACATTTGACTTTATTGCACTTTTTCCCTGAATACGGTGGACTGTTTTACTTAGTAGCTTAGTACAATATACAGTGTATATGGTGGTAAAAATAAATCACCAACCATAAAAATCAGGGCACAGCAATACCAAGGAAGCAAGTCCAGTTTAGAACATGGTATTTTAATCAGAAAAGATTAACTGAAAGAAATGCTTAAATAGTTATTACTGTAAATGAATTAATTTGGTGCACAAAATGAAAAGTTGAAAAGATACAGCATGTGTGGAGTCTTATCGCCACATCATCATTTTACAGGTGGTGGGAGTCTAGACAATAGCTGAAGAGCTGAACATAACAGAACATAAAGGATATGTACAGTACACTGGACTTGGTACCGTCCATGCATGTTTGATAAATTGTTACCCAGTGCTACAGCTATGATGAAAATATGTGAAAAACATTGCATTCCCTTGCTTATCTTTTAAAAGTAAGTGCTGTAGTACAACTACCAGGAGACAATTTATAATTGAGGTAAGTTTGGAGACACTACCTTATTGAATCATTAAATTAATAAATATTTTGGAGAACCCTAGGGTGAAATTACTCCGAACCATCCCTTTAACTTGTTATCAAATGTGTAAGTAAATGAGTCCCTGTCCTAGCCTGACAAGCCAGACCCTCATCAAGATGTTGGGTCTGGGAACTCACCATTGACAGGGCTCAATCCGAGGGGTGGGATAAACGGTTGTCTTTCAAATTCCCTCTGCACGCAATAGGATATCGCTACAACCAGGCAGAGCAACGAAGAAGGTAGCGAAGCTAGTTGATTAAACTTTTGCCGTATCCAGTCGGCAAAACTCTGAACACATCTTCCTTTTTTAAGAATGATTTCTGTGCCATTCTTTGTTCTTTTCTCAAAGAAAAGCTTAACTCCAAGTCTTCCAGAAGACCGCTGTTCCCAGCAGCAGCAGCCATAAGCCCGCCTACCGACTCTATAAACGATGTGATTGGCCTGACCAGAGTTTGGTTTTTCTAGCTCACAAGCCAAACGAGAGTGCCTAGACCCCCCTGGCTGCAAATTAAATTTGCTGCCGCTAGGATGCGTCTAGATTTCTAGGCTATCCCTGTCCTGCTATCCTGACAGAAATTGAACTATTGCCATCCTATATTACAACTTCCAACATGGGGGAGACTCTGTGGCAGACCAAGAACACGCTAGATATATATGGAAATATATCCCATCTGGCCCTGTAGTGCCTCCACGAGGAGCTGGAGGAAGTGGCTGAGAAGAAAGATGTCGGGTCCACTTATTTATCCTGCTACCACAATGACTTGAACCCAGATAAGCGGTGAAAGATGGATAGATGAGTTATTAAGTGTTGTGGCTGTGTACTTCCTTGTACCTAATAACGGGTACTTCAGGTGACTGTGAAAGCTTTGACACTTTCCGCCTTCGAGGCAAGGCCCGTGCTTAGGATTTGATCAGTGGCAAAGAGAAATCAATGCAACAACACATGCTTCACTCCTTGACCAAATCAATGTTAGTCTGAGATGGTTTTGCTTTCCATGATTTATTTAAGGAATTCACCCCCACGCCAGTGGTTTGTCCTTAAGCTGCGTGCTGTGCCCTTGCAGGCACTATAACTTTTTTTTTTAGCCTTTATATATCAAGAATATGATGAGCTCGCCCCAGTCGTACAACTGTAGTTTTATTACCCTAACAGTATTCTTGAGGCATAGGAGAGCAATGCTCATTCATTTTCAGACTTTCTACCTGGTTTGACAATTTGAAATGGTGATCACTTCATCAAAAGTCAGTTTGTCTAATCTGTAGACCAAAGCATGTGCTGTACCACATATTGGGAGCATTATTGTGTTTGTTGCATACTGTTTGCTGTTTTCTTCTCATTTATCATGCGTCTGTCACTGAACTCTTGTGTATTTTATTGTAGACACAAAAATGCTGCAAACATCTGTGTAGTATGAATAAATAAAAAGTTGGGCACAGCTGCATGTTGATTTGTTTTCCTGGACAGCAGAGCAGTTCAATGCTGACTTGGCACCACTGAGGTTTTGAATATATACAGTATGCTCTCAAACACACACACACACACACACACACAGACACACACACACATAAGCATTTTGCTTCATTGACATAATCACATTAGTCATAATAAAAATAATTTTCAGGGCACATTCATACAGTAAATACATGTGTACAAGTGTATGCCAACACATTTACTTGTGATGTGATTGTGATGTAAAACAGCTGAACCTGTCTTGTTTCTGCAAAGAATAACGTGTTGCAGACCCTACGCTGTTCCCTACGCTGTTCTCAGCTTATTTCTAAATTTAATAAAATATTTAACATTAAGGGGTGGAAGAAGTACTCAGGTGTTTTACTTCATACTTACTTATGTATCAATTAAAAAAATCATTAAAAATCCTACTTAGGTAAACGCACAGGAGTATTATCAGCAAAACAAAGAAATGTTGAGAAATGTCCCCCTGGGTGTGATATGTTGTTGATTTTTTACAGATTCATCAATGTGTAATGGTTGAGGTAGAGCTAGATTTTTCTACTTTATATAGTCAAGTGGTTCTCAACCTAGTGGCCAGGTCCCCTCCTAAGGGTCACAAGATACATCTGAGGGGCCGTGAGATGATTCATGCTGGCAGGAAGGAAAGAAAAAATTATGATGCACAAATGTGTATACATTTTTAAGAGCTTCTCAGATCTTTGCTTTTTAGTGAAATATTAGATAATGTTATCTCTTTTGGCCTTGAACACTTATTTAATTCAAACCATGTGAGAAGTTTAGAGGGAAATGTGTCTTTGGTGAAACTGCTAACATCTTATAGACACCTGAAACACGACAAGAGGTCCCAACTGCTTTTTTTGAGAGGTCACAGGTCACAAGCCCAGAAATGCTCAAGGTTCCATTAACCACTACCAGCACAACACAGCCGAATTTCAGGCTGAATTGCCGCCGCTTGAGTTGCATTGTTGCTCACTTAGGTGCCATGTTTTGCCAAGGAAGAAGAATGCATAGAATAAAAAAGATGATATCTCTGGTTCTTCTGCATCAATTTTTTTTCTTTTTTTTTTAAACTTTCCAATACACCTAATTGACCAGTAAGCAGCTTGTTGTTCAACACTGTATTATTACAGGGTACCCCCAGGCTTCTCCAAGTTAAATGTAAGACTTTCTAAGACCTTTTTAGGATGAAATTAAATGCCAACTTCATGGCCATATAATGGAAAATCAGTGTGGATTTAAAGCCTGAGAAAATAATTTTTTACCAAGTGCCGTTACCTGAATTTATTGAAACATTTTATTATAATACTCTTATTCATATTTAAAACTCAACAGGTTTGTGAGTGTACTCTAATAACATCAAATATTCTTCACATAAAGAACTCTTATGCTATGAAACTTAAAATACAAAATAAAAAGAATAATATAAAATTGAACTAGTGAAGTAGGAGTTGTTACATTTAGTTCCACCTTGGCAAGATAAGATATGTAATGTAATATAATGCAATATAATATGCCAATGTAAATGCCAATTGCTTAAGTGAGTGTTTTTATCCCATAAAATATTTATTTATGACGTTACGGTATTTATTTAATCCTAACAAAGGACAAGAACAAATTTAAGACCTTTGTAAACAAAATGTATGCTTATTTTTGGAATGTTAAATTTAAGACTTTTTCAATACTTTTCAAGACCCCGCGGAAACCCTCTATTAAAAGAAAATATAAGAAGTTTTGTATACATTTTGGACTCTTGGATTATGCTGCATCTTAAATGTTTAGCTAAAGCGCCATTGACATCAAACTGAGTAAATGTACAATTGATTGGTGCCCTAAAACCTTAAATAACAAGTAAGTCATCTAAAAGCAGGGAGAATCGGGCATTATAGTTAGAGGTCATAATGTAAAACCGGGTTTGTTATCAGAGGGTAACAGATTTAAATTCATGGAACACCTGAGAAAACAGGAGTTTAAAAAAAAGAGAAGAATACAGTCTCCCTCATGTACTGCCTAGGTGCCCTTGATCAAGACAGGAAACAGCCCTTCGCTCCAGTGAAGCAGCTGAATGGCCGACTGTGGTGGCGCTGGGCAACCCCAAAACATGTTGCTGCCTTGAATACGTGTAACGCTGAGAATATAAAGCAGGGAATTGCAGGAAAAAGCAAGTACCATCACATGACATGTACAGTATAAAGGTCAAAAAGGAGGTGACCAAATAATTAATTTATTCATGACTATGTCATGCGTGTGTTATGAAATCCTTGATCCTTGATAGACAAGTGAGTAATTAGCTTCGCTGTTTTGCTGTTACACTGTTTGTTGTTTTTAGTAGGTGATTTACTGATTTTAACCAAGGGGGTAAGCGAGCCTCCACAAAGCGTACCTCCTATGGCGCCATTTTGATGCTAACAAGCCATCACCTGCCATTAGCATTCCATTGACTGCCATTCATTTTGGCGTCACTTTGACAGCAAATAACTTTACATCTGAAGCGTTTAAAGACTCTATTTGTCCATTGTTTATTTCTAAAGAAACACGACAATGTATAAAAGCCTCCATTACCTTGTATCCTACGTTATGGCTCCGTAGCAGACGTTTTTGTAAAAATAGGCTAACGATTGCGTCATAACCACGCGACTTTCTGTCGCATAGTAGACAAATTACCTTATAGTCAGGAGAAGCTTGCAGGCAGTTTCGACTTACATTAGCTGTTTAAGTGTAATTACTAATGTTAACTAGCATTTTATTTAGCAATAATTTGCCTGTGCCTATGTTATCTCCTTACATATACCTACGCTCTCCGTCTCTGCAAGATTCGGAATGATTGAGATTTCTCTTGGCACAGCTACCAGAAGACTTACAACTTTCAGACACGTTGCTCACAGGTTGCTCACGTCACACTGCGCAGTAACGCTCAGCCTTCACCGGAAAAGTGCTTCTTATAGACTTTACTGCTCTCTGTGGAAATCTACGGCGTCGCTTTATCCATTAATTTTACTGTCTATGATTTTAACCTTGTCGGTTTTGTGATGGCTGCTCCCAACTGGTTGGCTTTACAGCAGTAGCGACAGTTTGCTAATCCATAAGCTAGTTAACATCAATTCTGCCATATTTCGTTAAGTCAGCAGAGATAGTAGCAGAAGTGTCACTGGTCGCCATGGCAATGCGCTTCACATGCGCGTCCATGAATCTGGGGGATGGAGATTCTGAAGGGGGGGGGTTGTATTTGTTTTGCAGTTGAGTTCAAATATCAACAATCTTTGCACAGCATCGCTTACTGCACCTTTAATTTGAAACTTGGCTTGATGTCAACGTATCATATTTAATGTATAGTCAGACGCATCATTTATATAAGTGCTGAAACATGAATATCTCCCGCTGAACAATATTGATCTTCACATCAATAAAGTGGATTACATTACCTTGTTAACCTTGCCATCTGTAAACCTACAGAAAAAAGAAGCTCAGCAACACACTGAAACGCATTGGCAGTTAACACACATTTACATCTTGATGTCTGGGAGCTGCATTCATTCGACCACAATCTTACAGTGCTGTTACTCAGTAGACGGTGGGGGTTAAATGCTTCTGTGTTTGACAGTGTATGCAGAGGAAGTGTTCCTCACAATAATATACCCAGTTAGTCCAGGCATGCAACCCAGAAACCTAATAAGTACAGTAGATTATCTATTTGTTTGTGGCCACTGCCTGCTTCTGTTTATATTGAAAACCCTAACAAGCTATTTTGAAAATAGATCTTTCTTCCGATGTCATTATGGAACATTACTGTACTATTCAACCAAACTATTCAGGCACAATGGGGGATTAGTAGAATAGAATAGAGTCCTTTTATCAGACACTGGCGACGCACATAATTCACTCACTGGTCCAGAGTGCATTTCAGTCCACTGCATTTATTAAAGATCTAAAGTGAGTTGAGCTTTGTTCTCTTGATGAAACAAAAAAAAGCTGGCCGAATTCAATATTTCAATTTTTGTTTGTGCATGTATTTGTGTGTGTATATGAAAGGCTGGTGGAAAGAGAGATGGCTAAAAAGAATGCCTTTGTTTTTTGTAGCCAGTGCTTCATTGATTACCTCACCAGTTTCAAGGTAGCTGAGGATTTTCCTTTTGCTGCATTTTCCCACAGTGATTTGTTTTTCAAGTCTCTGAGTGCACTTCAGTAACCTCATCCATACATTTGAAAAAATCCTGCATTGCAAGCAAATTGTAAGCTTGAGAGGCAAAACTGCTAACTCCATTCAAATGCAGACTGAATGTTGTTTTTATGCTGCTGTTGCTCTTAGCAGTAATGAATATGATAAAGAGGCATATATATAAATAAAATAAAGAAGCTCAGTTATGTTACTAAACTGAAATGTCTAAAATTGAAGATTATACTTAGTTGTTTCTGAAGCATATGCTAAAAACATAAATGTTCACATCATCAAACACTTAACCGTCTTAAATTATATACCTTAAATTATATACTGCTCTGTATAAATGTATAATGGCACAAAAAGAAAACATTGACACTCTTTAAATTAATTATTAAAAATGATTAAAATTACCCTCAAATTATTTTTTATATGATCCAAGTAATAGCATAAGGACACAACTGTTCACATGCTGTAACTTTCATCATTTGTTTAATTCTGTTTTCTCAACACCTACAAAACCCGAAAGGAGATGGTCATATCACACTTATGTATAAAAAAAAAAAATCAAAGGATGGCTTTGCTGACAAACTCAGATGAAAAGTGATGAAAAGTGCTGCCTTTGGATTTAATCTATTAGGGAGGGAGGTTGTTATGCCAGATTGAGATATTGCTTTCTCAAAACAGAGTGATGTGTGCTGGAATTTCCAGATATGGAAAGCAGAGCTGGGGTCACTGAATAGATCATGTAATGTATGCAGCTGTTGTTGAGTTCAGTTTTGAGTCATTTTGCCTGCCACTTCCAAACTGCCAGCTATAGATAATTATATTTTTCTTGAAATCTAACCATCTGCCAATGCATACTGATGAGACAGCATCTACGTACTATTCAGTGGAAAGAAACAATGTGATGGTGTCCTATACATATCGGTGTCACAACTTCTTAGCTCTCACACATAAAGCAGTATTTTCTTAGAAAAATGGACTGGACTGGACTGCAGCATTAAAACACAGCACTTGAGCACAGTTGCAAGTAAACACCTATTTGTGTAGTGATGCATAATTCCAGGAAGTGCAGTGTTTGAATCTCATACACCTGTTTCAGTCAATGTGTTGAAAAAATAGACTGTGCACGCAGTTATATCAGAGTCATGGTAAAATTAAAATAGAAGATTAGGGTAAGGAAGGAAGCATTTTTGTCTAATCTAATCACATCCATATACAGACATGCATATAGATGTTTCAATTTAATGGTACATTGCAGTTATAATAAACAGCAAATTTGGCTTTTTATTGATTTGATTTATTTTCATGTCATGCGCACAAAACAAACTTCCACAGAAAATACTGTTTCATACATTAGATGAGCTATCTCAGATCTTTAAATGTTTAAAACAATTAATAGCCCACAACTAGCTCCCTTTAACAGGGCGAAACACCATGGTACACAACAATTTGTGACACTAATAAGTGTACATTTACAAAATGCCGACAAGTTTTTTATTGTATGTACTCTGACAGTACATTAAGCCACTATAAACCTATGATAAGGCCTAGTCATGCAAAAAACAAAAATACTGTGATACAAATTACTCATCATACTGCCCAGCACTAGTTTAACCTCTGTGACTAAAGTCTACAGTTATCTGCTAATGGATTAAATACAATGAATTGAAAACCTTGCATTTACCAGCTATTCCTAGCAATATCTATTCAATTTTGTTGGGTCATATACCTGCAGCAACCCAGAGTTATTAGTTATTGTATGTGCTTGTGTGTTCGTGACCGTCTGTATGTTATCGTACTGGATGCTATGTGTATTTAAACAAATATGCCGTCTTAAAACCTGTTAAGCAGCTTTTATAGCTAAATAGTAAATGCTAACATTGAGATGCAATTACTACAGTAAAGATTAAACTTATGTTAAAAAACATTTTATGTTAAAAAGCTTTCATCCCCAAATCGGAGTACAGAGCACCCTTTAACATCAAGTGCAGGAGATAGCCCTAATGTTGCAACAAAGCACCCACAAAGAGGTGGCTTTGAATTATTCAAAGGCGTGAACTTTGACAAAAAGAAAATCTGAAATGTAAGTCATAAGGATACTTTTTCCCCCTGATATGCTTGATTATAATTTACAAAGACACAACTGATCATATGCTAAAACCTTCATTTGTTTGCATGGATATTAATAGTAATCAAATGCACTGTATGAACTTTTACTGCCAATTTTTACTGATGCTGCTGCTCTTGTCCTGTCTTTTATCATCACATTTTTTTTATGTTTAGATATGTATGTATTTTGTATTTGTTTTTGTTTTTTGTTAGTTCCCCTCCGGGAAGAAAGCCAGACAAAGTTTCATTATGCATATTATACTTATTATACTTGTAAAATGACAATAAAGGTTCTATCTATCTACCTAGTTTTGCATTTAGAATAAAAGGAACGTCCTCATTACTGAGTTAAAGTTAGCTGAAATACATTAGTTCACTTTCTTCAAGAAGAGCATCACCCACTCTAAATGATTCATCAGGTTTGATTTCTCAAAGTTAATATCAAACCAATCACAGCACCTGCTTGGAAACATGTAAGATAAATAAAGTTAAAAGATTGTGTTACAAAATCTGCTGTAAATTCTGTATTCCATATTTTCTATTATTTAGTACTACTGCCCTAGAGACTCTTGGCCACAGTTTATTAGTCATAAGCCATCAAGAGCTAATATTGTCCAGCTTCCTTGACTACTGATGTCATTTTGTCCAATTAGCTATAAACATCTAAAACAATGTATTTTGAAGACTTACCTCCATCGCTGGTCTTGATGATGGCTTGAAATAGCCTTCTGGCAGGTGAGTAAGGGCATATCTGGTCTACTGTAAGAGTAAGAATAGAAGACACACAGCATTCTTATCTGTGTGTCAGGAGCTCAGCCCTCTTACAGATGCAGGATTGTCACTCTGTGATTTGTAGGTGTCTAAGGATTTGCCCTTGAATCACAGGCGTCAGCCAGCTGTTTGTTGATCTGTCTGAGCCGCTAGCATGCTGAGGACCCTGTCCAACTGACAGCCTAATTCAATGTAAATACAGTCCCTCCTCAGCCTCTCTGCTGTTGCCAAAGACAGCTGTTCATCGGGCAGACTTGACCTCCCGCCACTCTCCTCTGAGCTTTTGAAAACCCTGTAAACTACATTTCATCCATGAATGAAACCATTAAAGGATGATTCAGGTTATTTTTAGTCCTATTTGCAAATTTTCACTATTCAGTTGATTGTGGTCAAAAGGTTAGGGCTTGTTTTCGAGCTTCATAAACCTCCAGTTTAGCACATCCAACTTCCATTGCATAACTGATCAAAAAAATAGACTGCTAATAAATCTGCTCATGTCATATTATATGAAGTGCAATATGAACTGCTAGGTGTCGAAAGAAAGCTCATAAATATTTGTGCTGGAGGATGTGTTTAGTTTCTTTTGGGGTTCAGTTGTTCTTGCGTTTCTACATCGAATTTGACACAGTTACTGTTATAATGATGGCCAAAAAATAATATTTTTTTAATACATGTTTTAGCTGGGGGCCATACATTTGTTGGCTGCAATGACAACTGTCACTAGCAGGTTGTAAGCCCACAACAATAGCGTAGTATGAAAGGCTCCTGGCCTCCATGTTCCTGGCTTTGCTGGGTTGGGCAGTAAGATAGTTAGTCAGACAGGGTAACGTTTGCAGCTTACATTGGACCAGACAAAGACCGTCATTCATTACACTTTTGCTTGAAAACACAGCATTCAAAGAGATATTCAACACTGAATAGATATACCATGTGGGATGTATAATTAATTTCTGTCTTAATGGATAACATAATCAATATGAATATCAAAACTATGTCTCACTTTTATTTGTCTTATTTCCTTGCCCTGTAGTCTGATTATTCAACTGTTACTACAGCTGATGCTGTATTTGTTGCTTTTTAGCAATGCAGGTAATTATTATCTTGTCTTGTCTTGTAAGTCATTCATCTGGACTGGAGCATGTGACAAGCCTGACATAAATGTTTACCGGTGAAGTGCAAAATGTATTTATTTTAAAACAAATAAAATTGTAACACTGGTTACATTGATTTCAAACTGAATTTAAATGTCGACAAAGCATGATAGAATTGCTATAATCTTATATAATCTACCCTAAAAACCTGTCGTTCTGATGTTTTAATGACATACTATGTTTGGGGAATTTGTGACAACACACAAAGTATCATGTGTGCACCCAAAGCTAATGCTGCCAAGGGAGAGTCTCATAACCACACACCCATTTGACATAATTTCCTACATAACGGTGAAGTAAAAATTATGACAACCATCCAGCTGTCCACAGATGCATTACACCCGTCTGGACACTGTGAGGAAGACTCAACGATTCCCCACCCAGGGCAGAAGTAGAACACTACAAATGCAACTTTTAACAATCTACTTTCATTCTCTGTGACTAATTAACCTTTTTCACAATATAGAGGTCAGACCAGCTGTTTCTTTTAATATTTTAGTTAAATGATACGGTTTACTCTTCTTTCCACAGCTGCTCTCTAATTCTGGCTCCAAGAAGGCCACATGTTTGTTATCAGGAAACACGGCCAGTGCACTTTACTATCTATCTGTCTTTGGGACTGTCTGAGGGGGGGTCACCTGGCAACACACTCACCTCCAAGTAATGATACAGCCCAAGGCCAAAGATGTAGGAAAGCTATAACACAGGCTGTTATTGGGCAGGCCACCTGCCCATGTATCAGTTTAATGTTCTTTATAACCATCACATTCAAGCTAGTGTCATTCATCCACACCAGGGAGAGTTTATAGTAGAGATGTCTGATTCAGAGACACATATGAGTCAGACATTTTGAAAACAGTGACAAAAAAAACTTTAATAGGAGATTGGTTGGTAAAGACAAAAATAAATTGACTAAAGGAAGACTGTGTGAAGAGATAATTGTGCAGTAGCAGACGTTACGTCTGACTTTAAATAAATCATTCAGAGGACATTCTTTAAATTAATTGTTGTAGCTAAAATGGTAGGTAACATCAGCCTGTTTCTAGCACACTCATAACCTTTTTTGAATGAAGCATATTCTATTTCAGTGGTACTGACTGAGGAATACTTTTTTTTTCAAAATTGATTTTTAGTGGTTTGGAATAGATGATAACTCAACTTATCATCTACCAAAGAAATGCATTTGTGTAACAATTCCCAAAGTGAGTTTAGTTTGCCAGGCAAAGAAAAATTACATTCTCTGGAGTGCGTGATGGCCCATCTTTATCATCAGCTAAACTCCATTGCCTCTCTTTTTCTCTCTTATTAGGCCTGAAAAGACCAGATGGCTTGTGGGAGAAAAAATCATTCTCCTCCAAAAGGGAAAGAGGCACCACCCACAGCCATGGTGAAGCTCTGAAACATTTAAGACATGCATGGCATACTTTAAACACACACACACACACACACACACACACACACACACACACACACACACACATAGCTCATTGGTTCATGCTTGAGTTGTCCGTACAAACAGCATTATGTCGCAGAAAAGGATTGACGGCAGCAGATAAATCAGACGATCAAGATGGATTCTTGATATATTGACCCAACACATATGGCCTTGACTCTGTGGCAGCATGGTATGTCAGAACAGGCACTGTGTGTGTAATCGTGTTCTGTTCGCAAACTGAATAGTCAAGTCAAGTTTATTTATAGTCCTTTTCACAAGCATGTTTCAAATGATTCATATATCAAACACACTCACGCTCACATTCAAACTGATGGCTCATTGGAATCTCCACCTGACCTGCTTTTCAGAGCATGAGAACTGAGTGAGGCTGACATTAAATTCACACATCTTTTTTTGTTAGGTGGCAAACGTCTTGAAAGAATAGTTTGACATTTTTGGGAACGCTCTTCCATTTTTTACTGATTTCAAAGCACACAAGCAACTGACAAAAACACACAATTGTCTACTTTTAATACAACACTCTGATCAGATGTGATTCTATATGCTCCCTGGACCCTCAAACAAGCCCCTTATTTTCTATTTCTATCCACATAATGAAGCCACCCCGGAACACTCATCCTTTCCAGTAAATTGTTCTGTTGAAACGCCCTTATCACACTCTCATGATTTTTGATTCAGCAACTCAAGTCATGAGAGTCCGAGCCGACTGCTGTACTGAAGCTCAAAATACCGTATAACACTTTGCAGAGAAATGTAGCATGCAGTCGCAAGATCATCTGACGGCTTTTCTTCAGGTTATCCAGGCTTACAGACAAGCTCACACCATCCCATTAGTGGCTGCACTCTTAACAGCAATTTAGTGACTTCAATTCCATCTTGGCTGTTGTCTATTTTTTTTCGTTCTACTAAAAGGGCGAAATAAAAAATTGCCTGTGAGGTTTCATATATCACACGTAATTAACAACACAAATGTGTAGAGATGTCTGTGTAGAGGAGTTTGTCATTTCCATGCATAAGATGCACAGGGAAATTATGCATTTCTTTCTCTGTCTGTCCTTCTCCCTGAGGTCCTTATGTTTTGTCACTGTGTAATGTCCACCGCAGGGCCACCTCGGTGTTCCGGCCCTCCTCTCGTCTCTCCGACCTGGCCAAGCTCCTCTGAGAGCCAGGTCTGGTCTTTTGGTTCAGAGGAGGTGAGCTGGCCGAAGTGATGGTTTTTGATCCCCACACCAGACGCTGTCTCACCTCCACAGCAGACGTTATTCAGTGACGCCTAAAATTAGATGGTAGGCCTACACTCTGGGGGGGATGGAAATGTTGTGGTGGAATTTGCATTAGCCCCTGCCAATCCCTGAAACTAGCATCTGAAGATATATATACGCTGAGAACTTTCTTTCATCCAGAACAAAATTACTTTTGTATGTGCATGCAGAATTTGGTATATTCCACCCAATTTGCCCAATATGTTTCTGCATGTGTGCTATTGTGCAGCCAGTCATGCATGAGGGAATGCTTTATCTGTGAAACAATTGCAGCTCTTCCAGAATGAATTTACCGCTGCCAAAACCAACATATGCTCTTGTCTTATACAGTGCATATTTCCAAGCTGTTGTCTTTAAACATCTTTAACAGAGATTCATAATTTGTACAGTGAGGTCATGTGTACATCTGCAAACTACAAAGCAAATTGAACCAGTTCAATGTCATTCAGTCATTTTCTTATGCATAGTTAGTTATTATTACACAATAAACAAGACTAGGCCAAAACCTAGTATAAAGCTGGACCATGTAGGTCAATATGCTTAATTGTGGCCAAATTGTACATGGATAGTCAGTGGTGATGTCTATAATGTGAATGAATGTGAATTTAGATAGTAGTAGTATTGACCGACAGTATTAACATTGTAAATGCGATGTTAACACGTTAATGCGCAATGAACACATTGTAAATGTCTGCCTAAAACGTGATGAATAAGAAAAATCATTTAATTTAGGGATGGGAGCCGTAACACGGTATTAAACAGGCCCCGGGTCTAAAGCTGTAGCATTTATCATTATGCTGCAACCTCTCCCCTGGTCTGTGTCAGGGCTAAGCTCCTCCACATACACACAAACATGCACACACGGAGCAAAGTCAGTGAACAGCAGATCAGCGAGGCCGCGGTGGAGACAACTTACTACTGTAGCCTACATAAGTGCATTAAAACCTAAACCTTAAAAAGCCAATATTTTATCAATACCCCTGTTCAACAAGTATAAACATGCAGACATGTATAGCAATATTGTAATCTGCTCTGCTGCAGTCTCTCATCCACTGCCGTTATGTTTCACACGAGCACGGTGTGCTAACTCAGCTAATAGCGAATTGTGACAAGCTATAACAAAAGCTGTCTGTATGACGTCTAACTGTTTATCTGAGTTTGCCACGTATCCTAAAATGTGGAAATCCTTGTAAACTTAGCTGCTGGCTGAGACTATGGCGATAAAATCATATGGCAAATTAATATGCATGTCAATGGCATCATCAGGAGGAGGACAGGATGAATGACTGATACTGAATGATATCTGTGACAAATAAATCTCTTGAATCTTCATTCTTTCTAAACTTCACTCAGTTTTGAGTTTATATAGTGACTTTGCAGTTTTAAACATTACTGTTGCGGCACTACAAACAATATTTAATTTCCACCAGAAACTGAAATTGAAACTTAAGTCCCACTGGCATTGTTTCCTTGCACTGCTTTCAGATGGTTCTATTTTAAAAGATGATTTATCCTTTCTTCATAATGTTAAGGCCTACTCCTTTTTGTTGTTTGATTATTTTATCTTTCACCAGGCCATTGAAGCGATGCCCACTTCCTTTAGGTGTTCATGTTAAGCAATTGTGCTGTTGCAGTGATCCGACCGTCTATTTTTCTGCGTGCAAATCTTGCAAGAAAAAAACATTGATCATCTATTATAAACGATATAGAAGACATTATGTATGATATACATTATCTGATTCTGATAAATGATCAAATATGCTTCCCTTGCTAAACCTTTTGATTTCCTTTCCCCTTTCCTTGCTGTTCTCCTGGAGTTTCATTTCCACCGATTTTCTGTCACTGCTGTTTGTGATTTTTTTCCCCCTAAATAACATAGGCATACTTGTTCCACATTCTCACATTTCATTTGTGAGAGCGACAAGAGGAGCAGCCAGGCAGACACACAACAACAACATCCACCCAGTAGCCTAATGACAAAGTTAATCAGCTGATTGATGGGCGATAGCGGAGGTAAAAGCGCCACTACAATTTGAAAGGGCACGGTCCAACCGGACCACGGTCCAACCAAAAACAGGAATACCAGGACCACATCTTCTTCTTCACTTCTTCTCAATCTCCCTCCTCTCTCCCTATCTGCTTCTCTCTCTCAGAGCAACTCCCCCTCCCCTTTTCTATCTCTCCCCTTTCTCCTTTCTGTGCTGCAGCCCACCCTGCTCCGAGCATTAATGGTACATGCCATTGGAAAGCCTATCTCTGGAAGGGAGGAGGGGAGGGTGGTCTCAATCTCTGCTAAGACGCTACTTTAGTCCCCCAACATAAGCACATTCACAGATGTCTCTGCACGTGTAGAGCCGTGTCACCCGTTACGACAGAGCAGCCCGCTTCTGTGTGAACCAACGAGCCGCGGACAGACAGAAACAGTGAGGTGCAGAGAGATACAAAGAGAGGTAGAGTGGCTAAGTGAGGGAGGCAGAGCAAGAGAAAGAAGAGGCGAAGAGCCACGGAGCAAAAACAAATACATCGCTGCCACTCTGACGTCTCCCCCTCATGCGCCTATTTCGGCTTGTGTGAGCGCAAGAAGAAGAGAGAGAGGGGAAGGGAGGAAAATAAATCCTGGGAGCTTGTGTCATCTCTTTGCTTTATATTCCCTCCTTTTTTTCATCTCCATCTTTCAAGGCATGAAGGCGGGTGTCAGCTGGCACGGCAGAATAAAAGAAAGGGATGCTTTGACTGCTGCCTCTCTTTCGACAAGGGACAAGGAGGAGGAAGGGGGGGACAGCTCACAGCAGGGACAAAAACAGGATTTCTAGAATGAATGGGAGTCCTTCTGCCGCATGCGCTGGGAATAGCAGTCTCACACTGAAGTCTCTGAATGAGGTAAAAATAATGATACCACTTTATCTTCCTTTTTTTTTTTCTTCTGTGCCTGATTGGTCGGCAGGGTCAGATATACATCTGAGAGGTACTTGAAAGCATGCTTGATAGAGATGAACCAATTGCCATGCTGATCAGGTTTGTAACAGCAGTGGGGAGATTGCCATCTTTGTCCCTGGGTCGCTGTATGCAGCAGCACGGTGGAAGTGAAGTGAGAGGGAAAATCTATGCATGTTGCATGCTGCAGAGAGGCAGTGAGAACAGTCACTGTTGGCCTGATGAAAAGAATTGCTGATAATCCTCATGTTGAGCATTTGGGTGCTGAGATAGCAGAGGAGGATTGAGAGATTTTCTTTTAACTGAGCTGAGCTGCCACGCAAGGTCCAATTAAAGTTTAGATTCAGTCAGTTCCGCTGATAAATGCAAATTAATAAAATGTGAATGTCATCCCCTATGGTACACATTAAAACTCATGTGAAATAAATAAAACATATGAAGACTAAAAAAAAAAGGGGTGTGGGGGGGGGATCATCTAAAGCAAAGTCTGACAGAGCACTTTTACTGGTGACCCTGGGGAGCCATACACTATCTTCCAGACAGAAAATAACAACTTGTCCACAGAAGCGTACAAAACAGGGGCATTGGCTTGAGAAAAGGAAAGCTTGAGTTGGAGTTAAGTGGGCTGTACGTTCTCATTTCTGACACCTTCCTAGGAAACCCTGGCTGTTTGTGAAAAGATGCAGTGTAGTGGATGTTCTCTTGACCAGCACAGGTGCATAAGCAACTCCCTGATCCTGGAGAGAAGAAACAATTATGCAACGTTTCAACCTGTGTTCCACTTCTGTCCGCTAATGACACAATGATGACACATTTTGGCATGATCATGAACTAGAAAATGTACGTTGGCAACATCAATAATGGAGGGTTCAGTGCTTAATACTATGCATGTTTGTAGTTAACAGGGACTCTCAGTAGTCTCAGTGGAAAATCTTGCACAGTGTGGTTACAGCGCCAAAGGTCTGGGCTCCTGTCCTAAGTCCTTACTCATGTGTCAGGAAACATCAACCTGACTCTCCCTGGAAGTTCTGACTGGTCCAGTCACAGCACGCTTACACCCATCATGACATCAGGCATATTGGACAAAATATGCTGTCTCTTAAGTTTTTTTTTTTTTTTTTTTTTACAATCAAGCCAGTCTCTGAGGAAAGTGTAATTCAAAAAGACAGAAGAACAGAGGCAATATTGTTGCAATCGCTCTTTGTGAAATTGTTAATATTAGAATACCATTTAATAGCTATTTGATAGATGCTTGTATCCAATGAGCCTTATAGTGCTGTGAGTATGTGTGTTTTTGATATTATATGGGGAAATGAACCCAAACCTCTGGTTACTGCAGGGCTGCTGTGTATCTATTCATCCACAAATACAATAAAACACACAATGGCATAGATTCCGCCATAGACTGAATTAACTATTTGTGCTCCTACATTTCTTAACTGATTCCACAGACTACATACTGTTTCTCAGCCTGTACAGTACGTTCACATGCAACAAAGCTGTGCGTGTTCCCAGCTGCCCCTTACACCGGTGTTAGCATGCTTCTATTGCGCTGCACTCTCTGACCGTGTATATATTTAGTTTCTGCTCAGTCTGGCAATGTCAGCAAATGGCATCCAGATCTCATTTATGGAAAGGGACAGCTTGTCATTTCATTCTGTGTTCATGTTTGCCCCCTTCGCCTTAGCCATACAATACACAAAGTGCCAGAATTACACACACACAATGTGGCTGCAGTTCTGCCCCCGTAACTCATGATTTGCAGTATGAAATATAATAGAATAGAATAAAATAGGCATACTAAAAGGATATCATATTTATATATTGTAATTTATTTCCATTTTTATGGTAACAAATCTCTTATTAATGCTTTATCTACGAGTCATAACCATTATAATTCATAAATGGAAATAACTTGTCCACGATTGTGGTTAGTTTATATGCTATACTTGCATCAATAGAGCTTTTAGAGCATTTTATCTCTTTAGGAAAAGCCCTATCCAGAGGGTCAAAATATAAACTAGAGAGCTGAATGCTTATTGCACAGTGAAGAACCTACAACTCTTTATTATTAAATCTTGTCAGTCTATAATAAGCATTGAAATGTAAAGTAAACAATGTTAGGCATTTAGAAGAACAAAGACAAAGCAAGCTACATGGCCACACATTGCCATTTCCACACTGAAATGCATTATAACAGTATATTATGAAAGTGCTCATATTATGCTTTTTGGCTTTTTCCCTTTCCTTTATTGTGTTATATATTTTTTTGTGCATTTTATACGTTTACAAAGTGAAAAAGCCCAAAGTCCACCCCAAAGGGACTTACCATCTCCAACAGAAAACACTGTTTACAAACTGCTCCAAACAGCTCTATTGTAGTCCAGCCTTTACTTCCGTGACGAACGTGCGTCACTTTGTAACACACGTTATAATGCTCGCCTAGCTGCTAGTGTGGCACGCCCTCATACTCTGCTTCTGACTCGGTAGTAGTCCTTACCTAGCTACTGCGCATGTGCGACTCCCAACAAAGATGGAACAGAAGTGAGATGTCTCACTCTGTAGCTAAAACAGAGAGCTCAACACACAGGGTGAAAAGAGGAGCTGCAGCAATGTGCAGTACAACCAAAATATTATGTTTTTTGAAAATTAAACCATGTAAACCTATTTTTTTCTTCATCTAGAATTAAAAAAATAGGGAACACTGTACAACAAATGTCATCAATATTATATTATACAATATGATACATCATCTTGTAGAAATGCAGGTGTTGCATGTCCATATGTGGAGGACATGTGTTCATCACTGATAGCTCAGCAGCATTTCACACATCATTGCACAGTGTAATAATATGCCTGAAGCCCGATAAGACGAAGGGGTTAGACTTTGCACAAATGTTTTGAACAAGGCTGTGGAGGTTTAGAAACAGAGGGCAGCGTGTGCGTGCATGCAAAGCACGTCTACCTACACTGGTAAGCCCACAGATATAGGTTTTTGAACCCCACTCCACTGGGCAAAATTCATGACTGATTCTTCTCTGCAGATTCAGTCATGCAGCTGTCCAGCCTTAGGCTACAGAGGGGCGAAGCGGCCGTCATGAGAATAAAACATTGCCTTCATCACATAAAACAAATACTTTATATAGCTGAACAACCCACAGTACTGTATGTGGTTAGGTACATATGGGTACATAGAACTTGAGTAATTCATACACAATCACACAGACAGCTAAGCTAGATGGTCTCTCACATCTTGCTTTTGTAAAGATAGGCATCAGAAAAGCACGCTCAAACAAGTGCAGTGATTACTGGGGGGAATCTAAATCTTTATGATCATGAATTTTAACCACTGACTGTTTACCAGAGTGACACCACAGTAGCCTGATCTTGAGGCTACATCAATAATTCTGAATCTAAGGGTTGCAAATTGACAGCACAGAGTACTCAAGATCGGTCTTGGTCTCAAGATCTCGGAATCAATCGCATTTTTACCCGTCTTGTCTCAGTCTCGGATAAAGAGGACTCTGGATTTTATATCAAGACCGGTCAAGACCACAACTGCAGGGACTTTGCTAAATTGCCTGTGCATTGTCTGATTTATGCCAATGTGTTAAAACTTGCAAATGCAACCAATAACTTGACTTATATCCAATTTGAAATTTGGTACCGTAAACCCCCTCTCACTACCTCCTTTACACGCACGCAATACACTCTGCTCTTGGTGATGACGTGGTCTTGGTTTAGGTGGTCTCGACTACAACACTGCTTCCTACTGCAAACAAACACAAAATACCTGTTTTTTGCATGTGTGAACTGTGAAAAATACCAGCATTTTAAAGTAATATTCATCAGCAAGCAAGGATTATTTATGCATGGTCACGGGCAGATTTGTGCTTAATCCAAGTTAATAATAAAAATAAAGCATCAGTTTTATTTTTATCGAAAAATAGCACAATCTTCGTGAAAAGGGCTAGATTAGATCAAATGATTTCCACCCAGATTTTATGCCCACCTGCATGGAAAAGTTGTTTCAATTTCAACAGCATCAATGTGCAATTCATAGTAAAAGGTCCTCTTGTAACAAAAAATGTTTTGAGTGATAGAAAGTTTAGATAAGCTTTGTTTTGTTTTTTAAATAAAAGCAAAAATAATTAGTCCTTGTGAAGTTAATAGTTATCCTCCACCACTGCCTGCACATTTCTTTGCTAGTTGTTCGTGATAAAATATGATCCTTTTTACTGGTTTCATTTTGTTCCGATGGTAAGAATCCAAATTAGAGGGAAGCAAGATCTTCATTAATAAGTAAAGGTTGCTTGTAACAATGGTGTTCGCTTGACAACATAAGTCAGCCTGGTTCACACAGTGTCAACCACTGAAGTCTGAATTGTATGAAAATATGGGATGGCATTGCTTCACTTTGGCCCATGGTGGTCCCAAAGGCAGGGGGCTTACAATACATGCCCTTTTTAATGAACAGCTTAGAAGCAAAGTTGTACCAAAATGAAACTAAAATCAATCTGTTGGGCCTTGCAGCAGTGCTGTCGTACCTCTGTGGATTACACTCCATGGGGCACTTAAAATCTGTCTGGCTGCCCATTAAGACAGCCACTATCCTGGCTCATTAATGTCCTGCAGAGGAATTAGTATAAACTGTGCTCCACAGACTTGTGATGGCAGAGGCACTCTTCTTTTTCTCCAGCAGCTTTCCTCCTTCCAGGGACAGCAGTTGTTTGCTTGTGGTACATCAGAGCAGCTTGGAGTGACCAGCAGCACAGAATAATTAGATGTTCAATTCCTCCAAACTGCTGTAACTGTTGAATTTATCCTGACTTGTTTTAGCAATTTCAACAAAGGTTGCCAAAGATAATCACTATGTAGGACATCACCACACACTTAAATGGGAAATTGGGTTTGAAAACCGAGGATTATAAGAGGATGGGACACGATTCTGGAAGTAATGAAGCAATATGAGTCGCAAACATGTCCATTAAAATCAAAGGAATGGAGTGCTTTAAGTGTAATAAAAAGCTGGTTGTTAATACCTTTTTTGTTTGCCAGTGTTTCCTACATTGTGCTGTTTCAGAAATTACTGAATGTTTTGCTGTTTCGGTTATTTCTCTTTTTTGCTGCGAGATATGTTTGAATTTGATCAGAGGCTGTTTGTTGAAGTGTTTGTCGCTGTTTCCCAGAGGTAGCTACTTTGATTGCTTGCATTGTGACATTGACCAGTAGACCTTTTGTATTCCCAGTCAAACTGTAGGAGGTATACTCCTTAAAACATATACATTGGAGATCAACCTTCATTCCATGAAAAAAACAGTGTCTTCTAAAATAGTTCATTATTGCTCATGCCAATTAGTGGAGACCCTTGGGTTTGTTTGTTCTTTTGTTGACGCTGTTTCAGTTCAACTCAGTCAGCAGACCACTGTTACACTTATCATTTCAAACAAAAGCTCAAATACTTTTTCAAAGCAACACATTGACCACTGTGCTGGTTAGAACAGCTACAATAAGAACATGTTTTAGTCTTTCTTATTTCAGATCTTGGGGAGGTATTTTATTGCAAACAAAAACCTATAACATCTGCTGAAGTTTTATTTAGTGTCAATCAAATGAACAGCATGGTTTCTCTTTCACAGGGATTTGCTGCTAAAGCTAATGCTGTTTACTGGTTCAATCAGTAATGCTGCACGATTCAAATAAGTTTCCCCCTTCTCTTAATTAATTTTTTGGGGGTATAATCTCATTATGTGTCTTTGTGGTTACCCGTGGTCCCTGGGGGTGTAAGAAAAAAGAAGGTATTAGGGACAGCTGGCAGTGTGGTATCAGTTGTGTTCACAATCATCAGGCCTGCTGGAGATTAGAAGACGAAGCAGAGATGCTACTGGGGGCGTATAGTATGTGCAGTCACAAAGTGTACTGTACACACACACACACACACACACACACACACAAAGACACAAATAGTCTACACTAATACGCACAAACACTAAGCAAAGCCCCTGACCCAGCCCTCAAGCTCTACCTCCCCCACTGTCACCATATTCTGCCACACACAGTGACCAAGAATAGAGAGGAAAACTCTTCTTTTCTTTTCTCCTATCTTAAGATATTTACTTTGAGTGTTGCAATTACATAACATAAGAGAGCGAACAGGAAGAGTCCCACTCTATCCTTCATGGAAAAAATTAACTTAACCTATAATCAGCGTGGTGAAGATGGCAGAGCTTGTGTCTACAGCTGAGTGCTCAGCTCAGGGGGAGGAGGAGTTATAGTAAATGTTGTGGCTAACAGGAGGTGTCTCAGGTCAGGGGGCTGAGATGATCATTTCACATAATGACAGAGGTTTCCCTTCTCGTCACCCATGCAATGATGATGTGACCTGACAGTGGCGGTGAACACTGTGGGGGTGCTCTGGTAGTCTATACTAAATACATACTGTACATGATGTGATTAATCTATGCTGACCTCAAAAATCAAGCAATATCACAAAATAACTCCTAATATTAAATGTAGTCATTTGTTCATGCTGGAATCAGATGTGAGAAAAATGTGTACAAAAGTTACCAGAATTCCAACCTGAAGTCCATTATTAATGTATTATATTTAACCAAAGTAGAGTCTATTCACAGCTAATGCAATCAAATATGAATGATTTTGACAGAGTGACTCCATTTTATGTTATTTTTTTGTTTGTTTGATAAACATCCAGTTCTTTCCAGGGATAGCTGCTGTAATTACTCACAGATTAGGCAACGGCAATGGAAAATACACAGCACAACAAAAAGTCCTGGTTTTAAGGCACAAACAAGCTCTCACAATTACCCTCTTGAGAAAATCCTCGAGGCTTTGTTGTAAATCCCTCAGCTTTAACAAGAACTAAGTGTCCCTCCGTGCTCACCTTATGAACACGCTTATTTCAGTAACCTCTCAAAGACAACACTGGTCAGGTGCCTGGTTAGCTCACCTGGTAAGGCAGTCGCCCATATATAGAGGTTTACTCCTCGACGCAGCGGATGCGGGTTCGACTCTGAACTGTGGCCCTTTGCTGCATGTCGTTCCCCCTCTCTCTCCCCTTTCATGTCTTCAGCTGTCCAATACAAATAAAGGCCTAAAATGCCCAAAAAATAATCTTAAAAAAAAAAAAGACAACACTGGTCAGTGATCACCATTACCCTGGTGCTGTTCAATTTCCAGGTCTATAAGCATCACCTAGTTGCAACAGCATGTTATAGTCAGTGTATTTAATGTGAAATCTGATAAATGAATTAATGACTGAACAAAACCCTGCATGAAATGGCAAGAACATCACTAAATTACAGCAGAAACCCTACCTCTGAATAAAAAAATCACATCCTAACGAGGTTGTCCTGTTACAGAAGGTAATACACACAAACAATAAACACAAAGTGAGTGGCATTTATAGATTTAAATCTGTCTAGCACCTTATAAACCACATACTGATTGACAAAATGGATTAGTAAAAGAAGTAATAGGAGTAAAGTGGACAGCAGAGGGATAAGGGGACAAGAATGATTAGCCTGTAGTCAAACTGTGGTTAGACTGTAAACATAGTTTTTTGAACCCTTTGAAATAAAGAAAAGAAACCGATCACCTTACATGCGATTGATTACACCCTATATAGCATCAGGGTGACAATTGCTGTACTTTTCTCTCTCTGCTACAGTGTGTTCAGAAAAAAAAGAAAACATGTCAGCCAACCAGCCAATCTTTCCCCAGATCATCTTTGGTCTTTTGTCCTCATCTACTGTAGGAGGACTACATACTGTGTTCAAGCTGTGTTGGCTTGCGTTGGTAGATACTCATGGCAGAGATCCTATATGGCTGAGTTCAGGGAGATTTTGAAATGGGGTCCACAATATTTTTTTTTTTACGATTCCAGTAAATTGTAGGACGAACAAGTGAGGTAATAGAGCACATCCTTGACGTACACCCCATTTCCGAGTGGGAGGAAGTTGTGGAGAGGGTTTTTGTCATTGCATTACATGAAGGCCTCTAATTTCATCAAAGTGGGTGTTAGCACAATCTCGTTGCAACTTGAGGAACAAGCATACATGGGTGTGACTGAAATGATCTTTTCCGTTTTCTGTCATGATTTTTAAGATCAAATGAATTGATTGAGTGCCTGGCTGAGGGTGTTCTTGAGATTTAAAGTAGTTTACAGTAGCGTGACAGATCCAAATACAACTGCACACCACCCGCCCCTGCAGCTCAGTCCAGCAGTGTTGTGTAAGCTGCTGCTCTGGACCTCTGCAAACAGCTGTTGAGTGCAAAATAAGAAGAAAACCAGGGTGACTGCATTATGGCTTCCATTTTCTAAATTATTTTCTAGATCTGAGACCAATCTGATTTACTAATCTACCCCATGAAAACACTATTAAAACCATGACAGTTTTTTTTCGTCCATCAATGCTGAATGTGCTGAACTCATTTTCTGCCATGGTGCAATCATCCTTGTTACACAGTATGAAATAGGATTGGCATAGAGAGGGCTGTCTGGTTTTGCCATTCTGAGTTACTAGAGGTAATGTAGGCAGCAGTTGTGACTGTTTTGACTGAGTGAGATGGATAAACACTCATTTGCAGCAGGGAATTACTCTAGATTAAATATTGATGATTGTTTTTCCTTGTGGTATATTTACATTTCCAGACCAACAATACCAACGTAGCAGAAAAGCTGGAGTAAAAGTAAATACAGACGGAATCGTGTCGGTGCAGGGAGAGGAACTTTTATTTTTATTCCACTTCACTGTTATGTTAGGTTTAGGATTTCCAAACATCCAACTTCTGTCAAGTCCCGAAATTAGTGAAATTATCTGTGTGGAAGTTTAAACACTTTCAAGGTGTGTGAGAGGTAGAAGAAGTCAGCCTTTCTGTAGCTCACTGCTGCCAAACAGTGTAATGCGTCACGCTGAGGAGCAAGAGATGACAGGTCTTAGCTAGCATGTTCTTGTTGTTGCTCACATGGCATTTCATGTGCAGTAGGCGCCAATTACTTCTCGCTCACAGTGTTGCATCTCAGAATCATGCTGGCACACGGGTAATGAAGGCAAAGTGTGCCAGTGTCCCCCATGAATGCTAAGAAGTTGTCGTATACCATTAAAATGTAAATTTAAACCAGTCCAGTGTATTCTGATTTTCCTGGACTTCTATTACTCAAAATATTTCCTCTTGATCCCTTTAGCACCTGAGGGGGGAATCCTCTTTGATGTGGCCTGTTGTGTGTGGCTGTCAGAAATCCAACTAATTTCAAAAAATGTATTTGATTTTAAAGGTTTTTAAAGAACTAGGTGACCTGTCGGAGCATCTACCGTGCCCATGTATTGCCCTTCTGCTTTGGACTTAAAGAGCAATGAGCAGTAAGTCTGACCTGCCTTGCACCAGTATTAATTTGTGGAACTTATTGGCTATTTCAATCAGGAGAGACTTCGTTGCAGATATGCAAAGATTTATTGTACATAAGCATAATATGAAATGTACAGAGTCTTTGGGGATTAGACTCCATCGTTACAAATATTTTAAAGGGGTAGAGAAGCCAGACATATTCCCCCCGATGGAGCCTAGACACTGGAGCTGTCTGCCGGAAAGGGACTCAGGTTGCCGTGG
The DNA here is from genome assembly GCF_008315115.2 of Sander lucioperca. Lineage (NCBI taxonomy): Eukaryota > Metazoa > Chordata > Actinopteri > Perciformes > Percidae > Sander > Sander lucioperca. Next base: position 30,246,105 of record NC_050180.1, on the reverse strand, counting down.
TTGACGATGACCAGAGGTGGAAGGGGAGGAGGAGGGTTGCACGTTTGCCTGAAAAGACAGTTGATAGCAAGGAGAGAATACATTTAAAGCAGGATGTCATGCTGTGATTGGATCATGAATTTCGTGGCCAATTTTGGTTGGTTTTCTGAAAAGTGAACGCCTCTTAACAGCTGAATAGTTGTAGGAAGAGATAGTGGTGATTGAAGTTATTTAGAAGTCTTCCTGAAAGAATTTCCATAAGAATGAATTACCATGAACAAGCTGTAAAATACAGATACAAAATAAAGAGCTTAAACTGTTCATGCTCATAATCACTTTCATAATCATTTCATAAGTGATGTCTGTGTACCAAAGAAGATTGGCAAGTTATGAATAAGGTGGACTTTTAACGATAGTGATTTTAAGTTTATTGATATATACATTTTTATTTCAAACACTGACAGATGCCCATCCTCAGTCCTCTATGTGTCATGCTAACCAGCAGGTTTGATAAGCGGTTTACATATTCAGTCCTGAGGGCTGAGCATGATGTCCCTCAGGCAACATCTACTGAGCCGTCCGTACCATCTGACTAAAGATATGATGGCTCTGAATGTTATCATTTGGAGAATATGTGGGAATTATTAGAGCAGAAGTTGAGCAATGATTTGTGCAGTCGTAGTATGTAAGCTGTAGATTGTATGTATGTAGATTGTATGCTGTATCAAATGGGATTAGTGCCTCCTCACAATATCTCCTTTTAATATTGAGGTCCTCCTCCATTCAAAAATGTGTTTTTCGGACTGTCACCACAGAACGAAAACACACTGTCATTGTAGCCGTAGCCACTGCCAGTTACAAGCTAACAAGCAACATAAACCAAAAAAAGCGGGTGACTTCATTTACCATTCTGATACATCCGCTAGTCGCCTATTTTAGTGCAAAACAGACGCCACATCTGAGTCTGGGTATGATTGACGCCGGGTTCAGGAAGGCAAAACTATAGTTGCAGATTGCGAGCCTGTGGAGGCTGTGGTGCTTTTGAGCACGGAGGGCGGAGCAAGGCCAAATCCAGAATTTCTCAAACCATAACAGTATTTTTTTATTTTTACATTAAATGTTCAAACGTGTCTGAAGTGGGACGGAAATCATTTAAATGTACAATAAGAAGTTGGAGTATCGGATTCCTTGTTGAAGCATTGTCATACTGCTTCTGGATGACCATTAAATTACATTCTAAACACAATCACTTGTCACTGAGCTGAGATGTGATTTCAGTGAACAGATCAACAGAACTTTGCACAGAGGGACCAGTTATTTTGTCTCCTCTCAAAACCCTAGTACAATTTAAGGAGGATTTCAATGAAAATGAATTATTGCAGGATAGGGTGACCAGATTTCCTGGAACTAAAACCGGGACACTTTGCGCGTGACCGTAGTGCTTGTTAAAAAGCACACGCTTTTTAACGTGCCAGCCCAGGTCAGACATAGACACAGACAGATTAGACACAATTTTGCCAACAGCACACGTAGGCCAACTGCTCACAACATAATGGGGTATCTCAGTTAATATTCATGAATTTTCTTGGTATGTAGCCTACATATCTAAGAAATAATATTAAAAGACATTGAGTGAGTTTCGTGTGGGACCAACATTATTTTTCCAAAGTAAAGCATTCTTTTGGGAAATGCACCCACTGAACTTGTGAAAAACTTTGTGAAAATGTATTTTTCATTGCATGGCACTAAACAAATTATTTGGAACTGCTGCCACAGGCTTGATTTAAAGTTATGGTAACACTTTACGGTAAGGGTACATGAATAATGAATTCATGCATGAATTAATTAATGATTTGTGCATTACTTCATTCCTTTATATCTTATGAATCATCAGGAATTGACACGAGTTCATAGCGTCTCATTCATGACCTCGTGCATGAACAACGCATCAACTAAAGCATTAGGTAAGGTGGATACATCATTATGCACAAGTTGTGTTCAAATCAGAATTTGCGCAGTGATGACCACATTTTTTTGCAGAAAAATAAATAATCATGATCATGCTTAATAAATCATAATTCATAATGATGTGCTCACGTACCTAATGCTTTAGTTGTGTTGTTCATGTATGAGGTCATGTCAATTCCTGATGATTCATGTGATATTAAGGAATGCAGTAACACATAAATCATTAATTACATAATGCATAATAATACATAGGCCTATATCAATTAATTCATGCATGAATTCATGATAATTCATGTACCCTTACCGTAAAGTGTTACCGATGTTATTCTAACCAACAACACACACACACAAAATGTAATCTCATTTGATAGAACAGATAGCTTCCCTATTGGAAAAATTCATTCCGTATACAGTATTTGTTAGAGGAGTGAATTTGCTCAAGAATCAATTGAAAGCCTACTGTGAAATTGCACACGTCAGCAAAATTGGCCCACGTGACAAGTAGCGTCTTTAAGGTGGGAATGGTCATACGGTACCTCACGTCAGTCCATGTGTTGTTCATGAGCGAAAAGATCAGCTCAACAGGAGCATTTGTGCCCGGTAGACACATGGCGAACTGACAAAGGAGACCTACATTTTTGAACGGAATCTCCCTGCTTTTGAAATGCGCAAACATTTCCACCCAGCACTCGTCCGCTGACTTTCCAGCGGACCTGGAGTGACTGGTTAAAACGAGACAGATAAGAAGAGGCATTGCGACAATGTTTACAAATATACATTGTAATGCTGGCTGCACAGATTATGCAGACGCAGACTGCTACAATTGACTGACACACACACACACACACACACACACATTGTTAAAATCATATGCTGGACGCTGTATTAATCTTTCTACATGGGTTTAGTTAATGAGTGGGCTATGATAAGACCACGTCGGCTATGTAATCGCTGACAACTGGGACAATTTCATAGTGGTTGGTGTAAACCAGGACATTTTAGCGTCCCGACAGGCTTTTGTTAGGACTCGGGACACGCAACTCAGAATCAGGACTGTCCCGGTCAAACTGGGACGTCTGGTCACCCTATTGTAGGAATTTTGCTCCCATGAGAGTGAATGTTTTGTTGTGAATGTTATGTCAGCCTCGTCTTTATTAAGTACAGAGGGAACAGAGCAAAAGTATGTTGCCGGAGAGATTTGTCGCAAATTACTACTGCAAACTGCTGCTAAGTAGATAAAGTGGTAGTTCCAAAAAATGGCAGCATAATAATTGTTTGTGCTGCCTGGTGACGCATGTATGTAATGAGATGGTATGTCGAAGGAACTGTACTGTGATCAACGTGGCTCGGTGAAATAGGCAAAGGCAGCATTTGCTGACCTGAGGTGGTCCTGCTGTAGCCCGCCACAGTTAAATGTTGTCCAGTGCTGTGTCGTCCTGATATGACTGATATGTACAGAACAACTTCAGTCAAGTCTGGAACAAGTACATTCAACTTTAGCCTAAACTGCAGTGATTAAGTTAACTGTTTTTACCTCATTATATCGTACCTCCTATTGCTTTCAGTTTAAATTTTGTGTTAAAATGTTATGATATTGCCTCATAAAATGTGGGAAAATGGATGTGAACTCTTGCAATATAATGAAAAGAATAAACAAAGACATAGAAGCACATCATTGTAGTCGTGCAACCACAGACACAATGAGCACCTTGTTACCTTACAGTAATTACTATTCTAAGAGTCGTGAGCAGATTTTAAAATACTTTGTGATTATGAGTGCAGGTATGTATGCGTGCATTTGTTTCATGCATATGTGTCTTTTGTCCGTTGCCTTCGTGGACACCACATCACTTAGCATTATTGAAACAGGATAATTTGAATGAATGCCAAGAAGCTATGCTCAGTTACATGCAGCTCAGTGTAGCATCATCACTAAAGATAACTGAAGACAGAACAATGTTCACACTGAGGATAGGAGTTGAGTTATATAATAATACACGGTGGGTTGGAGGCCTGAAACAAATGCCCTTGTGTGATTGATTACACGCTACAAGCTAATGAGATAAACAGAGCTTGAATCGATTCAGTCTGGGAGGAATCATGCCAGAGGGGCATATGCAGCCTTGTGCAATGGCTGTATTGACACGCTCATATTCAAAGAGCCAGTGAAAGAGACCAAACCTCTGCGCTTTTGGCTGAGAACAGAGCTGTGTCCTCTTCCGCTGCATGGAGCTGCTTCGCCCACCACTGCAATCAGGTTCAATGTTCAAATCAAATCAAATGCTAGCAATGGGATCTAACAAGTTGGGTACAGTACTTACCGCTTAACAATCACTGCTAAGAAAAACCTTTTTCTGGTCAAAGACAAACAAGACATGGGCTGTGTAGCAGGCATTCTTACATTAATTGATGAGCATAGGAAAGCACCTTTAGCTGTAGTTAGTGACAAAGCAAATTACAGTATGAGCATGGATGACCATCAGCCCAATTTAGGGACTAACTGGTAAAGCTGCTGCAGTCTTTCGCTCATTGGCTAATGACAGACCCACTGATATTCTAAGTGCTGTAGTTAACCAAATAAAACCTTCATGCTTCACCAAGAAGGGCTGGACACCATGCGTGATGTTGAGCATGTCTGAGTTGCACACGATGACTCAAAATAAATGGAGGGAAGAGAAAGCACAGGGCTCTAGATAAGTGAATACCTGGTCTTCTTCCCATCACCTAACTGTTAAGATTACTGTTTTACTACTGTATTGCAATATAACATACAATTGTGTTCATTACACAATAATTTTGTGTTGAGGTTCTTCATAATATGTGTGTTTGTATTTTGTATGTGCTTCATCTTGCTGTAAAGTCTGTAACCACTTACACTTTCAAAAGCAACTAAAATTCTTGTTTCGGGATTTGTGTTAGACTTACACTTCAACAAAATCCAAAACACAACAAAGTATAAACAAGTTGGATTATATGTTTTTTTTAGATCATGTTGTGGCTTAATTTTAAGTACAGACATTTTTCAAACCAGGACTTACCGCAGTGAATGTTAAGCCTTTTGATGCTCTCTGATAAGCATAACAGCAAGGGAATATGACCAGGCTCCTGGAAGGACACTCAGAGGAGGTTTTTATTAATTAATAGTTTTATGATTGTGTCACTCAAATCTTGTTTGCACACCAAAAGACACAAGGGGGCATGTCATCAGTCATGGGAGGGGGAGGAAGGGGAAAGGAGACTGTTTGTACACAGAGGACAAAGGGACGAGAGTCTGTGTTCTGTATGTGCTACTAAAGAATTAGAGGGAAACAAAACAAGTGTCCAATTGCATAAAAATGTATTTTCTGTGTGGATCATAAGCCTTTGAGCAGGATAGCAACAAGGGACCGGTGGGGTCGTCGTAGTTCCTCCACAGACGAGCATTACAAAGAAAGAAGCTGGCCTCTTTTTTACGTGATTCCATATTTGCCCCATGAGGGTGACATTTTCTTTTGCTGCAAAGGATTTAGTATGTGTGTGTGTGTGTGTGTGTGTGTGTGTGTGTGTGTGTGCATAACTGCATGTGCCATATGTGCCCATTTGTCTTAATATTTGTATACAGTGTTTGCATTTTACACCATTTGTAAAATTAACTTAAAACATATGCACACATGAAGTCAGGTTGAGTAGAGTACAATCAGTTCCACAGCACTTCTCAAGTTTATTCATTTACTAATGAAAAAAACCTAAATAGTAAGTTCTTAATTTAGTGATAGTGATAGTTAATAACATAATCCTTTGCTCTCATTATTCAAATTTGAAAGAGGGATTTTATAAGGAAGTAAGGAACGTTTTTAATCTACAGTATAAATAAGAAGCCCATTGTTTTCAATAATAATAATGAGGGACTGTTGGTTATTTATTTCAGGGGCCATCAGAGGAGTTTTGGGACCTTTAGTTAAAATAGACCTGACCCTTCCTACACCAGTAATACATTTTGGATGACCCTCCAAAATGACATGGAAAAAAGGGATGACCCTCCCCAGCAATTTATTGATGCCTTCTGTACTGGTTTGCACTAGGCAAAGAAATACAGAAGCCATTATTTTTTTCTTTACAGCCATGACTTACATGACTAAACCTGTGCATTCTCATCTTACGCATCACACTCCTCTGTTATGGTGTGGTGGCCATTTCAGTAGATTTACTCACTAACGTTGCTGTGGAAACACAATAAGCATGGAAACTAAATGCACACTTCCTGCATTACTGCATTACTTCAAATACTAAGTTACTCATCTAGTAAACTAGTATTCACATGAAATAAAACAATAAAACATTGAGACCATTCAGCAAAGCACACTGGGTAATTCAACACTGGTTGCTATGGACTCATCACTAGGCTTCCTCAGTCATTGTATATTTTAGCTATATATTATTATAGGTAAAGCTGCCAAAGCTTAACATTATCCAAAACTCCATTTCTCAGATGAGCGTCAATTTGGGAGCTTGCATGCTACCACTCCTTCCTTCTCAAATGATTTATATATATATATATATATATATATATATATATATATATATATATATATATATATATATATAATATCACCAGGAAAGGCTATTTGAGTCGGGTATGGCTGCAGCCTGGAGACCTCCCGTCTCATGCCCTCCTGGCTTGGTGCAGTCCGCAAGCTTTGACTTTTCAAAATAAAAGCTTGCGTCTGATCCGTTATGTTTTTGTACAGTGTTTTGGATGTTTTTGAACTAAACAGTACGGCAGTCATGTTAATGAATACAATTATTTTTTCATCAGATGTCTTAGTTACAACACGATGGAGCTAGCAAAGCAGTTTTGTGTTTATATGTGCGAGCGGGATTTATTCAGTTTGGGAAATCCCACTGTCTCTAAAGCTACAGTTCAAACTGTCTGGCTGACTAAACAGGGAGGGACCCATCTGCTAGCGATAGGGGCCAAGACTGAGAGAGCTACATGGAGCTACATGGATAAATATGCACCAAACAAGCCACTTTGAAATGTTGCTGTTCTCACGAATACAAAAGTTCGGTGACCCTCCCCCCTAGACTAAAAAAAATTGGATGAACCTCCCCTCAACAAAGAATAAAAAGACATGACCCTCCCCTATTTTCCTCCGGTGGTCCATTCCATAAATACCGAACGGTCCCTAATAATAATGATAATAACATTGCAATAATACTCTCTTTGCTCATTTTTCAGCCAAAACAAACTAGTATGTTTTTAGTTGTGAGTTACTGTAAAAACAAAAATCCTAACAAGACGATGATCATACAGCCTTGGCTGTCAAATCACAGATACAGATCTGTGATCATACAGATCATCGGCTGTACACCGAGTTAACTGCACCGACAACATCTGTGATAATCACCTATGATTGATAGGTTCTGTTCAAGTGTGGTTCTAACTTGCTGAATTCAAATACAGAGGGGGAGAACATGCTGTTACAACACGTATAGAGAGGGGAAAAGAGATGAAAATCAATATGGCTCCAGCCACGCCATACTACAAATGAAAAGCATGCATGTCACGATAATGGATATGGATTTCTGGGTGTGTGGCTCATGTTTTATTCCCATGCAGTGCAGAAATCTTTATATATAGTGCTGCAAACATTGATTGATGAGTACATGGGACAGGGAGTCTATTTCTACATATTGTGACTTGTATAACAGGGTCTTCAATCACTGTGTAAAAATAGCCACTTTGTATGGTTTAGATAATTATACTTTTGTAAATGAAATGTTCTACATATACAATACTGTAAATGTGGTTACCTCAAGTTTACAGTATACGACCACTGCCAGAGCTGCCTAGTGCTACTTGTATAATTTGTAGCTGTCAGAGGCTCAGGTAAAGACAGGGTGGGTGAGAGACTTAGTGTGAAAGCCAAACACTGTGAGGAGAAATGCATCGAGAAATAAGGAGAAAATGAGCAAAATTACAATATTCACCATGCTGCGAGAAGCGGGATAGCAGCCTTGAGATGTCTCACATTGTTTGTAAACAGACACACCGCTCTGTATCAAGCTTCCTGGTGTGCCTTTGTGTGGCTAAGCCTTTCACATCAATGTGTTTGTGTGTGTGTGTGTGTGTGTGTGTGTGTGTGTGTGTGTGTGTGTGTGTGTGTGTGTGTGTGTGTGTGTGCATTGTATATTTTGTGTGGTATTTCTGGCTGTCCAGTATGCCGTTACTAAGGTAATAGCCTGTGGTTGTCATCCCACCTATCGTACAATGACGGTGAATCTGGTCAGATAGTAGTACAAAGAGCGCAGGTAGTATGACAATTTTTCATTTTCATTTTATTATAAAGTAGATCTTTGTATAATCTCAATACATGTTGTTATTGGTTGAATGCTAATGGTATTAATTAATTTAATGTTTGTAATAATGTTTCTATATTTGTAAGTCAGCCTCACATAGTTACGGTGCATCATCTTTATTACCTCATAGTGAGACTGACACATATTAGACAGATATTAGACAGCCACAATACATACTTATATACATACTGTAATACATACTTGACGAGTTATTCATGGGACCTGGCTGCCTATAATTATAGGCCACACCTGCTCTTATTTATGTAGCTGAAACATGGATGTTGCCGTTGCTGCTGTGAGTGCACACTTTTTTCTATTGCATTCTGTCATGATGAGTTGACACATACTGTACGGTAATGAAGTTTGAAGGGGCAACGTTGATATCAAAAAGTGACATCTAGTTTAGAAATCAGGGCAAACATTAGCAAGCTATAGTTTCTACAATTCCGAGTGGAATACAAACATAACAGGAGGATGTGTCTTCCTAAATGTTGAATGTTGTAAAGGTACATACAGACAGTCAAAACTGAACTTGTTGTGAAATGGGAAATAATGTCTTGTTTCAACATCTGTAGGCTATACAGGGCTGCGACAGGCTCCTGTCAGTAGCACACCACGGAAGTTGACAACGCGTCTCCTAGCAACACTAAAATCAGATCAGCGACTGCCATGGGAAATGCTCACCCAGAGGCCTGAAGTTTAGACACTTTCCACAAATATATTAAGATATTCTGTAATACTTATAATTTAAGTAATTTCAAAATATATACAATAATTGCAATGTTATTATAGTTTACATTTCCTCACACAGAAAGTAAGTTAAACAGTGATTTATAACCTGTTCCCTTCCTTTTCAACTTTATTCAGGACATTATATTACACAGTGCGACCACTGCACCTGGTTGAATATGGCCTGTTGTTCCATCACTTGCGCTCTAAATTCTCACCTCAGTGGCAAGAGATAAAAATGTGGCATCAGTTTTGTTGCACCAAACCATATATGTTGAAACACTGTCCGACAGCTGATTCAAAAGTCAAATTCCCCTTTATTGTTCTTTTCAGAGAGCAATTCTAAACCTTGATGTTAAGGAGAAGTGTAAAGTACTTTTTTCACACCACGTCTCCCTTAGTTCTTCTGAAATGTAAGCCTTAGCTGTGAAAGTTCCACTTTCAAAATCTCATCAACTTTCACTTCAGTACCAGTACATTTATCTTCCCTTTGTAAGGCTTTCTAGAAATGTGAACTTCATGGAAGGATTTGCTACTGGACTTTGTCTCCACTTTGGTTACAGTTAATAGACTCAGGATGGCGTGCATGTTGAAAATGCACGCCATCACTTTCTGGAAGGTACACTTTCACAATCCATCACTTCATCCATTTTTGTTTTGACTTAGTTCAAACTAGTATGCACTTTGTGTCTTGTATGTTAAAGTAAGTAAAAATAGGCTACTTGCAGATTCACTAGTTTCAATTTTCTGTGCATTATTTTAATGTTTTAGTTATTCGGCAGACAATCCTATCAGAACAGCTGGTCAATGAAACATAAAAAAAGCAATAGAAGAGCAGTGTAATAACTACAAGCATTACATTAAAAACAAACATCCAAACAGCTGAAGTAAGCATATAATTACTTTATGATACATAAAGTAATCAGAGTAATTATTTAATAAAATTCTACACATGCTGAGGTACGAATATAGAAAAATAAAAGGGAACTGAGGAAACATTTTCAAACTTTTTGCCTCACCTTGCACATAGCTAATGATTTCACTGTCAGTCTCTTCTGTCATATCCCTCAATAGGAACGATGCTTCCTCCAGTCCAAACAATGTACCAACCAGTGCTGAAACAAGCGAAGGGAAGACATTATTCACATGAGACACTGTATGGCCAGGTTTAAGGTACAGTGCATGAGGATGCAGCTGCTTAAATCAATCAAGCCATGTAAACATTTTGGTTAATTCTTGTGCTTTGGTTGGTCCTGAATGCTGTGTAATGAGAGGTTAGTGAGGCTGCACCCAGCGATAGTGGTGCATTACGTCAGAAAAAAGGGCTAAATCTAAGAAGGCTTAAGCCATTTAAATAAAGAGGAAAGGCTATCCTTTAAAGTGTGGCTGGTGTTAAGCTTCACACCAATCTGATAAGTGCACTGTGCCCAAAGTAGCTTCGCATAAACTGATCTCAAGCAGCAGGCAGGCATGATGTAAAATGCTCCTATGATTTTCTCAAGCTAGAACCTATTTAAATTCAAATAGGCTACAGTATTGAATTCAAGTCAGTACAATATTATAGAACCCATTTTAAAGACAACTTGTCATCACTGGATACATGCAACAGCAGCCTTGCTAAAAACCCAATCAATAAAATCTCATTCACACTGTTCCTTATTGGCAACAGTTTAGTATTGTTGAGATCTCACTGGGACCCACCCAACAACAACATTTTTTCCACAAAATTGTAGCTGAGGTCACAAAGAAAAGGTTAAGAGTGTCTCCAAAATGTCATATCTAATTTCATAAAATATGATGTAAACACTTTGTTGTACGTCCACGACAAACAGGGATTTATTTTCTTGTGTAGAGTTATGTTTGAGGCCTTTGTGTCACTAAAATCCTAAAAATTTGAAATTCAAATCACTGACTAGTAGTTTGAATGTGTCCCATCCTGATCCTACAGTTGTTTCTATTTGATCAAGTTTGTGTACACTTTATTTCATAATTGCGCAATCATGAGTTACTAACACTTACATAAAAGTGATCAAAAATTAACTAATAATAAAATTAAACTAGGCTGTGAAATGTGTGCTTAAATCCTAATCACGACAATAAAAAACTAATATACCCTGAAAAGTGGTATTTATTCTGCCAGCAGTGACTGAATCCACACATATTGTGCGAGCATGGCAGGAGAAGATATCCCTTTATATAAAAAAAAATCCCTGATGGTGCGAAGGAAGAAGAAAAGACTGAAACTTTTCCTCAGGCTCAGATTAGCACACACGGCACGTAGCCTGTGGAGATATGAACACTGAGATTTTTTTATTTTTTTTTACAGCCGACTTATGACAGGAAATGTTAACTCAAATCTATTTGCCCAAGGTAATATCTCAAGGTTAAGAGAAGCCAAGCCTGATGTCTTCATTCTGTGAAAGGAGACCTGCTCCTTAAGGGCACCAACCTACATCTCCATCCAGCCTTCCAATGAAAGCAGCAGCCTGAACCCGTCAGCATTGGCCTCAGTTCTGCATGAAGGCACTGAGGTGGATTCAGTGTCAGCTGTAGAGCCCTGCTCGTACCTCTACCGGTTGAAGGTCATTGTGAACACGCAGGTGTTCTTTCACATGGTATCACCTTGACACAGGCACCCCTGATACCACTGGACCGTAATGTAATTGCGACATAGCCTGGTGTTTGGGAGACAGAGCTGAAGCAGGGGATGGTCTGTCAGGATGAACGGACAAGAGGCTGCACACCCAGACTCTATTACTGCTTATTCAAGTGGAGAAAGAAAAAAGGATGGGGACTACAGAGAGGGAAGAGGGGGAGATAGATGACGATAGGGGCAGAGGGAGCGATGTAGAGAACCTGCCTTAATAGTAACCTTATCTCAAGATGAACCTTTGCAAGTATGTAAGAGGTTAATTCAATGTCATGCCAGGGTGATGTACAGGGTCCATTCTACTGTCTCATTTGGGAGATAGAGCCAAGATGGTATCTCTCCCCACCTGGGATGATTTATAGCTAATTGCAGATGCATGAAAAAGAAAGCTTATGCATTTCAACTTGAAAATGAAGTGCCATCCATGGTAATCCTCTGTTTCAAAAGTTTCAGAATAACAAGTTTACGAAAATTAATATATTTTTTTCCACAGCTTTTTCTAAGATGTCTATAGATTAGGATGCATTAATCCAAATTACATTTACAGTACGGGCATTGATTTCCCAAAGGTGTGAGACACAAGCAAGAAAGAGTGAGAGGAGATGAGAGCCTCATATGTGCTCCTTTTCTTCCTGAGAGAATAGACTTTTGATGTGTTAGGATTTCTGCAACTGCTGCAGCCTCAAACACACATCTGGGCTTTATGTTTTATTGAAAGTGCTCGGTCAAATTAGTTTACCTACATAATGCAGGGTTGACTTCTCCTTGCCACTTGAAGAGAGATTGAATGAGCAGGACCAGTGTGTCCAAAGACCAAGAAACTAGAAGTTTGCACAGACTTGAAATACCCAAGCCTGAGCTGTCACAAAGTTTCCATCCAAGGACACAAGTCTTGACAGATTCGGTAAATGTTTTAAGAGAAACAAGCTTGTGTTGCCTTCGTAGTTATTTTGAGCGACATTTCCCCGAGAAAATCAATTCCGCTCAACACCGAACATACTTTTAGAGCTGCTACAGTTGAAGCAAAGACAAACAATACTTCCACAGAATGTATACAAGTGACATGCTCTCAAAACCTGCTATACTGTCTGTGAAAAATGCTATGCCTTCCTGCAAAAACGAAGTATCTGAAATAATTTAAATACTGACCAACATGATTGTTCCTATTCTGCAGCTTTTCTAACAAGTACCTGTCCCATACACATCACCAGAGGATGAGTCATCAGTGAAATAGGGAAGCACAACCTGTATTTGTACAGTTTGCTGTTGTAACACATGGAAATTGAAACAGGTGAGCACTGATAAATGCATCACTTGGGGGCTAGATGTGGTCTTTGTGGAAGTACATAAGAGGAAGCAATGGAAAAGCAGCTTGTGAAAACACTATGCAATGTATGTAGATGCGGTCAACAATACAATACATAGCCGGAAGATTAATCAACCAAAAATTCAAGCCCTACTCTAGCCAGATTCCAACCTGAATCTCTCAAAAATTGTGTCTCACCAATCTCGGACTACATGCCCAGCAAGAGATGTTTGTCTTTAATGCTATACATCCACAGAAGTTGATGGATGGCAGAGTAAGGACAGAAGCCCATGCTCCATTCATCAAAACCTGACAGCCCTCTTCGGGCCTGGTGGCACAGGTGACAAATGAGGACCAAAGACCCTGCTGGGGGATGAAAAGAGTAGGAGCTGTGGAGGAAGTCCCAGCTTGGCCAAAAAGGACAGAGACCACTTATAATTGATCCATATGTGCTCCCCTGGCCGTTTATGCCCAGATTTCAGAAAATGCCTCTGAACTTTTTTGTCTCGAGCAATGAATTGCACGACGAATCGCTCTTTGCACTTTAAGCTGGGTTCAATAAGGCCCCAAATTGCTACTTAAAATTGTGCAGTGAGAATGAGACAGATGTGGCTGAAGGAGTCTGTGGAGATGTAAATCACATTTTGCATTTGGAACTGCGAGGAGGCAGGCAGTGGAGAGAAGTGATTCTATTTGAAGCCCCAAATCAACTGGAGGCTTCAATGCATATTGTTAGAAGTCTGTTGAAATGGGAGGAGAGTTCGCTCGTCGGAGGGGGAGAAAAGACGCATTAACTTGAATGTCTCCACCAAGAAGCAAGGATAATGCACATTGCTTTTAAGTCCTCTAAAAAATGACTGCTTTTCTAAACATCCTAATTCACCCATTATATGTGCAAATACTGAGCACCAGATTTGAACTGTAGTAGAAGCCACTTTAAAACTTTCAGCTTACTTTGTTGAATCAGCTGTTAAGCTTAGTAAAAAAAAGTCTAATCTTAACATTTACCAGCATTACAAAGCCCATAAATGCATTTTGGTAAAAAGGTGATCATTCGAGGGACTTTATGGCTTTCTTTACTGCCAGTGTATATTGTGAAACAGTAGCAGAGCAGTCATGGTGTTATGCTCTGCGTAACCACGACACTGCCTTAGTGCTTTAATCTGCAGAGTTCTTTCTGGCACATTACAGGTCTACACAGGGAGAATGAGACCATGAAGACTTGATTGTATGATGTTCCATTCAGTTGTCCTTTATGTGGGGACAAGCTTAGAGAGAGAGAGACAGGCTCCTTGTTGCTGTCAGAGAGAGTATCTCATTTTCACCGAAAGCTACATAGTTTAAATCATGTGGGATCGTCAGTATTTGGCTTATACTGGAAGAACAGAACAGAGCCGCAATAGGGTTACACAATTCATTATCACATTGGGTTACATATCTTATTCAAGGGCACCTTTGCTGTGATTGATGAGGGAGCAGAGTCCGTTTATTTGTCTTCCTTACCATTATCATTACAGCTACTGTAAGGATTCTTCTCATCAGTCATGTTTCAGTCACATTTTGTATATTCATCCTTGTACATTAAAACATTTAAACTGAAGGTTTATGGTTTATACAATACTTAATGTGCTGTCTTGTTGCTTGGCAGGCTTCCCCAGAGCAGTATCTTGTAATAGCATCTCCATGATGCTTCTTGACAGTTAATTGCTTATCTGTTCATATATTTAGTGGCTTTCATATCGGTAGTTATCTTAAAGCTGCATTAATCAATGTGTGGCATCATTTGGCTACTAGCGGGTAGGAAAACATCAAAACAAGCTAACAGGTACACAACCACCACATATTGTTAGCTTAGAATTTGTTGAGAAAACCTTCTTTCGTATTCAGTAGACACATCATTTGTTTTGTTTCCCCCCCTGATTATCTGAGAAATGTAAGTCCATTATTCACTTTATTTTTAGCCATCTCAGTATTTAGCTTGTTAGATACTCAACTATGATCACTAGCTAACGCTAGTTGCTAACCTTGTCTGTCTGACGTAGATAGTCAAAGAAACATTGTTAGCAACTTGTCATATTGTCACTGGGCAGGCAATTACTGTACAGTAGGTTTATCTGAAATATTTTTCTGGAATTATTTTCTGGTGTTATGAGAACTGAGCCACACAAACAGGTAAAACCTAAATAATGTGATAAAAGAGGCTAATAATCTCCAAGGAGCTGCTGGCTTATAATTAGGGTGACCAGACGTCCCCGGTTTCTGGGGACAGTCCCCGGTTTCGGTGACCTGTCCCCGGCTGGAGCTGTCCCCGGAAATGTTCCCAGTTTTCACTGTGACTGACAGACCCAAAATTGGAATGAAAGAAAGAAAACATTGACCAAAAGTATAGTCGCGCACCCTACACACACAGGCTCAAGACAGCCAGAGCAAGCAGTGCTCGGAGCTCAACTTCGGTAAAGTTAGAAAGATATTCACAGATTCGAACTTCCGGGGTCAATTACTCTACAGTGAAATGTTATTAAATCACAAACGACGCATCTTTCCTACCGCGGTAAGCTAAACAACGAGCTACAAACTAATATTCATCAAAACGAGCCGTCCTCCAACCTGGAGAAATAACATTGGTCTCTACGAGCAGCCGGCGGTGAGATGGCAGTAAGACGAGTGCTTAGGGACCGTCTAACACCGAAAAGAGATAGGCCTACAACAAAAATATTTATTAATTTAATGATTAAATATGGTAGTGTCTCCAAACTTACCTCAATTATAACTTGTCTCCTGCTAGTTGTACTACAGCACTTACTTTAAAAAAATAAGCATATATTTATATATAGCATATACTTTGGAGAATATCTTTTGCCAAAAACATTTCATATTTTAATAATTAAATAGAGTTGTGTCTCTAAACTTACCTCACATATAATTAGTGTTCTGCTGGTTGTACTACATCACTTACTTTTCAAAAATAGGCATATGCAAATTTGGGGGAATACTTTTTGCCATATTCTTTTTTTTTTAATATATGTCATAATTACAAAGAGGCATGTCTCCAAAACTACTCCACACATAGAACCCCCCCTGCTGGTTGTCTGAATTTCTTTTCAAAGTGCACCAGATTGATGCATTTAAATGTTAAAATAGACAACATTTTCTTACAGGGGAGCATGCCCATGGCTTGTGCCCCAGTGCAGCTCTAGGTCTAGTGACGCCCCTTAAGTTTACAAAGATAAAAACATTACCTGTTTTGGAGGTATTTACGCTTCTGAGCTGAAAATGTCCCCGGATTTTGTCTCAGAAATCTGGTCACCTTAATTATAATTCTCAGTTATTTTGGCACAATGAGCGACCCTTTCACATTACACATGATTGGTACAGAGCCCGTTGAAAATGTGCCTGTTTGGAACGGGCGATTGCTTGGCCTGTGGTATTTCGCTTGTAGATTTCATCAAAACCAAATTGTACCCCAAAATTACTTACAGAAGGACCCCAAACCACTTACTCCACTGTAGCCTATAGCCTACTACTGACTTACAGTGTAGGCTACGTCTACATCAGAGGAAGACATTGTAGACCTACCTACTACTGTATTTACCTGACAGAGAATGGGGCAGATTCAGAATGTAATCACAAAATATCACAATGAAAATGTGGAGTAATCAGACATTAGCATCATGGACTCATGGCAGTGCGCTACCCAACTGGCCTGTTATCAGAGCTAATCAGCACATATCTGCGTTCATCAACCACCAGAACCGGGCCGTTTGTGTGTGTGTGTGTGTGTGTGTGTGTGTGTGTGTGCGTGTGTGCGCGCGCGCGCGCGAGAGAGAGAGAGAGAGAGAGAGAGAGAGAGAGAGAGAGAGACGGTGTTGTCTCGCGTCGTATGATCGTTAACGAATTTAATGCTTCAGCAGAGGTGCTCATTTCCATACAGGTTTAGTGGCTTGACGGTTAACGGTGAAGTAGGGGATTTGATTCGCTAGGGTATTTTGGCGACGGTAATGTTATTAGTGTTGTAAATTAGCAGTAGACTTAATTAACCCAACCCAGGGTGAGTCTGATGAAAACTGCTGTGTCTGCCCGGTTCTCTCTGAGATGTTCTCGCATTGCACAGCGCTGTGAAAGAATAATCTCCGAGATTACATTATGTTCTGCTAGCTCACAGCAATTTAATAGATATAAATGCATAATAAATGCAGGAAAAGAGTCAAAGGCTGTAACACTCCCCACCCCCCGCTGTTGTAAAGCGTTCTGCATGTGGCGTCTGCGTGTGATGTGCAGGTTACCTTCCCCCCAAACACGGACACACATACATACAGATACGTCTCGCTTTATTAGATAGATAGCCTGCCTATAAGTGGCATCACGCTCTGTCTGCCACTTGTCTGTGATTGTGCTTTGCATGTTTGGGATTCTGAAACGTTTTTAAATTCGGGAATTGTCGTTTGTTTATTCAAAGTCAAAGACAGTCCAAAGTAGTGCTACTTTGCACATTTTTGTGGGTCTGAGGTGTATTTCACATTTTAGCTGCCAAAGCTCCGCTGCTTTCTTCGACCCTCTCTGTGTCTGGTCCTGCGCTGAGCTCAGTCAGCGTGCAATGTGAGAGGGGGAGTAGCCAGCGGCAAGAGCGGCAAGAGCGGCAAAAGCCAATGTGTGCTTCTTTTACCGACGATATCTTTAGCATTTCTAATCCAAACAACGTCAATCTTGGCACTGCACTTACGCGTGCCTGTAGCAAGACACCTGTCAAGTTTGAAATCCATCGGGCTAACGGTTCGAGAGATATGCGCATAACACACAGACAGACATTCCTGCAATTTATAGATAGATTGTATTCATTAATGCAGGTTTAAATTTAAATGTGAGGGGTAAAACTTGACAGTTTCTCCATTTACGCGTCAAGAGAGAGGAACACAGACTCTCTATGTCTCACACACGTACAAGGATGTACGGTGGCATACACACTTTGTGTTGGCTTAATTATGAACTGACTTTGACTTTCACTTTGGAGCTTAAACCATCCATGACCCAAATGCAAAGGAATCCATAAATGTCTTAAACTTCCCAGGATAATTATTATCATCAGTGGCTCTGTGTAGTTTAGAGGATTGTTTTTTTTTTACCCTCTGCATTTGTTTTATGAATACTGATTTGGTTTGATGTTTGTACATGTTATTGATTTTTGCTGAGTGCTCAGGGTGGTAAATAATCACAGTGGATATATTGCCTTCGATGCAAGTTTAGCTTTGTTTACCAAGGAGGGGCTGTTTAATTGCACTTTGCGCTTAGTGCTCAAAGCAGCGCAGCTTCATATTGAGATTTGAGAAATATGTTCAGTTTAATTTGCATTATTTGAAAAAGATTTTTTAAGAAACTGCAATATCATTAACAATGCATTGCACGTCATTTACATTATACAACCTCTCTGACCACAATGGTGCATTTTAGATTCTCAGTAAACTGCAGCCTAAGCCCCTGTAGTCTACATACTTAATATTTTAAAGACTCTGTTTTGGAAACATTGCAGTTTTGTTATTAGTGACTGTACACATTTTCAAGTTGCAAAAATACACTGTCTGTGTAACTTCATTGTAACCATGTTTTGATAAAAGCCACAAACAGCCAATGGATGAGACTGTAAATTAGCTATAGACAATTTGGATTGTGGAGCGTGCCTGTGTACGTGTGTGCTACAGTTCAGTTACAGAGGGATTTTAAACTTGCCTAAAACTCTAGTAGTTTTGCTTATTTACTTGCAGACCCTCTCATTTTTACTCTTGTTGTCTCGCGTCCTTACAAACACTTTGTGTGCTTTCTTGTTGCCTCTAATATGTACTTCCATTCAGTCTGATCACACTTTGCAGAGACAGTTTTGAAATCAACTCCTGTGGTGGAAATTCTAAGAATTCAGCACATCATGACATTTGGAACCTTTGTACTAAAGGTAGAAACTGTGAAAGATTCAAGCAGCCAAAAACTTAAAAACAAGTTAGTAGTTAGATATGCAATTTTCTATCACACTCCACTCTCCTGCATCTGCAGCCTATCAGTCAGCAAAGTATTCAAAGTAAAAAAAAATCTTGACCCTTGAAGCATGAATTCGATAGAAGAGTACTTTTGTTGCAAGACATTTAAAGTACATGTGCTTCCCTAGCTTAAGTGTATGTGTAATAAGAGAGGCAGTACTCTACACTGTGTGCTGCAGGAACAAAAATGTTGGAAATGCAGGCCATACACCACAGTTGCCCCTTTGAGATCAGATAAAAGAGTAAGCTTCAGACCTTCATGCCCTCCAATTTAATGTCACTCACACTGAGGCCAGTTTTTCTGTGGTACCACTGTGGAGAATTCTAGGTCTCCTACCCGTTGCTGCAGTACATCCTATCAGTCACTTCATAAAGCCACTTTTTTTTGTTTTTCTGCCTTGAGCGAGTGTTACGCATGGTTGAGTGTCCACAGGGAGCCTCAGTGAATATTCAGTCTTTGTGTGACAGGTCAGTTCCCATATAGAGGTGACTCCTACAACACTTAACCACTAAAGACATATCTGTATTTACCTATGTTAACACAGCAGACTTAAGAATATATACTGCGTGTACATGTACTGTATGCACACATTCTGTATGCCAAGTGCCAGAAAAAGCCACTCAGATGAAGGTAAATGTTTGAAAACGTGTGAATTGCACAGTGGATAGGTAATTGAAGTCAGCAAGATCATCAAAATTAGAATCTCACCTGCCATTACAGTAATCTATTCATTGAAATATGCAGATCAGAGAATTTATCTTATCTTACATCGACAGTTTGCAAATAGATTTTATACGTCTGAAATGCATCCAACAAGCTCCATTTCTTTTATTTTTTTGACCCAGTCAGCAATTGGACCACACTTCTACCTCCTATGTTTGTAATGTGATCTGCTATGTCGGCATATCCCTACCTTCATTAGAGCGGCTGTCTCACAAAATACTTGCAATTAGAATGAGGTTCTTCTTAATGACAGGAAAACCTATCCTGCAAGTGAGACAGAGGCTGTTTCTTCCCGTGGACCGAGATGACATATTGCAGGTCTGCAGCAATTAAGTGGAAGGAAAAAAGAAACCAATACATTTTCCCATGCAGGCTCCTCAGGAAACTGGCAAAGTAAAGGCATCTTTAGGCCCAAATGCTGGTGTGTCGCCTGGGTTTCATCGCTCTGTCTGGCTGTAATGGCTCCAGAGATCTCCCATCTGACAAAATCCTTTATGTTTTAGCCAAGAGCAGAGGTCTGGACTGGCAGCCACCAAAGTGTATCAAATCAGTTAAGAGATCTTTCAACAGTCATCACAAAGGATTTTTTTTATGATTTGTTTCAAGATTATTTTGAGTAGAAGCCTCATTATAAAATGATAAAATGTATTTGAGAGGTTTGCAGAAGACATATAATATAAGACTTTCAGCAATTGGAGCCTGAGAGGAGCATAAAATGTGCTGGACTCCACATTTCTAAAGGTTTTGGGGCGAAATAGGCACTGTAGCCTCTCCCAGACCTGTCGAATCAGATATCAGAAAAATTATCTCGTACTGTGCCTTCAAAATCTATCAGTATGGATTCAACCACATCCTTTCTGCACAGTATGTTTTTCCTGCTACTCAGTCAAGGGATAGCAAATGTGTGCTTTGCCAAGTGACCACACTACTGTATCAAATCAAGATGAAATGCCTCTGCAACGTTTACACCAGTCACCAGCAATGGCACTGTGATGTTGTGACTATGGAGGAAGCATCATGTAATAGAAAATGCAGAGGTCAAAATCCCCTGATCAAATGTGAAGTAGTGCCTGACAAAGCCCTGAGTGAACAAGACAGTGCTCTTCAGGCCTGCTGACGGCAGATCGGGGCAGATGCCTCGTCATTTGTCTCTCTTCTGATCGGAGCTGTCAGTAGAGATTCATCTCATGAGCAATATGTTTGTCCGCTCATGCAGTTTCTGTCACAAGTACTCCTTCTGTCTCAAAACTTTGACTTAATAATGATAGATAGATAGATAGATAGATAGATAGATAGATAGATAGATAGATAGATAGATATACCTGAGGAAGGAGTCAGCATGCTGTTCACACCACTGCTTGTCAGAAGATGCCGTGAGGGAACTATTAACCACGTCTTTATCCAAATGAGGCAGGTTGTCCAAGCTATGCAGTAGCAGTGATCCAACAAGGACATCCATGTTTTTCTTAATGCCTCCCCTCTAACTAAGATTACTTAAGCCCCCTGTTTTATGGGTAGCAGAGCCCTTCAATTTCCCCAAGCCCCTGTTATTATGCAGACTAGGAGTATGAACCATATGATTGTGTTCTACGGCAGAAGGTATATTACCTTTTTAAGGTGTCAAGGAGAGTACCTCGGGGAGCAACTTATAATTGCAGCTGGCACAGGATTCAATTGTTAAAGCATGTTAGAGGGATTTCTTATTGTTTGCTTGAGTGCACTGTTCAGACTGCCAGCGTACAGCTGTGGAGTCAAACATGTAGGTAATATGATATATGATTAGAGGTCAGCTCTAATGCAGAGGCAATCATTGCAGTGCAGTAAAACACTATTACAGTAACTGCCCCAACAGTAGCCAATATATTTAGGCAGAATTTAAGCTGCACTTTACAGAAATCTATGGTAAAGATTGCAAGTGAAAGGTTATTAGTCTTACAGTCATTACATCGAAATGCCTTACTAGTGGCATGGCTGTATGGTTGGCAATGTCGGTCTATTGGGTCAACCATTGTGTGGTCATGCAATTTTGTTCAGACATTTATGGTCACCAGAGGATGAATCTACTGTAGTACTAGTAGTTCTGCTAGTGCTACCATGAGGTTAATATGTGTGGTTCAGAGTGAAATGTCTTGACAGCTATTGGATTGCCAATAAATTCTCTACAGATATTCAAGAGGATACATTGTAATGACTATCTTAATCTCCTGACTTTTCATCATTCTAAATTTCAAATTGCCTAGTTCTTAGGTTTATGATCAGATACCTGCAAAACTAATGAAATCCAATTAACCACAGCTGTCATTTTTGTTTAGTGCCAATAAGTAAATGTTTGCATGCTAATAGGGGTGAACCTGTGAAACATTATACCTGCTAAACATTAGTATGTTAGCATTGTCACTAGCGATCCTTTCTATACTGTACTGTGCTTTGTCTAACTCAGCCTTCTAGTAAATTGCAAAGCTCTCTTTTACGGCAGCCAGGCACTACAGTGCATTTCACTACAAATGCAAGTACAAATTTGAGTGTTAAGTGACTCTGAGTTCTGAACTACAGGCTGGCAAGATACACAGATTATCTAAGCCTTATTGGTTTTACTAATTAGCAATGAGCAGTGTGCAAAACATTCAGGTAGCAGCTTCTCATTTTTAGCCGGCACTGACCAATTTTTTTATTTTAAGCAAGTTTTTATGTATACTGAGCGTCTTCAGCAAATGAAAACAAAATATTTTGGGAGAAATTCTCTCTCGTCTCATTTTCAGGTTGTAGCTTGAGTGTGCACTTGGCAGCTGTATCATTTAGATAGATATTATTATCAAATCGGACTCTGTATTAACAGAAACCCGTTATTAAAGGACTTTGACCGGGCCAGAGACACTTCACGCGAGACATCCCTAATTGTCACTGTGAGCATGTTAGCATGCTGATGTAAGCATAAAGCTCAAAGCACCACTGTGCCTACAGTAAGTACAGTCTCACAGAGCTGCTACCATGGCTGTAGACTCTTCTTGTTTCAGCAAATAGGGCAACTTATTTGAAAATGAAATTTGACATATCCACAGTGGTGGGCTGTCAGGGCCATCAGGGCCTTCTCTGCTGGCCCTGTCAAAATCAAAAATATATTTTTTCATAATTAAATGAATGTGTGTCTAAAAATCAATTACGTTTTCAGTACGTTACGATTATATTTCCAGAAAGAATATGGTTATTTTTTCTGAGTAGCTGGATTTTCCATATCATCTAAACGCATCACAGCTCCGTGGACCCTTCTTATATACAGTCTATGCGTGGACCAGCTGGACCAGCACTAGTAGCATTGCTAGCCTTTCGATGAAGCTGCCATTTCCCATTTGATTTTAACTTTGACTGACGTGTGTCATCAGCCAATCAAATGTTGATGCGTAGTGACAGAACGCCCTAGGGGCCCAGCGTTGTGTCGACTCTAGCCCCCGCTGATGTCATCAACGAAGTTTGAACTTTTTAGCGGGTTGTGAGTGAACCAGGAGTGAACTATGGCCGCTGCCTTCACACCTCCTAACGATGCTGTTTCCGATCTCCTTCATGTGCCTTTTTCAAGGCGATCGTTTGGAGAGAAGAAAGAAATCATTTTAAGAGGAAGACCTACACCTAAGCTGGATGGGCTGACCAAGGCTGGCAAAGGTTTTGTGCGGCACTTCACTGAGGGTAACTACGACCGCTATGACTGGCTAACAGCTAGCACCGAGCGGAACAAGCTATTTTGCTGGCCGTGTTTGCTTTTTAATACCAGTGAGGGAACATGGAACACCACAGGTTTTAACATCCTTAATAGCTTCACCAAGGCAGCTGTCAAACATCAGGCATCCGAGCGACACCTCACAACGGTGGTACATTTGAAGACCTTTGGTGAGTCCAGGGTGGATTTGCAACTGGATGAGCAGCGGAGACGAGAGACAAGCCTGCACAATGAGAGAGTGAGAAAAAACCGGGACATACTGAAGCGCCTCGTTGATTGTGTCATCTTTTTGGGACAGCAAGAATTGTCTTTCAGGGGACATGACGAGGGGAAAGGGTCCCTGAATCGAGGTAATTATTTGGAGCTATTATCTCTGCTATCAGAATATGATGCTGACTTGCGACACCACCTTGCCACGGCCACCGTTTTTACGGGAACATCTGGGAAAATTCAAAATGATCTCATAAATGCTGTTGCTGAGGTGCTAAATGATGCCATCAAAAAAGAGATCAACAACACCAAGTTTGTCGCAGTTATGGTGGATGAGACCACAGATTTCAGCAACACTGCACAGCTGTCATTTGTACGTCGGTACGTTACTGACACCGGAGTAAAAGAGAGATTTTTAAAGTTTGAGGATGTCACAGAAAGAAAACGAGCTCATGATCTAGCAGCTTCAGTACTTGAAGTGTTGGGCAGCTACGATTGCAAAACAAAGTTAGTGGCACAGTGTTATGACGGAGCCGCTGTAATGGCATCGGGACTTAATGGCGTACAGGCGCGCGTAAAAGAAGAAATCCCTCAGGCTCTGTTTGTGCACTGTTATGCACACACATTAAATCTTGTGATGTCTCAGGGAGCATCAAAAATAAAGGACTGCAAGATTTTTTTTGCGAATCTGGGAGGATTGTCTGCATTTTTCACACGTTCTCCCAAGCGAACAAAACTGCTGGATGAGTTTTGCGAGAGGCGGCTGCCGCGGGTCTCTCAGGTGAGATGGAACTTCAACTCCAGGTTGGTGGGCACGGTCCACGACAAAAGAGCTGAGCTGGTCGAGCTTTTCCAGCACATCCTCGATCACGCGGAGGATTTTGACCGTGAAACGGTACATTGTGCATCAGGACACTTGTCACAGTTGAAAAGCTTTGAGTTCTGTTTTTTTCTCTTTGCTTTCATCGGCATTTTTGACTTTGCTGATGTGCTCTTCGGAATCCTGCAAAATAAGAGCTTAGACGTGCAGTTCAGTCTGGCCAGAATTGGGGATTTTTGCCAGAGTCTTGAAGGTGAGCGTGGAAAATTTGATGCCATCTATGAGAGGACCGGGGAGGCCGCGGGACAGCCGAGCGCAGCTAGAGGCCGAACAGACCCGCACGCGCACTACAGACAGCTACACACAGCGCTAATCGACAGCATCATCACGCAAATCAGGAATCGATTTGAGGATCACAAGCGACTACTGTTTGTTGCATTGCTGGACGCACAGCTGTTTACCAAGTTCAAGCAGACATTTCCCGAAACTGAGCTGAGGAGCCTGGATGAGAGCTACGGCGCACACTTTGACCTGGGCAGACTCAGAGCAGAGCTCAAAGTGATGTACAGCATGACAAACTTTCAGGGAAAGAGTCCAAGTGACCTACTGACATTTCTGATGAGCACGGGGCTTGCAGTCAGCATGTCACAGCTTTATGCCCTCACATGCTTGATCGTGACAATACCAGTGTCCACCGCATCAGTTGAGCGATCTTTCTCCGCTCTCAAGCGCATCAAAACGTATTCACGGAATGCAACCGGACAAACACGACTCTCTGCACTGGCATCTATTGCCATAGAGAAGGAGCTGCTCATTCATCTTAAGCAGGATGCGCGACTGCATGAGGAGGTCATTGAACGTTTCATCAGAAAGGATGGATTTCATTTACAAGTAATGGGTGAGTGTTACTTCTTACTGTTTAGGAGAGATAAAGTTATTGCGGGATTTTATTTATATACATTTGTATTGCTGTTGTTTGGGTGTAGATGGTGATGCTGTGTTGATGTGCCTAAAGCTGTTTAATGCACAGTGGTGTGCGTGTGTGGTGTGGTTGTTCGGTTTTTTTTTGCGGGGGGGGGGGGGGGGTGGGGGGCGTTACGGAAGGCCCTGACTGAAAGCCCACGGTACGCTACTGCATATCCACAATATCCTACTCAAGTGTAAACTCAAGTGTTATAGTCAAGAGTATGAATAAGGAGTGATTAATTCATAATGGCTGCCTTCTTTTTATATGCATCATTAACAACATAGATCTTTAAGTGACCCACAGTCATACAGTTACAATTCTTATGATGCTCACTAAAGCGCTGAGGTCAGCAGAGTTGTTGTGAACAATAATCACATAAATAGATTATGATGTTTTGAAAAGCAGGTGAGATAAAGTGATACATATTTCAAGCAGCACAGGCTTGTTGTCTTTCTACAGCAACCACCACAGTTGTGATAATAGCAGCTCATAAACATTCATCACAGGAATGGCGACTAAACTTCAAGCCTGGAGCATGTCATCGCCTCCAAAGTTTCCCATAGTGTCTGGTGGCTGCTCCTACCACTCTGCAGGTGTAATGCCTCGAACCAAACATGAGAGGTAAAGCAGCCAAGTGGAAGCAACAGCAGTTACCTACTCTCTCAGCCCCTCGACTATCTTCCTGGGGTCAATTGAAATTCTGCAGAAGTTGAAAATGACCCTGGCTGGTTGATCGACAGCTGTGAAGATGAAAGGCATCTACTGAAAGGCTGCGGTTGCTTCTTCACTTAAGGAAGTGAGTGCGTTCTTTGTGTAATGGTCCTCGAAACATCAACACCAGCCTGTCAAATCGGCCACTCCAAGGGTAAAGGTACTATAGGGATGCAGTGAAGTACCCAGCAGCCATGAGCCAACAGTATTGATTCACAAACATTCAGGGAGGTGGTCTAAATGTTTTCTTGTGATTAAAAGTAATAAATATTTCTTCTTCTTTTTTTTAAGTAAATATATATATATATATATATATAAAAAAACAGTTCTGAAATGCAAAATAATACAATTTCATTCATGTGATAAAACATGCGATTAATCGTGAATAACTATAGAAATTTAGCGATTAATCGCGATTAAAAATAGATCTAGATCTATTTTTAATCGCGATTAATTACAAAGGATATAATCTCAGTAAGTACATAATAACAATGGAAAGCAATTCTTACCAGTGTATCGTAATTGGGAATCAAATTAATGCAAAGAAAGTTACTTTTTGAACTTGACTTTAAGATTTGTATTTGTTTATTTTTTATTTACTGTAAACAAAAGAAACGTGTGAATCTGTCATTATTGCACAATTCCTCCAAGTACCTAACCTAACTGAGATGTAACACTAACACTTTGCTTATACAGTACTAACAAAATGGTCCAAAAACCAGATGCCACAGCAGGACATTTGTAACCTTTACATTTTTCTAATAAGGAATGTAACAATTCTCCTGGACAGAAAAGGGGGTGGACAATGTCCCAAATGACAAAAACAGTCAAAAAAACGATACAAACAACACATTCCTAAAACCGTATGCTGATATACACAGTCAATATAGTGTGCAGTAACTCCTAAATAATTTTGATTACTCACTGACGTCCAGTGATCACTTGCAGTTTGCTTTCTCCGTGGAGTACAGGCTGTGTATGCGTGAAACTACTGTCCCCCTCGACAACTTTTTAAAAGTAAACTTTCCATTCAGAATCTAATTGGCATCCATTTCTGCGTCTCACGCTCACCATCCACTCAAAATGTAACGTTAGCCTACTACTCTTTGGCCGGCTCACAAGCCCAAACAAGTGCAGGCGTGCCTGTTGTTTTGTTTCCGGTCTAGCTAGATCTGGTGTGGTGTTGTAGTTTTTCTAACGTTACTAGTTGTTGCAACAGCATGTGAAAAAAACTACAAAGTTTGCTTGGCCAAAAAGAACGTTAATCTCGCGATAAAAACATTGACGCCGTTAAAATGGGTTTGCGT
Source organism: Sander lucioperca (assembly GCF_008315115.2). Taxonomy (NCBI): domain Eukaryota; kingdom Metazoa; phylum Chordata; class Actinopteri; order Perciformes; family Percidae; genus Sander; species Sander lucioperca. The sequence goes on along the minus strand of NC_050180.1, from coordinate 30,218,660 downwards.
TAACGCCGTTAATAACGCGTTTAACTGACCCCACTAATATTATATATATATATATATATATATATATAAAGTTTTGTTAGTCCTGGAAACAATATTTCAGAGTAGTGTTCCATTCCAACAGGACACAACATTGAGCAATTATCTAGGTATACCCCAGAGACCAACTGAGATTCTGGCTGTTTCACCCAGCAGCACCTTCAGGCTGCTGATGTTATTCCTGTATAGCTCTGCAGCTCTGGCTGAGGCTGGGAATTCTTCATAGTGATCAGTATACTCCAGAAATGGTGGGAGCAGTTGTGTATGTGTGTATGGTCCCAACAAAGATAGGGCCACAAACCTGTGTGTGTGTGTGTGTGTGTGTGTGTGTGTGTGTGTGTGTGTGTGTGTATGTGTATGTGTGTGTGTGTGTGTGTATGAGTGTGTGTGTGTGGCAGAGGGAAGAGAGGTAATATTATAGGGGGGTTGCCTGTAAAGCCACAACCTTCTCCTGTCCTCCGTCTCTGTCAAAAGTTCTTCCTGAGGGGGATCAGCAGGTAGCATTAAGGGGAGGCTGTTTAACAGTATTTGCCAAACTCCTAGAGAATAAGGATGCTGCAATGCAAAAAAGGAAATTTGAACAAGTAATTTAATTCTTAAATAGTATGAAAATGAAATTGTCAGTGGGGTTAAAAAAAATGCTGGTTCATTTTAGCTGTCATTTGTTGGCATGGCCAAATTTCAGGGTTGTAGCTATTAGTGAGGACACTGAGATTATATCCTTTGTATTCTTTGTATACACTTGGTGGTTGTAATCAATGGGTATTACATCCTTAAATTTTAAATGAACATATGATGGGTTTATTATAGGCTGATTTCTCAATATTTAGTATATAAATAATTACCTACAATGCCATTTGAAGTTCAATCAAAAATATCAGTATTTGTGCACCACAATCTTATTCCTGTTGTAGAAAAGGCTATAAAACCGCATTTAGACCATTATAGAACTAAATAAAAATAATAATCAAACCATTAAACTAAGTATATAGAATATGACAAATCTTACTAACAAAAACATTTTGAAGACTATATTATTACATTAACACATACACATTCTGTGTGGTTCTAATGTAGCAGTCGGCACGTGGCCATAGCTGGGAAGGTTTAATAACTCTGGCTCTAAGCCAGGACATGGAGGTTTTTTGGCGTGGTCAGAGCCACATGAATCATTGCCGCTATAATATTACTGGTCACAGGGTTGAAACCCTGCAACAAGGCCTAATATTGTCAAAGATATGGCAGCTACTGAAGCAATTCATTGACATATTTTGTGTTATCAGTGGAACAACCTCTGCGTGGTGTATGTGGAGTGTGTTGGAATTCACACTGGACTTTGTTGAGAGTAGGATTTGAGGCCTTACCACAAGAAATATGTAGGTCACAGTATATTGGCCAATTTTCTGTAGGGCATTTCCTCATTTATTCAACAGAATCAGTAAAATGATCTTTGAAAGCCACAGGCTTTTCATATTTTCGTACAATGTTGTAGTTGCCGGCAGGTTCAAAGCAGAGTCACCAGGTTTCTCTTGACACAAAAGGTAACATGACGTCTAACAGTGGTAAGGATAAGGTAAATAAATAGTTCTTTTGAGGTAACCTGTGATACGCTTTTGTACTACGCCATCAGTCCCAGCTACCATGTGTCGCCATGGTAACCAATGATCAGGCTGAGCTCAGCACAGCACAGTTTTGGTCTTGAGCAAAACCATAAACAGGAGGACAAACAAAGACTGCTCTCCAAAGCTGTGATTAGAAAACGCAGCGCTGTATTGACAATTTTTTAATGCAAATTAGCTTGCCTGTGTGAAGTCTCTGTCACATCCATCATCCACATCTTGTGCTATTTCATTGTGTCATCGCACACACTCTGCAATTAAATTTGTATACCTCAGAGAATGTATGAAGGCGTCGAGAGATTATCGCTGTAAAATCTTTCAAATAAATCACCTTGGAGATAATTACATCACATCATCGCTATTAGGACTCTGACATTTCCTTTATTCTTTAATGTGAGTGTAATGACAGGTGCAACGTGCTTTTATCCAGCTGATAATTGACTAAATGGATAATTATGATTTAACTGGATGGCTGTGAGTTCTGGGGGCTCGAAGATGACCTGCACGCTTGATGATTGTTCTTGTATAAGGACATCCTGTGCTCTGCGGCTTGGCCTTCATTGAGCTGTCAGGAGCTGTGGGGGATGCAGTGCTGTCAGCCAGCCTGCCCACCTCCACGATCCATGGAATCGATCACTCTGCCGCCTCCTAGAGAAACCCAACCACCACAGCTCCTCCAATTACTGCTGATGGGCCACATCTTTCTATCAGAATAGGCGTCAGAGGTATACGGCGCCTTTCATGGCCAGGGACAGAAAGAGAGAGAAAGGATGGAGTGGTGCGCTTGCATTGGAAAAGAGAGAGAAAGAAAGAGTAAGAATGTGGTGACAAGCGTGTGCGGCTGGTGAAACCTCCCATATTGAACTTTGCCAAGACGGATGCTGAACTTAGACCCGCATGTGCATTATTAATATTGACCACTTACACGAGAATAAAGAAGCATTTACTCACCAACTGACATGCCTGAATTAATCATAGAGCCATACTCAAAGGCATTATGAATTCTCTTTCATGACAAACCTGGCAATTTTCACTTAAATGACAGATGTGTTCAGAATGAAAAAGGCCACAAGGTCTGTCATTATCTCTGGCGTTATCTGACGCACCATCAAAGATTCAGCAGAGGACAGGCTTTGTTTTTTTTTCACAGTGGGGTATTTTCCACTCGACAGTAATATTATTCAATGGCGATCACACATACCTTGGTGGTATTATTGTATGTCAGGGGAATTTCTGCAGTGGAAGGCAGCAAAGTTCTGACTCTTCAAGGATGCAAAGATACACATAAAAGTATAGTGAATTCTGCCGAAGTAAGCATGTGCTTCTCCCTTGCCATAGTGCAGTGGTTGCTTTTCTTGCTATGGGCAGGTGTGTGTGTGTGTGTGTGTGTGTGTGTGTGTGTGTGTGTGTGTGTGTGTGTGTGTGTGTGTGTGTGTGTGTGTGTGTGTGTGTATGTAGGCTTGTTTATCTATATTCGTGGGGTCCAAAAACCGGGAGTCCAGTATATTTGTGGGGTACCGACGGCCTTGTGGGGCCAAAATGCTGGACCCCCCCAAGTTTAAAGGGCTGTTTGAGGGTTAAGACTTGGTTTTAGGATTAGGGATAGAATTAGGTTATGGTTAGGGTTAAGGTAAGTTAAGGTTAGGCATTTAGTTGTGATGGTTAAGGTTAGGGTAAGGGTCCCCACAAAGATAGGGCCACAAACCTGTGTGTGTGTGTGTGTGTGTGTGTGTGTGTGTGTGTGTGTGTGTGTGTGTGTGTGTGTGTGTTTTATTCTGATGTCCTGCACATGGCTCCCGGTGAGTGGTGGAAGCAGAATTAGAAAGGATTGTCCCTGCAGGGCTCTCACAGCTGCTCCTGCAGACTCTGTGTTAGATTAGAAAATATCTTAAAAGTCATGCCGCAGTCAGTACATATAGAACGGGAAATCACAATCGAAACTGCATAAAGGAAGAGAAGTGTCATATTAATACACTTTTTTTTTTTTTGTGAGTTGGATTTCTTCCTGCAAGACAACCTTTGCAAGAGGAAGCATTGATTCATGATACATTTGTGTGTATACACAGTACACCAGGCCATCTCTATTCTGATGGGTTACATTAATCCAATCCAATCCTCCGTCTTAATGTTTTGTCCTCCATCCGTCACTGTCAGATGCACAGACTGACCGTGGTCGTATTGGTCAGCCCACGTTAGAGCCACAGCTTTCCGCACAGTATGAGCTTGTCTGAAAGAGTGTGAATGTCTGCGGGCTCCCACGCACATACACTGTGTGTGTGTGTGTGTGTGTGTGTGTGTGTGTGTGTGTGTGTGTGTGTGTGTGTGTGTGTGTGTGTGTTTGTGTTTGGTATCTGGTCATAGAGCAGAACATGAGCCGCCTGCTGCAGTCCACACACTCTTAAGTCCGTGGTTTGTGCTGTGAGTCCATCAAGTCCTGAAGGAGTTTCTGAGTGCATTGCAGATGTTAATGAAATGCAGAACCCTTCTGCTGGGTAAAAATCTCTAACATACCCCAATAACCTGGAGAGAACTGAAACACACGGACTACCTATATTTATAATACTGTATCGGAACATGAAAAAAAAATGTGTTGCAAATATCTTAAGTCACATATGTTTTTTTGTGTTTATATAAGCAAGACAATTCTTTCCTTTTAGGGTCTGAATTTGGTTCGTCGATAGAGATTTCTGTTTTAAGCAGCCATTGTCTTTGTAAACAGAGGGGGTCAACCCCAGTTGTAGCTCATGAATAATGATGTTATTATATAAATAAGCCCCAAACAGCCCCAGGCAGATAGGCAGGTGTGGAGGTTTTGGAGTAACATTTAAATGACTGAATCCTCATTTTAAAATGACATCAGCTTATCTTGAAACTATCACTATCTTTTGCTTTCACTATATTACACCTCCTATCAGACAGCAGCCAATTTATATTCAGTGTTGTAACCATAGCTACACATGGCACAAAACCCTCAACTTCAGATCCTTGGCCCCCTTTGGCCACTCCACAGGCTAAGATGACAATTATTGCTGTTTGAGCTTTTTCTATCAGAGTCTCTTGGTGCTGAAATGACCTGCTGAGCAACTGCTGAGAGTTTCTTTGACTTATAATCTGGTCTGTTTAAATTATAGTCTGTGTTGTTGTGTGTTGTTTGAATAATGTCATGCTCACTTTTGTTTCTGATTTATTTTACATTGATTTTCATTCACATTGTTATTGATATTACACATGATATGATGATTTTCTTTTCATTAAACCTGACATTGCTACAGTTATGGGCTTTGAGCCTCTAGGGGTGGTGGAGTGATGTATTGTTCCCTGCCATGCAGGAGGTGTATATTTGAACAGTTCTTTCAATCTCCATCATGTCAAAACAGAATATATGGTGTTTTGGAGGCAGAGTGTATGTCTCTGCATGTGATGGTGTAGGAGCCGGAAAAACAATGTGGACTTGACACCAGGCCCTGGGTCAAAAGAGGGCCCAAAAGGGTGAGCTGTTGACCATTTTTTGCACTGATGGGACAAAGAACAAATTACTTGTTTCTGAAGAAAAAAAAGATCTTCGCTCAGCAAAATATCAGCATGCCGATGCAGCTACGAGGTTTGTTACAAAACATCAGTTTGAGTCTCGGAAACGTAGCGTTCAACTGCTATTAACATTATCATTGTAGCTAAGGTGGTGCCATTTGGTACAGCATCCCCGGAAGTAATGGTGGTCAATATCATGCCGACCAATGCAGATCATTTTGCGCACAACCCTTGTTTTTCCACTTTAATGTGGACACGCCTTTACATTGTTCCAAAATAATATATTATATATATATATGTATATATATATATATATATATATATAAATGTAGTGTATGTTGTAAGAGTTTTCTTTTTCTTTAAGTACATTTAATACATTTTACATGTAGAGGACTTCACATGCCAGTGATGCTTTCGTTTTCATACTCCCTCTTATTATGAACATATGTTTTCTTTACAGAGAATTCTGACAGTAGGTTTTTAGTCTTTCAGCAGCAGTTGCAGTGAAATGCATGATCACAAATCACAATGTCATACTAGCCTGAAGATGTTGTTTGTATGGGAAGCTATAACCCTGGTAGCCGACTGTAGCTTGTTTTTTGTCACTTAGCTCTGCATCCATGTTTCTACCTTGGTGCTTTTGTTGTTGTACTTTGTAGTTATACTCAACACAGTATCGAGCTTTGATAGATGTTTTAATGCCTCGCTTCACCACACCAGAACTCACGAAACACCCCAAACGATGCCTCGTTATGTTGTGAATACAGGATGTAAGGTGATCTGCCTCAGTATTTGAACACAGAGCAGTAGACTCTGTCACTAGTATTCTGACCAACTGTTTCATTATGGTCTCAGATTTCATCCATCCCCACCAATGCAATACCAAGGGTTTGGCCAGCAGATGTTGCCATTTTTGACTGTATCAAATGCTTCGAAACAGTGAACCATCTTCAACACAATTGCTTCATAGTGATTTGGTGCTTCAGAAAGCTTCATTCCTCCATCCCCAGTAATGTGGCTCCACAGAGTATGTTTTAAATCCTGTGGCTCAGGTTGAGAATCCTCGAGTCAGCTGGATCTACAGAAGGGGTATTCCCCATGGTTTTGAGATAATTACTTTCTTCCCTTATGACAACCCTATTGAATGTAGATTAGGCCGATAACAAACCTGCGACACTGCTTGCCCTCTGCATCACATCTTGTCAATAGGCGAGTAATGTGTCTCATTTCTCCTTGCGTGGCATCAGCTGGTCCCCCTCTGTAACCACAGCGGCTGCCCACAGGCGAGGACAACCAACACGGTTGCAGATGAGGCCGACAGAGGAAGTCTCATCAATAATGGAGAGCGGTAGCTGGGGGAGAGGAATTGCGGTGGAGTGAGTGAGAAGTGCAGCTGGTGTGTTGTTTTATTTCTTCCAAATGGACATTTTGAAATGATGCTCTCCAGAGGCCATGCCTTAGAGGAGGTAGGCTATTAATAGCTGATGGGCTAAATAAATTGTGAAATTTGTGTTTTGATATGCATCTGGCCATATTTCAGCAATTTATTTCTTTGCTGTTCTGTTATCATTTCCCGAGGGCGTAGGACAAAGAAACTCATTTATGGGAAAAAATAGAAATATAAGTCCATGCAACTGGTTTTAATATTGTATGATAAAAATGTGAAATACCCATATGCAGAAATGAAGTCAGCTACATGGGTGTAGTCCTAAAAAGCACACCCCATGAAGGCAAAAAGAAAAAACTCATCAATTTCCTGTATGTCAAGCAGCTTGTAACTGTACCTCATCAGAGTCCTCAGAGGAATACACACACATAAAGATTAATTCTCCTGACAGCTGTCCAGATGCAAACAGAAATCCTGGCCACTGAGGCACTGAGAATGATCCAGTGGCTGTTATGGTATGGCAGCGTCTCCTGCCAGCTGCCATCCTGCTCATTCCCTTTCTTCAATGCCCATCATTGTATTGGAAAGAGGGGGCCCATTCTTACTCACATCTCTCTCGTGCTCTTGTTTTTCCAGAGGCCAGCCCTGAGGACGTGAAACTGTTGAGAGAGTTTGGATAGCACCGGTGACACAGCTTTCCACTGCGTTTCACCACCTGCAACTGCAGACATCTCTGCTCTCCAGACAGCACCAAAGGCAGGCTTGAGACAAAGAGTTGTGGCAGTATCCTACGACACAAGGAGGAGAGGAATACACTGGAGGAGGGGCCTGTGCTTGCTGCAGACGGGCAGAGGACTGCTTGTGAGTATCCTATTGTTCTCATTGTTATGGGGGAACAAATGTCCATACAACTGACCAGGACTGTGCTACACATTCCCATACATTTGATGTTTTTGTTCCAGTACAGTATATACAAGTTCATAACCAGTATTCCATCTAAGAATCATTGCAAGAGATTGATCCCTTTGTTAGGTGCAGTGCATTTCTAACCAGATATGTTTTTCAAATACAGTTTTTTTCACTGTCACTTCCTTACTTATTTATTTTATTCTACAAGGCAGCTAAAATAAAATCTCTCTGAGCATCAGAGGACGTGGTTAAAGGTATAGAGGGATGCAGGTGATAGTAGCCTACCACCATCCACTATCTCTCTCACTCTCTGTCTCACTTTATCATGGCTGTCTTCATACTTTCTGTCTCGCTTCCTGTCCAATTCATGTTCAATTTTCACTAGGAAATCCAGTAGGGGAATTAGGTGGAGGACAGGGGCAAAATAATCATACAATCCTCCTGGCCTCAAATATTATTAGAGATTGATATATATGTGAGCATAGTGCATGGGAGCATGGGGGAGAAGGTTGGGAGGTGAGGAAGACAGGAAGGGGGGAGGTGTAAAAGAGCTCAAGAGCTGATGCTGCTGATGACAAATCCGAGGAAATAATCTTAAGGTGGCAAAAGGCAGCAAATGATGAGATAGTGAGGTGAGGGAGAGAGAAGGAGTGAGAGAGGCTTGGCTGTTACATCGCTTGTAGGCTCTGTTGTCTTCTCACCACCAGAGAAAATTTCATGATTCCTTATTGGCAAGCCTAAGGTAAGATGAATTGAAACCTCATACTCTCATATTGCCTTTTGCCCAGTGCAAACAAACTCGGCTAAAATAGGACAGGTTAGCACACAGATCTATATGACTTACATAAACCACAAACGCCCTGGGATCACACCATTGGTCGATACCAATGTTTCACACTGCACCAAATATTAAACTTTTGTAGGCTATGTTACACCAACTGCTCTCAGACAATGATAAAAAAAATCATAACAGCACAATTTAAATGATACTTTTGTTATAATAAATTACTTTGAATTGCCTTGTTGCTGAAATGTGCTATATATAAAGCTGCCTTGCCTTGCGTAAAAGGCAGAGCATATACAGTATATAGTTCTTGGATATGCTTTGACAAACCATAATCATGCAGCACTTTGTACAGACATTCATGGATCACGAGAAGATGAATCCTCCTCACTTTTCCTCTAACGTCACCATGAGGTTGACATTTTTGGCTTCTAGTGGAATGTCTTGACAACAAGAGAATAAATTGCCATTGATTTTAGTACAGATATTTATGATCCACAGAGGATGAATCCTAATGACTTTTCCTCTGGTGCCAGCAGTAGTTCAACATCACTTAACCCGTGAAATATCTCAACATCTACGTGATGGATCGGCACAAAAGTTTGTACAGACATTGATGGTTCAAAGCAGATGTATCCTGATGACTTTTCATCTAGTGCCATCATCAGGTCAATTTTTATTTGTCTTTGAGTTATGACTGAATATTTGGAAAACTAACTAACGTAAAACTAACTAAAAATGTTAACATGAACATCAGAATTTTTGCTTTGTCATTGTGAGTATACAGTATTGACAAAATACAAGCAATACCTCGCAGGTTAATGCAATCCAATAGAACAGCCCTGTAATAAATCCTACATTTGTGTTTGTTTTTGTTGAGACTGGCAGATAGGTATTGATGCAAATACGTGGTCATATTTGAGGATATAGTTTGTGTTGTTTTATTGGGCTTTATTACAGTATGTATTGGATGGCAATAAAATGTTCTTGTATGCAATATTCCTGCTGGCAGCCACACGATATGCGGCTGCTAGGCAAACTGTTTGCCCACATGTGAAAAAAGGCACAATACCATAACAGTTTTATGATCATAGTTTTTATTTACAGTCTCTCCAACAGGCTTAGAGCACATATCATATGTTATGTAATAATTTAGATAGCACATCCAACCCTCTTAATTGGTGTGAGCTGAATTAGCACTGACTAATCAACATAGCAGCCTCTCATCATAGATTTATAGATGGCTCTGATTGCTGCCAGGGTGAAAGTAACGGTTTCAGTCTGCAGGGAAATGTTGAAAGATGCCTGGCTGAAACACACTGTCCCTCTCACATACAAACACACACACACACACACTAACACTCACACGTATATGCAGATGAGCCTTGTCTGTTCCTTCTGGCTGTCTCTGTAGAGCTGTCACACATGCTGCGCCTTGGAGCACCAGGAGACCGGGGTTGACTTGAATTAAACTGAGAGGATGTCCTTTCCAGATCTGCAGAGGGCCACAGAGACACATCCGCCTCCAGAGAGAGCCAGTCAAAACGACAGAGGGAGAGAGAGAGAGAGAGAGAGAGAGAGAGAGAGAGAGAGAGATGAATGGAGGAAGAGGGAGAAAAGAAGGGAGGTTGGAGATGGGGTCAAGAAGAGGAGGAAGTTAATAAAAAAAAGAGGCAGGGAGAAATTGTCCTTGAGAGAGAGGGACGGAAGATGAGGTGGCTAAAGAGGAGGACACTAAAATATAAAGGAGGGATGGAAGATAAACTTGTGTGTGTGGGTATGACAGAGTTTGACAGAGAGAGGATGAGAGAAAGCTCAGAGAAGCTATAAGGCCACCAGACACATTTACAATATAAATCCTCTGTTCTCTCTGTTCTGGCCAACTCTGGCTAAAGATTACACAGATAAGTAAACATGTATTCAAAATGATTACTGCATGTTAAATGTGCAAGTTTTCCACTTCATGTTGTAAGATGAGTAAGGTGTTCAGATTCTGTAATCTAAAATCTACAAAGCGTTGTATATGGAGACCCAAAATGTTCAAATGTAATTCAATAAATGAGACATTGTGAAATAAATAATCATACGAATGAATACAGGCCTAAATATAATGTGTGATCATGAAATTGTAAAACAATCCAATACATGTATTTTAATAAAATCTAAGTTACTGGAATTTAAAGCTGTAATGAATAGGTGATTAATTGATCAGTTGATCAACAGAAAATTAACGGGAAACTACTTTGATACTTTTCACTGTTTTACCTTGTCATAACATTATACTGTAAATGGAATATATTTAGATTTTCAACTGTTGGTCACACAAAAAAAAATCACCTCAGGCTATGAAATTGTGATGGCCTTTTACACTATTTTTTGTATGTATTATTGACCAAACAATGAATTAGATAAAATATGGCATTGTTTAATTATAGGGTATAGGTTGTCTCCTGACAATGTTTAAGATCATAATCCATGTGATTTAAGACTTTCTATACAATTGTAAGCACACGGCTCATATGGTTATGGGAAAATTTCAGCGGTAAAGGTAATACAGCACTATTTACATATTGTTGGAAAAAGTCAGATGTTATAGAATACACTTTATTGTCCCAGAGGGGAAATTTGTCTTGGACATAGTGCTACAACCTGTTGTTTCACAACATAAACATGTAACAGAAAAAAACATTCTAAAATCAACATAAAATAAAATCAACATAAACGTAAGATCAACAAAGCGTCCTAGGACACAAAAGGAGGACACACATGACAGCACAGACAACACAACATCCTAAGAATTAACTGTAATAATTAAAGTGTGAAGTACAAAAAGTGCTGGTGTATTTATTGCACACCAGCTCTGCTGTGCTAAGATTTACTATTGGAGTTCAGCAGCTTGATGGACGTTGGGATAAACGATAACTTTAGTCTGTTTGTTTTACTTCTCGGCACACGGAATCTTCTTCCTGATGGCAGAAGTTCATGTTCAGAAAAGAGAGGGTATAGAGAGTCTGCAGTGATTCTTTCGGCTTGTTTTCTAACAGCTTGCTCATACAGACTCTGTATGGACTTGTACTCTTTCCTCCCTATTATCCTCATGGCTGTCTTGTGTGTGCTGACCAGCCTGCATTTTAGCTGCACTGTTAAGTTGCCAAACCATGCTGTGATTCCATATCTAATATTAGATTACAGCTCAGCTTTCAATACAATCATTCCGGACATTCTCATCACCAAACTGGTCACTCTCGGCCTCCCCCCTCTTGCATGTGCCTGGATAAAGGACTTTCTCACCAACCGGCCCCAGTCGGTGAGACTCGGCCCCCACCTCTCCTCCACTCGCACGCTGAGCACCGGCTCCCCACAGGGCTGTGTGCTGAGCCCCCTCCTGTACTGTCTCTACACCCACGACTGCAGTCCGGCCACAACAACAACCTTGTCGTCAAGTTTGCTGACGACACCACAGTGGTCGGACTCATCTCAAAGGGAGACGAGGCAGCCTACAGAGAGGAGGTCCTGAATTTGGCAGCCTGGTGTTCAAAGAACAACCTGGCTCTGAACACCAAGAAAACTATGGAGATCATTGTCGACTTCAGGAACAACAGCATCAACCTAGCCCCCCTGTTCATCAACGGCGAGTGTGTGGAGAGGGTCCACACCTTCCGATTTCTCGCCGTCCTTATCTCCACTGACATCTCCTGGACAGACAACATCACAGCGGTCATCAAGAAGGCTCAACAGCAGCTACACTTCCTGAGGGTCCTCAGGAAGCACAACCTGGACTCCAACCTGCTGCTGACCTTCTACTGCTCATCCATCAAGAGCCTGCTGACGTACCGTATCACAGTATGGTATGGTGGCTGCACCGTGGCAGACAAGGAGAGGCTTCAGAGAGTAGTAAAAGCAGCACAGAAGATCATTGGCTGCCCTCTCCCCTCCCTGATGGACTTTTACACCTCCCGCTGCCTCAGCAGAGCAGAAAACATCACCAAGGACAGCCCACCCTGGCTTTGATCTGTTTAACCTGTTGCCCTCAGGGAGGCGCTACAGGTGCATCAGAACAAGGATTAACATACTCAAGAACAGTTTCTTTCCGAAAGCCATAACCACTTTGAACTCACACATGCACTGACTTCACAGTCTAACCCCCCAACCCCCGGACTTTCTTCTATCCACCTACTGTGCAATATTTAATATTTAATACTTTCGATAATATTGATAATACTGTGCAATTTCATTAATGTGCAATATCTGTATACCGTGCAATATCATTACTCCAAACTGCATATTACACTGTATATAAAACCATAGTATACAGCGTCTTTGAACTGTGCACCCCGGTTACATACATGTTGGCACAGGAAAAAGGAGTTGCTTTTAATCTTGTTGTACATGTGTATAGTGACAATAAAAGGCGTTCTATTCTATTCTAGTAATACTCTCCAGAATCGCCTGGTAGAACACAAGCTTGATCTGGCTCCATACAGTCTCAGTTGCCTTAGAAAGTATAATCTCTGCTGCAGTCTATTGCGCAGGTGGTCAATGTGTGTTTTCCAGCAGAGAAGATTGTCCATATGGACACCTACGTTTTTGTAAGACAATACCTGGGTGATTTCCTGATTTTTGATGACGTCTGGCTAATGGTCAATCACTTGCCTTGGGTCAAGGACCATCTCCTGTGTTTTTGTGACATTTAAGATAAGACGGTTGATGTCACACCACTTGATAAAGGTATCGATCTCATCGTGGTACACAGAAGGGTTTATGTACTTCTGGAGAAGGCTCAGAATTGCTGTATCGTCTGCAAATTTTACGAAATAATGATTTGGGTGTACTTTCCTGCAGTCACTGGTGTACAATGTGAAAAGTATGTTGTAGGCCTACTCTATGTTAGATGCAGAAAACAACATTGGGTGTTCTTTATGTGTTTATCTGCCTCATTCTTTATCACAGCTGGAGCATTCAGACTAATCTCCCAAACAGAGGTACAGTGTACCATTGTCTAAAGAGCTCAGCATATACAAAAAAGGCCCGTGTATGTTAAGAATGCATCACAGTTATGCTTGTCCTGGCCTGAGGCAGCAGAACCTCCAGGCATTGTTATTAACAGTAAGTGCATTTTCCATTCGGTTCTAGGGTCCTGTGTCTCTCACTTGCTCTGGATGATAAACACGCTAGAGACCAAGGTTTTTGTAGAACAAAAAATTGGAACATAAATTATTAAGTGAGAATGCGCCTTTCTCAAAAAGCACCCATTGCATTTTCTCCTTATGCCTGCAAACAGTATGCAATCCTTGAACTTCCGAGATGAACTGCCTAGATTTCAGCTCGGTGATAGGGTGAGCTTGTTATACAGGGAAGACACTGCTCATCATTGTCACTCCACCAAATCTACTGTGAGCTTTTTGCGGCATTTCTTCTGCCCTTTGTTGCACAAGCTCTTTGTTCTGTAATACCTGCTAAGCAGAAGTCCTACAGGGGACGTTTTCTCATTTCAATTTCATTTTCATTAGCTGCTGAATTTTTCTAAGATTAATGATGAAATTCCAAGCATGACGTGCAATCATTGTATGTCATTACTTACACAAAATAGGCAGTTCAACGATAATAACACATACATTTGGTGGCTTTAGAAAGTGCTTAAATGCATCTATGTTTACTTGCTTTTTTCACCTACACCACAATTACATTTGTCCCCTTGGCAGTTTGCTCAAGCATTAATTCTCACAAGCCAAGCAAGCATACACATGGCTGACCTAAAAACTTCTGGTGAAAAAGCGGCTCCCACAAAAGCTTTGTGACTGAGTTTTTGTGCTTTTTAGTTTATCCTGTATTCCACCAGTCCTCACTAAATGTTTTTAACCACCTTTTAACTAATTAAACCACCCACTAATTGTTTATTTTTATATATTTATAAATCCATGACTCCTTCTAAGACATTGTTGAAATGAGTTATCTTCTGTAAGAACTGCTGAAAGGACAGTTGCAAGGACATACATTTCTCAGACATAGATCATGTTGTATTGTAAGGATAGAAGGAGTAAAGAAAAGTGTTGTGGCATGATGCAACTGTTTGCAATTTCATATTATCATGAAAAATGTTTCTTAACATTTCCCTCTTGAACATTGAATTATTCAGTGCACAGCAACCTGGTTTTGGGAGAATAAACCATTCGCAGAGGAGTTGTGTGGCACAGTTACTGTAACAAACACTCCACATGCAGAAGGCATGCAAACCGAATGCCAAATTGTGGAGAAAAACAAAAGGATAAAATGAGCACAGTAGCTCATTGGAAGTTCAGCATTTGAACAGCTCCATTCTACCCAAACCAACATGACCCAAATAAGTGGTTCAGTCTCTCAGACAATTTGGGATTTATCCACAAGCCAGCTGGCTGCAGCGCTGTACAGTATGGTACCTGCACACAGTTAGCTCCTGCAAGATTAGATAACTAGGACTGCTCTAAGACTCAGCAAGGTCCTGGGGAATTGTGAAAGTTGGCGTTAAGTTGTCTGATGAAACCCACACACATACAGACAACATGCAGCCATGTGTCCACACACAAAAGCACAAGCACAGATATAAACGCATTCACTTGCACCGACACACAAACCAGGAGATCATAAAGGCTTTTAAAGAAGTTAAATCACCCTAAAGCCCATCAGACCACATCAGTGTGTGTGTGTGTGTGTGTGTGTGTGTGTGTGTGTGTGTGTGTGTGTGTGTGTGTGTGTGTGTGTGTGTGTGTGTGTGTGTGTCATTAGACAGCCCTTGGCCAGTCTAAACTAGCAGCACTTTACAGTCTTTACTAAAGCACAACCCCCCAGAGTTGCACCATCTCCATTGGGAAACAAACAGGGATACACTAACATTGTCTCGCCCTGCAGCTATTCAGCACCAACAAACTCCTTTCGAGGCAATGTTATTGCTCTATTTTCTAGCCGAGCATATGGCCGCTGTGTACAATATTTAGTGTTTTTGTTTAAAAAACAAGGCATTTTTTATTCCATGTTATCAGAGCTTTTTACACTGAGTTAGTCTCACACAGCCTGTTTAAATCTCAACAGGTTAGATTTAAGTCTGAAAAACACTGAACCGGTAGGTGGAAGTTTGACCAATCAGTTAATGGGTGGAGCAGGGGTCATTGTGACTAAAAGCACCATATCTAAGTAAATGAGGCAAAGGCGGCCCTACCTCCCAGCCTAACTCAGAACTAAGACCCATGTTTCCATGGTAACAATCAGGGACACCTGCTGATCAGTGGAACCAAATGACAAAAGAGCAAAACATGGCTCATAATTTGTGTTTGCTGACATGTTGTGGAGCAAGCAATGAGAGAGGAAAGAGTTTACAGAGAGCACAGTAAACTGTTGGAAATATACGGCAGTGAGGACATGGTTTTCGTTCGCCCAAAGAAACCATCCTGATCCTGACTGATGGGTTAGCATAAGTATTGAGCCCTGCCACATTAAGAAGCCACAGCATCTCAGCTCTGCGACAGGCCTGCTCTGCACTGAGATGATGTGGTGCTGGAGGTTTTTTGTATTGTTACACTCACCAATGAATTTTCACAGTCCTTGTAACTGTTAAATCCTTCCAGAAATCATTGAAACAAGTAGATATGCACACCAAGGAGCTCCCATTAGAAGGATTTTAATGCTGTATAATGTTTCGAGCACCAGGTTCTTCCTTAGATTTGGTGTGTGGATTTCTTTTTTAATGATATTTCTTTGATCCAGCACCCATCCTAATGTGCGTGTCTTTTTTTTGAATGTACCAAGAACTCATGGCAAATTAGTCCTACTACTAGGGGATGCATTTACACGTTTATATTTTGACTATTAGTTAGATCTAAGCCATAGCCACAGTCAAAGTCTATCTTTGGGAAACCAGACCCTATTCTCCAAGGAAATTGTCTGCCTCACCAGACAACAAGTAAAACAACAATTGTGGGGAAGGTTTATGATGCTAAATCATAGCAACATAGTTGCTTGATTTTCAGGCGACAGTGAAAAATGTCATCCAGCAGATGTAGTGCCAATCAGTAACAACTTGTTTTGGTCTGCAGTGGTCGTATCCCTCCTGCTGGGACAAATCACTATCATTTTGAATGTTTTGCTGAAATCCTGAAATACTGAGATGCATCATTGTTATCAAGTTTTGTCAAATTCACACGTCAGTGTGTGCAGCTTGTGTGCGGATGCACAAGCAAAGAAACAATTGAATAGATGAAGATTAAAAGTTGTTCTCTGATTTTATCATAGAACATAATCAAAGCAGAAAGGGTGATAATGAACAGCGACATTTGAATGTTCTGAGCTCGCCAACCGTGACCTAACAAACTGACATACACACACACACACAAACACACACACATCAGGTTTGTATAGTGGTTAAGATATAGACATGGACAAACACACACACACACACACATACTGTGGAACTGAAGCAATATGCAGGGTGAAGCTGTACGAAGCTGCTTCCTCATGTAGGGTTACCATCTGAAAGAAGGGACGTGCTGTATGTTTGAGAGTTGAGTTCTCAGTTTTGACTTGACTCAGAGCTGCATGAAAACCAATGTGTCAATCTGAATTGGACAAAGAGGCTAATCAATAATAAGCCAGTGAAAATCTTCTATGATGCTCAACTAGAAGTTATTCCATAATGCAACAGCATTAGAGAAAGAAAGGGTCATTTCTCTGCCCACTGGCATCTCTAAATGCTCAAGACAAATTGAGCATGAGCTAGGCAAGTAAAGCTCATCCTACTCAAAAGTCATATTTAAGATCTGCTCAGCACATCTCTAAATGAGGACACAATGCTTTTTGTTAAAAAAGCTGTCGCCACAATTTTGAATGATTCATCACATTTAAGATTTTTTTTCATCTCTGCAAAAACATTGATTCTAAGACATTTTGTTATAAAAAACAGCGCCTGAAAAGTAAACATGATAGGTTTATATGCATTTACAACATGAGTAAACAAAAACAGTTTTCTATATTTTGTGTGATAATAATAATAATAATAACAATATTAATAATAATAATAATAATAAAGCAATAGACAGAATTATCACTAATTACAACTAAACAAACTATTCAGAAACATATTGAAAATATAACCAAACATTGTCAAATACTGTCAGGCCTATGATGAGCCACATAATTCAAGTACACATGTGACATTATTACATGATTGTAGCTAGATGAATGGTTGTATTAAGCCTATGACCTTTCCTCTTGCCTAATGTCTATACAGTACTCCATCCATCCAACTAGAAATCCTTGAGCGCCATTAAAGGTCAAAGGCCCAGAGGGGTCAGTCAAACTTCAGGGATACATTCATCAAACTCATGATGACGTCTCACCTCCAAGGTGTCATAAAAACGTGTCATGTTTCTTTACTGTAGTTACCAACCAAGAAATCTACTTAATATCTGCATTTCAGTACAGTGGAAGTGATAAATGTTTTGTGAAAGAACAAGGCTTTACTTAAGGCTGAAAATATGATAAATAGGATCATCTGCAGTCAGATTGAGATGTTATGCAAATGTAAAATCATGCATCGGCCTCAAGTAATCTAAGCCGGTGACCGTAAAAACAGAATTTGTATCAATGTGCTTTAACATGAGAAGCTGCTGTTTAGAGGATTCACTGTGCAATGATATGAGTCGTTTAGCTGGAGGAAAAAAATAGCCTTTGATTTGTGCAATCAGCAGACTTTAAGCAGCATAAGAATACACATGCTAAGAACAGAGTTATTGAATGCAGCTCTGCTAACACCTGATTGTAGCTCAGTCCCATCCACAACCCCCCCTCTAATTTTGCTATTGCCCAACACTCCCTGGACTTTACAGCTAGATGGCCTAATTGGAGACATTTCCACATATAATGCCTCAGCCCCGAAGGGGGTTCATTATAGATACTGGGTCATACGGTTCAGTATAGTGGCGAATGGATTAGGGTTTCCCCCTCAGCCTATAGGCTATTGATCACCATTAGGCAGGAGGAAAGTCATGCTGGCTTTGGTGTGTGACTGTGTTAGTGGTTTGTGTGTGTGTGTGTGTGTGTGTGTGTGTGTGTGTGTGTGTGTGTGTGTGTGTGTATGTGTGTGTGTGTGTGTGTGTGTGTGTGTGTGTGTGTGTGTGTGTGTGTGTGTGTGTGTGTGTGTGCGTGTGTGCGTGTGTGGCTGTTGTAGTTGTTGATGGAAAATAACAATATAGAACATATGGTTGAGATACATGGTACATCGCTGGTTCAAATACTGTTGACATTGAAAAATGCTGAATCCCGCTTAATAAAAGTTGCGAATTTAAACAATTTTGAAGGAATGGTTTAACATTTTGGTAAACACTATACTATACTATTTGCTTTCTTGCCAAGAGTGTGATAAAATATTGATACCACCTTTATGTCTGTCTGGTAAATATTAGGCTACAGCCAGCCAATCAGCTTACGAATTCAAGAAACAGGGGGAAATAGCTAGCCAGCTAGCTCTATCTGAAGGAAAGAAAAATCTGCCTACCAGCACCTCCGAAGCTCAGTAATTGATACAAAAACTATTTAAAGTATAAAAATTGTTTGTGTAAAAGTTGCGGTTTTACAGGGGTTATGTGCAGTACTATTTCTTGGTCCAGCACAATGACTCTCTGGAGTCTCTGCTGGCTGTAACCTCCCCTAAAACCAAAGCTTGTCCTTTCTACACTTCAGTTCTTGTACAGATAAACAAACAAGATATAAGATGTTAATTAGTGAGATTGCTGTTAGGCCAATATTGTTACCTTTGGCAGAAACAGGCTAGCTGTTACTCCTGCAATCTTTGTGCTAAACTAAGCTCCAGCTCCGGACAGAGGCTTCATATTGTACAGACATAAGGGCGGTTTCAACCTTCACATATAAATCTGGAAAGCAAATAAGCATATTTCCCAACATGTCAAACTTATTCCTTTAACATCAGCAATCTAAGCATGTTAACATGGTAATTGTTAGCTCAAGTACAGCCTCACTGTACTCTTGTTAGATAAGAACATGGTTTGGTCTGGCAATGAATTAAGGTTACATTTGAGATTTGGTTTTGGTGTATTAAGTCGTGCCCTTTATTATTATTATTATCACTATGACACAGTACTGTTGTTTTCACTGATGCTTGCACAGCATCCATAAAGCTGAAAACTGCCAATGGATTTGGTGACAGTGTTGCCGTCAGTCACCACCGTGCTCTTTATCTCAGCAAAGTCATTGTTCCGTTGAGTCAGTGACACCTCTGTAATGTAGCATCAGCAGACACACAGTCGCTGTGTCAACACTGTTCTGTCGGTGTCATCTTTCTGTGCCCTCGGGTGCTCTTTGAATGCGACCGTGCATAGCCGCATACAAGCAAAGGACAAATAATAATAGTAAGTGATAAGCAACAATTTGAGAGCCCAGCAAAGAGAGGATTATCAAGGCTCAGGTTGAAATGTCAAAGGTGCCTTGTTTTTACATTGAGCTGGAAGCTATGCTAACTTGCTACTTCATTAGGCCTGCATTCGGCATCATCACTTATTTGACATTTTACCGAGATCTTTAAATGTCAGTGCTTTTATGGTGGTATTCAAGAAATACCATTTGTGTAAAAGTCGTGCATAAGTGCTAAACTGTTTTTAATATAGAATTTGAATAATAATGTGGAAAGACTAGCTTGTTAAGACTGCTGCAAAGAATGATTTTAATATACAGTACAATGAGATACATGTGCATTAGTAAGATCAGTTTTTATTTTTATTTTGGTAATAAAGTAAAATAGTATGACACACTGACACATGATTTTCAGGTTTTTTTGCATGTCTATTTTTTTCAGTGTTTGGACTCCAGCCCTTGTATGTCAACACATGAGTGCAAATACATCATCTGTGACACATCTTCTAGTATATCATTGTGTTCATAAAATAAATAAAATACACTGCGTAAGGCATTAACAAATGGAATGACTCACACATGCAGTGCATGGAATATAATAATAATAATGTTGCATCCACTAATTACCAAAGCTATTAAAATCAGTCTCCTCCACAAATTAGCTTTCTCCTGGGGGGGCTGTGTTTTACTGGCAGGTTCAAAGTTAATGACAGCATGTTATAGAGGTAAATCACATATACCAACACCCTGACTAATTATATAATTAAGAAAACACCAGAGATGGATATGAGCAAACTGGCAGCTGTGTCACATTGTTATGTGCCAAGTTCATCTGCCTCTGCGTCAGACATATATCCTCAAAAACTCTTATCCTAGGGAAGGTTTTGCTGAGTATGCATGTGGTCCTCAAGCACTTCAATGATTTAAATTCACAAATGCAGCTACGCTACACTGCTACACACTTATGACACGGTAGGGCTACCCAGTTTTCTCATGTTGGTCACGGAGCTCCACTCCATTTTCCTCACTGGTTTCTGGGTTCTTCACCTGAGGCTGCTGTTGTTCCCATGTCATTTTTCCAAGTATTGAACATTTCTTATTAATAAAATTCAGTTCGATTTTGAAAAAGATTCATTCAGATGCCCGACGATTCTGATCTATTGTCAAACAAGCAGTGAGTTTTCATAACAAAAACTCTTAACACAACTCTTGGCTATACTGTCATTGCATTGGATCAAATCCCTTAGGATTAATTAGCGATTATCAGATTCATAATTATATTATTTTCCCCCCACAAGGGCATTTAATTGTGGGACTTTGACGCTGGGGAATCTTTTATCGGAGAAATCCATGGTCTAACCCTCATTAAGGAACTCAGAGCTCAACAGAGACAGCATGTTGAAGTCGAGAGTGCAGTAGAGAGTCGAACACCTAAACTCCCACACATGATGCAGCCTTTAATTAGCTAATGAATCTGGGAGCTCCCTCTGTCAACCTTTGACCTTATGCTGCTGAGGCATAATAAGCCTGTACATTCACATGTGGTTTAAGTCAATGCCCTGTACACAGAAACCAATTCTAACGAGATAAACGCTATGCTTTTCCTTTTATTGTTGGGAACTGTTGAAGTCCACATAAGAGGTTGTAAAGTGTTGATTTTGTGTCATTTGCCTATACTTTATGATTGATATTGTTTGTCCTGTTGATGGCGCACATAGGATCCAATGACATTTTCTAATTCACAGTACTGTACAACCCAACCTCTAACGGCTGTAGTGAGAACATCTAAACCATGATTATGTTATTAATTCCCTTTTTGCTGTAAGGCAAATTATTCATATAAAGTTTTGGTCAGTGTTGTTTATGAGCAGCATTTATTCTCATTTATTAATTATAAGTGCAGCAAGGAAATACATTTGACATTTTGGCAAATATGCATATTTGCTTTATGGTGGAGAGCTACTAGAAAAATTTATCTCCTATCTTTGCAGTAAATAAACAAGTAATGTCCGTGGCCGGTTAGCTTAGCTTAAAGACAGCTAGCTAGCAAAACCTTGATAACATCTAAACCTAATTAACACATTACATACAATTTGTTTAATCATACAAAAACGAAAGTGTAGAAATGACTAACAGTCATAATGAGGAGAAACGAGACAGTGCTGTTAATCCATCTGTCCCTATATTCTCCCAAAAGGACATCTCCCACAACTCCATTGTGATCAGAGCTGAACTGCGCTGACCCGACATGGCAGGTTCACGTCGCAGTGGCAGCCTCTGCAATCCTGGCGGAGCTCCTTCAGTCTGCTCAGCCAGCTGTAAGAGGCTGTGTTGTGCTCCCAGGTCCAGCATTGGAAATGTGCCCTGGGTGAGCCGGACTATAAATTAGTCAGGATAAGTTAAGGGCAGACTGTGCTAGGCTATCCCCCATGGTTATCAGCAGAAAAGAACCTGCCTGAAGGTTGGTGCTCTTAAATCTTTCATCATTGCTGAGGCAGCCTGATCCAGGCATGGACTGGAGCCATCAATCAGGACCAATGCTCACAGCTAATGGGTTATTCAAGTTTTGCTGAAATGAAATAGCCATCCTCATCATCTAAATCAAGCATGCATAACAGCACTTTCTGCCACACTCTGGCTATTTTTTTTGTTTTTCAAACATTGTTTACAGTGATTAGAATAACTGGTTTTGTGCTCTTAATAGTGGAAATCTGGCAGATTAAGGTTGATATGTTCTGTAATGGTTTACATCTGTTAATCACACTTCAGACACTCTTTCATTACTAATTACTTCATAAATTATTACCAATGTCAATTTAACTAGCATTTTATAAATCCAGTTAACATGATATAAGGTATACCTAAGAATATGACATGATTGTAAACAACATAACTGTCTTTCCTCTCACAGCCCACCAAAGTATACAGTAGCTGCCTTCCATGCATTGCTATTATTAGCTTGACTCAAAGCAAGCAGTTGTTTCATGAGGTGATCATCAAATTTTGAAGAAACGCGCTCCATGGCAGGTGTGAATTGGATTGATGGGACAAGTTACACAAAACCAGTGTGAAGGCGACCTTTAGTTGAACCCAAACATAGAATATTAATAGTAGCATAGCAACAAACATGGCAGACATAAAAGATCTAATTTAATAGGAAATGCTTTCTCCAACACAAGTTGATTGGGTTTTTTTGCCACATAAATACCTGTGGTAGTTGTATGCCTGTTTTAATTTCAAGAACTTTAAACTTGTTTGTACACATTTTGAAAAGCAAGATAATTGCCAACTCTGCTCAAGATTTTCAGATTAACATTGTACAGTATGTCATCAGTTCCCCCTCTGCCCACTAATTAGTTGAATTAGTTTGTGAGAAAAAGACTCAAAGAGATTCAAATTGCTTCAGTGCAACACATGGTTCTCGACTACAACAAGGCAGCCTCTAATTGTTTTTTCATCCATTAAATTTACATTTATTTTAATAACCACATGCCACAGCTCCTATAAGTACCACTCTGCGTCTGTGCTCTCCTCAAAGCCACCAGACTCTATTTTCATTTACCTATAACATGGGAGTTGCTGTTCTACCACTGCCTCAATCAATTAGTTGCTGGTCTACTGCTGTCTGGATCAGTTAGTTTGTTTGTGGTATTGTTTGACTTTGGTGAATCTGAACTAACTCTTTAGCATTAAACAAAATAAATAGCCTATGCTAGCTGCTAGTGTAGGCTAACGTTACCTCTGTTCCATAGCAATCGCCTCGGTATGTGCAGACGGCCAGCCCAGGAGGGCCTGTTTTATTGTAAACATTATTATGTATTAATAAAAATCTTTTTAAATTTGTATATATATAACATACATGTAGATATGTGATATATATATATATATATATATATATATATATATATATATATATATATATATATATATATCAAATGACTGAGTACCAGAGTAACCAAGCCAAATGCCTGCATGTTTATTAAACGTTGCAATGCTGTTATGATGATTCTGGGCCTTGAATTCAGCTCCTTGATTATATTTTAAAAGCAATTAAGCATGTTTGAATCAATGCCCACAGATTCAAAATTCACTTTTAACAACAGCTTTTTGGGGGGCTGTGTGACAGTAACATCAATAATGATCTATTGCAGCAACTTGTCTTCCAAGGTTCCCTAGATATCCCTGAAAACTGTTCTGTGCTTTACTTTACCAAGCTAGTCCGAGACCAATGAATTCATAAACTAAAGCGAACGATTGGACATACCAAGACACACTATCTCCAGAGAGCCTGTTTTCTCTGCCGACTGGAGAGTACATCAAAATGATGCCAGAAAGCAAGCAAGGGAAATATGATGTTATTATTGGGTCCTCTGGAAATAGGAGATGATCAGGGCCAAGTGAGCACAGAAGTCAGAGGCAGACTCGATAACAACTTGGAAACATGCCCCTGCTTCGTCTTTGAAGACTCAACTTTACAAATCTGAAGGACAGAGGGAAGAGGGAGAAGAAAAAGAGAGAATGTGTGAGCCTGCCACTGCTGACCTGATGGTTCTGATATATACTTGACAATGTGACTGTCCAGTGCCTATTAAAATATTTTTAAAGCCTAAACAACAGTAATACATTTTAACATATGTTGACCTTGTATGCTAAAATGTAATACAAATATATGTTTTCATAAAGATAACATGTTATTTTATTAAATATTCATTTAATTTCACATAATACTTGTTTCTCTGGAGACTGATATTTAACTAAATACTGCCTAGAACTAAACTTGGAGAGGCAGTAATCTAAAAATAGAAAAATGTACTTAGTATTTGGGAACATTTTGACAAAGTTAAGCATGAAAGTGCTTTCTTTACCTTGGAAATCTTAACTCCAATGTCCACTTACTAGCTAATTTGTCAGCATTTTTCATGCTTTCAATTGCATTGTGTGGTCTTCGTAGGCAGATTGAATTTGCTCAGTTGTCATTGCATGGCCTTGGTAACTTTGGTCAAAACAGGTGATCAGTAGTTATAGAAGTTCAGTATCACGTGAAGTTCCATACTTAACATCTACTTGAGCTATGTATTTCCATGACAATAGAGAAAATTCCATCCGCCTAGGAAGACCATGAGATATGGTTGAAAGCCTTGGAAAAAGGCTAGTAAGTGGATCTTGAGTTAAGATTTTTTTTGTCAAAAATCCTTCATATTACAAATTAAGGTATTTTGGCTACGATATCATTTGGTAAGCATGGTAAAGAGAGAAAATACATTTCAGGTAAACAAATCCTTTCATAATTAGTATTACCAACATAGTACTTTAATAGGTTATTACCAACAAAAAATACATGACAAGTGCTACAAGAATCCATCTTTACATTACATGAAATGGAATACATTTTTATCTTACTGCCCCACAACAAATCATTTGGAGCCTTTTTTGTTCCAATTGCTGCTTGCTGAATCCTCAGAAGATCTATTGTTAAAGAATAAAAGATACTTTCCAAAACAAATAAAGCTAGATTCAAAGGAATGTTTAATGAGGCACTTGTGTAATAGCTTGGAGGTGCTACATATATACAGTACAATGTGTTTTTATTATTTTAAAGCTGATGCTACGTGGGTCTAAAAAAGTAGCCTACCTAATTAATAAATAAAGTACTGACAACGTATTGTTTCACCCCTCCCGCCTCACCTTTTGGGTGTAATGGTGTTAGTTCAACAATCAGTACAACAATTTTCACACGTGGCATTGTTGCTGTGATTCTTTATTAATCAGCGGCAGGTGTTCCCTTCACAGCTGGTTAACTCGTGCTGATGTGAAAGGCTGTCAAGCTTCATTACCTGCCATTGGCTGCTGCAGTCTGGTGTGGGATTTACTTTCTGTATTCTTGCCCCATCACACAGTGCAGGTGCCACAGACACAAACATAGTTTACGGTCCATGTACTTGGTGGCCAACGGATTTTCGTTTTGAAAGGAAAAAAACAAAAACGAAAAACGGCCAGTTTCCCAATTAACATTAGTAAATAGGAAAACAAAAAACGGAAAACAACCCATTATTCGTTTTTTGTTTTGATATTAAAAAACGGAAAACGAAAAACAATCTCGTTATCCGATTGTCTTTGATGTATTTGTAGATGGAACTCGGAAATTAAAATACGTGTGTATAAGTCGTATTCCTTAATTTTGCATTGGTATTTTTTCGTGACCCGGAAGTTACTCCCGCCACGCCAAGACCCGCCCTTCAATAGCATTTATTGGCCAGTACCGCCTGTAAGATCCGTTCTGTGCATGCGCATAATTACGTAGTAGAAAACTAACAATGTCCATGTGCGATTTACAATCTATGTTTGTACCATGTGTCAACACTTTACGACCAAACATTACAACTTTTTTATTAAATATTTTTTTATTAAATCTTTATTATACAATAGTCATAGTTACAAACATTCGAAACTTGTCACTGATCCGAAACCGTGTAGCGACATCGTTGTTGTGTTGTTTACGTTAATGTTTTTACCTTTAATACTTCGTCATGACTAATAACCATAGACTGTCTATTATTAATGCGATGAAGTGTAAACGTACATAAGTGTCCTTTTGAAGATGGGATGACAGCTCTCCCAGCCACCACTGCTGTATACCACTATAGTAGCTACATGCCAACGGCAGTAAACACTATAATAGCTACATGCTAACGGTCATCTTAGCTGGCAATGTTGTTAAATTCTCCCCAATTCCGGGTCACATTCCTGCTGAAACATGTCCGATTGTGTAGTGTTTGGTTCAGAAGCCTTTATCTGTGATTTTTGACGTTAGAAAGTGCTGCTTCGTTCCACTACAATCTAACATTAGCATACTCATAGCTAACTATTGTAGCTGCATGCTAACGCGACATAGCGGAGCATATAGCCAGCTATGTAAGTATGTAGCAGGACTTTGTACCGTAAAAATCACCAATAAAGGCTTCTAAACCAAATACTAAACAAATACAAATACAGTAAAGTGACCGGAATTAGGGGTGAAATGTCCAGCATTGAGCTACATAATAGTTTGCTAGGAGTTAGCTGGTCTCTCACAGAGATCTCATTTGTAGCCCTGTTTTACCCGATACTTTCATAAAAGTACAAACACATGAAGTGAGAGGTATACACATGCTTAAACTTTATTTAAAACATGGTTAACCTGAAGCAGGACGGAGTCATGACTTAAAACACCAAAGCAAGGCTTCTAGCTCAGGCTAGCTAGCGTTAGCAAATTACCTTCAAACGAAACGTAAAATTTGAAGCCTTTATTTAATTTGTTACATGGTGTTGTACTGGATGGCCAGACGACGCTCCTTATATCATTAACAGATACTTTAGGCAACTCCAGCAAACACCTTGTAAACTTCATCTCTGCCATCATAACGGTCTACTGTCACTGTCTAATGTTTTCTTCCGGTAACCGGGAATGTCCAAACATCCTTACGCCAATGCGTGCATAGAGCTGTGAAGTTTGCCGGTGTTCGCGCAAGCGTAGAACTGATCAGGCAGTGCACAGAACGGATTTTACAGGCGGTTCGGATCGGGTACTGACAAAGGAATAAGATTTATACACACATTTTAATTTCCGAGTTCCATCTACAAATACATCAAAGACAATCGGATAACGAGATTGTTTTTCTTTTTCCGTTTTTTAATATCAAAACAAAAAACGAATAATGGGTTGTTTTCTGTTTTTTGTTTTCCTATTTACTAATGTTAATTGGGAAACTGGCCGTTTTTCGTTTTTGTTTTTTTCCTTTCAAAACGAAAATCCGTTGGCCACCAAGTACACGGACCGTTTACCTAGTTATCTGTTGGTGTTGCCTATTTCTGTTTTACCACTAGTTGGGCAGATAGAGGAAAGTGCTACATTACTGTAGTATAACAAAACAGATTAGATTGAAATTGATCAGAAGAGTCTGAGAAATATAATTTCAGCATTATTGTTTTATGTGTATTTGTGTACATCTACCATCCACTTTAACTGGCAACATTGTGCCCTACAGTCAGTTCTGACTGTGTCATCCTAGCAAATCTGAGACTGTAGCCTACTCAGTCACAGTGCTTGAGCTAAATAACATTAGCATGCTAACATGCTTGTTGCTATGTTAAGCAAGTATAGTGTAGACCACTTCACCATCTTACTTCAACGTATTAACATGCTAGCATTTGCTAATTAGCACTAAACACAAAGAACAGCTGAGGCTGATGTGAATGCCATCGATTTGGCAGGTGTTTGGTTATAAACCAAAGTACTGGACCAATTACATTGTTTTATTAATTTCAAGTTAAATCTAACTTTAAAAATGGCCCAATCCTATTTAAACGTATAAATAACTCTGTGCCAAAGGAGAAATCAAGACTTTAAATGAATGCATTCATCATATCTCAAAACAAGCATTTATAGCACTGTATCTTGTGTACATACCAATATGAGTTCCAGCTCCCTTCAGATGGCAGCTGGTTTCTTTTTCTTTTTCTTTCAAAAATGTTTAGCACTGAGATGCTGCAGTGGCCTGTTGGAGAGTCTGATTTTGGCAGGTTGTAGTTCTAACTATACTGTGGTTCCTTCACAATGCGCAAAAGAGAGGAGTGTTGTACAGAAATCAGAGCGACAACACTGTCATCGCGACTTTGCATGCATGACAGTACCTGGCATCGACTGTAAAGCCTTTCTATCGCTACTGTTTAGTTATTTGTTTTTGTCACTACAGTACTTGCTTGTTGCTGCCACAAAAAACACATAGCCTGCTGCAGAAGCTGCACTAACCCATGAAGACCGTTTCTCATATTCATCTTTTATTTATTTTTCCACACGACTGCAACCCTCAGAAGCATGCCCATTCAGTTTGAGGAATTGGACAATGAGACAGGGCAATCTGAAAATAGATTGTGCTGAAATGTTGTACACCCCCTACTGCAATACTGGTTCACAGGCAATTTGCCTTTTTTTTTTATAAAACAGTGTGCCTCGGTAAAATGATTCTGGGACTCCTGCTGTTCATTCCCCAAAACCTACATATTTGCAGTTTATATGCTTCTCTATTACAAAGCCCCTAACAAATACAGTCTACAGTGTGCAGACATCACTGACTGAGTAGTCTCGCATTGCCAGACCTATCGGCTGAGTGAAGCATAAGCCTTCATAGAAGCAGCGTTCCCTCTGATGTGTTTGAATAAGACATGATGCCAGTTTATTTTTGTGACATCCCCCACCCCAGACTGTTGGCAAGCAAATGATTTGTGACTAACCCTCTTCCACTTTCCACATTCGGTGAATGAAAAAAAGAAAAATGTCTTTGTCTGTTCAGTTTAGATTGGATTCAATGAGGTAAAATGATCTATTATTAGAGTTCATTACTTGAGACTGACACACTTTTCCTCAGCTGCATTTTCAGCCCAAGCTCTTTGATGTTAAATAATGAATAGACGTCACAAAGCCACACCGCTCACAAAGGTGTCTATAGCCAAGAATCTCTGTAAGGTATTTGACTCTTAGAGCTTGTCCAAACTGCTTGTTTAAACCTGGCTGACTGTCTTTGGATGTCTCATGCTGGTGTGAGTGAGAGAAGCAGGGGGCACATGGAGGTACACACTGTTAAAAACACATAGAACCACTCGCAATCTGTCATCACAGAGTCATGTTCACTGAAACATTCTTCTTTTACAGGTCTGGTCTCAGTGTTGCCTGTCTGCGTGACACGGCAGAGGAAGAGGAAATGGTTGGCTGAAGTGTCATGGAGAACGTCACCACTACGTAGCTCGTCCAGTATGCAGTGTGGCCCTCCCAGCTGCGCACCACTGGTGGTGCCATGATCCAGTTATAACTGTGGGTGAGCATCCAGCGCCTTTTATTTATTTATTTATATAGATGTATTAATTGTATGCAAGCAATGTTATTGAATGGGGATTCCACTGATTTTGAAGGTCACAGGGACTGCTACTCAACCTGCAATATTATAACACTTCATTATAACTGTTTTATAATAGTTTACTGCAGTTTGGGAGGAGCCTTGTCAAGTCTGAGGGTCTCAGGGCATTTATCAGGCAGGGATGGTCTAACAAAAGATGCTCATGGAAAGATCATGGGAAATGTAAGGCACTAAAGGCAGTTTCTATGTTGAAACTGGCTTTTGGATTTGAAAGAATGGCTTGGATAATGGGCTAATTCAAGGTTTTCTCCAATAATGTTTCAGCCACCATTATAATAGCTAACCGAGACAGATACTTCCCTATAACAAGGGCATATTCACAAGGTCAAGGAATCCATTTCACAGAAAATGTAAGCAATAACAATGATGTGTGATGGGTAGACGTTCAGCATTAGTGGGGGTTTGTGCTCCCCGAGTGCCATCCATTGCTTTGTGAATTACTGAAAAGAAGTGTTGGAATTGAATGCATACACTTCTGATACATATTTGTAGGCTGTAAACAGATTGTTTGCATTAGGTTATAATGAAAAGGTCTAAAAGGCTTATTTTTCCCCATCAGTAGCTTTGGTTACATCTTTTTCTTCAAAAACATGGCTCAATGCATTTACTGTTTTTATCATATCATCCATTCAAGGACTTGAAATGTGGGTAATGTCATTTTCTACTCTAACTACTTGTATACAACTATGCACGCACAATAATAATAACAAAGGACTTCAGTGTAAATCACCTCTCCACTGAAATAGAAAAAATACAGCTCTACAACTCACACAGAACACACTTAGATAGTATATGGTGTGTCGGAACTATTCATACTTACACTCTTCTCACCTGATGGCTCGTGTATTAATGGTGTATTTGTTTACAGAGCTCCATATACATAATTGGCATGTACAATTATGTTAAGCCTCAATATACTGCCACCTTCCCCAGCAGTGGGAACAGGATCACTGTGGGAAATGTGATGACTTGCTTCCTCATGTGTAAAGCTGTAATGAATATGCCAAACACCTGGGCTCACATTATGTCTGTTTTTCTCCTTTGTTTAATTGAGCACATCAGTTAATAACTGCATTTTTCCAGTTAGGGCTCGGCGTAATGCCAGAAGCCTATTAAGGAGGAGGAGGAGGACAGTCCCTGGGAGAGACGGGGAGGTCTGTCGTCCTTAAATTCAATGTAAATGAGCTACTTGGCACTGAAGTTGGCTACAGCACAGGAAGTGGACACAATAATAAGAAAGTATGAAATATAATAATGTAATCTAAAACAAACCATGTATTAACTTCTACATTTGTGAAACGCAATGTAAAAATTTTCATTGAGACTGTTTGTGAGGTATGCCTATTGATTTTCATTTTCAAAGTTTGGGTGAAATTACTCATTGTGTCCTTAAAAAAAATGTATATCTCAATATCATACAATGTAGAATCAATGTCTATATGCTGAATAATGTTCATTTGTCGTTTTCGAGTTTTGGCAGATCATTGCATAAAAATACAGCTGGAGGAAAAATAAAAAGGGTCTCATTCATGAAATATGCCATTTGTGCATAACAATTAACAGAGTAAGAAGTGTGTTTAAATGCTAGTCCTTTTTCGCTCCAGGTTTTTTATTTTTTATTCCACCATAGATTTGAGAAAAATTGATTTTTGGCAAAGCCCCTTGTCTGAACAGTGATTGTCCAATCATAGCCTAGCAACAGTAACTAGGCATGGCAGGTCTGTTAGTTGTGTTTGTCAGCTCTAACAACTTAACCCAGTGTTACTTACAAGGTCAAGTAACACGTCTTTAACTAACTACATAACACGCTAGTTTGTAAGGTTACAGGTTAAATAAAAAAAGAAAGAGATTGTCTACCATTTTTTTAATCAAATTGTGACAAATCCTAAATAAAAGATTTCAGTGTTTTCTGTAAGGTACCTCTACTTATTCAATGTTTAGACAACGTTGTTTATAATGTTTATCTATGTCAATGTCAATGTCATTTTTATTTGGATAGCACCTTACCAGTACAGGTAAACCCAAAGTCCTTTACATTAAAAACAGCATACACATTAAAATAAAGCATGAATAGAAAAGAACACAATGAACAAAAACAAACAAGTGTGACCATACAAATTCACACACACACACACACACACACACACACACACACACACACACACACACACACACACACAGCTCTTGGTCTGGGTCTCATAGGCCTCTCTCTGGGCAAAGAGGAGTCAGCCAGAAGGCTTTAGCTATGGCGATCCACACTACAATCACCCTTACACACACACACACACACACACACACACACATATAGAGAGAGAGGGGAAAGGAAGGGAGAGAGAGACCCTTTCAGCCAGCTTTTTCTCCTGCTCTCTCCCAGCCATTCAGAGGGGTAAATGAAAAGAAGGGATTCAGGGAACGGCCGAGAGAGCGGAATTGAAGATGATCATCAGGCAGCTTGTTCCAGAGAGTATACTGCAGCAACTGAAGGCCCCCTCACCTGACTTGGAGCTAATCCTGGAAGGCCTTTGCCTGATGACCTGGGAGGCCTGATGGGGTTGTGATCAGTTAGCAAGTCAGCTATGTACTGAGGAGCTAAACCATGAAGTGCTTTATAGACTATTAGCAGGATTTTTAAAGTGATTCAGTATTGTAATGGGAACCAATAAAGTGATTTGAGTACCGGAGTAATGTGTTCAAATGTACGTGTTTGTGTAAGAACTCTGGCTGCTGCAATTCTTTTTGCTGTGCGCACCACATTGACTGCTGCTGTATAAGAACGCAGCTGGCCGCATAGGGAGGTGGTCGGGGTTATAGGTGGGCGTTAACACACAGGACTTTCAAGCCAGGGAGCGGAGTTTGCTTCCCGGGAAAAACTAAAGACTTTCGCCCAGGAAATGCGTGTTCCTTGGGAGTGTTTTAATACAAACCACAATCTTTTTCCTAAACTTAACTAGTTGTTTCGGTGCCGCTTAACGCTCACTTTTTCTTGACTAAACTTAACCATAATCTCCACCGAAATAACCGACAGTCACCTATTTTCGGGTAACTCAACCACCAACTACCGCTGACCTGACGGAGTACTATGCGGAGCACCATAGCCGATGTCGCAGAGCTCTGTAGCGACTAAACACATCTACTAACGAGAATCTCAGTCTTCACTGTAGAAAGTGTTTGGACATCCAGCAATTAATATCGCTGATACAAATACTAGTTTGTCAACAGAGCTGAGATCATCGGAAGAAAGTGAAATGTACAACTGTGTGTCATCTAGAGCTGATGTTTCACTTTAGCTACATATCTATGAGATTTTTTTCAATATCTATGTAATTATGTAACATTTAAACATTGTATAATTGAAATCTCTATATATGGTGTGAAATATAGTGTCTCTTGTCATTTTGTTTAAAGTATGACTGCAACTACAGAAACATAATCGAAATTAAATAGAGAAATGCATATGGAGCCAGAGTGTGCAACACTTTTTTCTCAACTCCAAGTCTCCTTCCACCATCAGCACCTCACTATAACCCTTGGCGTGTGATACTTTAAATTGATTTTAAAGATCAATTTGTAGATGATATTTCTATTCATTTACAGTGAATGTCTTCCATGCTGTAATTAAACTTTTCAAAGGGATACAACGTTGAACCAAATGATCTGGACTCAGAGAGAATGGCGCATTTCCCAAACAGTCAACCAGCATTCTGGGTACATTGTTTCCTGCCATTTGGCCGGTGAATAGTTTCAGCACTGGGCATGTAGTCACTGCCCGGTCCTCAGTAATGGCACCGATGAGCTCATAGGGTTGGCAGAAAGCACAAGCTCCTGCTCCATGGCTTATTCAGTGGCTTTGACCTTCCTTTTGTTGGCTGGGACACACTTAT
Organism: Sander lucioperca; assembly: GCF_008315115.2. Classification (NCBI taxonomy): domain Eukaryota; kingdom Metazoa; phylum Chordata; class Actinopteri; order Perciformes; family Percidae; genus Sander; species Sander lucioperca. The sequence goes on along the minus strand of NC_050180.1, from coordinate 30,185,172 downwards.
AGTTACGGTTTTATTTTACAACCTTTATTCTTTCAACATCTTACAATGTTCTGCATAGGTTAAACAGCACCTGTTCTATCATCTCACTGTTAAAGTCTTTTGGTGAGACTGTAATGGCGCTGTGTCTGGTGTAGAATATAATTTTATTTTGTTTTAACAGCTTTGAGTACACTTTTACACTTTTTCTGTCAATTACACTTTTGGTCCACATGAATATGGGTGTCCTCTAGTGCCTCCTCATTCCAAAGTTATTGAGATTCAGCAACTTGTGTGTTTGTTTGAATCTTGAATTTGGTGTTGGTTATTTCTCTAAATGTTTGTCATGTGGTATGAACGCAACCACAGACATTTCATGGATTATTTTCAAGGTTCTCAAAAGGGACTTGACCTGAAATCCCATTTGACATGAAATGCAGAATGGTAATACCTCCATCTTTTCTTTCCAGGTAATGCCGAGCCAAATAACCAATCCTGGAGATGCCGAAGAGAAGAGATATTCTTGCCATCGTGTTGATCGTGTTACCCTGGACTCTGCTCATCACTGTTTGGCACCAAAGTGCTATAGCTCCACTCCTCGCCATCCGCAAGGGTACGCAGTACACCGCACTCCACTGACAATATCAAACCTGAAGTGGATCCTCGAACCTAACACTGCACTTCAGGTTTATACAACAGGCTGTTCATTTTGAGGCACTCACTAACCATGACCATCCGCTTCATCAGAGCTCAATTACACTTCAGTCATTGTAAACCTCATCAGTGTGGATTGTTTAGTGCATGATGAAAACTGAGAATTTACCATAACATATACTCTCTCATACATCTAGGAGTTATTTTTTATATCATATATTTAGTCTGTCAGTTGAAAATAATTATTTTTTTAGCTGTGTCTAATCAGCATTCAGTGGAAATGAATTTCAGTTTGTTTAATCAGCAGTTTGAAATAATAAATGTCTGCTCAATTAGCTTCATGGGATATCTTGCATCCACGTGTAATATCACGTTTGCACACCAGTTTGAGTCATTAAAACACACACTAATGAGCCTCCCAATGATCCCCCAGAGACCACAAACCAACAGTGTAAAATGTCAAGTATGCTGCAGAGTAAACAAACCTAAATTAGAGCCATAGCAAATCAAAAGAGCTATGTCATGAATGCACAAACAGGGGTTACCAAACAAAACAAGTTTACAAAAATGACCCAAGTCAGTCTGGAGTCAACAGAAGCTACAAATTATAATAAATAAATAGTTTCTGCAGTTTATACACGCAGCTAAAAAGTGTATGATTAGTTGACAATCATAGAAAATAAATGCCAGAAAAGTTGACGAATACATTTTTTTTTTTCTCACCACATTCCTACATTTTATGACAAATGTGTTGACAATTAAATACGGTGAAGACACAAAGGAGTATAAAATGTGACCCAGCTCTGCCCACAGGCTTTTTTTGTGCTCTCTTAAAAGAGATGCTAGAGCCTTTTTGGCAGCACACTCACTGGCAGCCTTTGTTGAACATCTGGCCATCGGCAAATTGTGTTAATCTATGTGCTGCAGAAAAATCCTCCGTATGTTGGAGGTGTGACTGGAGCGCGGGCAGAACAGTGACAAAGATTGTCATTAGCTGTGGCACAATGAAAAGAACAACCAACTTAATGATTCTATAATCATATTCTATCCATCATGGCCAAACTATTAGGGACAAAATATCACAGCCTTTACCTCTGGAGTCTCAGCGGACTGTTTCAACACAGTTTAAATGCAAGTCTTGAGTAAGTGGTCACATTTTTCTCACTTATACATTCAAAATAGATTGACGTTATTTAAGAAGAAAGAAAAAAGAAAGCAGTGTGTTAGTAGCACAACATTCACTACTGTAGCACTGTAGCTGTTGGGAGCTTGGATTATTAATTCTGTATAGTAACTGTCAAATGTCCAAAAAAGGTAATTCACTAATCCAAGCTGTAATACTGAAAAATATGATTTTTTTTCTACTTTTTAATTTCTGTTTGGTGCTAACTGTATTCATAATTCAGATAACCAAAAAAGTGTGCTTAAAAGTGTAATAGCTACCAATGTAAACATGCACATTTGAGTAAATAACCAAATAATCACATTCAATCAACCCTGCTATGGAGTCATTTATGAGCCAAAATATCTTGGCAGTTGAGTCTTTACCTGTTTTTGATTGTGTTCAGTCCATGCTAACAACCAAGTAATTACACCACAGTTAATCACAGCAATTGTAGTCATGTTTAGGGAACTCTGGGGCAAAATTGATTTATAATAACATTAAATGTGAACACTAGGACTGATTTCAGCTAAATAACTCCATGTTTATTGCAGGAAAGTAACATAGCAGTAGTAAGTTAAGGACATGGAGGGGCAGGCAGAGGCTGATGGAGCCCGTGGTGGACTCTGAATATAAAAAGAGGACATATCTAGTGGAACCACATACCCACTTATTTCTTCTTTCGAAAGAAAAGCCCAAAGGCAACGCCAGGGGAATAACAAGGCTCATCTCTCGCCTCCCTTTCCTTGCCCTGTCTCTCTGTCCATCAGCTGTGTTATCCTCTCACGGTGCCTGCTTTCACTTTTTGCAGCCTGTCACCACCTAGTAAAAGAGATCTTTATCATTCCAGAGAGGCTTGCAGTTCGCCACCACCGGCTCTCAGGTACACTTTACCCCCATTGGGTTGTAGTCACCTGAGGCAAATATACAAAGGGCAGCCCAAGGTTGTGCTAATGCCTTACATGTGTTCTTATCCCCAAATCTGCAGATGATGGTGTCGAGGGCAAGAGGGAGGCTGGTGGCCAGGCGCAAGACTCCAAGGAATACTGTGCCTCAGATAAGGACATTGTGGAGGTGGTGAGGACAGAGTATGTGTATACGCGGCCTCCACCCTGGTCCGATGTGCTGCCTACCATCCACATCATCACCCCCACATACAGTCGACCGGTGCAGAAGGCGGAGCTCACACGGCTGGCAAACACCTTTCTCCATGTTCCCAACCTGCACTGGATCCTGGTGGAGGACTCCCAAAGGAGAACGCCTCTTGTTACGCGGCTCCTCCGAGAAACAGGGCTTAACTTCACCCATCTCAATGTTGAGACGCCCAGGAACTATAAACTGCGGGGTGAGGCTCGGGACCCCAGAATCCCCAGGGGTACCATGCAGAGGAATCTAGCCCTGCGGTGGCTGAGGGAGACCTTCAATGCCAACAGCAGCCAAGCTGGAATTGTCTACTTTGCAGACGACGACAACACATACAGCCTGGAGCTGTTTGAGGAGGTCAGAGCTAGGATACACTCATGTTCATTTCATGCATTTTTTTTAACAATAAATTGGCTAGAAAAAGACCAGCAAGACACAATGAGATATAATAATAATACCGTTTGGATCTTTACAAAATGTTTCTAAATGCAGTGCTATGATGAGAGGATGTCAACAGCAAGTTATGGCTCCCATGTACACGTAGCTGAATTAGCTTTACCATAGTTGTGTTCTTATAGATCCCAGTGTAACTGCAATTACAAATGGAAGTGCTTATCATAACCCAGTCACCTCTAACCTTAACCCAATTTCTAAAGTATTTCCAACTTTAAGCGTAAACTAAAACCTATTATCTGAACTTTAGATTCTAAAGCCTATACCTAAGCATAACCATTTCCTGTTCGGTACTTCTTTTTATTCTCAAGTTCCATCCGCCTTTCAAACGTTGCACCGCCGATGTCCACTTGAGTTTCAGAAACCAAACCATACCCAGCAAAAACACAAATGTAAATCTTTACTTTTGAAATTCCATTTTTTTTGTAGATCTATTCCTATTATTTTAATTCAATATAAAATAAATACACATACAATATATGATATGGCACTTCCCAGCCATATACTGTAGGCATCTGTGACATGTTATGTAAAGGGGGGTGAACCATAAATTCTCAGTAACTTGAATCTTTTTTTTTTTATCTTAACAAGCACAGTCAGGGATCTGGAGCTGGTGGAGAGAAGTTTGGGCATGTAATCAGTACATCTCAGGCCATCCATCACGACATCAGTTGAATTACCTGAGCGGACACGGTCTAGGTCCTATGAGTATTAGCCTCAAGTCTTGTTAGCAGTGCAGACGGGGTCCGTAGTAAATGGAGTGCCGGGTATTGACGGGGCCTGTCATTACCTTTCTCTGGGAATCAGCAGAAGTGCTCTGTCTCCCTCTGAGGCCCTCCATCAACTCCAACGGGCCTATTTATGGGCCAAAGTAACGGCCCTGAGGGGGAAAGAAAGAGAGGAGTGGAGAGGGAGAAAAAGAAAACGAAAAAGAGACGTGACAGCCAGATAGACAGAAGGCAGAGAATTGACTGCAACTACAGAATAGTTTTCTGACACGACTGTATAGTCAAAATTTCGGTTAAAAAGATTGATGCGCACTGCACTCCATGTGTAAGAAATAGAGTCATCATTTTCCCCAGGTTAATCAAAAGTGGACTAATGCTTTGATTTTGAGCAATTAGAGTACATTTTCTGCTCCACTTTTAAGAAAAACGAAGATGAAAAGAAGTTAAAAGTAATTACAAACCTAAATGAAAATATCAAAAAATGAAAATCAGTAAAACAGATGATACTGAGGTTGACAGTAATGAAGAGAGGTAGGGTACAAAAGCGGTTTTCTGAGAGAATGCATTACTTTCATCTAAGGTACATTAACTTTCAGTAACAACAAACTCATGTTTGATGTCACCATGTAGTGTAGACTCAGGGGCAGTTCCACAGGAGTTCTCACACAAGTTAGACTGTAATGCCTGTGTGGAGTGTGCGGCATTGGAAATTATATGTTGCAAAATTTTTACCACTTCCTGTGTCCCTAAGTGTCTACAATAAATGGTTTATGGAAGGGGCATATAAGTATTAGCCTCGTGAGATCGTCCTGATCTTGCGAGCTCCAGTTTTCCACTCGCAGATCAGTCTGGCATCTTGAGACTGAGAAAATTTGGAGCCGTTCGCCAAACGACCGACCAATCAGCGTTGGTTTTGAGGCGGGTTTAGGTGTGACGCAACGAGAAGTGACTGTTCAGTTTAAACAACATGGCGGCTTCTACGGATGAGATGAGCGTAGCTATCACGCAAGTTTTATCCGAATTAGAAAGTATTCCTTCATTGAAAGAAGAGCAAAAAACGGCACTGGAGGCTTTTCTCTGAGGAAAAGATGTTTTTGCTCTTCTCCCGACTGGTTTCGGCAAGAGTTTGATATATCGTTGATCTGATTTGTTGATTTGGCCCGTCTATCACCAACATAAGTGGTAAGTCAGAGTCAGGTTATATAAGTATAGGGAAGGGGCAAACTGTCACAAATGAAAAAGCAACTTTCTGCTGAGTGGAGTGATGCCTCACACAAGAGTCTACGTCGAACGGTTCATTAGTTATGAAAGGGGGCAGTTATGAAAGTATAGGGTGCAGCATGATACACATTTTATGTTGCTCAATATCAAGTGTAGCCACCCACAGTGTAAATGTCATGTAAATCGGATGTTTTTCACATAAGGCTGACTTCCTGTTGCCAGTAGGTGGCACTATGACAATAAGTGAATATTGGTATGGAGATGTCACCAGGCCTGGATTCCTCCGGTTCTGATGCGTGTGCAAATGTTCACACCTTTTCACGCACCTTTAGCCCTTAATAAATGCAATAAGTTTGCAGAATAATAATAATTCTATCTCTGGCCCTAATAAATAAATGGAAATTTAATCAGAATCCTTACATTACTATTGACATTTTCTATTGTGTGGACAAAGACTTACAAGGCAGCAATGGATGACAATTCTGTTTTGTTTCTTCCTCACTGCACCCTAAATGACTGAATAATGTACCTGGATGCCTGCCTTCTCTTCTCTGTGAGAATTTGGGATTTCTTTTCTTTGTATTTCTTCTCTGAAACACAGCTACTTTGTCTCTGAAGGCTTCCTTCTAAGTGGAGCAAGAAAAATAGCTTGAATACAGATGCAGGCATTCAATTACAAAAGAAACAATGAACAAAAAACTGTACAAACACATCATGTTCACCAAGAGCAAGAGGAACGTTGCATTTTCACTTGATTGGTTTGCTAGCAGAAGATGGTTTTGCGTTTGTGTGTTTTGCTCTGGTTGATATTCCCACCAGAGGCAGCAGGCAGAATACACTTTTTCACGTTTTCAGCATTGATGGTAAAGTGACGACCCTCCTGACTTTGCCTGCAAAGAGCCTGATTTATGCTTTGTTTTGATATAAGTTGTACCGTTTATCTACGATGGAAGCAGGCAGGTGTATGTTTGGGCAAAATCTGGATGGATTCAGTTGTGGCCTGGCTACAAAGAAACTGGCAGGACAACCTTGAAGACGGTACTTACAGTAGTGGAGCTCCTCAGCAACCAACAAAAACAGCATAAGCATTGCGGAGAAAGCACTTGCATCTCTCTGATCTCTCTTCCACCATTAACACCCAGACTTCATTAAGACCCAACACCCTGCCAAATCTTATCTGGGTGTCTGGTACAGTTTTCCCCCTAAGGCTCAAATCCACAGATTCCCATAAGCCTCCAGCCCACTTCATGCTGTTCACACTGCTCTCTGATCCCCTGAACTGACCACACAGCAGCAGCCCATCGATTGACACAGCAGCTCATATGCTAAATGTTATTTGCTTGTGATTTGCACAAACATATTTTGAATGTACAATGCACACGTTTAACAAATACACATGTGCAAACAAGCTTACATATGAACATTTTCTATAATCATTATCTTATATGTATGCAAGCACTGTAATATATTTTATACAATACACACATACCACAAACAGTATGCACTTGCACCTTTATTTTTAAATGGACCTTCCCCCAGAGAGGCACGAGCATCACTATTTCTGCTGCATTGAGTATGATTAACTCTGCTGTTTCCTCTTCCCTCATTGTAAAAAATACGTTTTATGACTGCAGCAGCTCTTCCCAGAATGGCAAAGACTAACTGAGAGGCAGACAAAGGAAAGGGCGGCAAGATTGTTTGATGCTGGAAGATTAAAGGACAAAAAAAAGAAAGAGGATAGCGGTGCTCTACCTTAAAGAATCTCCTCAGCCAACCAGCAACTAGAGCCACTTGCTCTAATGGCTTGGCTCCTTCAAACCCTCTTGGCACTGCACTCCCTTTAAAGATGGTTGTGTCTAATTATCTCATTGTAGGGCAGCTGCTGAATAATGTGTGTGACCTGCCTTCATCTAGCAGTGTGTCAGCTGCACATGGCACAATGGCTTGGTCAATATTCAATGTCTTTCAGAATGAATAATAGCAGCAGCTCTAAAAACCCTCCGTCCACGCTCTGCTGTTAGCTGGCAGCTAATGCTCAAATACTGTGTCTCATTGTCATGTACGCTTTCTCAGATGACTAATTGGCTCTCTTCTCTTTCTCCATTTCTCTTCTGGACTCTCCACTCGCTAGATGAGATCAACTCGGAAAGTTTCAGTGTGGCCTGTGGCCTTTGTGGGCGGCTTGCGATACGAGTCCCCCAAGGTAAATGCAGCTGGAAAGGTCTATGGCTGGAAGACAGTGTTCGACCCCCATCGTCCCTTTGCCATCGACATGGCTGGCTTTGCCATCAACCTAAGGCTCATTCTCTTCAAGCCGCAAGCATACTTTAAGCTTCGCGGGGTGAAAGGAGGCTACCAGGAGAGTAGTTTGCTCCGGGAACTTGTCACACTCAACGACCTGGAGCCTAAAGCAGCCAATTGCACTAAGGTAATCCCCTTCTTTCAATGTTTGCTGCTTTTAAGCAGCTTGACTTAAGCCGTTAGTAGTTAAGGGATTTGCTAAACTGTTTGTGAAGATGGTGAAAACTGTTTTGAGGGAATCATACCTGCTGTAGACAGCGGTGCAAAACGTATTCAGATCCTCTACCTAAATAAAAGGACCAATTAATCAATGAAAAAGTACTCCATTATTAGTTAATGTCCTGCATTCAAATCCTACTCAAGTCAAACTATCAGCAGAATGTACTATTTTAAGAACCTTATACTCATCCTGCATTATAATAATACTGATCCATCAGTGTGTAATCTGCATTTTGTCAGGTCTTAATCTAGTGGTTCCCAACCTAGGGGTAAGGTCCGTCCGAAAGGTCACAAGATAAGTCTAGTGGGTGGGGTGAGGTTTTATAGACCTCAACAGTCCCACCCACAGCTGACTCCGGAAGTAAAAATCCCATTGATTTTCTCCATAAGGATTTAGAATCTCAGTCATAATGTCTAAACCATCCGAGGTAGACTGACCCCGAGCTAGTAACTAGCTGGTTGTGAAACGAAGGTTTCTGCTCCTGTAGAAGCTAGAAGTCCATATGAAATCAATCTGCGATCAATCCGTTTTATCCGTGATCTTATGGAGAAAAACTACACTACCCACAATCCTAAGCGTAACAGCAACGTCTCTGATTGGTCCAACTCGCTGTTACCATAGAAACGTTTATCTGACCCGCAAAACGGCTAGAGTGAGCTACCATTGAAGTCTATGATAGTTTCTGTACACGGTCTTGTACCTTTGCCTTTTTTGCCGTTTTCAAAATGATTTTTTGCGTCGAATCAAATGTGTTATGCTCACTATTCATCTCGTAGCTGGTTGGCTTGGTTCCAGACTTAAAACTCTATATAAAAGCAATTTTCGAAACATCAATGAAACAATTGAATGGGAAAAACACTTCCGGAGTCAGAGCCGTAAAAAAGTGGGCGGTCACTGTTGAGCTCTATTGGTGTAGGAAAGTAGAAACAAATCTGGATACACAACTTTTGTTTTCGGTTACTGGGCTTTTCTCTAATCTTGACTGTTTTTGTGAAATATTGGAAAATTTGATTTCTTGAGGTTTTGTCTCATGTCATCTGAAACATTACAAGGAGCCCCAATTACACACTGCTTTTCGTAAGAGGTCACAAGCCAAACAAGTTGGGAAGCAAGTTGGTTCAATCGTTAATAGTCCATTGTATTTTGTAAGTTTACCATGTCTAATAAAATAAGTAAAAAGTACAATATTCTATTTTGAAATGAAGTGGAGTAGAGGAGAGGTGAAAAGCAGCATGTTCCACCATTGGCTTTAGCATACTAATGATATAACATTAAAAAGCTAAATCTGTGTGCTGAACCATCTTGGTAATATATCTTTTACCAGATTCAGAGAAAAGAAAGTGGTAAGAAACCACAATATATTTGTTCACAATGTTCACAGGCCCCCCACTGAATGTCACCCTTAGCAACAGAGAGAATTATTAGGTTTTCATGAGCTTTGTAAGAACAAACTTTGTAGCTCTATGCTACTAACACCAACGCAAGCACACTGCCTAGATGATGTAATCAAAAACATGAGGGCGTGTAAAACTATGACTTCCCAGAAACAAATGAAACAAGAAAAAAGAAGAAACTACTTCAAAAATATGTCAAAATATGGCTTCCTTATAGGACATAAGACCATGACTTATTAAAGGAATAGTCACAAAAAGATTAGACATTTTGGGAAATACCCTTATTTGTTTTCTTGCCAAGAGTTATATTAACTTTAGAGGAGCTGGTAGACAGTTTTTGTTTCAGAGCCAGGCTAGCTTTCAGTATTTAAGCTAAGCTAACCGGTTGCAAACTGTATAGCTTTGTATTTAGCACAAAGATATGGAGAATGGTATCGATCTTCTGATCTAACTCTCTGCAGGAAAGCAAATTCTTTACCAAAATCTCAAACTCTTTTTTTAAAAGACAACCAAATGACATTGAACCAAATCACTTTCCTCATGATAAGGATCAACTTATTATTTAAAATGTTCTTGAAACATTGGTGTTTGTTAGGAGAAAATTGGCTTGTTTTCATTGATCACCAGTCAGGAATACAGGGCTGTTGTCCCTCTTCAACATATACAAGGCAAAAAAATCCTTGTATTTCACAACAAAATCCCATGAAAACATGACTTTCTGTAAAGTAAATTAAAGTTGTTGCTGAAAAGTTGGATATCATTGATTATGTTTCTTACACTGCTCACAAGTACTTTTTCACACACACACACACACACACACACACACACACACACACACACACACACACACACACACACACAGCTCTTGGTCTGGGTCTCATAGGCCTCTCTCTGGGCAAAGAGGAGTCAGCCAGAAGGCTTTAGCTATGGCGATCCACACTACAATCACCCTTACACACACACACACACACACACACGCACACACATATAGAGAGAGAGGGGAAAGGAAGGGAGAGAGAGACCCTTTCAGCCAGCTTTTTCTCCTGCTCTCTCCCAGCCATTCAGAGGGGTAAATGAAAAGAAGGGATTCAGGGAACGGCCGAGAGAGCGGAATTGAAGATGGGAGGAACGGGGAGGTAGGGACGTCACACTGATTACAGATGAGCACAGGGATGGACAGAAGGGCAAGAGGGAAAGAGGAAGAAAGAAATGGGAAGCCGTGCATGGGCATCGCTCTTACTTATGATCTACCACTTCAGATGCAAGCGTGACTATTAACCTCCCCCTACACCTGAGCAAAGTGGGAGTGGGCTCCTGGCACATCTCATACACGCCCTATACATAATTCATGGCTGCCGCCACTGTGAGATGAAAGGAAGGAGGGTTCCAACGCAGAGAAGAGCAGGGAAAATGAGCTTGACACTCCCCCCCCCCCTCCCCTGTTCTCCCTGCCATCCTTTCCCTGGATGTTTGTCCAGTCTCTGGTGCCAAATGAACCCAGTCTGAAGGCTTGGTGGCACAATAGTATACCTGTGCAAAGAACTGTAGTGCTACTGCAAAGGCAAAAGCTCATACTGTGATGCAAGGTCTACAGTTGGCTGTCATTTGAAGGTAGCTATTATCCTATGGGCAGGAGAGGACTTACCACAGGCCACGCTGAGAGAGCTATGTTATATTTGGTCCCCTTTTACTCCCTTCTAATGCAGGGTTCACGCTCAAGTAGCTCTTAACACACAGACAGGCCCTGTGGTGGGGTATGTACCGTTGGAGCTTGAACCAGAATTGACTGTTTTGAAGAACATGAGGCAGAGTGGGAGCTGAAAAGGAGAGTAGACTGAATAAGTGCATTAAGGGAACAGCATGTTACTAATGTTTCTGTTTTTATTTTTTCCACCAGATACTCGTTTGGCACACGAGAACGGAGAAACCTGTCCTTGTAAACGAGGGGAAAAAAGGATTCACAGACCCCAATGTGGAGATTTGACCGTGTCCCCTCAGATCACGGTAAATAATAATGTGTTATATATTTTTGAAATAGCTTCTATTACAGAGCTGAACCCTGTTTTATCCATCAACATTACCATCAGAAGGGAAATTGGAAATGGAATGATCATTTTCACCTGGTCTCACTTAGACTGGAAGAAAAATTGTGTTTTTAATATTTCATATTAAATTGTACATTTATTTCTAATGTACTTTCTGTTAGGACACAATTACAGCAGCTGTTGTCCATTAGAAAATGTCACCTATGAAATAAACAGGTTCAATTAACTTAATTAAGGCTTAGCGCTCTTTCTCAGCATATCTTAATCCTTTCTATTGCAGGTGTTTGGCCTTGGACCTGTGGAGGAAGGAAACGGCTGAGTCTCTTGATAAGTGCAACCGGCGCTCATTTCTTAATCATCAGGAAAAAAAGGAAATAGGGGCCTTTTGAAGGGGGATTTAATCCTCTTGACTGAATCTGACATTTTTGAAATATGGACTGAAACAGTACAAATGTACCATATTAAAGCACAGATTAGTAAGAGAGCAGCCGTTATTTGTCATGTTCTACGACTGAAGTGCAGAGGAGCCGAAATAAAGGACGCCTCGCAGGGTCGGCGTGGATAGACGTGATCTGCACCTTCACGGTACAACGGCCCGCTGAGGACAACTTAACAAAAGAGACAGCACAATTATGACAAGCATACAGGCAGCAGAGTCAACTAAACAAGCAGGTTAAAGGATATCCTTCACCTCGAAAAAATTGAGGAAATATAACACACATTGTCTGGATCTGCACATGGTTCGAAAGAGAAATTCCTCTTGGATTTAAGGACACGGACTACATCATCAGCCTGGATAAAAACACAACTCCAAGGACAAATATGTCTGTGTGGACTTTCCTTTAGAGCAAATGTACTGTAGAAAGGGAAGGAATGCTCTTTTGATAACGATAGGTTTGTTTTAATTTAATTTAATCGGTTTTCTCACGAGCACGTGACTTGCTAGTTCAATACTACTGACTCTTACCTACATTTACTCTTGGGTTGTCATTGTTCGTTTTATGGTGTCATTATAACTCATACATTTTAGCCACCCTTGTACACTGCTGGTTGAAATGTACCCCTTGTTGTGCTTGGGAGCTGAAAGGTACACGTAAACATGAAAAACACTTTTTAGCACTTAAGAAACACACAAATGATAATACACAAATGATGTTCCTTTGTGGCAAGATGTGTAAATAGTAATTCAACATGAGAACAATCAGAGGATTGTTGACAAATTTGGACAAAAGCATTGTAATTACTGTATTTATATGTAAAAAAAAAAAAAAAACCCAACAACAACAAAGTCTCTTCTCTTTTCCCCCTGGTGAATTCCTCATGACACACAACAAGGCACAGGTTCACTCTAGGTTCAACACATGGAAAGAGTAATAGCACATCATCAATTTCATTTGATAATAGAAACACCGGTTTGTGACACATTCATAATGCATAGCCAATAAATTCAAATCAGCTATACGGTAGACTCATGAATGCTGACCTAACTGACATTGTGGGGGGAAAAGTGTGTCACTTTAGAGAGCAAATATTTCCCCATTGTCTATGCACGATGTGTCCACGAGCCACTGGTTAACAAGGGTCTGCTGTGTGCAAGTACAAAAAAGAGCAGGATAAAACACCATCAAAGCCTGAGAATTTGTTTTTACTGGGCTTGTCAGTCCCTCTCCAAAAAACTCTTTACTGTGACTTGAAGAGACAGAATTCCCCAAAATAAAAGTTTAGATGCTCAGGCTACATCTGCTGACTTTTACTGCAGCTCACCTTCGAATAGCTGGTGTAAGTTATGAAGGGTAGATTCAGATAAATTATGCATGGCCCCAAAATATTTTTGTTTTTTATACGTATGAAATGAGAGAATACACGCTACTCTCAATTGACAGCAGGCTAAAGAAAAGCACAACAAAAAAGAAATCTTATTTTTGCTAATGATTTGGTAGCAACGTTGGCGCGCCATCATCAGTATTGTGAATTGCTGTATCATGGTTTATTTTAGTATCAGTATCCATCTGTTGTATATTAACTAGATCACAGAAGGGAGTCATCACACCTCCAACGATAGACATCAGCAACTATGACGCTGTACGGCTGAACACTGTAACAAAGTTATTCTACACCTCGCATAATAGAATCTTTCCTCAACTTGATAAATCATCCGTCTAGTGCAATACACAGCAGTGATTCTTATCTAACATTGCCCGGCAGAAGTAGCTGGAGACAATTCAAACACTGAGCCTCTCTGTACTGAAGCCAGATTATCTCTGTGCAAACCCTCCCTTTCAACACACACAACCCAAAATGCACTACTGTAGTATGAAAACTTACAAAGATGTTCCAGCCTCTCGGGCTCATCAGCCGGGGAAAACATCTTATTACATATTTCTTGGAATATGATAAGATACACTTTCAGAAAATGGCTGTATTGTATCTCTCATCACACTGGCTGTTTTAATTGACTGCATGATATTACACTGCACAGGGGTCTTCCATGGAGATCACAGACTATCTTGGGATTTGCTCTATTCTTCCACTTGCCTCCCATTATTTATTAAAAATCAATTTTTATATATTTATTTATGTATTTATTTCAAGTGTAAATGTGCAATTGAATCATATAGCAGTGTTTGCCCTTAAATCTGCATTTTCCAACTGCTGTCTAAAAAAGCATGCGCACAGTGTAGTGTATACACATGGATTATCATACAGATCAATAATAGGTTAGTGTTACCAACAGGTGCGCGCACGCACACACACACACACACACACACACACACACACACACACGCGCGTGCACACACACACACACACACACACACACACACACACACACACACACTATTTTCTTTATAGCATTTGAGTGGTCATTATCGGCTTTTAATCTAAATTAATGAATCCACCTGAAATGTTTTTAGCGTTGAAACAAATTAAGAATCCAAAATGGAAAAAAACACTAGTGTGTGAAAGACTTAATTTGAACACTACAGGGTTTCTGGAAATTGAGTATGTTGTATATAATTTAACTGAACTGAAACTAAATTCCCGCTCTCATCTTCTGAACGTCGCTCTTGTAAAGATGCAGGCAAACAAACGTGATGTGGCGTACAGGTCAGCATATCATGTGATTGGATTGGTTGAATAAGATTATGTGATGTTACTCTCTGTTGTGTGTCCTAAAGCAGCAGAACAACTCAAAAGGGCTTCACCCTTAAAGACAGATGACGTATCAAGCAATATCTAATACTAACAAAGAATTAGTCTACTAGAAACAACTTTAGCAGTGCAGTTTATTCCGTATTTAATGTCAGTTAATGAGCATTACCCTCTGATGGGCTTCTCTAAGGCACAATACACTTTACATAAGTCCTCTCTTTTCCTCATCTCCACTGTCATCCCCCAGCCTCATGTGATTCACATTTTATGCATGTGACTCTTAGGTTGTTTATTTGCCACAGCAATTCTGTCTCAGAGAAAGATGTTAGTCGAATCAAGAAATAAATAACTGAGAAGAACCTCACCTGTGCTGGAGTATTGTGTCTGTACACTGGACGTCTTTACACTGTGTGCTGTAGGACTATGTATGTTTAGAACATCTGACACTGGATATTTTCCTGAATTCACCAGTGGTTTTATAAAGCTGGTGTCCAGTCCTCCATAAGTTATTAGTAACAACTAGCTGGTTTCAAGCTATAGTGATTTACTAGCTAGCTACATCTGGTTGCACTATTAACACAGAAGGATCATCTTAGCTAGTAAAGACTTTAGTAGGCCAATATAGGCTTTAGTAGGCTGTCGAAAGCTAGCTAGCTAGTAAGATAGCTGAGCCAAAAGCATGTGCTAATCCTTTGTATGTATGACTTTGTTTTATTTATATATACATTACATACATGGAGAAATATGGGTTTCAGTGTTAATAGCATTCATGCATTTACAATAAGTAGGAAACATCCAATAATGCTAAGCTAACCAACGCAAATAGTCTAACATTACTGGTGTAAAGTTTTGCATGTAAAATAGTGTGTGAAATGTTATTTTAAATCTTCCCAGTTTACATAATAATTAAACAGCATTTAAAAAGTGTCAAGTCAGACATGTCGACCACATACCATTTTAGGCTTTAAACAGGTCATACATTGAGCTAACTTTACTTTTTAATGTTAAAAAATGTGTGTTATGTTTGGTTGTTCAGTTAGCTACAATGCAACATTATTAACAGCTCATTTCTATATAAGAACTACTGTATGTGGTGACAAATGTTTTGAGTAATACCTAAATCTCCACTTAAATATTTCACTTCCGTAGATCATTAGGCTAACTTTGATCTCATCTGGACAGCTAGTGCAAATGGATCCAGGATTTCAGCACCACAGGAAACCTGACACCACATTTAGATTACCTATCAATACCGTACAATGCTACAGTCTATGTTACAATGCAATTTGGTTAATACACACTGCTTAGTCTTCAAATGTGACAGCACAGCTACTGTTACTGTGGCATCAATCTTTAAAGAAAATAATTAGCACTACACACCACAGATGAGTTTTCAAAAAATGCTATTCAAACACAGTTCTTGACTTACATTCAGGAGCTCACAGCATATCATGAGAAAGTAAATTTGAAAAGCAGCCAGTGTTATATCAAACAGGCCCTTGGTGTGCAGGATAAATAAAGCTTTGTTGGCCTCACTGACAGAGGTCGAACCCACCTTTATTCACAGTTCTTCTAACACAGCCTGCAATTTATAAATTAAGACTGTGGGAGGAAGATATTTTACAACACTTTATTATAATCAAACACAGTCCAATGGTCCAAAACTGGTCTGGAACACTGCCCTTGTTGGTGTCTTCTGATAGGACACAAAATAACATGTTCACTGGCTGATGTGTGCCACTTTTGGGGGCGTCAGTGCCTGAGTATACGAAGAAGCTTAGTGCGATCGCCTCAATTGCGTTCTCTCCAGCTACTCTCCCATCATCCTCCTCTCTTCATCCACGCTCCCCTTTCGCCTCGTGTCCTCACTGGACATCAACAGTCATGCCATAGTCCGGACTGCTGGCAAACTGAATCTTCCCATCTGTTTCCTGCTCTTCAAACACTATGACCTGTAATAAATAAATAAAAATACCAGCTTAGCCGAGGTCACGAAAGGACAGTAAGTGGGTGGTTGCGCACCAATGTCAATGTATGCACAGAAAAGAAAAGTTGGGAAAGGCAAGAAGGACAAACAGTGTAGATATGCTACAGTAGATGTACAGTATAAGGCCTTTTCCAGAAAGTAGTCCAGACCAACAATATCAAAGATACAGGGTGATGAATATCAGTAGCTGTGTACTCTAATAGGTTGACCTGGGAATGTGCTTTAAGTTTGGCGTATTAGTGGAGGTGAGTGAAGGAAATAGATAGGATTCAGAAAACATGTACATCTGCGACGTGCGTGCACATAGTGGATACCTAAAACCTTTTCTTCAAAATGTATTTCAAGGACATCTGGAGGAATTTGGCAACTGTTTTTCATGGGGATATAAACCTGTTATGTACCAACTTTAGCCAAGATTGGATGACATCGCCTAACTGTCCACTATAATGGGTTTAGTAGTTTTTAAAATATCCTGTTACATAACAAACATATGGGACTAAAGACACCCTTGGTAAAAGGTTAGCAGTGGAAGACAAGTGTTCCTGTGCAGCGCTGTACATTACTAACAATTTTGAGATCAGGTTATTAATGCTAAAATGTGCTAAAGTTATTTAAAAGTCTCCCGAATAATTGAATGATAAGCACATATAAATAAGACAGAAGTACAGTACTGTACCTCGTTGTCCCCCTTGTGAAGCCAGGGACCTGGGACGTAGAGGGTTTGCTGAGGACCAATGGACCAGTAGCGACCCAGATTCTTGCCGTTGATAAACACTACACCTTTACTCCAGCCCTGTGAACACAACCAGTGACTGTTCACCATGACAACAGGCAGGTTCAGCCAATTGAATGCTGAATGCTGAATAAAGAAAAGAAACATGTTGAGGACTACCAACAACACATGGCAACCCTTTGTTTCTAATACAATTAGCATCTTTTGCTTAATAGATCTTGAGCTGTTTTTAATTGCAGCTGTTTTTAATTGCAGCTCTTTGCTTCGCTTCTCAACATCCAGTGACTTCACATTGAGCTTCAGCAATGGAAAAGTTACAAGCTTAAACCCCCCCCGAGTGATGTACAATATAAGAGAAGGGTAAAAAGACCCTTGTTCAATCAATAACTGCATCATGTAGAATTGCCAAAAAAAATTTTTTCTGTAAAGACCCTTATAAGATGTTCTCTGTTCTCACTAACGAAATAAAATTGGGTAAATACATCCAGACAATTATAGGTGAGCTAGCACGTGATAAAGCTTCTGAAAGAGACTAATTTAGAGAAAATAATGACCAAGCCAAAGTATACTGTAATATTTTAGTCTTTCTAAATGAGGTATAATAACTAATAATATTGTAGGCTAACATACAGTGGTGCTCATAAGTTTATGAACCCATGCTAAAGTTGACTAAAAAGAGGAATAAAAATATCATCTTTTGGAAATTGATCTTAATGCCTTAATTAAAAAAAATTAGGAAAAATCCAACCTTTAAAGACACCAGTTTTCTTTGTGAATGAATAACGTATCATAAATAAATAAATGTTCTTCCTTAAAATACAGGGGGCATAAGTATACACACCCCATAGAGGCAGGCAGATTTGTATTTTTAAAGGCCAGTTATTTCATGGATCCAGGATACTATGCATCCTGATAAAGTTCCCTTGGCCTTTGGAATTAAAATAGCCCCACATCATCACATACCCTTCACCATACCTAGAGATTGGCATGGGGTACTTTGCATAAAATCATCTCTCAATGCAAATCAAACCAGCTATTAGACTAACTGAAATAAAACCATGCCAATCTCTAGGTATGGTGAAGGGTATGTGATGATGTGGGGCTATTTTAATTCCAAAGGCCAAGGGGACTTTATCAGGATGCATAGTATCCTGGATCCATGAAATAACTGGCCTTTAAAAATAAAAATCTGCCTACCTCTATGGGGTGTGTATACTTATGCCCCCTGTATTTTATGGAAGAACATTTATTTATTTATGATACGTTATTCATTCACAAAGAAAATTGGTGTCCTTAAAGGTTGGATTATTCCAATTTTTTTTAATTAAGGCATTAAGATCAATTTCCAAAAGATGATTTTTTTATTCCTCTTTTTAGTCAACTTTAGCATGGGTTCATAAACTTATGAGCAGCACTGTATAATAAAGATCAAATAAAAAATATGAAGAAATTCACACTGAATCTTAATTTCTGGTGTCAAAAGTCCTATCAGATCTACAAAAGAGAGATTCCTATATGTATTGTCTATGTGGTGAAGACAGCTTACAGGACCAGAATGTATGAATAAATATCAGTCCTGTGCTGCCAAAATTGTCTGGCCAAAGCTCAGGTATCCATCCATCCATCTTCATCCGCTTATTCGGGGTCAGGTAACATATACTTAATACTATAAGGCACTTATATATGTGAATTATCTATGAAAGTATGGCTTGATTTCTGATCAATCTAGAGGAAGTCAAATATCAGATTTAATAAATGTCCTAACTTGATTTTCAATGTGAATCTATGAGAGGTTGTCGAAAACCCAAACACCAGTCAATATACAGTAATCCTATCCAAAAATAAAGCCCGGGAAACAAATACGGCACTATCCTTTTTTCCAATGTTCCGTTTTTGGTTCAGATTTTGTATTGAGGTATTGATCAACTTAATGTCAGTCTGTAGTTTGTAGTGCTGCTGTACTGGATTGCAAGCCCACTGACTGTCCTACTCACAGGGAGCTTGATGAAAGTGTCTTTAGGAAAACTGTTCACATAGAGTCTGGCCTGGAAAAACCCTGGGAAGGAGGGCCGCTGACGCATAGACATCCAGTGGCCTGAACTCTCAAGTCTGTAAAAGGAGAATACATTGCATACTTTTCATTTTGCTCAGATTACAGATTACACTCTTCTTCTCTAATGTATTGCTTGGATGCAGTCTTATGCAGTTTTTCCTCAAAAACTCTGTCTTGACTTTTAAGATGCAATAGCATTTGGCATGTACAAATAGTAGATTTGGATATTCCACTTTGTTATTACTTACTTACTTTCTTCTTTTATTATTATTATTATTTATCTGTATGGCAGGTGTGCGCTAGCCTCGTGAGATCGTCCTGATCTCGCAAGCTCCAGTTTTCCACTCGCAGATCAGTCTGGCATCTTGAGATAGAGAAAATTTGGAGCCGTTCGCCAAACAACCGACCAATCAGTGTTGGTTTTGAGGCGGGTTTAGGTGTGACGCAACGAGAAGCGACTGTTCAGTCTAAACAACGTGGGGGCTTCCATGGATGAGATGAGCGTAGCTATCGCGCAAGTTTTATCCAAATTAGAAAGTATTCCTTCATTGAAAGAAGAGCAAAAAACGGCACTGGAGGCTTTTCTCTGAGGAAAAGATGTTTTTGCTCTTCTCCCGACTGGTTTCGGCAAGAGTTTGATATATCGTTGATCTGATTGGTTGATTTGGCCCGTCTATCACCAACATAGGTGGTGATAGACAGATGGTTTTTCAAATCAGCTAACCAGTATTTTCGCCCTTTCCCAAAAGTTCTCCAACAGAAAGTTCCCAGATGGATATGCCGAGCAAATGCGAAGCAATCCATCTGGCGGAGTCAGGTTAGGTGTGCGCATGTGTGTGTGTGTGTGGTGTGTGAGCCTGCGTGCATGTGTGGAATGTTAATGAACCATTTCAGGAGCTGCACAGCAAACTTTGTTGTACAATGTGCAATGACAATAAAGGCATTCTATTTCATTCTAGGTGTTCAGCCAGCAGTACACAGTATATCATGTCATTCGTATTAATATGTCTACAGTAAATGTCAAGTGAAACTTCGGACATGGATTGCAGGGGAAGTATTTAGAATCATTATCTTTGTGTTGGCTATAGGTTATATTTTGCCTCCAAGTACATTCAAAAGGTTGCCATGATGGAAGAAAAAATACTTCCTCAGTTATGCTTTTTTTAGTGTTCACTTAGACAGAGCTTCAGGCCTTGACATTTCCAAGATGGTGCTGATGTTAAAAGATTGCAATTTTTCAATACATGAAGAGAGACCCAAAAAATGTCTTGAAAATATATGTAGATAGTTCTCTAAGTACAAATACAAACCTCTGAAGAAACTAGGTCAGCTAATCCTAGTGACCTTGATGTTTATGTGTGCAACAAATATGAGTTGCATACCGAATGTAATCAATATAAGAAATTCAAAATATCAACACATAATAAGGAAGGGTTGTGGAAGATGTTTGACTTAAATCCTGTGTCAATGGCACTAAGGCTGCATGGGATTAGCAATGTAGAAAAGCATTTTAATATTGTAATAAGGAAACAGCATGAGGGAAATGCATTTGCACCTTAGGGTGCACTGGGTCGTGCCAAAATGACCTTATAATACTTGGCTGTTGTGGAGAAATTACCAGACCTAATGACTATTATGGGATGGGTCCCACATTAAAGGTCTCCTACCATGTTTGGAAATTTGCAAAAGACATTGTGCATCTAAGACAGCCTTTGGCGTCTAACAAATATTAACATGTCCGAAAGTAAATCACTTGCACCATTTCACATTATTCCATTGTATAGCAGTCAATGCATGCGTGTACTGGCACTGTGCAAGGTTTGAATGAACAGTTGTATTAAGCTGCTGTCTGTGTTGATTCAATGATCTTGTCAGATCTTTGGTAAATATATTGTAGCATTTAACAAAACATCCTGTTTAACATTTAATTACTGTTCTTATTTGTTGATGCAGCAAGTTTGGCATGTTGCTGTAATGACATTCATGACTGGCTCAGTGAATACTTTTTTATCTTTTGTGACCAACAAATGAACTGATTTTAATGTAGTGTTTTCATTATTTTATCCAGCTGGAACTTAACATTAGTTTACTACTGTGTATTATGAACACCTTGTGCTGTCACTGTGAAAAAGTAAACAACTACCTTAATTTTAGCGACAAAAAGGTAGAATGTTCCTTATGTTGAGCCTCTAGAATATTGACAACAGCAAAGATATTCACTGACTCCCGCCATGTGGTCTACCTACTGTACTGCTCATAATTTAAGATGTTTCACATAAGACACTGAAATAGCTGTGGGTTGGACTGTGTTTTGAGTTCTGCATTTTGTCATCATGTTCCGACTGTAAATTTGTTAAGCAGGAAGATAATTGGCTAGATTGAATCAGGACCAGGCGGACTTGCTGACAGAGAAACACAAACATAGGAAAACTGGGTAATAATTGAAAGACACAAACCTGTTTACAAAGCCTGGCTTCATATCCAGACTGCAAATAATGAAGTCACGGAGGGGGCGCTTGTTTAACTCGATATCTCCCACAAGACCTGGAAGGTGAGTCAAAGCTGCTTTAAGTTTTTTTTTTTATGGATCTTAAGACACTGTTAATTAGTTTCCTTCAAGGTATCTAATTAAAAAGATAATTCAGCAAGACTTCTGCTGACTGGAACTTCTACAAAATCAGTTTACAGAACAACTCGTACCTTTGCGCTGGTCATCCAGGGTTTTCCCATAATTCACTCTTCCACAGTTCTCAACCAGTAAACTTAGAGTTCTTTTTCCCTTTGGTGGAAAAATACATAAAACATGAGAGGCATTACTGAAATACAGCAGTATTCCTTAATGGAAAGAATTAACAAAAAAAAAAAAAAGCCCTTTCACCTTGTCTAGCTTTAGTAATTGATCAAGGCCGATCTGAGTCTGCACTTTTCTGTAAGGTTGAAGTTTACTATTTAAAGATTTGTTGAAATAAACGGTCATTAGGTTTGCTGATGGCTTAATACTGGGACCTTGCTGCCAAAAACATCTATTGGCATCCCCTGCAGCTTTTACATGCTGTTAAATATTTACAACTTTATGCTTTTGAAAGTAACTAACAGCAGACTAGGTCTTAACTACATACAGAAGACACACACACACACACTCACACTCACACACACACTCACACATACTCACACACACACACACACATACACACACACACACACACACACATGTTTGTTTCACTATCTTTGTGGGGACCCATCATTGACAATGCATTCCCTAGCCCCTTACCCTAACCTTAACTATCACAACTAAATGCCTAACCTTAACTTACCCTAACCCTAACCATAACCTAATTCTAACCCTAATCCTAAAACCAAGTCTTAACCCTCAAACAGCCCTTTAACCTTGTGGGGTCCAGCATTTTGGGCCCCACAAGGCTGTGTAGACCCCACAAGTATACTGTATTCCCCGGTTTTTGGACCCCACGAATATAGTAAAACAAGCGCGCGCGCGCACACACACACACACACACACACACACACACACACACACACACACACACACACACACACACACGGTACCTTTCCATCAGGGAGTGCAAGTTCTTGCGTCTTATAATCCAGAACACCAACAAAATGTTTGTCCACAAAAACCTCGGAAGAAAAAGATTGTAACAAATATTTTAAAAAATGCCACATCAGAAACTACTCTTGCTATTTCTATAATTATTATTATTTGTATTACTACAATCAGTAATTCACTGAATTATAAATAAAAACTTTTGAAAACTCCAGGCTCCCACGTTTGATATTAACACCAGAGCAACTGGTAGCAGCCTGAGCTTGTTAATACTACTCCACACGTACAGTACACTGATCAGGGGTGTGATTTCTAACAGATTACAGCTTTAAATGTTCTCACAAACAAAAGTGTAAATGTGTGATTGTGGATGCATTATGTCGGCGTCTGTCCTCCTGTCCTGTCTTTACCAGTGCTCTGTCTCTGATGTTGTTCTTTGAGTTGAGGGTTCCTTCGCTGGTGATGGTGGTCTCATACAGCGTGTAGCCGTAAGACTGACCATTGTTATTGTTGACAGGGAGATTCTCCATGTTCACCGGCCTCTCTGACTTCAAAGGCTAAAAAAGTAATATGCATATAAAGAGCTTAAGACAGACACAAGGTTTGTTGTTGATACAATGTACCTTAAAGGTGCTCTAAGCGATGTTGGGTGACGTTACTTCTTGTTGACGTTCGAAGTATTTTCAAACAAAACAAGGCTAACTCGCCCCTCCCTCCTCCTCATCCCGTCCCCTCTCCCTCCCTTCCGTGCTTCCGTGCACTAACCCCCCCAACCCCCAACCCCCACCCCCAAATCCTTCTTGTCGGTTATTGACTGGAATGCTGGAACACTGTTTGTTATGCTTTGTGGTGGCAGGATTGTTTTTGTTGCCGTTTGTGGAGCCTGGGCTGTCTACAGAGACCACGTTTTTTTACAGTGTGTTGAGGGGACAGGCAGCTTGCGGATAGTGAGGAGATGTTTGCTGTATGTGACAAAAAATGTTGTAG
This sequence comes from Sander lucioperca, assembly GCF_008315115.2. Classification (NCBI taxonomy): domain Eukaryota; kingdom Metazoa; phylum Chordata; class Actinopteri; order Perciformes; family Percidae; genus Sander; species Sander lucioperca. The sequence goes on along the minus strand of NC_050180.1, from coordinate 30,161,403 downwards.
CCTAAAAAACACGTGACATCGCTTAGAGCACCTTTAAAAATCAGAAAATCATGTTTTTAAAGATGTTTTCTTTTTTTACATGAAGTTTGGTGTATTTAAACGTACAATATGTAATTTTCTGCTGTAAGGGGTCTCTCAATCAAAACAATGGATGTAAACACGGACTTTTGACGACGTCGTAAAGTGGCATTATGGGAGTTGTAGTTTACATTGTTTAACACAATTGCCGATTAAAATATATCTGTTTACAGATGGGTTTATCCATTATAGTTTTATCCACGTTACATTTAGTAACGTTTATTCATGTCATTCTGATAAAATAGCTGCAGTTTCCCCCACATAATTACGTTTTCTTGATTCGATTTGTATTGGTAGCTAGCTAGTTGACCAGTTAGCGAGAAAGCAAGCTAACATTACCACAAAAACCACAAAATCCCAATATATTTCACGTCAGTGTCACTTTTTGGATGTTTTCAGCATCAGGGGGGGAACGTTACTCAACACCGCTGAGAGACTTACTTCGCGGCTGGGGCTGGCTGCTGTGGGTGTGTCGTGTCCCTGGGCTGTTGTCCACTCTCATCCCAACTGAAGTCCCTTAGCGGCGGAGAGTGAGGCAGAATAACCAGGGTGGAATAGCTGGCTAAATTAGCATTTGATTTGTCTTCTATCTATAGCTACAGCTAACGTTAATTATAGCTGGCAAACGTAATCGTGGGTTAGCCCAGTGCTGTTTAACGTTAACTTTACCTTGATTAAAACAATTATACTTAAAATAAGTTAATGAGTGTGTTGAACGATGTTGTAACCTTATAACGTTCCTCACCAAGCATTAGCATGTCAACGTAGCACATAACGTTAAGCTGGATCGATCAATGTTGAAATGTATCAATAAATAAGATCTTAATCAATGACAAAAATGATGCTGTTTGGCAGAAAGCAAGCTGTATTACGGTTACTGAGTATTGTTCTTTCTGTGGCATTGTTTGATTTACAATTACTCTTGAACATATCAACTGGGTTCCCGTGTTTTAGGAAGTTAAGAGTAATTAGAGGGATCAAAGGTTTTACGACGCCACTGACAGGCAACTAAATGAAACGTCCCGTGTCATTAAAATAAAATAACTAGAGCTGTCAGCATTAACACGTTAATCGCGATGCGATTAAGGGCCGATCATAACGCGTTAATTTTTTTTTAATCGCATGCCGGCATTTATTAATTTATTTTACACTTCACTGGGCTTGGCGTGGTGCCTAACGGGCTACTATTTTGACCCTTTGCAGCACCTTTACTTATCATCAAGCTGCCATACTTCCTCCTGCTGCAGGCTGCAGGCATGATGGAGAAAGACAGCAGCAACACAACTCTGAATGGAGCTTTTTATTTTCCAAAACTCCCGGACGGCTTGTAGACAAGTTGAAAGCCATATGCACATTGTGTAAAGCCGAATTAAAATATCACCGAACCACGTCAAACTTGAGCTACCACCTACGAGCTAATTAACATCAGCATCGTAGAGGACTCGGGTCTTAAAGACGTACGTGGTTGGCATGTTCTGACCTGTCTCATTGCCGTCGAGGTGGACAGTAGTTTCACCATACACAGCCTGTACGACACGGAGAAAGCAGCCACACTGGAACTGCTGCAAGGTGCTGCAAACGCTGTCTCATTAACCGGTGATCACTGGACGTCAGTGAGTAATCAACATTATTTAGGAGTTACTAAACACTATATTGACTCTGGTAAGGATAGGGATTTTTAGTTTTTTAGTTAGGTACTTGGAGGAATTGTGCAATAATGACAGATTCACACATTTTTCTTTTGTTTACAGTAAATAAATAATAACAAATACAAATCTTAAAGTAAAGTTCATAAAGTAACTTTCTTTGCATTCATTTGATTCCCAATCAAGATCCACTGGTAAGAATGGCTTTCCATTGTTATTAATATGTACTTAAAAACAGTTCTGAAATGCAAAATAATACAATTTTAATCATGTGATAAAATATGTGATTAATCGCGATTAACTATAGAAATTCAGCGATTAATCGCGATTTAAAAAATGTATCGTTTGACAGCCCTAAAAATAACTTTCTCTGGGTTTGAACATCGTTGGAAACATTTGGGATAGTCTACACAACTTGACAAAATATATAACATAGGTATAGTCGTTTTTAGACATTTTAATGCAGAAATGTTACATATTGTACCTTTAAAGGGAACACGCAATCTCAAAACCACTCTCAATGCAGATTGGATCGTATGATTCCCACCACACAATCTCCCACTTGCAAGATGGCTTCACCCAAAGTGACAATTTATCAAACCTAATGAAGCTTTCCTGTCTGGCGTTCAGAGCAATTCTTGTATTCAGCAGCATTCTTTTGCATACCCTTGGGAGGTGCATTATGCACTCTTCACAAGACAATAAACACTCCCTGCTATGACACAATTAACCACGTACTTCCAAACACACAGATACAATATCAAACTCAGACATCCCACTCAGTCTTTCTGAAGCCTCTGAAGAGAAAACGCTCTTTTTAAACAAGTGTGTGTGGCTGGTCAGGGGCGAAGTAATTGTCGTCTCAGAGGGAAGCAAATTATTGCGACGGGGAGTGAATAATTAATGTTGTAAGCGACTGCCAGACGTGCTACATCTGGTTTGAATATAAATGCCCCTGAAGAGCATGATGTAAATGGCTGAACTATACTGGTAGACATGAAACTGAATAGACTCAATAACACCTTCCAAACAGGTTTTTAACCAATCACTTGGCGAGGGAAATTTTCTGTTGCATTTTATTTCTACAACAACCTGCTTTAAGTCATTAAGCTGCATCATTTGGTTGCTGCTTGTCGCTGAGCAGGCCACTAGTGCAGTCAGGAGAGAATGTCTTGCTCAGGGGCACCTCATCAGCAGTTGTTCATTAATGGAGGAGTGTTACTCATTTACTTCCCTTCTCAGACTTCCTCAATAGATCCAGGAGATCAAGCCGGTGGTGGACAATGGCTGCAAGCTCACTTCCCTCACTTTCAGATTACCACAGTCACGTCTGTACTTTACCTGGACTTCAGAGCTTCAAAGTACTGGTTGTATTTTTTTTAAATCAAGAAATGGAATGATTTTGTACAGGGGTTTGGTTTATGTATTACAGGAGCACATGCTACTGTGTATCTAATTATATGATATTAGGGGTATTACAATTCATTAGGGGTTAGGGGTATTTTTTTGCAATGCCACAACAAGAGCCACTAGATAACAGAAGGGTACTTTGCAACAACAGTTTGAGTTTCTCCAGGGGTTTTTAGTGACGCAATTTAATGCACCATTAATTTAAAGACGTGTACCTGAAGGCACCATGGAGTCCCTTTGGAGCGGACATGCTTTACCTTTGTTGTTTGTTTACTTAACTCTCTCACAGGAAGGCAAAATGTTGCCACACCGGTGACTTCAGGGAAGCAGGTGTCTGAAAAAGTCAAGCTGCAGGCTAAAGATAAATTAACATTTACCTGTGTCTTTAGCTGCATGCTACCAGCTGGTTAGCTACGCTGTGTCTATTGTTGTCTTTTTTCTTCGGACGTGTACAAGTAAGCGGGTGTGGAGAGAGAAAAAAATACTGGGGGGGTCGCCGATCCTGCTTCTGATTTTGATCAAATTTTCGTTATTGTGGCACCCCTATTGGTTATCATGTGGATAGACCAAATGCCATCCTGGAAGATGTGCAGAAGATATTGACGGTTACTTCATATATGATGTCAATAGAGATACGGTAGTGATTTGCTTGAGGTAATTACATGGACAGAATCAAAAGAAAAAACAATGCCAATAGGTACAAGAGCACAGGTGACTACTGTGATTATTTGTGTTATTGTGACCGAATAGTGGGGTTGTTTCTATCACTGCTAATGTTGATTGACTGTAAAATATGGCTAGCAAAGCTGGTAACCGATTATAATAACTACTGGCAACGGGTAGTTAACAGATGTAATATGTCATATCAATAGGGATAGGAAGCTTGTGCTACTATAACTGGTTCTGTAAATACACCTGTCCTCGGGCTGGGATAGTCTTAGGGAATCAGACCACAACGGACTGTGCACATCCACATAATTAACATCAAATGCTCTTCGCTTTATTTGATTGGTTTGTGTGTACTGCTTATGGAGTAAATACACAATTCATGTATTATTGTTGTCTGTCAACAACCTTCTGACTCTGTTTTGAGCATTACTACACAGGTGATGTTTATTATTTATGTGCCTTCAATTTTGGCACTCTGTGCATCTGTGGCTTACCTTGTCAGTGAAATGCAGACTGTCCCACAGAGACAGGTGCTGGTGGATGACAACAGGCTGGTACGCTCTCCTTTCCTGATGAGAGGGCAGTTCAGGTAGAGGCTGGGCTGGAAAACAAGGAGGCAGTTATTCTGTCTGTATATGAATTCATTTTCATTTTTATTCTTTATTTGCCCAGGGGAGGCAAAGAAGTTAGTACAGAAGAAGTACATTGCCCACATGTACATACATTTGTTCTTAGGCAGAAATCTCTTAAAACTTGCCAATGTAAGAACTGTTGCACCTACATACAGTATTACACCTGAGAGAGAGAAAGAAAGAGGGAGCCAGAAGATGGCTGTTTTGCAAATTTAAATAATTGTAAACCATTTAAAGCTTAAAAGCAAACCATAGCAATGTCTTTTGTGTAGATCTGGTACTAAGAAAAAGTGGTGATGTGTTAACTTTTTGGCCTGCTTTAGCTTAACCAGCAAAACATGAGTAGGAGTCTTCCTCCTTTAAAGCCTTTGAATCACTCGATACCAATCATAAAAGTGACCTGTCCCTAGGAAACTGCTTTTAAGGGCGTTTTCACACATACCTCATTTGGTCCGGACTTTCGGACTTTTCAGTTTGATCCAAACCAAAATTACAGGTGTGAAACCTCCCCCGGACCACGGTCCGGATCAAAAGACCAAATTTTGGTCCGACCAAAAGAGGTGGTCTCGGTCCGGACCAAACTGAACCATGGTCCGGTTCGTTTACAGTGTGAAAGCATTTTTTGGATGGTTCGGACTTTCGGACCAAATAGAAGAAGCTCTGGCAGGCTCTCCTTGTGTTACAAGACTGGGGAATAGCTCGGTGCTTAGCCTGTACATGAGAGAGTGATGGTGAATGCGCTCAGAGCAGACAGCTGTCGGCTATCAGAGCAGAGAATACATCAGCAGTTTATTTGTTAAGTGGTAGTAAATGTACAGTGTAGGTTTCTGTTTGTCTCTGAATAAATTCTCCAGAAAGTTCCAGTGTCTTGCTTCTCAACATCACAACAAAACGAAAAGAGCCGCGGCAGTAGGGGAGAGCAGCAGTCAGTAGGGGAGAGCAGCAGTCAACTGAAAAAACTCTGACACAGAGAGAGGGTACGAGAGGACGGGGAAGCCTGTCTACAAACCAATCAATTATAAGTATCTGGAGACGCAGCTCACGTATGTGATGACGGCAGGACGTAGTTTTGTCACGTATAGATCTTTAGTGCGCTTGCATAACTGCAGTGTGAAACCAAAACTTACCGGATCAAATGTATACAATGTAACAAAAACATGAACCTTGGTCCGGACCTTGGTTCGGACTTTCATGTGTGAAAACGCCCTAAGGCTCCTTGGGTGAGCCCTTTGCCCTCCACAGCAGCATCCAGTGTAGTCCATGTTGCAAAACAGTCTCTTTACAACAATTAACAGTGGTTATCCTACCCCTCACTGTTTTTAAAGGTGTTAAAGCATGCAGAGACACCAGCGGTCCCTCTGAAAAAGGCTTGACAGCATTTCCTATCACCAAGTGGTAACATCTGGATCACTTAAGGAAAGCTTTCGAGGATAATGGCCAACATCTTTCTCCTAAATAGCTCGCTTGCAAACCAGTGCCATTGTAAGTATATATAATGTGGCAAAGCTAAGAGGGGAAGAGTATCTGTTGAAAATACATTTCTATAAAACTATGTCACAGATTTGGAACAAAGCCCATATTATCCCAAAATGTCCCATATAATCCTGTATGGAAGAGATTGTGTTATTTATTTGTCATTTGACTTTCTTCGCAGAAGATCGTCAACTGATGATTACAAAAATAAATACGTCAAATCATAAACTGCTTTAAGATAAATGGGTACCATCAATAGTGAGCTGGCATACTGCAAGTACACAGACATACTGTGTAGTGCAGATGTATGTGTAGCTTGTTTAGGTTATATACTGTATCTGTAGTTTTTGACAGCTTTGTAATAATAAGACAAACCCCAAAGCGTAAATGTCACAGGCCTACTTTAGAGCCATGTTGTTGTCAAAGATTTTTGACAGATCATGCTGAATCCATGCCAGGTTATGCAAAAACAAAACCACAGGGAAAAGAGTAACTGACACACTGTACATGATTTGACAACCAAACAACAATAAAATGATCTAATTATAGAATTGTGTCATGTGTTTATAGTTGCTGAGCAGAACAAAAAGCCTTCTCAGACTCTCATATCCAGGCCACTGCTCATTGTTCAGCAGACTACAAAACATAAGGAGTATTCACGCACATGCAGCTTGTCAAACTATCTTCAATCACGATAACTCCAGGCAAATGATTACTTTGTTTTGTTGGATTCAATCCCAGATTGCCAAAAGCTACATTTTCATTTGTGGCCACAAAACACCTGAGACTTCTGCCCCCAACCAAAAACCCTTGTTTTACAAATAGAGAAAACTGCAAAAGACATAAACATGATAAAAGGCCTAGTATGTAATTTTCACAATGGGTGGTAATTGAGGGTCTTTGACTTGGGCAGACATCTCACACACATGCACAAACAAACACAAACCCATATCTAACCCGTGCTTGTAATCATATGCTAAGTTATCCTACTTTAGCCAACAGAGAGCAGGTTCTACAAGGAGAATTAACTTACGTAAGTGGGGATCTGAAAGGAAAGGGAGAGAAAGAGAGACAGAAGATGTGGGGCCTGACTCAGCAACAACACACGACACTCACCGTGGTAGTGGCTGAATAAATTCCTCAGAAGATGGTACTTGGTGGTGTAATCCCCAGCCTCGGATAATGGAGCATCGTAATCTAAAAGATAATGCGCTATCAGAACAGCAGGCTCGGGAGCCGGAGAGAGGCAGGGATGCCTGTTACGGTGGCAGATGCTTTCACTGTGCTCCCCTATCAAACATCTTGGAACAGCAGTGGGCCGAGACACATTTTAGGGTTATCTTGACAAAAAAATTGAGCCTTTTTGAGGCAAAAAGGTAAAAGGCATTCACAGGAGTAAACACAGGTATGATGACTGCTGAAGGTCAGAGGTGGTCTTCCCTACTGGGGAACAGGTTTAAGAATTCTCCTCTTTTCTCAAGAACGAGGTCATTACAATGTTAAGTACCCTAGAGAAGGATATAAAACCAATTGTACCATCTTTAATTTACATTTTCCCGTGCATTTTATTAGGTAATGAATTCATTAATGCACACTGCATATTCAAATTTCAAAGCAGCCGAAGGTCAGAGGCTCAGGAGTAGGGATAGCGCCATCTACAGACATTTTAAATATCCTTATTATGTTTTAACCTAAATCCAAAATCAGGATACAAACTGCAGAAGTGTTAAGTATCTCTGGCTATTAAAATGCAGTTTTGTGTTGAATGCTTGTGGCATGAACTTAGTTCAAACCTGATCAATCAACCCTGTATGTGATGGGGTTCTCCTAACTCACAAGGAATTTTGTTCATTCAAATGATACAAAATGCTGGTCACAAACAGATTCATGACACATACCGTAGCTTGTGACCATAGGTTTAGGTGCTGGTATTCCAACAGCAAACGCTCCACTCATGAAGCCAAAATTTGTCCCTCCGTGGAACATGTAGAGGTTGATAGACATGTCCAGTTTAAGGATCTCTGTGACCACAGGTATCATGTCTGTCAAAAAATAAAAAGACAAATATAACTGAATACTTAAAAAGTCTATAATTTATCTTAATTATTCTGATATAGTGAGCAAATCAGAGAATAACAAATACAATGCTAAACATTAAAACCCACAAGTGACAAAAAGAAAAACATATCCACTTAACTTTTCAATATTCCTATTGCCCTCAATTCCAAATCAATTGAAACATGTGACAGACCTCAGCCCCACATACAATTACAGGTTACTATAATTTATTACGGGGCAAAGCTCACACCCATAAAGAATTGCCTACCTCCTTGCACAAATTGGCTTCCTAGATTTTGCAGTGAACACAGCAGAGCAAGTAATTAGGTATTTAAATTGGACTTTAGCAGTCAAATTGGACTGACTTTAATGGTTTGAATCAAGGACATGAGCCCTAATGAATAACAATTGAGCAGGGTGAGTGACAGAGCCAGACTCGGTTGGTTTCATGGTGGTGGTACTAGCTGTGACCAACTGCTGGGTGTGTTGCAGTCTACAGAGCACTGAACTGTCAAGGACATGAATCCCCTCTGAATATTCCAGCGTTCATTTCATAGCTGTGACACTTTCTGCATGGCTAGGGTCTTTTTTTCCCCCTTTCCATTTCTCACTGAGGAAAAAATACATGATAAAGCCTTTCATTTTCAGAACATTTTTAAGTTGTGGATGGCTGCTGGGAATGACAGAGAGTAAAAAGGAAGCTTGAGGTAGCACTGTGTTTGAAATGGGATGTTTCTGAGAGCACTCAAGATGGTGATAGCAGGGTGTGTGTGACTTCCATTAATCTTTACAATTGTCAAACAGGTGTTTTTATGAATGCACTTGATGCATGCATATTATGTATTATGCATGTGGAAAGTCACAAAGTACATTTACTGTTAATATTTATTTAACAGCTGTAATACTTTACTAATTAAGATGTTTTATACAAAATGATAAATCAAATCAGGTCCTTTCAGTCGATGATTTAGTCCATAATTGAGTCCTAGCTCATAATTTTCTGAAAAGATTTGATATGAATATTCCAGCCGTTTTTCAAAGCAGATCAATTTGTTTAAAGTATATTCTGAAATCAAGTTATTTTTTTGTTTCTAAGTAAGATTTCTACATTGTTGTTTTATTCCTTAAGGATCTGAATCTTTCCACCACTGTAAGTGGGTGACGTGATACACAGTCCTGCCAATGGTTTCACACTATTCAACTTGGTGCAGTAAGGAGCCAAGAAATATAGCAATGTACCAAGAAGAAGAAGAAGCCTAATAGCAAGTAATCATAAACAGTGTCAATTTGATTTCAAATTCTTCCAAAAATATGCTCCGCCAATGTTTTATGTGTTTAACACCTTTGTTAGTCCACAAGGATACACACGTGGATGTAAACCTAACTTTGTCCTCAATCTCACATATTTTTCAATGCCTTATGTTTAGATGCAGGCAGTTAAATATTGCAGCACATACAGCCTGATACATATAAGACATAGCTGCAAATAATTAAAGTACACAATGTTATGTTCCCATCAACTGAAACCTCATTTAATGCAGCTAAGGGCAAGTCAGTCCTAGTGTGTATCCGTGTGTGTGTACGTGTAGCTACAGCATATGTGGATACAGTGGAAGTGCGAGGGCGTGAGATGAATGTGACTCCTGCAAAGCGTAACACCTTCACCTGGGTTCAGTACAGTCAGTGAGAATCAGAGCAGCACATTTTGGAACAATCCTGTACAAAGACATGTTTGAAAAATCTGGCCTCTGAACATGAAGTATGTGGCTCAGAGACAAAGTCGAGAGGATGGGACACAGACTTTGGTTTGTGATACTTGGATCACAATCCACCATGCATGAAAAGTATAAATCTCTGACAAAGCCACAAAACAAGGAAGAAATGACCATATGCTAAGCTGTACATCCCAGCTGCACTGAGTGGGCTCTGTGCCTTTTTGTAAAGGAACAACAGCGTTAGAGAGACTACCTTGCACTCAGTCTGGATAATTTATCTTACACAAACTCCAAAGCAGTGAGCTTGTCCATACCCTGGCTTTCCCCTGGCACAAAGACTGTTTTATTCTCAGCAGAAAAAGGTTTGTCTTAAGCCTTTCTTACCCTAAGACACTGAGACTCTATGTTACCCTCAAGACAGTCTGTTTTACCTTCACAGGGTCTGTATTGGCTCGCAACACAAAACCTGTCTTACCCCTGTCTCAAATTAGCCAGTATTATCGACCCTCTGTACAGAAAGAAATCGTTTCACCCTCAACAAAGAATCCACCAGCAAAAGTCCTGTCTTACTCTCGCAGGAACACCTGAGTCTTGTCAGGAATTCTATAGCTCTCTCTAAAGAAAACCTGTATACCCAATTCTAAGTTAGTCTTACCCTCAGCTGTGTACACATGATGAAGGTCCCCCCAAAGATCGAACCAGCCAGACCAGTACTCCATCACCAGCTTAGGCTTGTTAGGCTAGTGGGAGAAAAAAAAAAAAGGTTAAACAAAAGATACGTCTGGATGTTCTTTCAGTAACTACTTTATTGCGCGTGCACAAACCTTGGATAAATTGTCTAAAAGATTAAAGATATTCTTTCATATTATATATAAATATATATTCTTTTGCTTTTAAGGTAGGTAAGTAACCCCAAAGTTTCACTTGGATTTAACTGGGCCATCTATTTACTGGAAAGAGCAAAGAACTGCTAATGATGCGTCTGCTTGATGATAAGTTTGATCTTTGATTAGATCAGAAAACACACAAATAAGACTCACTTGTATTCCATCGAGATACTTGATGTCATTCGGGTTGAGTTTCTGGAAATTGATGGTTTCTAGTGCTTTAGACACAAAAAGGTAGAACAATAGTGTTATTACATATACATGTACAAACTAACAAAGATGTAGAGCATCAGTTCAAACTAATACCAAACAGAGCTTTATGAGTTGTTATTGTTTAGAGTTGTGCTTAAACCCCAAGCTTCTTTTCTTGTCTTCAAAGAAGTATTAGCAGGTTAACATAGCACCTTAGACTTTCGTAAATGTATGTAAAGCAAACTTCTCTTCAAATCACAAAGTTATCAGGCATTAAAGCTGTCTAACGTACGCTTCTGCATTAGGAATCAGCCAATGAGGCATTACACTTTAACTGTTGTTGCACCTAACATGCAAATCAGGATTAAGAAATCTGCATTTATAAAAAAAAAAAATACCCAGAGGAGGGTTTATAACAACACTCTGGAGGATCCTGGCCTGCAATTATGATGATGACAATGCATGGTTTGCAATGATAATAAAAACAGAAATACCCTTCATCTCAGTGAAGAACAACCTTATTGTTGCATTAAGACAATGTTTGCTAATGCATGTGCATTAAAATAACATATGTGTCAAAGAAAATATTTTCATATTGCGGCATCACATGTTTATGCCATTGTACTTGCAAAAGGAAGAACTTTCTGGTACAACACAGAATCCTTTGTGTGTATTTGTGAACAACAGCTGCCTGACACCAGGGGCCACCCTTTGGTTCAGACCTCTTGTCGTTGTGTGAAAATACACCAGCCAACATACTGTATGTGTTATTTTGTTTGGGTGTTTGCATGCACAGTCTTGTTTGTCTGTCAGCCCATCTGACAATACCTCCTTTCACTCCGCCACGCTTTAGTCCTTCCCTGTTGTCTGAGGTCAGCAGCAGCTCTGTGATGCCCCTTGACAATAATGCCTGGAAAGAATGAGGATTATGGAGGCAACTAGACAAAACAGTGGAAGTACTTTCTGAAATATAATTGACACTTATTTTCAAATTGAGTGAACGGGAGAGTGAGTAAAGGACAGCAGGGAGGACAAAGTAAATAAGTGCACTCTCATCTAGGAGCTGACAAGCATTGTCCAAATAATATACTGTACAATTGTGTTTCTTACCTCCTTCATGAAAGGCATGTAATCTTCATCTTTAGCAAAGGAGCCATATTCATTCTCCACTTGAACTGCTATAATTGGGCCACCCTTGGAGTACTGCACATTAATTATGTGAATAGAAGACATATATTAGGGCCTGGCAGCAGTTCTTGACCATTCCCCAATACAGCTGAATTTTAAAAAGACTGTGAAATGGAAATCAGAGCTTGTTCAATGATGCATGGCGCTGATAAAAAAAGAAAATATGGCTGGGAGGACACAAGTTGAACTATTTAAGTGTTTATGATGCATTGTATTGTTAACAATGGTTAACATAATGATCAACAGCTGCTAGTTATGGCAGTTTAGGAGGTGGTAACAGAAATATTGCATACAGAGATGAAATATGATTGTGAATACAAGGATTCTATCTAAAAATAATAGAAAATATTTTTGGGCTTGGATACTTTTTTAATTAACTGGCAGAAGCATGCATGCATGTAACCATGAAAACTCTAATTTAAAAATTCTATTTTGAGCATATAAGTTTTAGTGATAATTTAATTAAATATTTGGTCTCGTATACTTTTTCTAGAAAGTACCTGATGTGGAACAACTTTCTTCATGAGTTGATTAAAGAAGGAGTTGACTGCAGCAGTGAATCCTGGGTAGGTTGTTCTTAGTTTCATGTTTTGATCCCGTAGCAGCCAACTGAAAATAAATCACAACAAAACCTTTAAAATGTCCAAAAAGCAAAATATCACACAAATTCCTCAAAGTGCTGTGCTGGGAACTCTCTTTAGGTTTTTTTTAGAACATAATCGTACCAACCTAAGCATGACTATCATAAAGTGCAGTGCAGAGGAAGTCATGCTTCACTGCGTGCCCCTAGAAACACTCTGTTTTGATGATTATCAAATAAATATTACCTCAACCCTACATTCCCTGAAGGCAAAACTACTCCAAAAATACCTACTTCCAGTCTTTTTCCCTCCAACATTCACCCCATTATCTGTTCAAATCTATTTTGATTACAGAACTAAATGAATTCATCCTTTCAGGGAGATATGCCTGTCAGATTTAATTATCGTTCTCTCTCACACCTCACTAAAAGTCTGGTAAATCATCAGTGACTTTCATCTGAGTAACATTAGAGGTTACTTACATGATGCAAAATGTCCTGTCTTACACTGTATGTAAAGGTCTGTTGTCTTTGTATCATATAGGTACAACACTGTAAGGTGGGCAAATCTCATCAAGACAAATTCTTTGTTGTATAGTATGTAGCAAGACGTCTGGTTAAACTGGCCAAACAGATGACAGAGACAGCACACTTGAAATAATTCACATAACTAAATTATTTTCACAAGTTTAATGGATTTAGCCTGCAGCAAAGATACCACTAACAAACTGATTATCTGACTGAACAATTAATTTCCAAGCCAGTGTAAGGGGTTACTTTGGCACCCCATTGGCTATTCTAAAATAATGCTTTACAATGTATGGCTGTAAGGCATATACAAAAGATAACACTTAATTGCAATTGTTACCTGGGTAGTCCCCCTAAATCCCACTCAGCACAGATGTACGGCCCTGGACGTAGAATCACCCAGAGGCCCAAGCTGGCTGCAAGGCGGAGGTAGGCTCTAAGAGAAGGATATAAAATGTGCAAAAAGGGGTTGTCAATGAGGTTGATTTATACAATACATGACATCACTACAACTTAAAATGTTTACTACAGCAGATATAAAGTGTGGACAGATAGTTATAATCAAAGCAGATGTTTAATTGTTAATTATATGTCATTCATTCTCAAATATATAATATAATTTTTTCTCATATTCAAATCATATTTTTTTGTTTTGAGGTAGCATGTGCTTCCAGCACTAGACTTGACGGCAAGCAGCACATTTGGTGGAACGCCAACTTATCAATGAATCAAGAAGCACTGATACTGATTGAGTGCACAGCTAATTAATCAAAAAAACATTTCTTAAGGGTAAACCTAAACCATTCGCTGCAGTATCAAATTATCAAAGCCTGTGGAAAGCTGAGCCCTTCTGCAATGCAACAGTGCCATCTGCAGGAGTCTCAGGAGCATTCCCTTCATTGTTCCTTACTCTAAATCCAACTGATCCTCAAAGTTGAACACCCCTCGCTCAGGCTCATGCAGGTTCCACGGCACATACCTGAAAACAGAAATAAAAGTGATGTTTTTTTATGTGCTTTTAGTATTTTAATGGTAATGGATTTTAGTGGTTTATAAAAGTATAAGACTGCATTTGATTCTTGAAAAAAAAATCAACTGCTATGTCCCTTTTTCTTATTACTCGTGAATTCTGCTCTACTTTACTCAGATTTTATTTGATCTGTGTATTATCTTCTCCAGTGAAACAACAATGTGACATGGTTTATTCTGGTGCTTTAAGGTACAGTGTCTTCAACCAGCAATGAGTTGCAGTAGGAGCCTACGTTGTGAGAGTATTGAGGCCACAGGCCTTCATCTTTAGCAGCCGGTCCTCCCAGTAGCCTCTGGGGACACGGAAGTAATGGATGGACCCCCCCAGGATGTGGAAGGGTTTTCTCTCCAGAGTGAACTGAGACGAGTTGGCCCTCAGACCCTCCACACGGCTCATTCTTTCTACTTCAAGGCGATTCCTAGGGGGCAAAATACAGTTTACAACTGAAAAAGAACTAGTGCAACTGGATCAAACCATGAAGACATTTGAGACATATATCTACAGTATGAAGCGAGCTTGTGAACGAATATGCCCATGAGCAAAATATTCAAACCCGGTTGCACCTGTTCAGAACTCTGTTATCTCTGCATTTGAATGTAATCATACCAAGAGAGACACAAACTGGGGCTTGTTGAAACAAAATATAGGTCCGTGGTTCAAGGCCAGATTTATAGGCTCGGACCTTATCGCCAGCTGCACTTTGTCAACTTCTCTTCAAGTTCTCTTCAAAGTATGAAAAAGTCGCAGAACGAGGTCTCGGAAAATTCACGCAGAGTCAGAATCAGATGTGAAAAAGAAGTTTTAATGTGCACGAAAGATAACACAGAAAAACCCCGAGCAAGTACCGGTAAGCTTGCTAAAGGGTCCTTTGTCTAACATCGCCTTATATCGTTTTAGAAGGAAGATCCTCATGTGGGACGCTCCAATTATCACCCTCAGAACATGCGTGTAAATCTTCAATTGGCTATTTTCGAAGCTAAGACCACCTCTTTTAGGATTTTTCCACTAGATGAAGTCATTTAGCTGATCTTGCGTTTCGCGTGCCTACGTTTAACGCGTTTGGGCTTGGTGCCCGCCATAGATTTATTGTGGCTACAGCGGCGGCCATCCTACTGCGGCTGTAACAATGGTAAGCCATCTGTGGCTGTTTGCAGCTGCACAGCGACAACTGAAGGTGATCCAAGGAGGGAGAAGGTCTCTTCCCTATACAAACTAAAATACATATCATCTTTTATCTAGTATCATACTTGCTGTACATTGTATATTTCCCATAACTCAATTAAAACTGATTTTATCACATTTTGCCACAACAGGCTAAGAACGTGTTCTCGGTCATCTTGCAGTAGGCTAATCTAAGGATAATCATTGATGGCTGATTATCCTAAAGCCATTTGATTTTGACAACTAATCAATTTATGATATTACAAAGCTCTCTACTAAGTACCTATTTACATAATTCAGCATAATAATACAACAATAACATGATCTCATTCTGATCAGCAGAAAAGATTTACAGTGAGACTTCCATGGTGATTTGACCTCAAAACAGGATAAAGTGAAGTGTAACAAAGTGACAGGTAACTTGTTATGTGTAACGTTAGTCACGTTCAGTGTCCACTGTCCAGCAGGTGAGAGTTCACAGGTAACTTGCTTGGTTTCTTAAGAATAGAGCTGGGTAGGAATGTATGAATATAGGCAGTAAAATACTAAGCACACACAGTCAAGCTTATATTATAGGACACCATGGGGAAGCTCGAACATAACATTCGAAGTTTCAGTGGGCGCGGTTTCATCCAGAAACATATCTTCATGCATGACACTTGTTAGTGTAATGTTTAGATACTTTCTTCAGGCTCATATTAACTGTTGAAATGTCTGGCTTACCTTGTAAACTGATAGGCAATTATCGCTCCAACAGCAAAACACAGCAGGAGAAAATATCTTTGCTTTAGGGTCAGACGAAGCCCAACCCTCGATACGCTTTCCATTGGCAATAACACCATTTAAGTAACACTTGCACGTTGAACGTCTCTTGTGTAAATGCGACTTAACGTGCATAACGTTATCTTTTGTGGACTAGAATCCCGTTATCTTAATGTATACGATTATGTCACATCTAACGTTATAGGCTAACGTTATTCCAGTTTCGCAAAAACGATATGATAACGCCAGTGAAGTTGAGCTACCCCACATTCACACAAACTTCCGGGATTACTAATTCAAAAAAACTAAACATGTCTGTGGAAAAATGAATGTAAAACTAGCTAGTGTGACCAGTATCTGATGTCAGGGGAAGCTAGCGTTAGTATAGCCTAACGTTAGTTGTCCAAAAGTAAACACAAACACCCGAATGTAGGCTGTACTCCTGTAGGGACCGTCCCAAAATTACGCTGCTGAAGAAACGCAGAACATTAAGACCAAGGGTCTAATCAGCATCAGGCCTGTACTTTATTTGCAAATAGCATTTGGTGTATGCAGTGACATTATTGAATATTTCTCTCTAGTATTTTTTTATAAACATGTAGCTACAATTTGCAAAAATACAATGTAGCCTATTATGTGAAGCATCGGTGGAGCGGGGTGGCTAATTGGGCTTAAAGCAGCCATATTATGCTCATTTTCAGGTTCATAATTGTATTTTAAGGTTGTACCAGAATAGGTTTACATGGTTTAATTTTCAAAAAACACCATATTTTTGTTGTACTGCAGTGCTCTCTCTCACTGCTGCAGCTCCTCTTTTCAGCTGGTCTCTGTTTTAGCTACAGAGTGAGACCTCTTTTCTTCTTCTTCTTCTGTACTATCTTTGATTTCACTTGCACATGCCCAGTAGCTCAGATGTAGATCATGTCAGCTAGCTAGCTCCATAGACAGTAAAAGAAAGGCTGTTTCTACAACTTCGGTCAGTTACAAGGCAGGATTAGCTGGGAGACTTCTAAATGAGGGCGCACATGTAAGTAGTTCTTTTGGAGATTATGGTGAACTTGTGTGTGTTGTAGCAGTGCTTTGCTATTGAAAACGAAGTAGCATGCTAGCGTTAGCATGCTAGCGTTAGCATTAGCGTTAGCATGCTAACGCTACGAGCTAATGGTTGCGGTTAGGCTGCTCATTTCGGCTTGTGACGTCACAAGCCGTGCCGATTTTGAACAGCTCACCCAGAGACTGAAGGCAGGACACATTCAGAAACCGTATCTCACTCTAAACAGCATGGATGGATTTTTTTCAAAGTTTGTATGTGTGTGGAAGCACCAGAGACACAACATAACACCCCAAATCCCAGAAAAAGTGATTTTTTCATAATATGGGCACTTTAAGCCCCGAATGTTTTGTCAAAAGCCCCGAATCTTTTAGGTTTTTTAAAATAACTTCAACTTTGTTTCATTTCCTCTCTCAGTCTTTCTGACTGGAGCAGCAAAAAATGAAACAAAAGCTCTATTACCGTGCGTGGTGGCGGACGGTGACGCATCGCGCATCACTTGTTTGCCAACTGCCAATAAAAACTAACGAAGAAGAATATAAATCTTCTTCTTCGTCGTTAACGTCATCAGGGGCTGGCGGGCTGTTGTCATGTTGTATGTTTCATCGGTGTCGCGAGCTTACTGGCTAACCGGCTGAAGTTATGGATATAACAACGTTTTTTATACAGAACAGGAACACTAGTAACCATAATAACAGACCTCACCGGCCGGAGAGATTCAGGAGCAGCGTCAGACGAACCGCGGCCAAGCGCTGCAGGTTTGTGAATCCGCTGTTGTAACTCTTGAGTTAAGTGACTGTATTGCTGGCTAGCTAGTGAGTTAACATTATTAGTTGTTATTAAGAGAAATGTGGGGTGGGGGGGGGGCAGCTTGTATCAAATGCTAAGTTATCTCAGGGCATGTTTTACAGCTAATCTCGGCACATTAGTGGGATAAGAAGGGAGACTAATTGAGAAATATAGTGATAAAGAAGATCAGAAAGACATAAGAAAGTTTATTTCCTCCTCCTGATGACAACAATTCCAAGTACAGATGCATCAATATCACTGGAAAAGTGATTTTTTTTTTCCCCCCATACTTTAATTTAAATAGTAAATATTTAATACTACATTCATTACATAAAAACCTTTTTTACCTATTGCACTCCACTGTATACTGCCCACCTGTGGTGTAATTTTAGTGAGTCGAAAATTAAAAAACTTCAAGTGGCTTATAATGATGCAGTGAGAATTGTGCTTAAAATCCCTAGGTGGAGTAGTGCCAGTGAAATGTTTGTGTCTAACAATGTGCCCACTTTTAACGCTGTTTTAAGAAATGTTATGTATAGATTCATGTGCAGACTGACAGGGTCTAAGAATATGATCATTGTGTCCATAGTTGATGTTTCTAAGAGTGACACAAGGTACACATCTTGCTTTTGGAAACATTGGACTCGAAGCCTGTATATGTTCTTATAAATGATGCCTCACCGTCACCATTCTTAAATGTTTTGTATTGTTTTATATTTATATATATATATCTATATTGTGTTGTTTCTATGGACCTTTGTGTCTTGAGTAAAGTTGATTGATTGATTGATTGATTGATTGATTGATTGATAAAAAGTAAAATATTTTTAAAGCCTTTTATTGTTTTAATCTTGATGATAAGGGCTTTGTATATCCACCTTATTTTTCAACTTTGAAGCTAAGTAAGCTATTTTCTGTGAATGTGAGAGACTTCCGGTTCATAGGGAAATAACGAGATGAATAACAAGTGCTATTAATGATAAAAATATTTGTGCTACAAACTAGTGTTTACAATTATGACAAATTCAATACATCAAAATAATAGGGTAGGGTAGAAAAATACCAGTTTCCAATATCAAGAAGCATAACAAGCTTTTTTGTACAGCTAGAAATAACTGTAAGCGGATGACATCGGATGCCAGACACATTCCATTTACAAATGTCCGTGCCACTCTTCGGTGAATAATAAGGTGGATACCATAGGCCAAAAAATGTCCCCTAAAAAGGTGTTAGGTTAGGTTTGTTTGATTGTTAGTTGTATGTTTGCCTCTAATTGATTTGTGCTTATCATTTCTTGCAGGATTATCAGAAGTGCTGCCGCTCTTTTTCCTCTCGATACCATCACTACCCTCCTCACCTGGCCTTCATCCTCACCTGGCCTTCATCCTCACCTGGCCTCCATCCTCACCTGGCCTTCATCCTCACCTGTACTACTTTCTTTCTAAATTTCTATTTTACCTGTTAAGGATAATTTTTGTATAAATTGAAATGCATGAATTAATAAATTGTTCTTGTTTTAAAACAGATTTTTATTGTTTTATTATATTACATTATTAATACTTGTGTATTGTTTAAAAATACACGATAAACCTTGTTGTGCAGTTAAAGCTTCAATTGTTCTTTTTTCCATTTCATGGATTCTGATGGAGCAAATTTATCAGCTAAGCACAAACTAAACAGAACTGAACTCTTAAGATTAGTAATGATGTTTACACCAAATTCCAATTTTACCTATGTAGGCTAACTTAAAAACAGTCAGATAATGCTTGCCTCTTTTTAGTTGCCAGGGGTGAAAATGAGTCATCCTTAACATTGTTGGTGTTTTGGATTCACTACAGCTGGAGAACAATTAAATACAAAATAGGTTGTAGGCTCTACTGGGTGATTTTTTATTTTTTACTGAGTAACTATCATCATTTTCCCAGATAGTGTATAGAATTTTAGGCATTCTATTATCTCAAACAGCCTGAAAAATAGTGCATTTAGCTGACGTAATTGGGAAAAAAATCTCCACCGGGGGAGCATGCCCCAGGACCCCCCTAGGTTTGGGCTAAGCCCCGAATGTTTATATTGTCTGGCTCTGCCCCTGATGTGAAGTTGTTTGACAGCTCTCAGTTGACAACATTGTATGCAATATTTTGTCTATTTTGTTAAATAGATAGCCTATGTCAGACAATGTAGACTGTGAAACCAATCATCTGCAATTTGCTCTTTTTCATCTGTAATTTGTTGTAGTGCTCCTTGTTCTATGGTTTTGAATTTCCATCTTATTAATAGATCATAAAATGTTGATGTGCTCTAGAAGCAAAAGGAAATAAACACCCCAACTATATCCTAAGTGGGGCAGACAAGACGAAACATGACACAAACACAAACACTCACACACACACACACACACACACACACACACACACACACACACACACACACACACACACACACACACACACACACACACACACACACACACACATTCATGCTATTACACACTAACTTCTGACCACGGTAGCACTGCATTACCTTATTTTTAGGCTTTAATTAATTTAGAACCACTATAGGGCATTAGACTATATCATGAGGCCAATATTACCGTGTACAATGTAATGCCTCCCTTATCTGACTGAGAGAGAGAGAGAGAGAGAGAGAGACAGAGAGAGAGAGAGAGAGAGAGAGAGAGAGAGAGAGAGAGAGAGACACAGAGCACTATTATATTATTTGTTCTGAAACAACAATAGTTTCCCTTATTCACAGTGTTTGAGGCCTCCCAGCACCATCATCCCTTTACATCCTCCCTGGCAAGCTCAGCTGTAAGGTACAGCAATGTTTTGATGTCATTGGGAATTTCTGTTCTATTCTGCATTTGAGACTTTGGGACTTTCATATTCGGTCTTGGTAAGTTTTTATTTTTATAGTGATTTTTTATTTTATTTTTTATTTTGTGCCATTCATGTTCTTACTATGTACAATATATTACTCAGATGCTTCATTTGAAGTAGCCGACTGTTTATAAGGTTTTATGACAGTAACACATGTACACCTTTGAATTGTATTATCCAACATGTATGACATGCTTCAGAAGTTTTGTCCCCACCAGACATTACCCTAAGGTGAGAAGAATGAGCCGTGTGGAGGGTCTGAGGGCCAACTCGTGTCAGTTCACTCTGGAGGGAGAACCCTTCCGCATCCTGGGGGGCTCCATTCATTACTTCCGTGTCCCCAGAGCCTACTGGGAGGACCGGCTGCTAAAGATGAAGGCCTGTGGCCTCAATACTCTCACAACGTAGGCTCCCACTGCAACTCACGCCTCATATCACAGGAGTGTCACTATTATGTTACTGGAGAAGTTCAAACTAAAAAAATAAAATCAAATGTTTGTATGGAATGGCTAACTAAACTGTTCACCTTAAAATGAAATAGAAACAAAGCAAATATCAGGATTTTTACAAGCCACTGGACCAATGGATTATTGCTTATAAGCTTCTTACTTGCTTTTTTAGATACGTGCCATGGAATCTGCATGAGCCTGAGAGAGGAACATTCAACTTCCAGGATCAGTTGGACCTCATGTAAGGTTTTGATGTTCTGTTTCTTTCTCTTTGTAGATGTTAATATTACTAAACTTCATGAAGACTTCATGAAAAACTTTATTTTTGAAAATAAATTAGAAGGTGTATCTGTCTTTCTCAGGGCCTATGTCAGTTTAGCCGCAGAGATGGGTCTGTGGGTGATCCTACGTCCTGGACCTTACATCTGCGCTGAATGGGACTTGGGCGGGTTGCCTAGGTAACATCATCTGCTCATTGCTTTAAAACATTGCCATGTATTAGCAGTATACAAATAAGTTGTTCTCGTGTTTCTTTCAGCTGGTTGTTACAAGATAAAGGCATGCAGTTGAGGACAACTTATCCTGGATTTGTAAATGCTGTCAACAACTACTTTGACAAGCTTGTCTCTGTTGTCAAACCTTTGATGGTAAGTCAAACTCAAAGTCTTGTAATAGTATTTCCTGAAAGAATAATTGGAGAATTCAGCTTATGTTTCCTCGTTTGTTTGCTCAGTTTGAAGAGGGAGGCCCAATCATCGCAGTTCAAGTTGAGAATGAGTATGGATCATATGCCAAAGATGAGAAATACATGCCATTTATACAGAACGTGAGTTAATTGATGTATTGCAATGCTCCTTTTTTACTGACATTTTTACAATACATTATAATGTAATGAATTCAGCATATTTTCCTGCAGTGTCTCCAGTCCAGAGGGATCAAGGAGCTCCTGCTGACTTCAGACAACTGGGAGGGCCTGAGATATGGAGGCATGGAGGGAGGTAATGAAGATAACCAAGATAGCTAACCTTTCAGTCAAAAGGGGGGGAAAAAAACAAAAACATAATTTTTGGTGTTTTTAATTGATTCCTTAAAGTGTATTATTTTAAAGATATTTAATTGTATTATGATTAAATTATTTTTCTTGAACCTGAAACATGTTTATGAATATTACTATTCCTAATGTACTTTGTCATTGTTTGACTTTGTCCTTCATTTGATCTAAATCTTGCTCATTTCAGTACTAAAAACAATAAACCTTCAGAGACTGTCGTTTGGAGCTATCCAGCACTTAGCTGACATGCAGGTAGGATTGTAGTGGGTGGTTTAGGCACTCACTACTGATTACTTGTAACAGTGAAAATCTAAGACTTTGTTATTACTTTTGCATACCGTAGTATTGTGTAAGAGCATTGGCTAAAATCGCAAAAGGAAAATGTCAGATTTTGTTTCTCATTAAAGCCATGCTGTGGCTCTATAGTTACAGTAGACAGATGTGTATTTAATACAGGCATTCTGTTTTGCGTAGCCCCAGAAACCTCTTATGGTGATGGAGTATTGGTCTGGCTGGTTTGATGTCTGGGGAGAACATCACCATGTGTTCCATCATGAGGGTATGGAAACACTTTTAAACCATCATTTTTCCAGTGAACAATTGTGCTGAGCACATGCTCATTTTCAGCATAACTCTACATTCCATTCTATACACTTACAAGCTTCACAATGGACAATGTCTGTTTTCAGACATTCAGAATGTGACTGATTGGGTTCAGGAATTGTTCAAGGACCCTTAACTGACGGAGAAGTGCATTGCAGCCTTAACACGTCAATCATTGCTACATATAGCTTTTTGGCTCACTTTATGAATTATGTCATCATTAACTCTTATATGGTTTACAGATATGCTAGCTGTTGTGTCAGAGATCCTGGAGAGAGGTGTCTCCATTAATCTGTACATGTTCCATGGGGGAACCAGCTTTGGCTTCATGAATGGAGCGATGGACTTTGGCACCTACAAACCTCAGGTCACCAGTTATGGTTGGTAGGAATGACCACAGAACAAAGGATGTGTCTTTTATGAATATGATTACCCTTAACAGATGCATTGCTTCTTACTGTTTTTGCAGATTACGACGCTCCGCTATCTGAGGCTGGAGATTACACCCCAAAATATCAACTCTTGAGGAATTTATTCAGCCAGTACTACTGTAACGTCTTCCACATCCACATGCATTACACATTTTATAAGAAACGATGTACACTTAGAAAGTAATTTGATGACTTTTATACCTAATGTAATTGAGTCTGCCATAATTAGCATTGTTGAAATGTTTTTGCCAACTCATGTTTCAGCTGGGCCTCTTCCTGAAGTGCCCTCTCCTCAGGAGAGGAGAGCATACGGCCCTGTTGCCATCCAGCAGCACCTGTCACTGTGGGACAGCCTGCACTTCACTGACAAGGTTAGCAGGTGGCAAACACCTGTCTGGTGTGACAGTTGATAAATATATAATGGAAAATGTTTTATCCAAACTGTTGGCTATATAACGATGTGGTGAGCTTCAGACAGACAGGACGTCTCTGTTATAAGCCTGTGTGTCTGCTTTGCTATCTCCACTTGGGTAGTGGTGTAGCAATATGTTACTCGTGCTCAATGTCATGTCTCACACCTGGCAGCTCGGGTTTGGTCATGCATCAATGTGTCAATGTGTCATGTTTTTTTTAGAAGTATCTGTCTTATGCTGTTTGGTGGACTGTTTTATTTCAAGTGTGTTGCAGTGTCATGCATGCATACATATCTTGTATGATTTCAGTGAGAATGGAACTTCCTATCCCCAGCAGTGATGATGGTGTCTTGCCCTGCCTGTAAAACTACGCATATAGAGATTTCGTTCCATTGGCTTCACAGATCTGATTTATGATGTTCTGCCATATTGTTGTATCTAACACATTCTGTTTGACTATTCATCCAGCCATACAGGTCAGAGAGGCCGGTGAACATGGAGAATCTCCCTGTCAACAATAAAGATGGTCAGTCATATGGTTACACACTGTATGAAACCACCATCACCAATGGAGGAACCCTCACCTCCAGAAACAACATCAGAGATAGAGCACTGGTGAGAATCTACAGACTGATCCACAGACAGACACACATTACATACAATACATGCATAATCAAGTTTCCGAATCTTTTTTTCTGAGGTTATACAACATGACTTTTTATTTTCTTTAGGTGTTTGTGGACAGACAATGTGTTGGTAGTTTGGACTACAAGACTCATGAACTGGCACTCCCTAATGTACAGGTACTGACTGTTGTGACTGTGTCTGTCCTCCCAATATCCCTTGTCCTTAGCTACTGAAAAACCTACATTTTTAAATTATACTTTAGATTTAGGGTGAGGGCTAATCACCTATGTACACATGCCCATATGTCTAAAGCATCCCAGAAATATTTTTCTGACACGCCTTAATGTTGTCTTTGAAGAGAAGGAATATAGAACACAATATATTGGAGGTGGTCACTGTTTATACCTGAGATACTTGAGATGGTGTCAAAGTACAAGTGATTTAGCCACTGGCAAAGCAAAAAAACTAAAATTCTAATAAAAAGATTGTGTATGTTTCCTTCCGTTAAAGATAGCAGAATAGTACAATACTAATTTCATTAAAGGTGCAGTAGGTAAGATTTATAAAACTAACTTTCTGTCATATTTGCTGAAACTGACCCTATGTTCCAGTAGAACTACATGAAGCAGGCAATTTAAAAAAAAAAAAAAAATCCGGCTCCTCTAGCACCACCTACAGCCTGTAGTGTGATTTGCAAAAATCCACAGCGCACTGTTCAGATGCACCAATCAGGGCCAGGGGGGGTGTCAAACTGCGTGTCAATCACTGCTCATGCACACTCATTGATTCTCCCTTGTGGGGGGAGGGGCTTAGGAGACCGTTTTGGACTTTATCTGAAAGGGGGGAGGGACTGAGAAGTTGTTGATATTCAAATTTTTTGGCTAAGTCCTGGATCTTCACAATCCTACCTACAGCACCTTTAAAACATTGTTGCCACATATCTTATTCATAATTGAAAAACGATTTCCTTAATTGTTTTTCATTAAAATGTTATCGGCAGGATTGTGATAATTCAGCAAAACATGCAGCAACGTTGGCAGGACATTATTGTGAGGTATTGCCCAAATGTTGTAAGCGATGGCTAAATATATAGCCAGATAGATTTAAGGTTTTTCAGAGGGCTTCTGAGTGCAGCAGATTCCAATTTTGGAGCATCTAATTGTGCTCAAACAAAATTAAATGGAACTTAAATGTGATTCTGAGATGCTGTATACATTACATGTGGACCCTATAAGTGTATTCTCTGTTATTTACTATTTTCATTTGGCAAATTCACATAAGCAGAGACATATTGGATTGTCTCATTGTGATCACTTTTCTTTACTGAATAACTTTCCAAATGACATTGGTAATTTGTGCATCGAAGGGAGAGAAGACCTTGAGCTTGCTTGTGGAGAACTGTGGAAGAGTGAATTATGGTAAAGCTCTGGACGATCAGCGCAAAGGTATTCTGCCTTCAAACATGTCTTGTGCTGTGCCATATATTGGTTTATTGCGTACACCAGTTTTTGCGTACACCAGAATTTATGACTAGCCATTGTGCATTGCTAATTATATTATTATTATTATATGGTATAATATTTCAGACCTGAACTTAAGAACAGTTTTCCAGACTCAAATCAAACCATTCTTAACATAGATTTCAACATTGTTTAAAGCTATAGTGCGTAGTTTCTGTCTCCCCCATGAGGAATTCTATGTAATGACAACAAAACTATCGGCGTATCCACATGATACGATACAAGCCTTCCGTGATCGCGCACCACCCCCAACCCTCCTCCATGCAGTTGCTAGTAGCCAAGGAGGACACGGAGGAATAAAAAAATATGATGGAGGTAATTATCTTCACTCGATTTTCGGTGCACGAAAGTCGCCGGATGACACCAGTTTCTGAACATAGCCATACTGAGAAATACGGAGGGAGTTTTGTGGAGCTGACTCCATTTGGCAATGGCTTGAATGTAACGGACGTCCATTAATATAAAACAGTTACGCACTAAAGCTTTAAGCCAATTAAAACAGTTTAAAAAATGTTGCTTGGACACTGAAAATCAATTCAGTTTACTTAAACAAGTCAAATCACTGCCACTGTGTACAATGACTGACTTGGTCTATGTTTTGTGGCCCACAACAAAACCTCATATTGTATTACAGGCATCGTGGGTGACATTTTGTTGAATCACGCCCCTCTTAGAGGATTTACCATCTTCTGTTTAGACATGAAGCCAGGCTTTATGAAAAGGTTGGTTAACTAAATTACATTTTTTTCATTCTGTGAAAATGACTACTAGACCTCTTCATTGACACTAATATACATTTGCTGGTTGTAAATTAAAGGGCAGATCAGCCCTTAAATATTCAATAATCGGTTTGTAAATCACAGAACTCAGTTATCATGTTTTGCCAAATCCTTCTCAGCTCATAATGTAATGTTGAATTCAGTTTCGCATTTTTACAGTTTCATATGAACGTTTGATCTTGTTTCAGATTAATGAGTTCAGGTCAATGGAAGTCTGACTTCAAGTCGCCCTCCATTCCAGGATTTTTCCAGGCCAGACTGCATGTGGATGGTCCTCCCAGAGACACCTTCATCAGACTGCCTGTGAGTAATCCTTTATGTGAAACTGCATCTATTATGGCTATGCAATTTCTTGTACTGATCTACTATTTATTATATTTGAAAATGATCTATAATTTATAATACAATACTTTGCATGCATGTTTAATAAAAGCGGATTACACACAATCTCTAAATGAGACAAGTTGAAGTATTTTGAATATGTTTGACACATTGCCTTAAGTTTTACTTAATTGGTATTTTAATTACAGTTGAAAACAAACAGTCCACATCAAATTGTTGATCAAACCAGTGCATCCATCCACAGGGTTGGGGTAAAGGAGCCGTGTTTGTCAATGGGCAGAACCTTGGACGTCACTGGTTCATTGGTCCCCAGCATTTCCTTTATCTCCCAGGACCTTGGCTCAGAAGTGGAGAAAATCAGGTATACTGATGAATGATAGATATAAATAAAGTTCACCTCTTCTTTCTATTTTTTTTTAGATGATTTGTGGCAAATTATGTATGTAAAATATGTTATATATTTTTCATGTTCTCTTTCAGATAGTTGTTTTCGAGGAACAAAAAGCAGATGACAAAATACTGTTTGCTGAAAATCCTGATCATGGGAAGACGATTGATGTTTACAAACTCCCCTTTTGCACACTGCTGTAAAAATAATGTACAGCAACAACACACTTTTATGCACACTATAAGGAGACAGTTTATTGATATAGTTATTCATATGATTTAAAGGTATTAATTAATTAATTTATTTTACTATTTATTTAAATTTATTTAAATTTATTTTATCGTTATTAATACATACTGTGTGTATATGTTTATACTTATATTGTTTATATTCTTTTTATCCTTCTTATATTTGAATGTGTGACATGCTCCAACAACACCATGACAAATTCCTCATATGTGCAACGTACTTGGCAATAAAGCCCTTTCTGATTTCTGATTTCTGATTACTAACCATATGTTTAATTACATTTTTTTTTATTTTCAATTGATATTGTACACTTTAGTTTTTTTTTTTTCTTCAAATGTTTTTTGAAATGTTACATCTTAACATTGAATCTGTTGCCTTAAATGCAACTATGCAACATTGTCTGATATGTCTTGTTTGCTCATTTCAGTATGACCTTTGCTCTGGTTAGAAATAACGATGTTTGACCCTTTGACAGCGTGACACGCCCTCACAAGCTTCTCATTGGACCAGAGACTTGTACTTCTAACATACACTGTTAGAGCGACGCTCTCTTATTCACAAAAAACACAGATCCACACACAGCCAATCAATTTCACCAGAAACAAAGCCCAGTAACCGGAAAAGATGTCCTCCTTTACTTCACAATAAAGGGTAACATTTTTATACTGCCCAACACGGACAAATATAGACTCCATTTCTGGCAAATAATATTGACGTAATAGTCATATTTCTTTGGGTATATGAATATGGATATGCATATGGTTGTAATTATAGAATATATAAACCACAATTATAACCTATAATATGGCCACTTTGTGCCTGTGGGTTTATTTTGGGAATAATAGCCGGAAGTTCCACATGCAGTTCTAACTAGCTTGACTTGTAAATATATCCGCTGGTGTTCCTGTGTCGGCACAGCAATTACAGGAAGAGCACTCGGTCATTTCAACTAGTGTCGACTACATGCTCTTAACAGCCTTTTGTCAGTAACTTAATGTTAGCTAATTTCACAGTGAACGTAAAGGTGAAATTAAGACTTTCGAAATGGTATAATAATAGTATAGTGGTTGTAAGAGCAGCTCCAGAGTACCTTAGCCTAGCCGAGCTGAGCTGCTGAACTGCAACAGTTAAGAGTAGGTTTGGATGTTAAGTTTAGCTAAGTTGAATTTTTTATAAATAAAGGTTTGCTTCCACATCCTGACATGGAGTCATTTGGAGCCATTGGCACAGTTCTTGGATGCTCTGCGGGCATTGCGGTGGGTGGGCTTGTGTTTGCAGCCTGCAAACTTGGCTTACTCTACCAGTTGTTTCACAAGGTAGGTTGTCACAATTCAACATTGCAGTTATAAACTATGCTTTTCTATTCCTTTCTCCACATGCATTTTTATCTTAAAGCATCGTTGCACAAATCAAACGTTGCAAATACAGCTGCATTATCTGGCTTTAGAAAATCACCTGTACTATGTAGATTGTCTACAGGTGAAAGGTAAGATGTCCTCTATTCACGTAAACTTTGACCAACCTTGTGGTTTTCTAGCACAAAGGCTATCACAACACACAGGTTGTTAGTGTGATTGCACAAAACCCAGAGCTACAAAACCTCTGCAAGCCAGAACAATATGTGGTTGTTGTGAAATATGAAAGACCAGTGGAGTGAATAGATAGTGTGACTTTTTAGAGATGTTATCAACTCACACTGACAGCTGATTATATATGACAGTGAGTTTTTTTGTATCCTCTGTTAAATCAGTGAGCTATCAGGCATTGTCTCAATATTCACTGACTTGTCCTTTATTCTGTCCTCTGACTCACTTTAGACTGAGACGAAGAGCCCACGACATGGTGGCGAGAGCGTGGCAGAGGTGCTCCGTGCCCACGGGGTCAAGTACGTTTTCACCCTTGTCGGTGGACACATCTCGCCTATCCTGGTGGCTTGCGAGAAGTTGGGCATCCGCATTGTGGACACCAGACATGAGGCCACTGCTGTCTTCGCTGCTGATGCTGTGGCGAGACTCTCAGGTGCAGATTTATGAACAAGAATGACCCTCAGTCTAGGGGTGCAAGATATATCGACTCAATATCGTTATCGCAATATTATATCAAGGGGTGCAAGATATATCGACTCAATATCGTTATCTCAATATATCGAAAGTGTTGCAATAAGTATGCACTATTTTGTTGAGCGCTGCGTCCCGTCCGTTGGCCGTGTGGCTTAGTTGTGTCTGATTTAGAGCCCGCTTGAAATGCTATAATGATCATGTTTAATTGGCCAGTTACCGTGCCACTTGCATATGTTAGTGTACGTCCAGCACACGGGACCACTACGTGACAAACCCTATGTAGCGTACTATGAATTTCGAAAGAGTTACAGTGTAAGTGAAGAAATAGATAGACAACAAAACGGAACGAATCAGAGAAGCGAAAGAAAAGTTGTGTCCTGTTCTCTTTATTTATTTTATACTGTACAACCAGTAAAACCTGTCCTGTTCTGTAGACATGGTCATTATTTATTTATTCATGTTGTACCAGTCCAATACGACCGTCAGTTGAAATAAACCTTGTGTTTGTTATGAATCTATTTTGATGCGTTTTCCCGTAACTTTTGTAATTTTACATATGTTTAAAAATATTGAAATTAATATCGATATCGCAATATTCATAATCAATATCGCAATATCACATTTAGTCAATATCGTGCAACCCTACCTCATATTTGAAGTTATGCAGAATAAAGGAATTGGGTGTGCTGTTGGTAAAGGGCTGTCCCGCTGCAGTAGTTGTTGTTCAGGTCAAACACAGTTGTGTAACTAACAGCGTTAATAGTGGCTGGATAACATTTCGGTGTGCAAGTATTTTGGCTTCGGTATCTTGTAGTCTTATATAGTAATACGTTTAGATAGAACTGTCTCAGTGTTTAGTTAGTTCCTTGAGTCAGTCGTGAGTGTGTGTTTTTTGGGACTTGTTGATAGCAATCTTGATTGTCTCTCCACCAGGCACTGTTGGCATAGCAGCAGTGACTGCTGGGCCAGGCCTCACTAACACAGTGACAGCAGTGAAGAATGCTCAGATGGCTGAATCTCCATTGCTGCTGATGGGAGGAGCTGCTGGTACACTACTTCAGGTATAGTGTGTGTAAATGTGTTATACTTCATTATAACTTCTCTGTCTAACCTCTCCATCAACTGTGTTTGTGGGACAGGGCAGAGGAGCGCTGCAAGATATCGACCAGATGTCTCTCTTCAAGCCGCTGTGTAAGTTCTGTGCCTCCATCAGGACTATCAGAGAGATTGTGCCTACTGTCAGGAAAGCCCTAGCCATCGCACAGTCGGGAACTCCTGGACCTGTTTTCATAGAGTTCCCCATCGACACGCTCTATCCCTACCATCTTGTGTCCAAAGAGTTTGGAGTTAAGAACCCTCCCAAAGGCCTGATGGGCAAAATTGTCTCATGGTATGTTATCAGCATGTCTTGTATACTATGCACGTTACTATTTAGTGTTGTGAAAAAGCACAAAAAAGTATGGAGAAAAGAAGACCAGTTGACTCCAGATAATTATAAAATTACAGTTGCATGAAAATAGAGTGTAAAGAGTGTTGTACATGACTAAAATCAGCAACTTTTTAAGTGAATTGAAATGAGAATTGTTACATTGTTAGACATCACTTAATAGCCTGCAGGGTGTCCTGGGAGCCCCCAAGTCTGGAACACATACCTTGTAAACTCACCATTTTTGGTTCTGGTCTGACCTGGATCTTTCATACAACCTAGAACTTTTGCTCTTTTTTCTCTCTCCACGATTCATGTCATTCCCAACTGTGAAATAAAGGCAAAAATGCAATAATGCATACATGATTATTTCACATGATGGTCTGATTTCTTGTAAGGTACCTCAATAACCACCTCATGAACCTCTTTGCTGGAGCCTGGGAGACCAGAGATATGTCTCCGCTTCCTGTTGACATCCCACAGGCCACAGACGATCAGGTAAGACTGCTCTCAGTATTAAAGGTTTGATTTTACTTACACGTTCTTGCTGATGTTGTAACATGTTTTAGTGAAATACATTCCAGTCAGTCCCTTTCACTGTGTACAGTATTAAGATGACTAAACCAGAGTTTTAATTTTTAATGCAGTTTTTTTTTCAATACAAATCAGGTACAAAAGTGCATAGAGCTGGTGAGTCGAGCCAAGAAACCTGTTATTCTGCTAGGTAGCCAAGCAACACTACCCCCGACGCCAGCCGATGACATCAGGTAAAGGACACTGTTTTTGGTTGCTCACTGTTGATACTAGAACATACTCAAATTCTGGGGCTTACATTAGTTTTTCCATTTGAATTCGAAAAGCATTGAAGTTTTCTTTGGTAATGTTACTTAGCAATGCTCATATGGGCATTTTTCCCCCCTGCTTCATAGGAATGCATTGGAGGACCTGGGCATCCCATGCTTCCTTGGGGGCATGTCCCGTGGCATGCTGGGTAAAGACAGCCCCATCCACATCAGACAGAACAGGCGAGATGCTCTGAAGGAGGCTGACGTGGTGCTATTAGCAGGTCAGGTACACAGTCTTACAGTTTAAATCATATATATTAACATATCAATAACAGCTTTTAATTTATTTAACAATTCAGAAATTATTTTAATTCTTTATTTAAGGTTTCATAGAATGACAGGTGTTCCTTGCAAAAATAAACTGAAACCCACTCTGGACGTTGCTTTTATGTTTGTTGAAATGCTGTTGGAGGTTGAACTGTATTAGTAGCCAGTATAGACACAGGCTGTCCAGAATTCCTAGAGAAATGTTCATATTGCGTGTTGCGTTTGCAGGCACTGTGTGTGACTTCCGGCTGAGTTACGGCAGAGTTCTCAACAGACGCAGTAAGATCATCGCTGTCAACAGAGATAAGTCGCAGCTGATGAAAAACTCAGATATGTTCTGGAAACCAACTATAGCAATTCAGGGTATGTTCACAATCTGCCATCATGATGCATGATCCTAATTATAGTAACAATGTGTCATTTTAGACCTCTAGTGATTAGTGTAGAATGTGCCAGTTTTAGAAAACCTTTCCTTCTACACTGAACACCAAGAGTCTAAAATATTGCTCTATTTTAGGTGATGCTGGTTCATTTTTAGTTCGGCTTTCCAATGGCCTGAAGGGTCATCGCTGTCCAGAGGAATGGCCTCAGAGCCTCAAAGCAGGAGATATGACCAAAGAAAATGCAAACAGGTGAGCACAGGGGACGATCCCTGGTCCCTAATCTGTGAGTGTGTCAGCATTTATTGTAAAACCATCTGTTAAACCTTTGTTCTCTAAAATAAAAAAAGGTTCTGGATGGATGTTAAATAATGACAAAGCAAACACAATTTCATCAACATTGTAACTACAAAACCATGTCTCATTTCAGGGCTAAAGCTGATGAGAAGACCGAACGGCACTTAAATCCCTTGAAAGTCCTCCACTGTGTGGATGAGCTGATGGCGGAGGACAGCATCATTGTTGCCGATGGGGGTGATTTTGTTGGAAGTGCTGCTTACATAATGAGACCAAGAGGACCTATGCGATGGCTAGATCCAGGTTAGATCACATAAACCGAGCAACAATTTGTTTATGAAGAACTTTTGTGATTAAACCAATAGATGTTTAGTTATTTTAATGTGTGTGGGAGAGAGAGGGCATTTAATTTCAGCAAGATGGAAATAAAAAAAACAAAACATTTCAAGTTAATTGATTTGTTGACTTCAGTTGTTTGTTGATATGTCACTTTTTTCACACCACATGAAGAGGTTGTGCACAGAACAAAAAGGCTGTTGTAGTCAAGTTAATATATGAAGGCCAAAATCACGAGAGTGAGCTAATAATCACAAGTTGTGTTTTGTTTGTATTACAGCAATACAGTATATTCTGAGGTTAATCATGCTTTTTTTGCTGTCAGAGTGACATAACTTTACTGTTCCTTGTCCCTACAGGAGCCTTTGGGACCCTGGGAGTTGGAGGAGGATTTGCCCTGGGGGCAAAACTGTGCCGGCCTGAATCTGAGGTGTTGTATTGATTCAGGCATTTATAAAAGTGCTTTGTCTGATCATGTATTGATCAAGGTTCACCCTGTATGAATTTAATGCTACATTTTGGTGCCTTTCAGGTGTGGATAGTGTATGGTGATGGCTCCTTAGGATACAGTGTTGCAGAGTTTGACACATTCACTAGACACAAGGTAAAATCACTAATCCCAATATTTACATTGTACATATGTAAGCAACTCTGTGATCCATAATACATGTGCAATACTGGAATAAATATTGCAAATATAAAGGATGTGCTAGTATCAGTATCAACACACTAATAATAATTTGGTGTAAGTTGTACCACCTCAGCTGGTGAAATAGGAGAGCGAGGTATTTGTCATTCAAGTGCAGTCGGCAGTTACAGTTTTGGGCCTCCGTGCTGGAGATAGCAGTGGCCAGAGGCATTATGTTATCGGGTTGTCTGCGTCCATATGTTTGTTTGTCCACCCCTTTTTTGTGAACACAATATCTCAGGACCCCCTGGAGGGAATTCCTTCAATTTTGAAACTTGAACTCAAGGTTGAACTGATTAGATATTAGGGGTCAAAGTGCAAGGTAACTGTGACCTTACATTCGTGCCATTCTCATGAACGTGATATCTCAGGAATGCCTGGAGTGAATCTCTTTAATTTTGGCGCAAACATTCACTTGGACTCAAGGATAAACTGATTAGATGTTGGAGGTCAAGGTGACTGTGACCTCACATGGCGCTTTTTTGGCCATAACTCAAGAATTCTTATGCTAATTATGAGAACAGCTCACACAAATGTCTAATAGGATAAAATGATGAAGTGATGACATGTTATATCCAGAAGGTAAAAGCTCAACTTCACCGTGACATCATAAAACACTTTTCTGACCATTATTCAACGCCATAACTCAGAAGGGGAGACTGTGACCATATTTCCCATTTGATCAGATTCTGAATTGGTGACACTAATCTAGGGTGTCCACCTTGAAACTGTGGTGACTGTATAGATCTTCTGTGCTGCTGGGTTGAAGATGTCTGTGAAGCATCCATGTTTGCCAAAAAAAAAAAAAAATTCACTAAATACCGTTTTAATAAATTGTTTGAAAGTATTCAATACATATTGTATGAGTCTGAACAGACGTGGATGTAAACTGCAACTTGACTGGTTGGCGGACGCATACGACCGCAATGCGGTAATTCTAGTTCTCTTTGCTTTCTTGTGCTAATCCAAATGTTTGCTCTTTTTTTCCCCAGACACCAGTTATAGCTGTGGTGGGAAATGACGCATGTTGGAGTCAGATATCCAGAGAGCAGGTTCCCATACTCGGCAGCAACGTGGCGTGTGGCCTTGCGTTTACAGGTACATTTTCTGCATCAGATTTTGTGTGACTTGTAGAAATATGTACAGGCTATATTCCACACTGTGAACAAAATTCATTTATATTTATGTGAATATACTGTATGTTATATATACTGTATATGATGACTGGGCAGCTACTAACTGACAAATTATATTTTCTTTTCCCTTTTTTTGCAGATTATCATATAGTGACAGATGGTTACGGTGGTAAGGGCTACCTTGTAGGGCGTGAGGATGAGGACAGGCTAAGCGACATCATCAGCCAGGCTCAGAGGGAGACCCAGGAGGGCAAGGCAACACTTCTCAATGTTCTGATAGGGAAGACCAACTTTAGAGAGGGCTCTATCTCTGTATAGAGCAGCTGTGATTTCTTAGAACTCCTTCCTTTACCCTTGGCTCTTCATAGACTTTACTATCAGGCTCTATGAGGGGTTTTAGAGAGAAGAAGGATACTGCTGGATACCGTGGAGAGCCCTGGCCAGACCTATGCTAATCCTTTGTGCCCTTAAAGCCATATTTCACTTTGGTAATAGAAAATTACTTTACAGTATGCTGATCTCCTATAAGACTTTATGAACCATCACTTACATCCCTCCTCAGACTAGTCAGAAATCATACTAGTAAGACATCTGCAAACACCAGAATAAGGACTCTGATATTTCAATATCAAAGGGTAATTGTTTATAAATCTGCAGTCTCTGTTATTTACTACTGTATTACATTCTACTTGAGTGAAGTACTACAGCTCCAGATCTGCCAGCCTAGAAACTAAATCTTTTGTTGTGCCTCGTGCAACTTTCACGTCCATGTTGTGGATAATTGCTGCATTTTAAAAAGGGAAGGAGTGAAAAGTCTGAAAATCTTGCTTTGTTAATGGATTTTACCTCTTCAGGAGCTCGTGGTTAGACTTTTGACCTTTAACTTTCTTGCAAATAAACCAGTAACTGAAAATCATATGTAAGAGAGAGCATTGCTAAAAGTTATCCAGTGTGACCAGTATGCCTTTTCTCCTGTTAGTGAATGAACACATTAAACTTTACAGCTGTAATGTTCTTTATTGTTTGATGATTTGGGATAAAAATGTGTTAAATTAAAAATATTTTTTGAATGTTGAAGATTGACAAATTGTATGCCTTTTAATGTTTGCGTCTTCGAATACATTGACGTGTAGATTGAATATGTGTCCGCTGATTCAGTTCTGTATTTCATTATTTAATACTCACTTGTATGCATTGATGTGGGCATATAAATATGCCTCTACCCAATATGTATTGCACTATAATTATAAATGATTTACTCTCCAGGTAAAGACGTGTGGATCATCTCACTCCAATATATATATTGCTGTTTCATTTGGTACTTTGAGGAAAGTATGTCAAACGTTTGATCATACAATGTTAATTTGGGTTCATTCTCAAATAAATTGAAAAAATAAAGTGAGTATTGAGTGGTCTTTTGAAATACTTTTGTCACATAACTGAGTCTGCATCTGTGTAGAGATTTGAGAAAAGCAGACCTTCACACCACTCAGATTCATTGCAAAGAAAGCATTACAGCTCTATTTAATATTGACACTTGTTGCAGCTTGAACTGTAAATCTGTCAAGAGCTACATAGCAACATAGAAGTACTGTGTATATTTTATAAAGCTTGGACCCTATTAACGTCAATAGGTCTGCTTGTGCAGTTATGGGGTCGGACGTCTGCTTTATGGCCCCTCTAATAAGGCATGTCTTCTGTATTTTTGGAAACACTAAAAAGCATAAAGAGTGTACTCAGGCCACCTGTACCCGTACCCATGGTGCAAGGGGGCCCACATTCTCAGGGTAAATATTTGATGTACTAATAAGTATTAGTACTCAATTACGGCAATATCTTTTGTGGGGTCCATAAAAATGTCTTTACCTGGATTTGTTATGGTCTAACTTTGCTAGGTGTACAGGGAGACACTACCACTAGCAGAGTGGTTCAAAACTTCTGTACCATTTCCACATCAGTTATCAACTTAGACACAAGAGCATTAGCATATTTGTAAGTAACTTTTTTTTTGCAACATTTGATAGAACATACAACCTGGTTTACATCGGACAAAAATCCTGAAGGATTTTAATAGCAAAAATGTTGTTTTTGTTGAGAAGCTGTGACTTTTGCCTTACTTACAAAAATGCAGTTTTTATTTTAAACAGAAGATGGCAGGCTAGAAGCGGTTTTCCTGTAGTAGTCTATACTGACGTGTTACTATTATGGGACAGGGAGAAAAGCATATGTATTAGAGGGGGAAAAGGCAGTCTGGAGGAAAAAAAAGTCTGTTGCTGGGTTTATCGATAACAACTTAACTACAGAAGTGTTTTAGTGATAAAAAAAAAGAAGAGTTCTATTTATTTTTTTAATTGTCTAATGTGAGGCTAAGCTTGGACACAAAGAATGATTGGTTGATTTCTGCATACATTTGATTCCACAGATTTCTGAATGATGCTACTATATATTAGAAAGTGAAAAGAGACGTGCCACTGTCTCCAAAAGGCTGCGATCTGCACAAGTATTTATTAGAGTAAGCAACAGTTTGTGGTGTAAACAACAGTTCACATTGGGCTAACGTTACAGTCGGTTATTGCCAGCTGATAGCCTCTTCCCCTTATTCGATGTCACATAGTCACTTCCATTCCTTTAAAATGGTGCTTTGTTGTTGTGTAGTAAAAAACAAAAGTTGTATTAATATATATGTTGATGCAGTGGAGGACTAAATACTATAATATATACATGAATACGTGGATATAAATATTACAGAATAATGCATTATTAATAAATGACTTCGGAATAGTACAAGTTTAATCCTGATATCTCTCTTGCATGAAAATACCGACTTATTTGCCATAAGCGTGCGCTGTTCCTGTTAATAACTGATATCTATTGTATTCAGTTTAACTGAAGGACGAGTCTGCTTTGATGTGTCTGCCATGCACCAAGATCTCCCATGCGGGTCAATATACCTAAATTCAGTTATTCGTACAGCACTTGAAGGCATCATAAGACCGGGTGCACATCACCACAGGCGGTGACTTCAACAGCTCCGCTAAACTTAAACATAGACGGTTATTGGAGCAGCCGGGGAAGTAGGGAAAATTGAGAGCATATTGGTTTATAACGGGGGAGATTACCTGATATCATTTTAGTTAAAGAGATTGTTTGATCACGGATATATGCTGCTTGGATTACTCTATCATCAGAATGACAAGTAAACAGACACAGTTTCGGGCTCTTGACAAACCTCGGAGATAGCTAACTTAGCTTAAAGCCAAAAAACAAACTAGCGTTAAGCTAACGTTAGTTGAGTTTTCTTTGTTCGTTATTTTTTGGTGGTTTACGGTCCCGTTGACGTTAAATTATCATCAGGTTTCATTAACACCATCAAAAGCTAAAAAGTCTGAACTCAAGTCGATGTCCATATATGCTATTTAACGTCATGATTCAACGTGGCTCAAGTTAATATAGAATTGGCTTTCACTACTTCGAATCAAAAGGATTTCTACTTGAACGAAAATAAACACTGGACATAAACTTAACGTTACCTATATCAAGGTAAGTAATGGCAACCTTTGTTAACGTTACCTTGTCCTTTTTCGTGATCGTTAGCTTCTAACGTACAGTAATCTATTGTCTCTTTAGAAATAAATGTTAGTAAAACATGGACTGTGTTAACGTTAGCCAACTCCCCGCACATGCGTGCTGTAGGACCAGTGGGGCATTGACTTAATGTTAAAGTTAAGAATAAAATATTAGGGAATCATCAGCTATTGTCTGTCACAGTTTCCAGGAACAATAACATCACTGCAAGTTGTATTTTTACAATGGCAAACAGCATGTGTCATCAGGAAAGGTGTGTTGCCAGGAGGAAATTTATACATTTCCTGTTAAATGATGACGGTGTTAAAGGTGCCATATTATACTCATTTTCAGGTCCGTACTTGCATTTTGAGTCTCCACTAGAACATGTTTACATGTTTTATTGTTAAAAAACACATTATTGCCCAATACTGTCTATCTGAATATACATGTCTGAAAGGCTTCGTTTTAGAACCTGTCTCTTTATGCCACCTCCAGAAAAAGACTAGTCTGCTCTGATTGGTCAGCATTTCCAGGTCTTTCGCATCAGCACTCTGCACCGTCATTGCAGCCGGGGAATGATTAAAACGGCACTGTAGTAGAGGATGGATAGAGGATGGTTCGGACAGATATTTAGAAATGATGTTCAGGTTCGGTGTGCGCGATAAGGCATTGCACATTTTAAATTTAAAACAGCTTATTATGTAGGTAGCAAATGGGCTTGTTTCACTTGATGCAAAGGTTTGTTTTTGTAATTAAAATACATTTAAAATATTACCCTAACATCCGTCTTCCTGTGTGCGAAAATTTGTTTATGTAGGCCTAGCTGTGACGTGCGCTTGTTTCCCCGTGTGCGCTGATGTGCTCATCTGTTGACATTTCTGAATGCCTTCCTACAGTTTCTCACTAAAAGCGGGCTTTCCACAAAAACAAACGTATATGGGTCATTAGTATGAGGAAATAAAATGAGATTTTAACTGTGTCGGGCTTAGGGCTAATTGCGATTTTTTTCCCAAATATTGCGATTGCGATTCGATTATTTTTTTAAGCTCTTTGTCTTCTGTATTATTCAAGAAAGACAAACAATAAATCATTTTATAGTATGAACAACACACAATTACACACTAGACAGTTAAATAAGTAAAAATATAGTGTATATATATATATACACACACACACACACACACACACACACACACACACAAGTGTATTTTTTTTACAGTGCACAGAGAGGAGCTGCCTCCAGCCCCTCCCCCTCGTGAAGTTGCGTGCTGCCGTGTGCACTTGTTCAGAGAGGCTATTGTTACGTTAGCTAGTTGCTGGTGTTCTTGCCGTGGGATTAACTGTACTAATAAAACCGTTGAAACCCCGCGAACGTCATTTACCCCCCGAACGTCATTTATCAGAGTCTGCTTGTTACCCCTCTCAGTGGCAGCTCCTCCACTCATATCTTTATAACGGAGCTAGCTAACTGCTAACCAGAGCTAACCGCTAATCAGAGCTAATCGTTGCTAACCGAGCCTTGAGTTCTGTGTGCCTGTATTCATTAACTGCATGTATAGACTCAAGCCCGAATAAAACCCTTCATTTTATTAAAATGGCTGTAAAAGTTTTAAACTACAACTCAGAGTTGTTTGAATGACAGAAATCTGCTCAAGGTACGACGTAGCGTTAGCGTGCTAAGTTGATGCTTTCTCTGTGGAGTGCAGACTGATTTGCTCTCGCGAGTCATGTGACCAAATCGCAGCCTTTGCGATTAGGAAATCGCATTTTAACATATCGCGATATTATCGCAAATGCAATTAATCGTTCAGCCCTAGTCGGGCTCAGGTCGGGCTCGGGCATAAATATCTTAATGTCTGTCGGGCTCGGGTCGGGTTCGGTTACTGCTCTGTCGGACGCAGGCCGGGCTCGGACAGAAAAATGTGGCCCGATCCGTACTCTACACTGTAGAGGCACTTTCTACCAATATATAATATAGTTGTGACATCACAATCGTACAGAAGTCTGAGGGACCATTTAAAGGCACCGTTTTTGGATACTGGCTGCCTGCTCTTCTCTGTGGATTAAGCGTTTTGATACTTTCACAGTATTTATATAGCACTTAGACCAGCTTTATAATAAAAAAAGAGACAGACAAATCTCACGTTTTACAATATGGGAGTAGGACAGGTGGAAGCACGGTTTCCATTTGCCATGATGCTTTGACCTGGCAGGGGTATTTCAGATATGATTTCCTATATGACATGATTCCAATTAGGGCTGTCAATTAAATGAAATGTTTAATTGCTAATAATCGCATGATTGTCCATATTTAACTTGCGGTTAATCACAATTTTTTTTTATCTGTTCTAAATGTTTTAAAGGGACATTTTTAAATTGGGAGTGGAGAAATAAGCTTGCTTTATGCAAATGTTTAATATTATTGCAACAATCGAAAACAATGACAAATACTTACTAGAATATTTTCCAAAGTAACCTCAAAGGTACTGTATGCTCAAAAAATATGCTAAAACCATAATATGGCAAACTTAAGCCCATCAAGCAACAACAAATGTGCATATTGGTCTGCCTTTGGCAAGGGAGGGAAGGTTCTCAGCATTAGCCGCATGCTATGTCAAAAAAAATTGTGCTGTTAAAAGGAATTTGCGCTAACTCGTTATTATGGTGTTCATTTTAACAGCCCCAATTCCAATATGATAAGGTTGTTAAAAGGGAAGCTTCATCTCAGTCAAGCAACATATGCATGTGGCACTTCGTTT
Organism: Sander lucioperca; assembly: GCF_008315115.2. Lineage (NCBI taxonomy): Eukaryota > Metazoa > Chordata > Actinopteri > Perciformes > Percidae > Sander > Sander lucioperca. The sequence continues at coordinate 30,120,065 of NC_050180.1, read as the reverse complement.
GCAGAATTGCTGTGTGTAGTCATCAGACTTAGCATGTGGCTGATCTTGTTCCTGTTACAGGACCTGAATGGCCTCCGTTGTTGCAGTGAAAACTGAGAAGCGACCTGCAGCTGATTCTCAGGATGCAGACTCAAATGCAAAAAAGCCCAGGTAAGCTAAGCTCAGGCGCTGCTTTGGAGCCAGCGGCACAGTCTGCCCATGACTCATGCATCAGTTTTGTCTACAGGGCTGATTCAAATCTTGTTTCCTTGAGTTCCTCTTTTTTCCAGTCCTAACTAAAGCTAGGTTTTAGTTTCACACTGCATGTTAATCTGCTTGAAAATGGTTTGTTTAATGCTGTGTGGAAGGATTTGGGAAGCACCATCTTTTGAACCATCTTCACTCAATCTCTGCCTGCCCCATAGGAAACTTCTGCCCAGCCTGAAGACCAAGCAAGCCCCCGAGCTAGTCTTGGTGATTGGCACGGGGGTAAGCTCTGCAGTGGCCCCTCAAGTCCCTGCACTCCGCTCCTGGAAAGGCCTCATCCAGGCCTTGCTTGATGCAGCCAATGACTTTGACCTACTAGAGGAAGAGGAGAGTCGGCGTTTCCAGAAGCACATGCAGGAAGATAAGAATTTGGTTCATGTGGCCCATGACCTCATTCAGAAACTTTCCCCGGTAAGACTGCCTGAGCCTTTTCCTTGCCTTTCTCCTATACACCACCCTGTCAAGCATACAAACACATTGCAGACAGACTGTCAGCACACTGTCCTTTTTCTCAGCCAGGGACATTTTGTTCAACTTCCATCAAATTGAGATAAGACATCTTAGTCGTATCTCATTAAAAGACCTATATGTAGCTAATGACACAAGGCTCGTTTGTGACTTTTTCTTACAAATGAATTTTGGTCAATGCAAACTCTTTTTTTTTTAATCAGTTAACCGTTTTTAATCAGTTCGTGTAGAATCAATCACACATGCAAGGATCATTGATGTTGGAAAAAAAACACCCGGATGAAGACACATGAGCTGAACCACATTAGTGTTTTAATCAAGGTTTACAGCAGATATACAGATATATTAGTAATAATTTATTCATCCAAATTCAGATGATATTTTTTCCAAAGAGAAATGAAAATACAACAAGCTGGACATCATATATGAGACTTTTGGTTCATTACAAAAAACTGAACCACTCGCCTTTTAAGTGTGGACAAGTTCCCGATTCGATTTGTATTGCCATTTTCATTTATTGTGATTCTAGAAGTATTGCGATTCGATAGTACCAAGTATTGCAATTTTCTTTTCCTTCTTTAACAAAAACAAAAGTTGAATAATACACTTCTAGAGACAATATATCATGAGCCATTTCTAAAAAAACAAATTGTTTTCTAAGAAGAATGTACATCACAAGTCAGTCAGTCTGACATTTATTTAAATTGTAAAGAAGTACATAACATGGATTTTCTGCATTTTCTGCTTTCGCTCTGTTTTGCTGGAAATGGATATGATGTAGTCGCCGTCAGCGGTACTGTATAAACAGGTAAAAAAATAAAAATAAACCAAACATCACATGAAATTGCTATTGCGAATAAGGCTGCATAATTGATATTAGATAGCAATTTCAATTCATACCGCTGCGCAATCTCATTTTCATATCTTACTCCAAAGTTGCATCAACGACAGCAAAAAGACCAATGTTTTGTCATAGTAACATCACATCTTATTATCGCCTAAAATTAATGAACCAATCAAGCCCACCAAAACAAACCAACCATACAAACACAACAAGAGCCTTACACGGGGCATCACCATCCCTGACAGAGGCAACCAATTTATTTTTTATTGTTCCCTAATAAGTCAGAGAAAGTCATACATTTAAAAACAGGGTTTCTGCAGGTTTCACCAAGTCAAACTTAAGACTTTTCAAGTCCTTTTTTTAAGACCATTATGAATGAAATTTAAGACCTATATCGTGACTTAAAAAAAATGTCAGTGTGTGGAAACAATGTCTGAAAAAATTCCCCGATTTCCTCATTGGCATTATAGGACTGGTGTCTAGATTGGCTGCAATATAAGTTGCATATTGGTCTAATTTGTAGTCATAATACAGCAAATTATAATTGGACTAGCGACAGAAAGAACTACAACACCACAGAATTAAAGAAGAACATTGTAAAGTGCTGCAGGAACATTTCAATGAGCATAAGAGGTAGGGGTGTGCAAAAAAATCGATTCACATTCGAATCGCGATTCAAGCTCGTCGAAAATCGATTCATAGAATTCAAAAAAATCGATTTCATATTTTTTATTAAATCTATTTCATATTTTTTATTAAAAAAAAATTATTTCTTTTTTAAATTGTATGTCTACTGCAATCACATGGGAAAAGTAACTACATTTACATACTGTGAATAGTTTTTTTTAATCGAGAATCGACATTTTCTGAATCGTGCACCCCTAATAAGAGGTAGGGAAATTAAGACCTGTTAAAAATGATTGAAGACCTAGAACACAATGCTATAGCAAATTTAAGACTTTTTAAGTCCTAACATTTTGATTTTGAAATTTTAGACTTTAAGACCTCGCGGAAACCCTGAAAAAAAGGATTCTCCTTTTTTACAGAACCTTGCAGCTCTAAACGAATTGGATTATTACAAATAATTTTCAAAAGAAAATGGAAAAAAACTACTTGGGATTTCCATATTACTCAGCTCTCTTCCTATATTGGACTGGTCTAGTCTGGTGCAGGGCTGGCAGATGGGAGCCTTAATACAGTTTGCCTCCTGTGTTAGTCATGTCTCATCGCACCTTTGACATTGATAAAGCGCTTTGTTTCTGCCCTCAGCCGGCCTGTTGTCACAAAGCGAACAAGCAACGCTTTTATGGCTCTATCCAGCGTGTTTATTTCAATCCACAGTCGTGCAGACACCAGCCCACTGCTGTTGGCTATAGACACAGCAGGCTCTAGCATGCTGAGAGAAAAAAAACAAGCATAGAATAATGTGAACCAGCTGCCCCCCCTCCTAGCCCAGATTTTCCATTCAGACAGAGTTAAAGCACTACCCAAACAGCAAGCATACTGTAAATGACAGGAGAGGACATGAGTTTGTAGTGATTCCATTCACAAAACCCTTCTGCAATTTTTCCCCCCCTTTGATGCAGTTAAGAACACATGTTCACACTAGACATTAATTGATGTCCTCTGACCCAAGAAAATTAATTTCTTTAAGTATGTGAGTTATAGCGTTTCCCCAAGGCATATGGAATTGGACAATATGTCCTAATATCAAAATACCCTAAGAAAACTGAAGCATACGAGGGTGTGAGAGACTTGCCTCCAGTCTAGTTAACAGCTGTGAGAGTTTAACCCACTTTTCGTGGAATTGTGTTTGAAATGGATTATTGTGGTTTGCAGGCACACAGTGCCAGGTAATGAGGGTAATCTGAAGTAAAAACTGAATGAGAACTTTTTTTTTTTGTAAATCCTCTCACACATTTGACCTTGGCAAATAACAACTTTGCCGACTTGTTTATTTGCACAATTCAGGCAAGAAATATTAACAATGTTTTGGGTGAATGGAGGAAACATTTGATCATGTGTTGGTACTGGCTTTGATAATAATCTGAGATTTGTAAATGATAAAGCTCTCTACGTCCCTAGCTGCTAAAGGAAATGGTCGTGGTTTATTTTACCCAAGTCAACTGTCATTGTGAAATTAACCATAACTGTCAAGATCAAGCTACAGTATGTGGTCTTTAAGTCACTGTGTTATAGGAATTTTGTTGTAGCAACATCACTGTTTTGTGCTAACGGTATGCATGTCCACAGTAGGGCAGTCCAGAGCTAGCATAAAACTAATAAAATATATATTAAGAGAATATTTAGAAACCAGAGTTGTTTACTTGCACTTCATTTGGTCATTACATAAGTCATGAGACAGTCCAAGGACACCCAGTGATCAGGATGGGTGCTGTAGACACTAGATGTGGATAATGAGCTTCTTCCTGTGGAAAGGACTCCTGCTGTTTAGCCCATTAGAGCTGTAATCTCTGGAAGCCAGCGGAGCATTTCCCTGTGCTAGGATCACCTTGGTCACCGCATCTCTGCACTACGCTTTGCTATTCTTAGTTGCCAGACTTTCTTTTTACAACAGGCTTGGCCAGGTAAGGGTGAGATTCCGACTGTGTAGTCACAACCCATAATCTCTTAGCAGACTACGGTGGTATGCGAGTTGCTACTTGACGAGCTGTGGTCAGTATCAGAGAGGGGGATGGAGTGTTTGATACAGAACAAAGTTGCCCATGAGTAGATACTTTTAAAAAAACTGGCACACACTTGACACACCCCTGAAGTCTCTACTTGAGAGTAAATTGGGGCAGTTAGGGTGCCAGTTGGAATTCCTGTGGAGGGTGATGCCAAGGAGAAGTCTTGGTGAAAGCATGTTAAAACAAAAATAAATAGGGCCTGGAGTACATGACTATATGAGTCACTTCCTACTCAAGTTTGGGCTTAAACTCCTGATTAGGATAGTAACTAGGCTGACATCTTTACACCTAATGTGTCTACAAATAGGAGTGCTGATTGGGCTGTATAACTATACATACTCTACTATATTAACAACATCAAAAACAAAACAAAATTGACCTACTTTTCAATTTGTTTTTTTATGGGGAAGTTACACTACACTCATTTTCTCCAGTGTTTGTGGTAGCAATTATTCTGCAGTTGCGCCCCACATCTAAAGCATATCATGTAGTTGTTGCTCAACCTGGGCTCAAACACACATTTATTTAAAGACACACATGGTCAGGTCACATGGCATGATAAGTGAAACGGTGTACTCAAGAGTTCAATCCCATTAAAAGGCTGCTTGTTGTGGGTATGTGAAAGTGTACTTGATATCACAGTTGTGGTAAATTTGACAATATCCTATTGGTATTTAAATATTTTAACAGGTCATACTTACCCTTACAGTAATTAACTAATAAACTAATGCAGTAATTCTGCTCATGTTCAAACAAGTTAAACATGACATTTCCAGTGAATATGGTAATGTGTGGTAACTGACAGAGTCTGGGTTTAAATTCCCAGGGGGGCCACACACACTAAAAATATACTCCCGAGTACAGTAAATATTTGATAAAATAAGGAACAAACGTACCTCACAATGACACTGTATGGTTATCTCTTAATTGTTTCTGCCAGAGGTTATTTTATGAATCAGTTTTCAGTCAGTACACACAGCATTCTAGGGTGGAAAATCTTATCCACTTTTAAAACTTGGGAAAGTGCAGATTATTTACTACAATTTGGCCATTCTTGTGTTAAGACTTAACAAATCAATGCATATTTTGAGGTACAGTTTTCTTCTATTGTGAGAAGGCAGTAGTACAGCTGTCTTACGTTGCAGCAACAGTGAAATACTTCACAACCATGTGTACTTCAGAACCTAGATATGATAGCCTCAGGATCTGTGCTCCAATGATCTTTATTTATTTTATTTTCATAGCAATTTTTACTTCCTCCTGGCGCACTAGATCACAGTGTTGCTTATTGTTTGCTGCATTTTTTTTGCTGTTATCATACTGCATTCAGTGCTGTTTAAAGGTGCTTAGCTGGCGATTGATCTAGTATAAGTAGGATTGTGCGTTGCGCTTTGCCACTTTTTGCAGTAACATCACCAAACAACCTGCAAAAACAGTTGTGTGAAAAGCATGCCAATTGAACAATTTGTCACATCTACTCATATAGTAAGTAATGTGTTCTTTATTATTCCTACCATTTTCTCTCTTTTATTTTACAGAGAACAGGCAATGTGCGATCAACATTCTTCAAGGACTGTCTATACGAGGTGTTTGACAATTTGGAGTGTAAGATGGAGCATGCAGGGAAACATCTTCTGCGCTCAGTGCTGCAGTTAATGGAGAGTGGTGCGCTGGTCCTCACTACTAACTTTGACAACCTGTTGGAGATCTATGCAGCTCACCAGGGCACCAAGCTGGAGTCTTTGGACCTGACCGATGAGAAGAAGGTAAACAGGGCTTGGATTCTGTTATGGCATTGATTGGTCTTTTCTGCCACAATACACTCAGCTTTTTTTCAGATGAGTGCAAAGGTCACTTAAGCAAATACTTTGTTAGTTCAGACCTGGATTGTATTGTTTTAATAGTCTGACACATTTCAAAGTTCAAGTTATATTTCACAGATGATTTTAATCTCAAATCACAAACGCACTAGTCTGGAGGGGGCCTGAAGAGTATGTTGTCCTCTGATCACATGGGTGAACTCACTGCACAGTCAGTTACATTTATGACATAACCTTGCAGTGAAGTTCCTCGTTGGCCGAGACAAACCGATAATGCTTTGTCCTGAAAGAGACTTTTGTCTCTGACAGGTGGAGGTTAAAGTTCTAACCAGCTGTTGTCAAATTGTATAGATTAAACAATATTTGCTTTGGGTTTAAGAATGGGATGAAGGAGAAGCCAGTGTTAGCCTAGGAAACGGGTTGTTTTCGCTTCCGACCGGTTTCTCCGCAAAATGAAAAATGTCATGTCACATGTTACATGTCATGTAATTTATGTCCCAGTGCATTTCAAGTTGGGTTGATTATTTGTTAAACAGAACACACATTTGCAAAAACTGGTCAGAGTTTTCTGAGAGACCTGTTGCCTCTCAGTCCTGGTATTTATGCCTTGTCTCCATCAGGGCTAATATCCTCTAACTGCTGTTCAGTGATTTTACTCCCAGCCCAGCCAGAACAGGATTGAGTGCAGTGGACTGTTAAGTAAGTCGGTGTTCGTGTCTGCGTGTGTGCGTGTGTGTCTAGGTGTTGGAGTGGGCTCAGGAGAAACGGATGTTAAGTGTTCTGCATATCCATGGTGTTTACACCAACCCCAGTGGTATTGTACTGCACCCTGCAGGCTACCAGAATGTACTGAGGAACACTGAAGTTATGGTGAGCCCTGAAATTGTTCACTATTGGTTATGTTTCTGATAAAAGGACTTTATTCTGCAAGATTTTGTACTAAACGCTGTGTCAATGACCAAATTGCCGTCTCCGCACTTTGATGTATTTGAAATGGTAGCTTTTGTATAAGTGTATTAGTAATGTGTGTGTGTGTGTGTGTGTATATATATATATATATATACACATACATATATATATATATACATACATATATATATATATATATATATATATATATACACACATACATATACATATACACATACATATATATACACATATATATATATACACATATATATGTGTATATATACACACACATACATATATATATATATATATATATATATATATATATATATATATGTATGTGTGTGTATATATACACATATATATGTGTATATATATATATATGTGTATATATATACACATATATATATATATATATATATATATATATATATATATATGTATATATATGTATATGTGTATATATATATATATATATATGTATATGTGTATATATATATATATATATATATATATATATGTATATGTGTATATATATATATATATATATATATATATATGTATATATATATGTGTGTATATATATATATGTGTATATATATACACATATATATATGTGTATATATGTGTGTGTATATGTATATATATATATATATATATATAATGTGTGTGTATATATATATGTGTGTGTGTGTGTGTGTGTGTGTGTGTGTGTATATGTATATATATATATATATATATATATATATATATATACACACACACATACAATTACCTCTGGTTTCAACAGCGGGAGATCCAGAAGCTGTACGAGACCAAATCTTTTGTGTTTCTCGGCTGCGGGCGCACAGTAGACGACACAACTTTCCAGGCTCTGTTCTTGGAGGCAGTCAAACACAAGTCGGACCTTGAACACTTCATGCTGGTACGGCGAGAGGACGTGGGTGAGTTCAAGAAGCTGCGTGACAACATGCTGGACAAGGGCATCAAGGTCATCTCCTATGGAGACGAGTATGCCGACCTACCCGAGTACTTTGAGAGGCTGGCCAATGAGATCTGCAACCGTGATGTGTCAACCAACGGCTGGGGTAAGGAGGATTAAAGTAGATCACAGTTCATTTGTGTGCCTGTTTGTACTGTAGGAGAGGGTTTGTTCTGCAGGGTTGTCTCAGTTTGGGCCTGGGAGTCAAACTAGAGGTGTGGGGTTTCAAAGAAGTGGGCATTTAGGAGGCAGGCAGGGGCTAATGAAAGACGGTGGCCCAGTCCCAAAGTCCGGACTTTGGTGCGTGTCCTTGTGAAATTCGTAAGGGCTTAGGGTTGTCCAAATGTCGAATTTCAAAGGGCGTGAGGGTTTGAGTACACACTTTCCGTGAGTCTGCATCGATGCAGACTTCACCAAAGGGAATTACCCACAGTTCAAAGCGTTGTGACGTTTACCGCGGAGACCATAGTGAAATCCGGAAATTACAAAGGTAAACAACAGCACGACACACGACCACGGAACACAGACAAACCTGTTGTCCAGCTTGTAAAACAAGAGTTTGAAAAAATTTTGAATCAGGCAGCCGTCAGTGTGGAAAGCAACAAACAAGTGTCAGCGACATCTTTGTTATTAAATGTCATCAAGGTAACGTGTTCTCGTGAAGTGCTGTCCCAATCCCATTTATACCTATCTGAGCTCATGTGGCCTCACACACTCACTCACTTAGCACCTGAGATCAATTAAATCTGTGAGTCTTTAGTCCTTAGTCCTCAGGGCTCACTTTGGGATTGGACTGATGTTGAGTTGCATTATGGATAATGTAGGATTCACTGTTGTTGGAGCTTGACCTATACTACTTTTAGAACTAAAATTCAAAATATGGGGGCCTCTGCTGCTTCGATTTTGACCACCTCCTGCGAGTCCCCCAATTTAATGGGAGTGCAATACTAAATCGCTGGAGTACCCTCTTACATAACAGAGCATTGCACAGTCAGGCCCTGCATATGTGGCAGAGACTCGGTGGTGGGTAACGTTACAGTGCCAGTTTAACAGCCCCAAAATGTATCTATGACCTTTTTACCTATCTATTTCAACCATACTTTTAGATCACTATTTCAAACATTTATTCATTACAGTACGTTTAGCTAATAATTTAAACTGTTTATTCCTCAGAGAGAGGTTCATCTCAAATATAACGCTGTACTCAGAATTGGCTATAGTCACTGACTGTGGGAAATGGTAGCTCTGTGAGTAACGATGATTAGGCTAACATTACAATATGAGCTATTTGGTCCCTGCTGATTAAAAAGGATGATATGATGTGCTGTCCTGTGTGATTAAAGAAAACCTATCTACAGGTGTTGATATTGTCCTTCAGGTTATTATAGTGATGAAAAGCAGGTGCATATCTGTCTATGGCGTGAAGTTATGGAACACATTACCAGAGGAATTAAAACATATTAGGAATGTCTTCAAATGTAAAAAAGGGTTCAAAGACATGACACTAGATAAGTATAGACATTGAGTAGTATTATTCTGTGAGACTGTTGATAATGGTGATGATGAACATCATTATTATCATTATGGTTATCATCATTATTTAGGATATTATTCACCTTATGGTAGCAATGTACTGTATGTACTGACCCATATGGGTATATGTAAGCGTGTATGTATGTATGTGTGTGTGTATGTATGTATGTATGTATGTATGTATGTATGTATGTATATATGTAGGTAAGTGTATGCATGCATATGCAAACACACTGTATGTATGCATGTATGTAGAAAGTTATCTGGGTAAGTGTATATGTTCTTTAGTTTTTTTTGTATAATTTATTTTATCTTTCTTGTCTTATCAATTTTTTCTTGACAATTTGTTTGTTACTCTTAAAAATGTGAGAAGGGGGGGCCTGATATAAGCTGAAGCTTCTGACCTTACCCTTTTGTTACGACCAATACATTAATTCATTTATTCATTCATTCATTCGTTCATTCATAAGCTGTAGTCTGTCTTTGTAAATCATGTATGATGGAAGCTATCTACTAGGGATGAACGATTTGGAAAAATATCTAATTGTGATTATTTTGACTGATATTGCAGTTGGGATATGTTTCACGATATTGGAGAGAATAATAATTCTTGCATCATTGTCATTTTCATTGAAAAATATGTTAAAATGATCGTGGTGTGATTTTTCGCGAGGATCTGTACCAAACAGATTTTTCCTTGAGTCTGTAGACTAAGACTTGTAGGCCGGGACATCTGTGCAGCACCACAATACTTAATTCAGAATGGTGCTTTAACACATAATAGTCCTCCTGCGATTTGGATTCCAAACAATTGTTCAACCCTAATATCTACAGGTGTTGCTATTGTCCTCCAGGTTGTGATCATAGGCTATAGCATGTCAGTGTAAATCCTGTACAAAGTATAGGTGTTAAGGCAAATTTATGCTCCTGTGTTAAATCGACGCTGTTAAACCAACATATAAAAAGTGTAAACCTCAGGCCACTTACATAGGCTACGGAGAAAGCTCTGCGTGTAGCCCCCGCAGAAGTATAAATCCGCCTTTACATAGTATGCTAAACACTAACAACGTTAGAGTCAACTACTGGATTGTGCGTGTTTGAAACATTTTTAATCCGTGCCTGCTCTTAGGCCCGACGTGTTAAATGTTCCATGCACCCGAATTAAGACCTGGGGTGATCGAGCTTTTGAGTCCGTAGCAGCACCTGAACTTTGGAATGCTCTGCCTCCATACGGTCTGAAGTTTCTGTGGATTATTAAAAAAAACAAAAAAAAAAAAACATATAAAGTAGTGCTGTCAGTTAAACGCGTTATTAACAGCGTTAATGCAAACCCATTTTAACGGCGTCAATTTTTTTATCGCGAGATTAACGTTCTTTTTGGCCTAGCAAACTTTGTAGTTTCTTTCACATGCTGTTGCAACAACTAGTAACGTTAGAAAAACACCACACCGGATCTAGCTAGACCAGAAACATAACAACAGGCACGCCGCACACACTTGTTTGGGCTTGTGAGCCGGCCAAAGAGTAGTAGGCTAACGTTACGTTTTGAGTGGATGGCGAGCGCGAGACGCCGAAATGGATGGCAATAAGATTCTGAATGGAAAGTTGCCAAATGGTTCCATTGACAAGACCAAAGTGATCTGTGTGTTTTTGTTGTTGTGAACTGAGCTATCATCGCAGCACGTCCAGTCTGAAAAACCACTTGATGGCCAAGCACACAGCTGATGCCAATTCTCCGCCCCCTCGTCAAAGCCAGGCGACAAAAGCACAAAGCAAGCCGATCCACTTTTCTATGTTGATAAGAGCATTAAAATGAGAAAAAATAATTGGACAAAAAGAAATCTAGGGACATTTAGAATAGATAAAAATGTGCGATTAATTGCGAGTTAACTATGAAATTAATCGCGATTGAATATTTTAATCGTTTGACAGCACTAATATAAAGACATACCTTTTCAGAGGCATTTGGTTAACCTGTCTGCACCTGGTCTGCTCTTTATGTATTATTGTGTAATATTAATTGTGTATCGCATTCTTATTATGTATTGTGGTCTTAGTTTTGTACTTTTTAAACATGTGCTCACATGGTCATTTTATCTTTTTTTAAATGATTTTTTGTCTTGTATTTTGTGTTATGCCCTGTGAAGCACTTTGTGGCTTATTCCTGTAAAGAGCACTTTAGAAATAAATGTTACTGACCTACTCAATGCTTGGTTGCTTTTGCTGTCAAAATGGGTTCTGCATTTTCCAGTCAAGAGATATCCATCCATCCATCTTCGTCCGCTTATCCGGGGTCGGGTCGCGGGGGCAGCAGCTCCAGCAGGGGACCCCAAACGTCCCTTTCCCGAGCAGTCAAGAGATAGTTTGGTCTTATTTAACAATACTACTACTACTGGTTCTATGGTACCAGGTTAATTAGTGCACAGTAAATGCATTTGTTTGTTTGACAACTTAAACTAAATAATCTAAATTTTTCATGTGGAATTTACTGTGTTCATCGGGTACTCTAGTTAAATAGAACATTACTCGTAAATAGTATCTGACTGTTTAATGTATTCCAGAAAGGGAACAAAAAAGCAGGACATTATTTCAGTCTGGTGGATATGTTATAACATGGGTTGAACCATAGTTGAAGCATTAAAACTAGACTGGAAGCAGATTTTATTTATGGCATAAATTGTAGTCGGTAGTCCCTGTTTCATAACATACGTTTTCTGTCAGCCTCTCTCTTGGAAAATAAATTGTGGCATTCATTATATTTCAGTTTAGTAGATCGGCTTAACTTGCTAGCTCTTCTCTCTGAAAGGATTTCAGAATGAGAGTTGCCTGCATTTTATAATTGTCTTTCTTTATCTTTATCTGCAGGGTCTCCTTCACGAAATGGGGAAGAACAGCAGAACGGCTTTAACACACAGAAAAGCCTCCTTCAAGGTTAGGACTGAATGCTTCTCTTTGACTTGAGGCAGTGGCCACTTGCAAGAGACATTTCCAGAATAATACAGTAAAGTACTGTCCAAGGCTCTTGTTGTCTTACTGCATGCTGGTAGATAGAAAAGTCAGGTCTGTTCTTGATTTTTAGTATCAAAAGAACTGCTGGCATTCCTTTACACAAAGATACAACTGACTTGGCAGTATTGCATGCATGGCAGTCAGTGGCAACATTTCAGTTGATGCTCTTTGTTTTTCAACTGCTCACTTAAGTCCCTTCCTTCTCTTTTTGCCCCAGCCCATCATTCTTGACAGGCACAGTCGGGATCATTATCAGTCCTTTTCCTCCACAGCTCCGCCGTGAGATCAGTGTACTTTGAGTAGTACTAGAGTCTGATTTCAATCAAGGGATTTAAGAATGCGGGTAAACTATGGGCCATGGCAGACCTAAAAGCTGTTGACAGGGTTTCACAGGTGTCTGTGATTTTCCTTTATTAGTTCTGCTTTAAAAGGGAAAGGAGAAGCAAGTAATAGCCAATAGCCAAACTCACAGTCCCACTGCACTGTATTTAAATGTTGCTCAATGTTTGCGAATCTACAGTAAATGAAAGTTTTAAATATGCAGATGATGGAATGGTATGTTCTCACTTCAATTTGACAAGTTATAGATCTGAGTCCACTGACAGTTGACTTGGATTACAATGATGAAATCAAACTGCATCACCTTGACCTACCTGCCCGGGAAGAGAAGTTGTAGGTGATTTTAACTGAAAGCAATCTCAAACTGATCTCATGAAGTGGCGTATGTATGACACGCCAATTTGTATGAAATTATTGGCGTGTTATCAAGATGCATACTCGCTTTTTATTGTGTTTATCAATGCCGTTTGGCCTCCGTTGACTTACATTACCTTGCGATTGCGTGTGAATTGACGCCATAGCGAGTATGAAAGGGAGGTTGGCAAACACAGGACTTTCACCCAGGAGACCGGGGATCGTGTCCCCCGTGTCACGTTTCCTAAAGTCAACCATCGCTTTCTTTTACTAAACCCAACCCCGTTCTTCTTTTCCTAAACCCATCCGGTTGTTCTCTTTCTAAAGAAAGTGGGCGTGTATGTTTACGCGAAGTCATGATATCATGTTGGGCAATCTTGTGTTGATATGCAAGGATTATCTGTCATGCTCTACCCTAAAACCAGTCATACTTGCACACTACTGGATGGTGAATTGGGATGGGCACACTTATCTTAGTGATGGATGGTTACTTGGTTTGCAAATACATTGTTATGATTCTGTCCTTCAGAAGACAGCAGAGAGGTTCCCAGCCAGTAGCAATCACTTTGCCACTCCTGTGCTAAAAATGTTCTTTGTAAGCCTTTTTTGTATTTTTAATACTTGCATGTGTTTTCTGACATAGTATTTATAAGTACTATTTTCAAAATAAAGGGTTTGGTATCTCATTTGTCCTGTCTTGTTTGCATGTCTTATATCTGTTGATGATCATACTGTAATGGAGCTACAGACCATGTGTCCCTGCAACATATGACAGAAAAGGTTCCACTTTACAGGCTGTCATAGCATAGCAGCTTTATTTAGAAATTTTTACATTCTCATAAATTAGCTCAAATTGTTTAACTCTTGATTCGCGTATATTGCACTACCACAAATTAAAGGGGGCTAGAGATATTTTAAGACTTATATTTCCTCTTACAAATGAAGAGTAAATCTGAGGAGAAAACAAATAAAAAAGGCGCGTAGAACTTCCACAGACCACACAGGAGGTGTAGTCTGAAAAGCTACGGACAACCTGCAAGAACTAAAAAATTAATTTACAAAATATCTTTCCACTTTTTATGAACTATAAACTCAGGAATCAAAGTGTCCATTTTGTATTGAAAATATGTTAACTGTGTTAGGTAGGCAAGAAGCTCTGGGAGATAACTTTCATAGAACAATCAATCCAGAACGTGTGTACTAGTTTGTCATTATTCCATTTTTGGATTAGAGAGATAGGAGAGTACAACATCTGCTAACATCATAAGTGTTGATATGCATGCCTACTTTATGATTCTATGTTGTAAACAGGTTTCTGACCTGACCTGCCATGGTACTCTTGATGGATAACTACCCATGTAGTGAAAGTGTTAACTAAGAAGACAGGAAATGGATTATTAGGCACAATGGTCACTAAGCTTTCCTCAGGCAAAAGGCAGCCGCTGAAATGTCACATCCAGCAAGCCTTCACGACCTGACCTCATTTACATGAAGAGGGGAAAACTGACTGACAAAATGCCAGGTAGGGTTGTTTTTTTTAAGTCTACTGTGTTAACCATTAAACTGGTGACATTTAAAGCCTAGGTCCATTTAGTCAGCTAAAATGTCATTTGGATGTGACCACTGTTTAAAAATGGCTGGTCTGAGGTACTTTTTCAGTGTAGGCCCAGAAGTTTAGAAATTATTCAAAGGGATGCCCCTCTGGCTTTGTTGCAAAATGTTGTGTCTTTCAAAGTGCACACTTGTCCTTTACTGGCGGAATACAGTCCTGTGCATGACATGAGTTCTTCATTTGATGCAAAGTAGAGCGGGCAGGAGGATGAGAAACAGGTTAGCAGGGCTGGAAACATCTCACAGCAGCGTGGCAAAAAGGTATTGTTGGCTTCTTTGCGACGATGAATAAACAGCAGGACATGCAGCCACTTAAGCCTTCATCAGGGCACTGACCACAGCGCGGGCGTTGAGGCTGCGCAGGTCGTTGTAGGTCTGCCCTGTGCCCACAAACACAATGGGCTGGCCTGTGATGTAAGTCATGGAGATGGCAGCACCAACCTGTGAAGGAGCAAGGAAGAACACGTGAGAGCTACAGACTTTCCATCTGCAAATTATAAGTCATAAAAACAGCCACAGACAAATCCATAACCCTTGTGTTGTCTTCACCGTTGTCCATGAACTTGTCATTCCAGGTCAAAATTGAAAAATGCGTTTAAAAAAAAAAAAAAGAAATCTGCTTTTTTAAACTTTTTTGTCCCTCTTCTCAATGCTCTTTTTTTTTTTTTTTTTTAATTCATGGTCAAACCTAATAAAATGACGTACCTAATTTTGAGTTTGAAAAAAAGCTGATATGAATTATTTTGACTAATCAGAGGATGTTGAGTGAATCACAGACTGGTTTATGTCAAAGTTTGGTCAGGATGCTGTTTTGAAACCATTTAAAAAAAAATTTTTTTTTCAAATGCCATGAAATGAAATAAAACAACCAAAATTCAATGGAAGTAATCATTAACCTTACCTGCGAAGAACGTGGATGCATGGATGTATATGTTGTATGGGTTCCATACAACATACATGCACGCATCCAAGTTATTTTGGGGCAATTTGGTTGTTAAGAAACCCATATTTCTGATATAAAAAAAACATTGAAAACAGGTCAAATTTGACCCGAGGACAACACAATGGTTAACTGCATCTAAAGATCATTTAGAGGCCACTTAGTTAAAGCCGGATAGGAATATACATAAGATACCTTGTCGTCGATGGTGTCAAACTTAGTGAGAACAATTCCATCAATGAGGCGAGGCTTGTCAGACATGGAGTGGTCTGCCAGAGCCTGATTGAACTTTACCTGAGGACACGAGAAAAAAGAAAGTTGAGTTATTCATGGGAAAACTGATGACTCCGAAGTTAATATGTATTGCGCCCTCTTACCATCTCACTAAGTATAGAGGTAAGGAAAACACACATCTGTCCGCTATAATGACAACAGATCACTGACCTCTGCTGGAGAGTTTAAGAATAACAGAAATCTATTGCATCCTACAGCATTTCGTTATTTAGTCAGTACAAAGTTCTAGTAAGTGACCACATACTAACTTACTAATGTAAGTGACCACATACTAATGTAATGTAATGTTACTGTGAAGTAAAGGATTTGAAGCGTTCCTGGAAAACCTCAATTCCCATTAAAGTTACACTGCCTTTCTCCTCAGTGTCAGTCGTCAATTACATTTCTTCTCAACATGTCTGAAAATAAATAAATAAAGTGTAAATTTGTGAGTGGTCTTACCAGCTGGTCAACTGCCTCATTGCCCACCAGAGCCTCTCCAACAAACAGTACTAGGTCAGGCATGTTGACCGCGATAAGTTTGGCCAGGGCCGTCATTAGGGGGGCGTTGTCCTGCATACGCCCAGCAGTGTCCACCAGCACCACGTCAAAGGCCTGGTTGCGCGCTAGAGGGATGAAACACAGAAGGTGTACATGTGATTTTACCATATGCGTGATATGAATCACGTAACTCGCAGAAATGCAACCTAGGGTGTTTTTGTCAATGTACCCGTGTCAAACTTTCGTTTAGAAGCATAATTAGGATGTAAGTGCCACTTTTAAGATTGCCCGTATTTTCGTTTTTGGTCAAATGGCCTTTTCAATGGGAGTGCTAGAGGCTACTATGATAGTATCAAAATCACTATTTTTAAAACACTAAGAAGGCTCGACACAATATGAAACTTTGCTTGAAGTATCACCTACACATGAACTCAGCATTGAGAACATTGTTTGTGTACACAAAGTTAACTAAAAAGAAAGGTTTTGAACAACTCACTTTGGCAGTTTGTTTTTCTGCTCACCACCATCTTGTCAGTCAAAAAGTGTCGATCTGCGAATGCGAATGAACGGATTCCATAGGAGGAAATGTCATTCTTATATGAGGCTCCTTTTTCAACTACCAGGTCAATATTGTGTTTCACTAACGACAAAACAACGAATTACCCGTGCATTTATATGGAACTAATCTTTAGGAGCTTTCCATCTTTACTCTCCTCCCTGTTACGTTGCATTCGGAGATTGACATTTTTTGACTGGCAAGATGGTGGCGAGCAGAAAAACAAACTGCTAAAGTGAGTTGTTGAAAACCTTTTTTAGTAAACTCTGTGTACACAAACAATGTTCTCAATGATTTCGTTCATGTGTAGAGCCCCTGGTGATACTTCGAGCAAACTTTCATGTTGTGTCGAGCCTTCTTAGTGTTTTAAAAATAGTGATTTTGATACTATCATAGTAGTGCCTCTAGCACTCCCATTCAAAAGGCCATTTGACCGAAAAACGAGAATACGGTCAATCTTAAAAGTGCCGCTTACATCCTAATTATGCTTTTAAACATAAGTTTGACTCGGGTACATTCACAAGAAGACCCTAGGTTACATTTTGGCGAGAGTTACGCTTTAATGGAAATGGCAAGTGGAATCGACAAGAAACCACCGCTTTACAGTTAATAATTACTCAACAGTAAAGAAAATATTTTACCATAGGCAATGGCCTCCATGGCAATTCCAGCAGCATCCTTCCCGTAGCCCTTCTCGTAGAGCTGGACTACTGGGCGTCCTCCGTGCTGCTGGGGAGGATGAAGAGAGTTCAGGCGGCGCTGATGAGTGCGGAGCTGCTCCACGGCTCCGGCACGGAACGTGTCACAGGCTGCGATCAGCACAGTGAAACCATTCTCTATCAGCCAGAAAGAGATCTGAAGCAAGACAGAGACACATTTGGTAGGACACAATGTGGACATGAGAAGAAAAGTGTAAAACATATATACAAATATTTAAAATGTACACTCTGAAGCAAGAGATCCGACATCTAGAGCTGGGCAAATACTTTAAAAAATTCAAGAATAGCCCATTTTTCACAGAAGACATTTTGACATTTTGTCATGCTGTTGTTCATACTTGCTCACTGTTTAGAACACTTGAATAGAACAGGGCATGTTTGTTTTTTAATACTTGAGTATGATAAGTCTGGCTTACATCTAGCGCTTCTCTCACATTATCTGCACTGCCCAAGACAATTGTGATTGCTTTAAAGAAATACAAACAAGCCAGAGCGTTTGTTTCCCCTATCCCAGAATAGATAAGTGGCGTAGCCAGACCATACTCTAGTGCTGACACAGCGCTGTGGAGATAGGTCTGGCAATGCAAGGCTACCCCTGACATAATGTTGAAATAATTGTTTAAAATATTGATTTTGTCTGCGTGGCCCACCCATAACACCAACTCAAATATTTGAAGACCCGCTATTAATCAGAATGTTAATTTGTATGATCCGACCGACCCGATTCGTAACGTTAGATTAACCACGGGTCCGCGGATATAATTCTATTATCGCTCTCTCTCTCCCCCCTTTTCTCTCCCTCTCTCCTCCTCTCGCTCTGTCACGCCTCGTTGTTTACATGCCACGGGTAAAACGACAACAGCTGAGGATACATCGGTGTATCCTCAATTATAACTCCTCCAAGAAGCCTCCTCAATCCTCGATGTGCACTTTATGAATTGGGACATCCTTCAACATGGCGCGCTGAGAAGGATTTCCAGGATCACAAGCCAGAGGATCGAGGATCAAGGAGTCGAGGACGTACACATTTGGGAAATGAGAAAGGGCTCCACACTGGTAAAGATCCCTATTTTCAATTATTGTCTCACCTACCTCACTTCCTGTACCTTTCTTCGTTACGGAGTGGTTTTATGCTTCCACCTGTCACCCCTAATTACCTTATTGAGTTCACGTGGTCCCTCTTTATTTCAGGCTGCACCCTCTCAGTCACTCTATTTCACCTTCACATGGGGCAGCTGGTCAGATTAGTTATATTTAGAGATGGTCCGATACCATTTTTTGCTTCCGGATACCGATTCTGATACCTGAACTTGCGTATCAGCCGATACTGAGTACCGATCCGATACCAGTGTGTCATATATTTCATTATGTTTTAACAACTGTATACTACTATCCCTGTATGGATGTGATATTATTTCTATCTTTGTTGTCGGTCTGGCTCAGGTTAAACTCTTTGTGAAACATGAATGCCACAGAACTTTCTTTTATTATGCAGTTTGAGAGTCAGTTATAACGAAAAAAGAACATAAATAAACTACTTTGACGTAGATTTTCTTTAGGGCTTTATTACGTGGTATCGGATCGGAGCATTAACTCCAGTACTTCCCGATACCGATACCAGCGTTTTAGGCGGTACTGGTATCGGTATCGGAACATCTCTAGTTATATTTTGCATGTTCATTCTTAATAACATGTCCAAGTTAATAAACTGACAGCTTTGTTTATCCTTATTTCTTGACGATGGACTTGTGAGGCTATTGACTTTTGTTAGTTCTAATTTGTGTTGTATTTGTTTTCTTCTAGATTCACCGGCCCATGTGTGTTTTTTTGTTGTCCTTATCATTTGCATCACCCCTTTTTGTGTGGAAATAAACTTTGTTAAGTGGACTGAAGGCTCGTGGCTCATGCATTCTGACCAATGCCCCATGATGATAGCACTCAATCTCAGAAATTGAACCCTCTTCCTTAAAGGCCAAATCTGGCGTAAAATGAACCTAGGGGTGTACGTGTACCGAGTCGACCGCTCTCTGGGATCTGTTTTCATGCTAATCGAATGTGACCAGTTTCATCGCAAACCGCTAATTAGTTTATAACGCTAGTCGTCGGGGCACGAAAGTAAAAAGAAATCGATATTTCTATACCACTAACAAGGCTCAAAATAGCACCACACTTCCACAGCAGCATAATGAGGGCGCCATCTTGGGAAAGCAGTCACGACCAGCCGAACGATGAACGCCGTGCTTGATCTATGTTACTGGTTGCACGGCGTTCGTCCGGTCGTGACTGCTTTCCCAAGATGGCGCCCGCATATATACATGAAAGGTACTGTCTTTCTAAACTATCTTTTTAATAAACTGTTTGTACACTTACAAAGTTCTCAATGCTTCGGTTTACATGTAGGGACCCTCATTATGCTACTGTGGAAGTGTGGTGCTATTTTGAGCCTTGTTAGTGGTATAGAAATAGCGATTTCTTTTTACTTTCCTCGTGCCCCAACGACTAGCGCTGTAAGCTAATTAGCGGTTTGCGATGAAACTGGTCACATTTGATTAGCATGAAAACATATCCCAGAGAACGGTCGACTCGGTACAAATATGTAATTAACCCCTAGGTTCATTTTGCGCCAGATTTGTCCTTTCTCACACACACACACACACACACACACACACACACACACACACACACAGTAAAGCAAAAGCCTCGGACTGATTGCCTGTGTGGGTAAATGGTCAGCAAACCACAGGAACATTGGGGCACTTGGAGGAAAATGGTCTCTTTGGAGTTTGGAGTACATGTCATTACACTTTTAACAATGACAACTCACCTTGGCCAGGTTGGTGGACTTTCCAACCCCATTGACACCACAAAAAGTAATGACAAAAGGCCTTCGCTGGCTCTGCGCCTCCATGACATCTCTCAGAATATCTACCCTTCGCTTGGGCTGCAGGATCTGCACCAGTGAGTCCTGCAGAGCCTGCTTTACCGTTGAGGCCACAGCTACACACACACACACACACACACACACACACACACACACACACAGTTAGGGTCTCCCTACACCATGCATTCATACTGTTATTTACTTACACAAATTATCTAATTTTGTTAGAATGACATGATTACAGTTACTATATTGAGCTTTGGACTAGGGTGAGATCACAGAAATAATACTTCATCGTCATCAATAGGATAATGAAAGTACACTTTCTAAGGTTCTTTTTGATTTGGTTGTGAAAATCATGAGCCAATATTGATAACTGATATAGAGACTAACATGTTGTATAAATGGAAAACTGTACACAGATAGGCTGATGGGCAAGTCGCACTGTTGTGAATCTCAGTATGGATTTACTGCTAAATCTCAAGCAACAAATAAGGGGGCTAATTCAATAAAAACATCTACAATATAAAATATGCAAGTGGTCTTGCAACACTAATCCCATTTACCATATTCTTCACCATATGTGGGATGTTTACAAGTACAACATTTTGGTCAGAGCAACATTTTAAATCACATGCTGTGTAGTTAAACTGAGGGGATGATCCGGTTTTAATCGATTTACTGTGGTTATCATACAATGTTGGGGAAAACGCATTACTGTAATCACATTTCCTAGCATGTAGCATGTAGGCCCGTGCTCTCGGAGAAGGACAAGTGAAGGCAGAGAAGACGCACATTGTGTTGCAAGTAATCCTTGCAACAAATAAATAAAGAATTGAAGAAAGTGGGGGAGGATTGTGGGTATGTGAAAGTGTACTTACTGGTGAATGTGCCCATGACTTTGCCCTCCAGTTTTTTGGCTACAGAGTCACAGAGCTGGGAGGAGATGTCAGCTGCTACATTCTTTGCTTTTGGATCATAAAGGAGAAGAATGAATAGCAGACAATGCACTTTTTAAGTGTTGCAGAAAATCAAGAGGTGAGTGAGAGAGAGCTGTGATATCATACCAATGAGGTGTTCCCTCATCTTCTCAAGTACTGACTCCATGTCCTCCCGGGTCAGGCTCTTGGAGCCCACCAGGCCCTTCAGCATCCCAAACATGCCCCCAAAACCACCAGCCTTTTTGGAGCTGAAATCAACAAACAAAGCTAGGCAATGGTTCATTGTAAAACGTAAAGCAAGACATGCCAGGTTTTTTGTAACAATAGCATACCTATATAGTAATATACCCTTAAAGCTACACTGTGTAAGAATTTCTCCCATCTAGCGGTGAAATTGTACATGACAACCAACTGAATATTACTTTCTAGCCCCTCCCAATCCGATCGCATTTTAACTCCCACGGTGGCCGTATTATTCCAAGAAGTACGACTTTGTCCGTGAGCGTTCCTTCCAGTGTAATAATAGTTTTACGTTTTCGTTATTTTGGTACCATTTCATTGCTAACATCAGCTATCAGGTTCCCAAACGAATGCAAGTATCAGCGTGATCCTCCATCTTCAACAGGCTTTCAAATCTGCCGGCAGTCACGTGTAATCTCCCCCTGGCATTCGTCACAGTGCCACTGAGTTTAAAAGCGCGAAAGGCGGAGGTATGTCCCTCTTTGGCTAACGTATTTTAGGCGCAACATGGCAGAATACATACAAGCGAGATGATTCTGAATGGCAGATTCTACGCTTACGAGAATACTTTGATTAGTTGGTGGAAGTAATTGCATATGAATGAGCACATATTTGTGAAAGAACAAAGGGTTTTTTGCTAAGAATCACCTTAAAACAATACACAATGAAGCTTTAAACAACAATCTAACAGTTAAACACTCTTACCTTGTCTTGCTTGTTTCACTGATAACCACTTTCTCCTCTTCTTCAACCTCCATCTCCTCTTCCTCGCTGGACTCATAGTCCACAGACAGCAGGTCACCCTTCATGGAGCTTAGCTGCATCCCCTGAAACACACCCAGGACATCGAGAACTTTATTTTAGGAATTTATTTTAACATTAGTAATGTGATTAGTGGAGAAGTCTCTTTAACTAGAAATCTCTTAGGGGGGACTGGGGGGGTGGGGTACATACCAGGTCAATGTGTGCTTCCTGGTTCTGATCGCCACCATTTTGGGAACCATCTCCATTCCTTCCACTGTAGTCCAGCTCTTTGGTGCTGCTACCACCCATGTCCCAAACACGCATTTGTTTCTCCTTAGGCTTCTGAGGCTTTGGGGATTTACTGTGACTGGGATGACAGATCATCAGAAGTAAGCAATCAGAAATAAACAATTAGACATGTTTTACACTGTGAGACTGACAAAAACCTTCTAGTTATTGTAAAAAAGAAAGTGTGATCATTTCAATGCATATTAATAGTATTTTTTGAGTGTTGAAAAACACAATCATTTTTCTGACTCTAATAAGGACAAGCAAACCAATAACAATTTATGTAACCTGCATTTATTTTCATCACATCTGAAGATAATGCCTTTCGTGCTCTTTAAAATTGTGGTTTAACTGTAAATGATCCACTTGGTGATCAAAACTTTGCTTATTGTGAAATGAAACATGCACAGACTCGATACAAATCGCTCTGTGCATGCCCATTCTACACTGCTGTTGGGCAGTCAGCTAAGTAAATCAAAATATACCTGTACGAACGGCCTTTATTTAAACTATATCTTGCTTGACATTCATGAATGTATTTACTCTTACATGGGTTTTGCAGTAGGCACCATCGTGCGTTTGAGAATAAATTCCTCTCGTTTCTTCTGAATGATCTCCTCAGGAGTCAAGCCTTGGTTACCATTCTCGACTACCTTCGGCCCAGAGGATGAGGACTTGCCTTGATCCACTTTGACAGGCTCAGCTGCAGGAGCTGGCAACAATTGGAATATCAAATCAAGTCAGGATCAAGATTAAAATGTTGTCACACACACAGACACACACACACACACACAGACAATTTTTAAAAACAACCAGCTCCAACATTACTTACCCTCCTTTTTGGTATTTTTATTCTTCTTTCCACCAGGTTCCTTAACTTTTTCCCCACCCTTGGTCTCAATCATTGACTTCACAGTTTTTTGAGATTTCTCAGACTCCTTAAAGGTCCGCATGGTGGCGTGGCTCCGAGCTTTGCTGCTCTCCTCCGCCTCTCTTGTGGTAAACATTTGATGTGTGTCACAATGGGCAGGACAAGAAAAGATGTTAGTTAATGAAGCATCTTTAAATGTTGTTCTGATTCTCATAGCAAACACATCGGTCTGGTTTTTATTTATTTTTCTAATATGGGGTATACTTTATGACATCACTTGCGTTGAAAATCACCTGTTAACTGTGTAACTGACTTTACCTGAGAAGCATCTTAAAGTCATCATCAAAGTCAAAGTTGTTTTGGATTAGCTTCAAAGCCCCCTTTTGCTCCAGGTCATTCTTATAACGATCCCTAAAATGAAGCTGAATGTCATCTATGAACTTGTCCACATACGTCAGCGTCAGGATCTTTTGAAAACCCACCTGGCCAGAGACAAGGAAAGGAGAAGAGTTATCATCAACATGTAAAACCCAAAACAACATGAATAGCTTATATGTATAATAGTTGCATATTTGCACACCTCAATGGTGTTGAATTAATTTAGTGTGCAGCTGAGAGACTTACCACAAAAATCAACTCAAACTCATTGTCGAGCTTGTATTTCAGACTCAAGGCCTCGTGAGTATATGAATTGTTCCCACTTCGCTCCTGTAACATCACAAACATCATCGGTCGTTGATATATATTCTGTATATATGTTCTTGACTGTAGTGAATATAAGCTGGGAGCCAGGTCCACTCCTCAGGATGTTTTTTGCTACCTTTTTTTCACTATTATTTCCTATTATCTTATACCTTGGGCCATCACAAGTTGATAACGACCACCCTCAACTTGGCCCCGTTTGGTCTCAGAGGCCAAAAAACACCCTTTTTGGGAAAAGCTTTTGGCGGAATGATAATAATTGTGAATATTAAGGTACTGCAGCTACATAAATGGTCATATAACCCTAATATTTTGCATTGTGTATCCTGACACATAGGGGAAACTAGCGGAAATAGATTCTGGGGATTGCTTCCTTTTTGCTGTCAAATATCACCCTCAACATACCCCAAAAGACAAAAAAATGTCTGTCCGCCTGACAAATTGTCATCAAAAGTGATCATTTTCAAGCATTTTATTATAGATATCACTGCCTCAAATGTACATGAAAAACCTCCCAAGTTTATAAGCTTCAATTTAAGTCCAACATGACCTTTCTAGCTAGAGGATTATAGCTGGTATAATAAGTTCTCCACTGTACCTTAAATCAATTACACACATAAACACACTAACCAACCAACACACTAACCCAGTGGTGTAGTCCAATGTATTGTAGTTGGTATACTGTAGCACTTTTTTTTCTGGCTCAGAATGGGCCTTTGGGGTGGTATCAAAGTGTGGGGTCTGGGTGACCTCCCCCAGGGTTATTTTGAGCACCAAAGACTAATATCCTGCATTCTGATACACTTTTATGCACCAATTTATGGTGGGAATACATTTAGTTATCCTATGAGAAGGAAAACACAGATGATATTCAAAGAATATCAAAAATACAATGGAATATAAAGCAGTAAGGGGGCTTTCACATCAGGGACCTGAGCCTGGATCACAAAAGTTGACCCCAAAGCAACGAGGACAAAATAAAATAGGCTACTTATATTTGTCTTAAATGTGGTGAAGGGAGGATACTGGCGTTAGTGTAGGCGAAGCATTGGGGTCCGGTCGCTACACACACACTACGCACTGCGCTCAGCAAGGAGCGGGTCAGTGAAAGATGAGAAAACTTTCTCTGCATGTTCTGCAGTGTTAGCTTTGTTTGCTGTCACATTACTTAACCCTGTATTTGTGAATACAAATATCTGAAGTGAAAGTTCTGTCACAAAAAATATATGTTGTTACATTTTTAAGTGGGTAGACTACATCACTGCACTAACCAACCAACACCCTAACCCTTCATGTCACATCCTGAAGTTATTCAGCAAAGACAATTTGGAGGTAACTTGATCTATTTTTCTGGTTATGGAAAGATACTGATTCTATTGGGAGATTGGTGTCGTGTATTTTTCTACATTTAAGGCACCCACTCTACTTCTAGATTGATTCAAGTCAAACTCAGGGTCTGGGACATATTCTGCTAGGATCTGTGGAATAACCAGTAATTATGAAGCAAGCCAACGTCATAATGCCAGAAGAGGTGCGCTATGATGTGCTGAATGCCCTGAAAAATGGCAAAACTCAAAAAGACAAGTTCATCCGTGATCGACTTCAAACAAAAAAGGTCCTTTTCTTTTAACCCATCAAGAGGAACAGATTCAAGACAATGTCGTGTACCACACCTAAAAGGAAGCTTGTGGCATCAAACCAGAAAGTGATCCAGTACAAGGCCACAAGTGGGTTTATCTTTCAGATCTTCATCAAATCACAAGAACTTAAGTCACAAATTAGCATCTCTGACCTAATGATCTATCCCATGACTCTGACGCCATACAACAATCGATGGCTTTTTCGCAAAAAACAACAAAGCAAAAGGAATTAATCACATGATCAAAAGATGCTGAGAATGCAGAACTTCCTTCTCCAAGCCAATGTGCTCTCATTCAAGATGGAAACTCCTCATTCTACATGCGTGATGTACCACGGACAATGAAGACTATATCAGAGCGCACCTTCAAAAGTCTACCTGCTGCAGCTGAAACAGCATTCAGCACAGACACTTACATTGACCGTCTTTATTCAATGAAATCAGCTTAGAGAGATCGCAGAGGTTGTGGTGAACGTTTTATAGTTAATGGGCTGAATGTTCATTGACCCGCTGATTGGAATGGTTTTCTCACAAATGATGAAAACAAGAAGACATTCATTTACTTCTGGATCACTGGAGCTCTCATGATATGATGGAAGACATCATCCGAAGGCCTGTCATTTTCATAGAAGCTGGTCAAGTTTTCAAGCAGTAACGGACTGGCCATCTGGAATTTGGGTAAATGCCAAAAGGGCCGCACCCCTATGGACCTCTATGGGCCACTACTGATAAAGTTATGTTATGCATGCAGCCGCAAGGTGTGTGGAAAGATTAACTCGAAAGGCAGAGTTACTAATTCACAAGCTAGGTGTAGGGACGGTGTGTTGCCAATGCCAGGGCTGTTTTTTGATCCCAGTCCGTCACTGCTTTCAAGATAGATTGCAATGCTGGAGTTATGTCAAAAGAACTTCTACCAGAGATCTGTTCAAAACATGAAGAAACAGATGTGAGGATGATCATTTACATGCAGTATATCCAAACTAAAATGCCTCATATCAGAACAGTTCGAGTCAGAGCAAAAGACTCTGACATTTTCTTCATCCTCCTGTATTATGCCAAGTCATGAACTGTCAACATCATCTTTGCCATGGGAGATAGACTAATCAACATCAACCAGCTGGCTGAAGATTATTCACAGGAATACATTTCAGCTCTCTTCTGGCCTTGCATGCGTAAGCATTCAAAGACAAAGGGAAGGTCCGTCCGATAAAGATTCTTAATCAGAATTTATTCAGTGAAGATGAGGAAGAGGAGGAAAATGATGATTGAGAGTTTATATTCTACACTAATACAATACGCTAACATGACCAGTCGTCAAAGTACAGCATGGATAAGCAGCAAAAAGATCTAAGAACCAAAGAAATGTTTTCTATTTTATGTTTGAGCTGTATTTTAGTTTCGCCATTTGGCTGTTTACCTGTACAGGTTACTAACGTTTACTCAATTAAAGGTTGGCTTTTTCATAACAGACTGCACACTAGAGTCATCTTTATTCGTTGTGTTGCGAGGACTTTGTGGACTTTAATAAATCTCACATTTGGTTAATTGATTTTGTGTTATTGTACCCTATGTTGCACCCTGACCCCAGTCCACCTAGGGGCATAACGTTACTCACTTTTCATGCAATTCACTTCATATAGTATAGCAGTACATAAGTCTCAACTCTTGTTTAAAGGTCCCATGACATGGTGCTCTTTGGATGCTTTTATATAGACCTTAGTGGTCCCTTAATACTGTATCTGAAGTCTCTTTTATATAGGCCTTAGTGGTCCCCTAATACTGTATCTGAAGTCTCTTTTATATAGACCTTAGTGGTCCCTTAATACTGTATCTGAAGTCTCTTTTATATAGGCCTTAGGTCCCCTAATACTGTATCTGAAGTCTCTTTTATATAGACCTTAGTGGTCCATTAATACTGTATCTGAAGTCTCTTTTATATAGGCCTTAGTGGTCCCTTAATACTGTATCTGAAGTCTTTTTTTATATAGGCCTTAGGTCCCCTAATACTGTATCTGAAGTCTCTTTTATATAGACCTTAGTGGTCCTCTAATACTGTATCTGAAGTCTCTTTTATATAGACCTTAGTGGTCCTCTAATACTGTATCTGAAGTCTCTTTTATATAGACCTTAGTGGTCCCCTAATACTGTATCTGAAGTCTCTTTTATATAGACCTTTGTGGTCCTCTAATACTGTATCTGAAGTCTCTTTTATATAGACCTTTGTGGTCCTCTAATACTGTATCTGAAGTCTCTTTTATATAGGCCTTAGTGGTCTCCTAATACTGTATCTGAAGTCTCTTTTATATAGACCTTAGTGGTCTCCTAATACTGTATCTGAAGTCTCTTTTATATAGGCCTTAGTGGTCTCCTAATACTGTATCTGAAGTCTCTTTTATATAGGCCTTAGTGGTCTCCTAATACTGTATCTGAAGTCTCTTTTATATAGACCTTAGTGGTCCCCTAATACTGTATCTGAAGTCTCTTTTATATAGGCCTTAGTGGTCTCCTAATACTGTATCTGAAGTCTCTTTTATATAGACCTTAGCAGTCTCTTTTTTCTTTCTCTCCCTTTTCTGCCGAGTGGTGCGTGAAGAGCGTGTCCGCGCTATTTTCCGACATGCACTCTAATCACTGCTGATAGACGGCCTTTTGTACAGTCGGGCTGTAAACGGGTTCGGGCTTTTAAAAATCTGTCAATCAAAATGTACTTGTAGGGCTCGGGCCAAATTCTGTCGGACTCGGGCCTTGTCGGGCCGAACTTTTAAGGCCCGATTACAGCTCTAATCTGAAGTCTCTTTATATAGGCCTTAGTGGTCCCCTAATACTGTATCTGAAGTCTCGTTTATATAGGCCTTAGTGGTTTCTGAAGTCTCTTTCCTGAATTTCAGCCTTGGTGCAGAATTACAGCCACTAGAGCCAGTCCCACAATGAGCTTTACTTAGGATGTGCCATTTCTGGGCAAAGCAGAGAAAGGGGAGGTAACCTTCCTCCTTATGACCTCATAAGGAGAAGATTCCAGATGGGTCCATCTGACCTTTCATTTTCTCAAAGGCAGAGCAGGATACCCAGGGCTCGGTTTACACCTATCGCCATTTCTAGCCACTGGGGAACCATAGGCAGGCTGGGGGAATGCATATTAATGTTAAAAAAAAAAAAGATATTGTTCATATGCAAAAATATGCTTAATCCCATAAGGAATGGTAATGCCTGAAAGTTCTGTTTTCTCCGATTTAAGGTACAGTGGAGAACTTTGGTTATACCAGCTATAATCCTCTAGCTAGAAAGGTCATGTTGGACTTAAATTGAAGCTTATAAACTTGGGAAGTTTTTCATGTACATTTGAGGCAGTGGTAGATATAATAAAATGCTTGAAAATGATCACTTTTGATGACAATTTGTCAGGCGGACAGACATTTTTTTGTCTTTTGGGGTATGTTGAGGGTGATATTTGACATCAAAACGGCAGCAATCCCCAGAATGTATTTCTGCTAGTTTCCCCTATGTGTCATGATACGCCATTCAACATTTTAGGGTTATATGACCATTTATGTAGCTGCAGTACCTTAATATTCACAATTACATCATTCCGCCAAAAGCTTTTCCTAAAAAGGGTGTTTTTTGGCCCCTGAGACCAAACGGGGCCAAGTTGGGGGTGGTCGTTATCAACTTGTGATGGCCCAAGGTATAAGATAATAGGAAATAATAGTGAAAAAAAGGTAGCAAAAAACATCCTGAGGAGTGGACCTGGCTCCCGGCCTAATATAAATACTTGACTATGTTCTTTGCCTTTTTAACATATTTATTGTATACACCAAATACACCAAGGCAAATTCCTTGCAAGTGAAAACTTACTTAGTTAAGAACTATGATTCTGATATGTCAACAGGACCTAAACACACACGCCGTTGTTGCTAACGTTACAGCTAATGTAGCTATGTGTCTTCCTAACAATGTGAAATAAGCCATTGCATCACAATCTATATCAACATTTTGCCTACAATTCGTAATATGGGTATTTTTATGCTACTCACACCTCAAACGTCGCTTGTTTATTACACTTACGTTACGCAGTAACCTATGTAAGCTTTGCTACCTATTACTTTAGCGTTAGCATTAACGTTAGCTGTCCAAGCCATACCGATAGTAAGACAACACAGATATCTGTCACAGGATTTTGACCTGTCACTATATCCCACCTGAAGGATTACGGAGCGGATCAAAGCGTTGACAGGCCCGGTGAAGGATTCAGTGACCCCGGCTCCCTGAAAACACCACAGCACTATCCCTCCTTTGCTGAAGATGGTGAAGAAATCTAGCATCTTGCCACCACGTATCTAGAGTAAAGAGACACACACGGGGGAAAAAAAGGTGAAACAGAAGCCCTGCGATGCATGAATGGGTCTGTAAACCTTTAAAGTGCTAGTCCCTGCTCTTCAAACTATTTAATCTTACCAGATATTAGCCCAATAGATAATAAATCCCCAACGAGTAATATCCACCACCAATGCAAAACTGTTTTAGACACGTCAGATGCAGAACAGGGAAGTGACGCGCTCTTCCGGTTATTTATTTTTTTGCTTCCTGAATTTCGCACATGCGCGATTTCAAAGCGAAGCTTTTTTTTAATTTTTTTTTAACATATTCCCCTTTTAATCATAATATTGAATTAGTGTACTGAGTTAATCTTAAAAAAAATACATTGACTCAATTACTATACTTGAAGTACAAATTTGATTACTTTTACATTATGCCAGTATTTCCATTTTCTGCTATTTTCCACTATATTTCTTTTAGCCACTACAACTGAGGCTAGTCGTTACTTTACAAATTCATATTTAACATGAAAAATATGATCAATTTATACAATTTGATACATAGATCACGCAACCGTAGCATATGTAAAGAAGATTAAAATACAATACATAAACAGTACATACTCCACAGTATAACAATCACAGTGGCCATTTTTTTCTGCATTGAGAAGCCTACTTTTACTTTTACTTCACATCATGCATTTTGTGTGTCACTTACACACTTTTTACAATTTTCAACGCAGGACTTATACTTTTAATGAAATATTTTAACAGTGTGAAATAAATTGCCATTTAGTTACCACTCAATCATTTTCTTCTCCTTTCTTTTCTTTGTACATATCTTTACAGACAGGACCATTTTGTTTGTCATTTTTTATATTCCACCTGATCTTGAAAGAAAATTTGAAAATTAAAGCAGGACTCTGTACGCCACAAACTGGTTCAACACAATAAACCTGCACTGACTTTTCATGATGTAAAAATGTCACAGATTCTGATTCAACATTAGTTGGTAACTGAACACTTGGCTCTGCAGGGACCACATGTTCATACAGGACATCACATTTTTAACTCAAAGTGAGAAGTGGCTACACAGTTTGAAGATGTGCCTTCAGGGACAAGCTTTTCTAGATACAGATTTAGATTTTACCAGCTTGCCTTCATACTTTTCCCTTAATTTTGAGATAAATTAAGCTTATCTTATCTTAACTTACATATTATTTATAAAGGCAGGAAACTTTCAGCTGTGCGTATGATGAACGTTTCAAGATTCAAGATATTTATTGTCACACTGTTAGAAGTACAAACATTTAAAAAGCTCATTAAGGCTCCCTTAAAGAAAAACAGTAAGAAGAAAATGTAAGGGACATATTACAATATACTAAAATACGTCAATCACAAATATAAGAGACAATGAAGGAAAAACAGTAAATATAAAAATACATAAAATATAATAAAACAAAATATAACAACAAAATAGTACATTCAAGGCCTATTTACAAAACAGTGACATAGATTGCACATAGAATCAATATTGCACAGGGGGTTGAATTATAGTCAAGACGGTGGGTATTGCAGAGGTTGGATTGCACTTTGTGTGTGTGTATATGTGTCTGTGTGTCTATTTATTAAGCAGTCTTATGACATGAGGAGAAAGCTGTTCCTCAGTCTGCTGGTGCATGTTTTGGGGGTCCTGTACCTCCTGCAGCAGGGAGAACCTTTTTTTAATGACAGTTGTAGTGTAGTTGGCCCATGTCAGGTCCTTGTGGATATTTACCCCCAGGTATTGGAATGTGTCAACTATCTCCACCACTGTGTTGTTGCTGTTGACTGGGGGTCCTTTCCTTGTAGTCTACAATAACCTCCTTGGTCTTGGAGACATTCAGGGAGAGGCCGCCTGTGTGGCCGCCAGGGTTCGATTCCCACCTGCGGCCCTTTGCTGCATGTCAATACTGTCTCTCCCCTTTCATGTCTTCAGCTGTACTGTTAAATAAATGCCTAAGAATGCTTAAAAAAATAATCTTAAAAAAAAGAAATGTCATAGTCATATACAACACACATATACATTGCATGGAATATGTAGCCTACATTGTGTGTAAAACACACAATAAGTTGGGACAGTCTTAATTAATGGGCTTGGTAATTTGACATTAGCATATTAGTGGTTGGTTGGGTTTGTAAGTGTGGAGAACAACGGTTCATGTTGTCCTTCCTCTTATTTCTTCCTAAAAAAAAAACCATTCAGATCAGAAAATAGTCTTATAAAATACCCTGGGGAAGTAGCCTATGAAATGTTTTTATTGTTAAAAATCAGCTTTTTTGTCCATATGCATGGTTCTAACAAAGGGTTAACTATCTGCTCGGTGAAGTATATTTATGACACTTTGCATTTGAAACTTGACTGAACATGTTGAGGTATCTCTTTCAGCAGTTACCAACTTCCGTTTTTTTTTCTGGGGATGTCAGTCACAATCACTCAAGTTTTCACTTTGTCTTTGTTACATTCTCTTGCTGCAGTTATTTGTTCAGCTACCATAGGGAATGTGTGTATGGGGAAGAGAATATCTTTTTTAACAGATAAGATCATTGAACATTTTTTCTGAAAGGATTTTGGCGAGGCGTTGAACAAACGAAACAAAAAATGATGACATGCATGGTGAGTTAAGTCTTTTCATTTCTGATGTAAAATAAGATAAAATACAGCAATGGTGTTCAAACGGATAAAGATCTTTATCCGTTTGAACACCATTGTTGTATGTTATCTGTAACTGTGCTATTAACGTCCATGCGTACATAGCCTTTATGACTTATAAGTGGACTAGGAAGGATTCATCATTATCAACATGTGTAACAGAAGTAGTTTGTCTTTCTCATTTCAGGCTGGATCCAGAAACTCTTGAAATCAAGAGCATCTGTATCAGCGCGATGTGAACAAGAAGCAAAAAAGTCAGTGTCTTCTGTTGGCAGCGTAACAACTTCACCTTCATCTACATCGTCATGCTCTTCGTCATCTTCATCATCACTTGGGACATCCCCTTCAAAACCACAACAGCCACAGTCTGCTCTGATGTCGCTGCTCAGATGGAGCCGAAAGTATGACGTGCTTGTGTGCCACAGCTCCGTGGACAGTGACATTGAAGAGGCTGTACGCCTGGTCTCTTTCCTGGAGGCGTCGCCTTGTAGTCTAAGGTGCTTTCTATGGCAGAGGGACACCTGTCCAGGAGGTGCAATGTCCACAGAGTTATGTCAGGCTGTGCAAAACAGCCACTTAAGGGCTCTCCTTATCACTCCTCACTTCCTGCAGGATGATTGGTGCAAGTATATGATGCACCAGGCTCTGGCAGAGGGACCTATGTCCAATCGTATTATTCCCCTGGTTCAAAACCTGTCCCACTCTCAGTATCCTCAGGAACTGAGGTTCTACTTCTACATTGACCTGAGCAGAAACCCTGACCGAGGTTATGCTCTCGTCAACAAGACTGTTCTCAAGTGTGAGTAATGGAAAAGATTATGTTCTTTGGGCCAGGTTTATAAACATAATTTGAGCCTGCTCTCAGCCCCAAGTCTGTTTTCAGCAAATTGTCTTTTTCTCTCCTAAATATGTCAAGTTATTATTGTGGATCCTGTAAGCTGCAAAAAAGAAGCCCATCTGCAAATTACCTTACAGTTTTTGGAGGGCTAGTTTTTCTTAATATTCTGCTCTTGTTGTCTTCTCCAGACCTGAAAGACCTGGTTAAAAATGAGAAGACATTTGATTGCAGCATGGACACCAATGGACTAGCTGGAGAAGGCAGCCCAAGAAAAGACAAGCTGATGTCAAAGTATTTCCCCGCTGAGACTTCAATACCATTGGAAGAGATAGAGAAGAGAGATGACAGCTTCAGTGTCGTTTCCTGTAATCATCAACAGTGATCAAAGACGGAGATGAAGGGCAAGTGGCTCTGAATTGAAAAGTGCTTCTATTGAACCAACTCTCTCAACTTAAGTGGCCCTTTTATCACATCATGTTGGGATTTAAAGCAAAGTGATGCTAGGGCTTTTCCTCTTTTTATGTGCATAACCCAAACTGGGTCTAAGCATGTGTGATGAACAGGAAACAGTTTATTTCAAGCAGCAGTGTGACATTTCCTGTATAAGATCTAGAGAAGTAGCCTACAGTGTGTTCTGGGCTATGTTAAACAATGAGGACATATCATAAAAATGTGTGGTTATAGTCTGAGCTTGTTACACATTATTCTGTTCAATTGCAGCCCATAGTTAATGTTTACAAGAGAGGGCACTAAAACGCCATAAATGCATGTGATCCTCCTTTGAACAGAGTAAAAACTGAAGGATTACTTTAATGTGGGTGATACTGTGGATGAAATGATGACAATAGTGTGATACATATAGTGTTTACCACTAGGTGATGCATTTTCCTCTTCTATGCAATCAAGAGAGCTTGTGAGGAGATGCCAGTCACAGATGTGTGATCTCTCCATAGTATAACGTTCAAGATTTAACATCGACAACAATGATAACAGTCAGTGTCTTGCACATGTATGTGTGTGAAATAGAGAGCGAGAATAAAAGGGACCCACCCATGACAAACAGTGGCACGACCTTTTCGCTGAACTAGGACTTTAAGTAATAACAGAGGAAGTGTGATTCCTCCACTCAAACAATAACTTTCATTTCTCTGTTAGGTATGATTAGCCCTAAATGCCCATGGCAGCACCTTCCATTGTTATTCAAATATGTGGGCAGCGCTTCATTTCAGATTGTTGGCATTTGAATGTGTATCAGTTATAATGTGGAATGTCAAGTGTTTATTGAGTCAGTTGGAGCATGACATTTGTGATCCTGATCATTTTTTTGATGCAGGCAAGGGCTGGTTTTTTTATTATTATTTTTTTTACATGAGACACCATCTGTCTACATGTTCTCTTTTTCTGCTTTTTATTAATCTGTATCATCCTCCCATTTCCCTATCCCTAAACACCAACAGACATTTAGCGCCACAATAAAAGACCTTTGATAATCGCCTCCTTAAGCCAACATTATAACATATTTAGACTAATCTCTGAAAGACACAGATGTTCTAAGAGGCTTTTTCTGTTGCCATAACAAATCCTCTTCCAGATGACACGACAAAACAGGAAACTAAAATGGAATAAAAAAATCACAATCCAAATCTCCTTTTTGTCACTGGATACTTCCAAATTTCTCTTCATCTTGGCTGGCAACTTTTACACACCATCAATGCACTGTCGGTGTGCTAAAGCCTTGACCTAGCAAGAGTGTGTACTCTACAGCTATATAGTTTGACTTACAAGAGATGGAGACTGAAAATGTACATGATGGCAACAGCACGAATGGGTTGACATTTGGACTCCTTTTAAATACAATGCTATGGAAAGAAAAAGTGTTGGGAGAGAAGCCTCATGGCAAAAAAAAAAAAATAGCTGGGAAGAATACTACAAAAATTAAGAGACACCTCAATGTTTGGCTCATAACGCCCCACAAAATGGTGAATTGTCATTATTTAGACTTTAGTTTTTGTACAGATTAAACAAATGCCATATGACATGTTAACTAGTGAGCTTCAGGGGTGCTGGTACAATAACAAGCTGGCTGGTAGGATGATTTTGTTACCATTGGAAAGAGCCAGCTAGGCTGTTTCCCTCTGTTCCAGTCTGTATGCTAAGCTAAGCTAAGCTACCTGGCTGCTGGCTGTAGCTTCACATTTCTCATATCTACGGAACTCTCGGCAAGAAAACAACTGAGCATTTTTCCCAAAATGTCAAGCTATTCCTTAAGGCATCTCCAAAAAACATTGGTGTAACGTTAACAACGATGTGACATTGCTTGCATATGGAGGTTTAGCCAAACTTAACTTAGCCCCTAACACTCGTAGCGCCCATTACGGACACGGCGTTTTAACCCAAACCTAATCCAAAGTCAGTATTCGAGCAAGCTAAATTTACTAGCCTGTTGTTTAAGATAACTTTGTTTAATTTGGAGTGCTAAACATGCTATCCATGCTAACTAAAGCATAATATAAATACAACACATATTTGATAGATATTCAGGTACTGATGATTTTTAATGGCTCTGGTTTATTTGCAATGTCTGCTTGCTATTAGAATGTACAGCATTATACAGCCTACCACTTTGTCTTCTGGGTAGTAGTCAGCTCTTTTCGCTTGTGTTGCATGCAAAGATGTTGTAAATATTTATTTCCAAATCAATGTTAATGGTAGCCTAAAATCTATTTGGATAAAATTTTACCCACTGTTAAGGGTAGATGTCGATGAGTAGTCGTGAGCAGGTGTAAACACTCAGGATGAGTCGGAGATGAAGTTGACAAGATGGGATTTTTATTGTTTACCCCAATTAAGGCCAATGAGGCATAAACGTGATATAAAAATTAACAAAAATTAAGGAAAGCAGAAAAATATATACTTTCAAGAAAATAAAAGTAATTTGACTTGTGAGTCAACACAATCACATAATATAAACATACAACTGTTTCCTAATTGACCTGAGGGCATCCAACAGACTTACGTCCTCCTCCTTCAGGCTTTCCTCAAGCTCTCTCTGTCACGAGAATCTTCTTCTTCTTCTTTTTTTTGGCAGATTACTACTTTTGTATTATACTGCCACCAACTGTACAGGAGTGTGTAATACCAAGAACGTCATAGAGACTAGGCTTGAGTTAATTCAAAACAAACAAACAAACAAAAAAAAAACTTATATTCTTTTCATTATACCAGTATAATTCAGAAAAATAAATAAAGCTTCAAGTCTCTCCCTTGTCATTCCCTTTTCTTCAAGTATATCATGTATTGAGTTCTCTCCTTCCATTTCCTGCCAGTTTAATATATTATCATTATATTTCTCAAATGCAAAAATTACATGTTCTACATCAGTCATTCCCAAACTGTGGTCCGCGGACCATTATAGTGGTCCGTGAGGGTACTGCAGGTGGTCCGTGGAAAAGCAAAATAAAATATAAAATAATTCCAAAAAAAAAATTCCCATAAACAACTTTTTTATTTTTAACCAGGAGTAGGCCTACTGTGTTTTTATTAAATGTGTATATAAAAACACAGTACAGCAGATTAGTAAAAAAAATCGTTCACTTTGGTATACAAGCATGAAATTTGGCACAGATACTCTCTATGGGCCACTATTTTGGAAAAAGGCGTTGGCCACTCAAAAATTCAATATGGCGGACATTTTTCAAGATGGCTATTCAATGCTTATTATATCAATTATTCAAACAGTGATCCAAGCATACAATTTGATACAATTACTCTCTAAAGGACATGTTAATGGAAAAAGATGCTTGTCCCTCAAAAATTCAAGATGGCCACCATTTTTAAAGATGGCCACCGTTCCTGTCAAATATTAATTATTTCAGTTGTTCAAATGGTGATGCAATCATAAAATTCGGCAGAAATACTCTTCAAGGAACACTCTTTTGGAAAAAGGTATGTGCCACTCAAAAATTCAGGATGGCGACCATTTTCAAGATGGCCACCATTTCTGTCAAATAGTCATAATGTCTGCTTTGTCTACCTCCTCTCCTTTGATCTGTCCGGCTTAGTTAAACTTGCCAGGGATATAAAATCCCTGCCGGCATAGCTCTTAGGTTCATTGGAGTACACAAGCCTCTCCACCACGGCAAGGTGCAGTCCACAGAGAGGAAGGGCCACTGTTAGAAAAATGAAGTGGCCAGTAAAAATTCAGGATGGAAACCATTTTTCAAGATGGCTGCCATTCCTGTCCTATGTTCATTGCCACTGTTTCCAAATAGTGATACAGAAAATATGCCACAAATACTCTGTTAAGGCCACTTTTTGAAAAAAAAAAAAAAAAGATGGAGACCTTTTCCAAGGTGGCCGTCATTTCGGTAGTATGTACACTGATGCACACATGCATGTTAGCAAAAATACTCTAACGGCCACACTTTTAGAAAAAGGCAATCACAAAAATTCAAGATTCATTTTTCAAGGTGGGTGTTGCTTTAATAGTGTACTCTGTTGGGACTGAGTTAAAAGGAAGGATTGAAAAAACAAACAAACATAAGTTCTATTCACATTTTTACCAGCTCAAAGGCCTTGTGGTTAGAGTGTCCAACATGAGATTGAGAGGTTGTGCCCTGCCGAGTCATAATAAAGACTTTTAAAAATGGTAGCCAATGCCTCCCTGCTTGACAGTCAGCAAGTGTTATATTGGGGACAACATATCCAGGAAGGTGTACATATACATCATGGTCCAGAATCAGGAAATCGTCTCTCGGCCCACCGCAAGGCCAAGGGGTTATCCTTTTACCACCTCAATCATAGACATAGTACACATTCAGGTATGGGATACAACTAGATTTGGGTCACCTACACCTAGCCCGATCATTCATCCAGTGCCATTTAAGTCCCGTGTGATCTGTACACCTTCCAGGTAAGCATACATGAACAAGTCATGTATTGCCCCGCTTACCCTTGGCTCGGCTCTCCCGCGCTGGCACAACCTGTCAATACAGGTGCGGCTATCTAACTACATCCAGTGGTGTAGTCCAGGGTATACGCTGGTATACGGCGTATACCTACTTATTTTTCAGTCAGCATTGCGTATACCCACTTCTAAATCCCCCCTGATGCGCACCATTCAGTAATATCTGTGAGCCAGATTGCCCATTTTTTCCTCAAGGATAGTGAAGCCATGACCCACCCTCCTCTGCCTCTAATTGGCTGGTACTCGCTGCTTTCACTGATTAGATTGGTTAACTTTAGGCATGAGGACTGATGAGCCAATCAGAGGCAGAGTAGGGCGGGTCATGCCGAGGAAAATATCGCTAATACCTCAGGAGCCAGTGAAAAAAAACAAAAAAAAACCTCAGGTGCCGGTGCCACTTGACTACGATAACGGCAGCAGACCAAACAACAGATGAAGAAATAACACAAGCGGCGGTGTGCCACCCCAGTTGATGGAAGACATAATTCTGAGGTAAGTTTTAAGGTGGTTTCCAAATGAGTCATTATTTTAAACTACTGGCAAATTGCCAGTGGCAATATGACTGCTCATTTAGAGGAGAAGAGATAACACCATGTTTGCCTCATGATAAATACATTTTACATTCATCCAGGCTGCTTGTGTGACCAGTAGTAACTACAAACTGCTCCTAATCAAGTCATGATCATTTTATAATAGTGAGCAAGTAGAAATGACAGATTTTTGGGTAAACTAAATCATAGTCTTACATGTCACTGTTTCTAAAACAGGGCTTTTTTCTGGACTACTTTATAAAAAAAAAAAAAAAAAAAAAAAAAAAAAGGTGAAAACTGAGAGTATACCCACTTCTCCAGGGACCACTACACCACTGACTACATCTATTACTAGCTAATTGATGAGGGGCTGTTAGACAGCATTTGGGACACTAAACTTAGCTATACTATTACTACTAGTCAAGAACTACAGTGTAAGTAAAACTAGATCAGCTGACACTGAACCCCATGCTGAGTTCCACAGCAGTGTGCCCTGGTTGTGTAATGATGTTCACTCTATTAAACAAAACCTTCCTTAACACATTAAATTGAGCTCTGACAGAAATGGTGGCCATCTTGAAAATGGTCGCCATCTTGAATTTTTGAGTGGCACACACCTTTTTCCATGAAAATGTTCCTTGAAGAATATTTGTACCAAATTTGATGATAGCATCACCATTTGAAAAATGTATGTAAGGATTCA
Source organism: Sander lucioperca (assembly GCF_008315115.2). Taxonomy (NCBI): domain Eukaryota; kingdom Metazoa; phylum Chordata; class Actinopteri; order Perciformes; family Percidae; genus Sander; species Sander lucioperca. Next base: position 30,079,920 of record NC_050180.1, on the reverse strand, counting down.
AGAGAAATGGCGGCCATCTTGAATTTTTGAGGGACAAGCACCGTTTTCCAAAAAAACATTCTTAAGAGATTCAGTGATGTAGGCATAACATTTTGTGAAAATACACAAAATGTTATCCCTACATCACTGTTTGAACGATTGACATAATGAGCATTTGACAGAAATAGCCATGTTTTTTTGGGTGGCCAACGCCTTTTTCCCAAAAAGTGACCCTTAGAGAGTGCCAGATCTGTGCCAAATGTCATGCTTGTATACCAATTTGAACGATTCTCTTGAAATATGCCATTAATCTGCTGCACTAAAGAATGCTGTCATGATCACATCACACGCATAGCATACGGCCTACATTAAAATTATGTACACATTCCACTAATTATAATCCAATAATATAAATAGACATTGTTCTAAAATGGGACATTCTGCATATTGAGTACTTTTACTTTTTGTACTTTAAGTATATTGTTGTTATCTTCGGTATTGCTCTATACACTGACAGCCAGCTAAACTCCCTCCTAACATCAAGACTCTGAAGACAGTCGTTCCCACGTCCACAGGTTTAATGACGTTGCAAGGAAATTGTGAAACTGTAACATACAAAGACAGACTAATCAATTCTATGCTAGCTTTTAACATACAATATAGCCTAATGTTCAGAATGTAATTTCATAAATTCAAATATTTCCTTTCTACCGTTACACCATATAATTCATGACTAAAAACTGATAGTGAGTGTGATTATGCCAACGCCAGAGATCACGGACATTTCTAATATAAACTTAACACAAAATAACACTGACATCAAACTAATGATCTATGAACCTATGTAATTATTTAAAAACAGTGAATGAATACATACCAACGATGCTACTCTAGGCATAAATGTAGGCAAACGTAACTGTAGTTGGCTTGCTACACTACAACCATAAATCACTGAACCGTTTGTTTGTAGCGTTCGTTTCCTTCCTAACTACGGCTCACGCGACATAGCGGTTACCAGCTGAGAGTCTTAAAGTGACAGCATCGTAAATAGAGAACTCATTAAGACTAGAGGCAAATTAACTTCTTACTTTTAACAGCTTATTTATAATAAAACAATTGTATTGCTAATACTTTTGTATTTTTTCTTGAGTAATATTTTGAATGCATGACTTGTACTTGTAACAGAGTATTTTTACACTGTGGTACTGCTACTTTTACTTAAATGAAATATCTCAGTACTTCTTCCACCACTGCTTACGTTTATCTTAAGTACACATTTATGTTGTGTATTTAAGCTGTGCCATACACTATGATATACATTATTTATTTTTTGTTTTTCATAAGTAAGTCCACAGTGTAATGTTGGGCTGTTGCTGAGTTATGTTTTATCATTGTTATCACTCATGTAGTTATTACAGCCCCTTGGGCTCCACAGCCAGTGCTCTTTTATGTTCCCTCCCTACCCGGTGGGTTGTTCCATCGCTCGCAGCGCTTCAGCCACAGCCATCTCAATGCTGTCTCTGCTCGTCTTGTGATATTCGCCACGAGCCGTCTCCTGCTGGGACCTCCAAGTCTGGACATGGCACTCCAAAGTGACTGCCCAGGAAATCCTCGGCAGCCTATTTCCACTGGCAAGTTCCATGCCCGCCTTCCCACCTGTTGGCACTGTTGGGTGAGTGGTTGGTACTTCCCAAACTTTCTCTCATGGGCCTCTTCTATCCTCTCCTCCCATGGCACAGTCAGTTCAAGCAGCACCACTTGTTTTGTTGCTCTGGACCACAGAACTATGTCTGGTCTGAGAGTTGAGGTAGTGATCTCCTCTGGAAACTTGAGCTGTCTCCTGAGGTCAACTCTCATGTCCCAGTCAGTAGCAGATGTCAAGATTCCTGTGCTGATGTCCCGCTAGAGCTCTCCCCTGCTCTAACAAGCCTGATCAAAACAGGGTGCTGTTGTCCTTGTGCTGTTGTGGGTCTTCCTTCTCTCTTCCTCCAGGCCTGCAGCCAGCTTGGCAAGTATCTGGTCATGCCTTCATCTGAACTTGCCATGATGACAACACATGTTCAAGGCTTGCCGGTTTCCCACACGTAGGACATATATGTGGAGCACAGGAGGAATTTGATCCTTTTCTCCTCCATGCCCCACATATCCCTCCACCCCAATGGTCTTCCTTGGACACCGCCCCAACATGTCCACCTCCCCTGGTTGTTCATGGCTGCTGCCCTCGCTTGCCTTTCCTCCTCCTCCACCATACGGAGCTCTTGCTGGACTAGGCTGTGGTGACCTTTGGCATTAGCGTCCCTCCACCTATCTGGTTATGACTCCTAGGCCCAGCCTGCCTTGGTTGACCGTCCCCATGATGTCTTTGTGGCGTAACCTTTTTTTTTTTTTACCTTTATTTATCCAGGTCAGTCAATTGAGAACAATTTCTCATTTGCAACGACGACCTGTCACATTCACACAGTCACACATTCATACCTGGAAGCTGCCCAGTACAACCATGGTCTGATCTGCTGGCCACTGAGCAACTGGAGCGGTTGGGGTTAAAGGCCTTGCTCAAGGGCACCTCAGTGGTACTTCAGTGGTGGTAATGAGGAAGGGACAAGCGCTGCTCTTTCACTTTCCCCACCCAGATTTTATCCTGCCGGTCTGGGGATTGATCTAGTGACCTTCCGGTCCCACACTCGCTTCTCTAACCTTTAGGCCACCACTGCCCAACCAGTGCCAACCTTGCCTCTGCGTCTGCCACAGCCCTGCTTGCTGACCATTTCCGTCCTGTGCAGATGGTGATATCTGCTTGGTGGACCAATTCACTACTGTCGCGAAGCATTATTACCTGCCGGGCTTTGGCCACCTTAAACTCTTCAACAACAGATGTTAATGGCAGCTGTAGTTTGCTTTCTGTACAGGCCGATACAGCTCAGGAAAGGTTAAAGGTTTTGAAATTTTGACTATATCCAAGTGTTCTTATTACTGTATAGATTTAATACTTCATTGCTATGGAAATAAGCCTGTTGTTCAAATGAACCTGATTATGCCTGCTCGGGCGTTTGAGTAAATAAATAAATTAAATATGTGGCAGCCGTTGTGTGCAGTGAACTTTCTTTCTTTAAAATTTTCTTTCAACAAGCCTTTACTGATGCGATGACCAGTTATAGTTTTAGTGCTAGTAGATCTATTAAGAGGTGCAGATTAATTCAGGTAGGACTGTGTGTAGACATATTTTATTATGTGTATTTTGAGGTGGTCCGTGAAAATTTTTGATTACAAATAGTGGTCCACACACACAAAAAGTTTGAAAACCCCTGTTCTACATCTTCTTTGTCTTGGCATTCTATGCATAAGCCATCACCATTTCCTACTATTTGTAAGGTAGCGTTCAGTCCTGTGTGACCTAATCTAAGTCTGGTATAGACCACTTCTTCCCTTCGGTTTAAACTCAGCGAAGTAACCCTTTTTCCAGTCACATTCTTCTGTATTTTATGGTAGTGTCTAGCATTAAACTCTGCCTCCCATTCATTTTGCCATTTTTGTATACTTTCAGATTTAATTATGGATTTGGCTTCACCCTTTCCCAGTGGAACATTAATTCCTATGTATTTGTTTTTCAGCATCTTTTTCGAAATTATATCAGCCTCTTTGTTTCCTTTAATGCCTATATGAGCTGGAACCCAACAAAACTGAATAATGATTCCAAGGTTCCTGAGATGTAATAGTAAATATTTTATTTCAATAATCAAATCTTCCCTTGATGAGTGACCTGTATCTAGGCTATGAATAGCTGCCATGGAATCTGTACTGATTACAGCTCTCAATGGTTTAACCTCTTCAATCTACCTAAGAGCTGTTATTATCCCAGTCATCTCAATAGAGTATACAGATCATCATTGTGTTGTCTTCCCTTCAACCTTGAAAAAAACACTTTTTTTTCTGACATTTTTGACGCCTTTTTTTCACAGTTTGTTTTTGCTTTTTCCAACATTTTAAATTTTTCTTTTACACATTTTCAGCGCTTATTTCTACGTCCCATATTTTCTGATATAAAACAAAAATTGAAAACAGGTCAATGTGATCCGAGGTCAACACAAGGGTATCCATCTCTTTTGTTAAGTTCTGGAATATATATCCCAATACCACAATGCCCATTTTGTGGATCTTTTGATCCATCTGTATATATTGTAACATATCCATAGAATGATGTTTTTATATATCCCTGGCAATAGGCTGCAAAACTTTGGTCATTTGGATACTCTCTCTTTCCTTCCAATAGTTCACTATTAACCTCTGGTGATGGGAGAATCCATGGGGTAATAGCACTTAGAACCAGAGAAGGACTAAATTTCAGTTCTCTAATTCCATATTGTCCTGCTATACTGTTGATGTTCCAACCAAACCCTTTTGATTTTGTGTGATATTCCCAGCAATCATTAAGAACTGAAATTGCTGGATTATTAATACTTCCCAACAACCTAACCCAGTATGTTAGAGACAATTTAATATACCTTAGACTGAGTCAAAGCCCGTCTACGGAAAGCCGTTCCACTCCCTATTCAGCCCCATTGTACCTACTTTGGTTGCAGTTCCACCAGAGTTCCACTGGGGGTGATCACGGTCCAGTGCAAAATGAATGGGACTCTATGGAGCTAGACGGCTAAATTAGTCTCTTTCGCCTGATTGTCATTGAGAAATCTCAGATTTGATTGTAGTTTTTGCAAGTTCAACATGGATTATAGGTCAAAAGTTGAATGAACGAGTACTTATGCCCTTTCGATTTGTTACAGGTTGAGTCGTTGTTGCCTATAACACGCTAGCATTCTGCTAATGAATGCTGATTGGTCAGTGAAGGACTGATTACGATCGGAGATCCCGCTTGACGGCATCCGAAGCAGAACCAGAATGCCAGAGTGAATATTTCGGCGTGGTCTTTAAAACATTAGCAAACCTCTTTCTAGCACGTGTATTGACAGGGAGAGTCTAACCTGTCAGCTGTGTTGTCGATGCCTCGAGAGAAAAAAGGAAGCGACTCAAAGCTTGCCGTAAAGCAGAATCTCTGGCCGTATATGTGTATGACGTCATTGACATTTTAAAAGGCTTTTTAGAACAAAAAAGCCACTTTAAAAAAATCTAACACCCAGCAGTATGTATTTTCTTAGCCTCCCCTTTCAAATGCAACATTCAAATTACTAGACAAAAAATTACATCCTGAGAAAAGTGGATTTTGAGGGGTATAGCTCCATAGAGTCCCATTCATTCTGCACTGGCCTGTGAGTGCCCCCTATATGGAACTCTGGTGGAACTGCAACCAGTTCAGAAGCCAGAAGTAACGAGAGAGTGGAACTTCTTCCCATATTATAAATTCTTTGACTGAGTGGAGATTCTTCTGATTCTACTAATAAAGCACACGTAGGACATGTTTTTATAGCTCCTAAAGCAATTCTTATAGCTTTGAATTGAATCCTCTCAAGTTTTCTTAAAGTGCCTATATTATGAAAAAATCACTTTTTCTGGGATTTGGGGTGTTCTTTTGTGTCTCTGGTGCTTCCACACACATACAAACTTTGAAAGAAATCCATCCATGCTGTTTAGAGTGAGATACAGTTTCTGAATGTGTCCTGCCTTCAGTCTCTGGGTGAGCTGTTCAAAATCGGCACGGCTTGTGACGTCACAAGCCGAAACGAGCAGGCTAACCGCAACCATTAGCTCGTAGCGTTAGCATGCTAACGCTAATGCTAACGCTAGCATGCTACCTCGTTCTCAATAGCAAAGCACTGCTACAACACACACAAGTTCACCATAATCTACAAAAGAACTACTTACATGTGCGCCCTCATTTAGAAGTCTCCCAGCTAATCCTGCCTTGTAACTGACCGAAGTTGTAGAAACAGCCTTTCTTTTACTGTCTATGGAGCTAGCTAGCTGACATGATCTACATCTGAGCTACTGCACATGTGCGAGTGCAATCAAAGATAGTACAGAAGAAGAAGAAGAAAAGAGGTCTCACTCTGTAGCTAAAACAGAGACCAGCTGAAAAGAGGATCTGCAGCAGTGAGAGAGAGCACTGCAGTACAACACAAATATGGTGTTTTTTGAAAATTAAACCATGTAAACCTATTCTGGTACAACCTTAAAATACAATATGAACCTGAAAATGAGCATAATATGGGTGCTTTAAAGAAGTATTGCATGCTGAACTATAAACTACACATCCATAGTCTATGGTAGATCTTATTAAAGCTTTATATATGTACATCAAAGACTGCTTATCTGCTCCCCAACACTGTCCAGTGATCATTCTCATTAGATTTAGAACCTTTTTACATTTTGTTTCAATATGCTCTATATGATGTTTCCATGTAAGTCTTTCATCCAACCACATCCCCAAATATTTAAATTTTAAATTTCAATTTCAATTGATTGATTATACAACATAAAGTTATAGCTTTCTGTGATCTTCTTTCTGGTAAAGAACATAACCTTTGTTTTAGGTATGGAAAACTTAAATCCCCAATCTATACCCCATTGTTTTATTACTTGTAAATCTCTTTGAACAGCTGCAATTATGTATGATATGTTGCGTCCCCTTTTTCATATTACAGCATCATCTGCATACAACAACCCTTCATTCCTTTCCCCTAATTTTTCAAATATGTCATTTACCATAATATTGAATAATATGGGACTAATAACACTTCCTTGGGGAATTCCACTTTCAACCACAAACTCTTTACTTATTCCATTACCAACTGTGACCCTAATTGTACATTGCGACAGAAAGTCTAGTATATAATTATACATTCTCCCACTGATTCCCATTTTATCTAACTTAATTAATAGACCCTCTCTCCACATAGTATCATAAGCTTTTTCAATATCTAAAAACACTGCTACCATGACCTCTTTCATAACTAGTGTCTTCTCTATTTTATTGCTGAGCTTTACTAAAGCATCAGTAGTCAATTTACTTTTTCTGAACCCTGTTTGATATTTTCTTAATGGACATTCATATTCAAGAAAGTAATTTAAACGCGCCACTACTATTTTTTCCATTAATTTTCCTAAATGGGATGTCAAAGCAATGGGTCTATAGTTCTCTGGATTGCTAGAATCCTTTCCTGGCTTAGGAAATGGAAGAATGGTTGCATCTTTCCATACTTTTGGTAATTTACCCTCATTCCATATCTTCTTGAATAACACAAGATTTTTTTCTAATAGTTTATCAGGTAGATTTTCTAATCATTACATAACTGCTATCACATCCTGGTGAAGAGTATCCTGTACTACCTAAAGCCATTTTAAGTTCTGATAAATTGAATTCAGTTTCTAATATAGACATATTTCCGTCTCTGGCAATAAGAATGTCTCTGTTAGCACTAAGAATATCTTCCTTTCTTTTCTTAAAGCACTCATCCAAATGGTTACCTTTGTGAATCTCTGCAAATTTGTATCCAATTAAATTGGGTTTTTCCACATCTGATATTGCTTCATTTTGTCCTTCAATTAGGACAGGAATATGTGGGGGCTTATATTTACCTATCATCTTTTTAACCATCATCCACATTTTATTCAGCGTAGTTTCTCTTCCAATTGTTGAACAAAACTGTCTCCAAGATTCCTTTTTTGCTTCTTTGATAACTTTCCTAGGCAAAGCCTTTTTTCTTTGATAGTCCATAAGATTATCCATAGTAAGTGTTTTGTGCAACATTTTAAAATCTCTATTTCTGCCCTTAACAACTTCTGTACATTTTTCATTCCACCATGGGACATTAGTTTTTCCCCTTTGGCTCATATTGTTAGGAATATTCTGGCTTTCAGCTGCAATAATAACCATACTTAAGGGATATTTCACTGTTGGAAAGATGAATATATCTTTAAATTGGGTCACTTATGTAGTAGAAATGTGAAAAAATTTAGAAATTGGTGGCTTCTAGGCCGAGAAAAGCCAGAAAATGCGTTTTTGGCTCATGTGGATGAAAGACCCAGAATGCACTTGCTTCGCTGCTTTAGCGTCTACTCCCAAGCCACGCCTACTGTTTACAGACAGACAGTGAGACAGTCAACTCAACTTTAGTGTGTTTTATTGTCATTTCAACCATATACATGAAACAACGTTTCACCGTGGCTCAATTGGTTACACTATTAAAATATATAAAAACGACACTATATAAAAACGACATATGAAACAGGCTACATTTAGTGCACACACATGATATGCTCCGTAAAGTTCAGCTAACACATAGCTACTAGCATTAGCGCTTGGTGGGCTGTATCACCGAGTATAAAAGTTTGCATGGAACGTAGAATGGTCGGCATTTAACAGTCACAAACTCCACCAGCAGTTAGCAGTTAGTTGGATACAAGCACCTCCATTTCTGCACCAGGCAGTCCGTGTTAACACAGCCCACCTCCACTAGCTAGTCTTACCCAGGCGCAAGAGCAGCCGGCCTGGTAGCTGGATAGTCCGATACAGCAATTGTTTCCACAACAACAAAAACACAGGAGTCTCTGAACTCGCGTTGGGAGTTTCGTTGAAGTTGGATGTAGTCCAGTTTGTTGTCTAATGAGCGGACACTTGCAAGCTGGATTGATGGAACAGGTGGCCGACTAGCGTTAGTTTTCCACCGGCAAACTCGTTCAACGTTCCCCACTGATGATGTCCCTTTACCGGCCAGAGGCATCGAGCAACACCACTGGTCTCCATAGCAGGTGGGCAAAGCTGTGTCGAGTATTCCGTCTGTAATAAAGTGTCCTGCATATTCTCCGATCTGTACCAATGTATCCCGGTGGTACACGTGTGCGGTAATTTGAATGCACATAATTGTTCTAAAATTTCCTTCGGGATGAATAAATCTATCTATCTATCTAAAGTGTTGATGCTGAGAAGCCACTAAGCTACGCGAGGATTCAATATGGCTGACACTCGTTTTGGTTTGTGAAATTTCGGGTAATGCCTACAGTCCAAACCCATATGGGCGGGTTGGAAATATGCGGAAGTAGGGCTGTAGCATAGACTGTATATAAGAATGGACCAACAGATCCCGTTGCTCTGGGCGGAGACCAGTGAAGGCCAATAGAAGCACTTTTCTGGTGATGGCTAGGGTTACTGCGCAGCCTCCAACTGAGAGAGACGACGGCCGTTTCTCAATCTGTGTTCTTTTATTGACTTGTGTTCTTGTGTCCCTGTGAAACGTCATCTCGTGTTGCCCAAGTACTGTCCCAATACACAAGTTCGCATTTCACCAAGAACAGTTAAGATTCCCGGAAATGTTCTTGACACGCCCATTTTACCGAGGATGCATTGGTTGGTAACTTGTATGAACTTCGCTGCAACCGTATCCCAACATTCATTTCGGCATTCAATGATGGTCGGGTTTCCGGTACATAGACAGCCCAAAAACGGGACAATTTTAACAATTTTCGCCATCTTATTCATCACCAAATTAACTTCTGACCACATTTTAGGCGAGAAATGAACGGTTTAGATTTCGAATATAGGCAGTCTTGCGAAAATCTTTGCCGAATTGACAATTTGCTCCAAGGTTTTCGGAGTTTTCGGAGCTCCGTGAAGTGAGGCGGCCGCCAGCTTGCGCCTGCCCCGGCCGCTAGCTCGTCGCTCGGATAGTCACGCTCAGAGACCCCGCTGGAAGCCGGAGGTCTTTTAGACCGGTCCCGTAAATAAGAGGCTTTTATTTCGCCGTTGACGGATCGTTTGTTTAAATATCACAACACATGTCCATCATAAGATTAATGGGAACCTGTGGTTAACTGTCTTTTCAGAGTTAAACTCCACAAGCACACACACACACACACACGCACGCACGCACGCACGCACACACACACACACACACACACACACACACACACACACACACACACAAGGGGGAGAGATATATACACACGTTTCTTTTCGGGAGACTTGTTTAAATTATGCCATAGGCTATACATTTACGTATATATAGATTTAGTTTTTTTTTGGTGTATTTGTTTTCTGATTTATTAGAAGTTGAGTTTCAGTCTGTATGATAAATTAACAGTTGTACATAAAGTGGTAACATGCTGACATGTTATGTAGACTAAAGGGGGGACACCAACCTTTATAATTTGAATTGCTAATTTCCATCTCCCTGGGCATATACAGTGCACTACAATAATATAGAAATGATCACGATCATGAACACATAGGACACACCAGTGCATGCCTACTTATTTTTTAATTTAAACTGACTTAAACTTATACACTAATAATAGTAGGGATCACGTTCCACTCTTTTGAATAAGTAAGGGATGTTTGAGCTAAACCATAAACAATAAAATTAAAGCTCAATAAGATTTATTTTTCAATATTATTGCAATAGTTGTAACATTGTGAGGTTTTCTTGTCCGGAGATTGTTTTAATATAAAGTGGTTATATTGTTGTGGTTTTTATTTCTAGCTGTTATTTTGGAGCCCTGCTGGTAGCCTCTGTGCTGGGGGGGTTGAGCAATAACAGGAAGTACGCATCGTCTCAAACTCTTAACAGTGTTTTCTGTGCTTGTGAACTTGCAAGTTCATTCTTCCAGGTACAACTAGCAAGAACGTTCTCCCCAAGAACACAAGTCTGTTCTTTGCATTCTTGGTATTGGGAAACGGCCGATGTAAATGTGCCGTGAACAACGTGTCTGAAAGTTGTAAGTCTTCTGGTAGCTGTGCCAAGAGAAATCTCAATCATTCCCATTCTTGCAGAGACGGAGAGCGTAGGTATATGTAAGGAGATAACATAGGCACAGGCTAATTATTGCTAAATAAAATGCTAGTTAACATTAGTAATTACACTTAAACAGCTAATGTGAGACGAAACTGCCTGCGCGCTTCTCCTGTACTATACGGTAATTCCTCTACTATGCGACAGTAAGTCGCGTGGTTATGACACAATCGTTAGCCTATTTTTACAAAAACGTCTGCTACGGAGCCATAACGTGAGGTACAAGGTAATGGAGCCTTTTATACATTGTCGTGTTTCTTTAGAAATAAACAATGGACAAATAGAGTCTTTAAACGCTTCAGATGTAAAGTTATTCGCTGTCAAAGTGGCGCCAAAATGAATGGCAGTCAATGGAATGCTAACGGGAGGTGATGGCTTGATAGCATTAAAATGGCGCCATAGGCGGTTCGCGGTCTGAGGAGAGGCTTACCCCCTTGGGCTGTAGTCCATTACCTCTATATAAAAAATCTTCCGATGACGTAAAACAACGATTTTTGCGTCATCGGAAGATTTTTTCCAGACCCACAATACAGAGATCTCTCCTTTCAGGGGGACATGAGGGAGGGAAGCACAGTCATTCAAAAATACTACAGTGTTTCTACTGAGACAAAGCTATGCTAAATCAGTGAAGTATCCCTTTAACTTATGATTCATGTCATCAATACTTTGATCTGTTTCTTCATGCTTTTCATTTAATTCATCTATACACCATTTAGAAAATTTCTTCCAATTTGCCTTCTTAAAACACCATCTATGATGGGTATATATTTCATCAATCTCAAAATTAGTATCTACTCTACATAATATTGGAAAATGATCACTTCCAATACTTGTGCTTTGATCAACTTCCCATTCGCACCTGCTGGCTATTGTTCTATCTTCTATATTTTTCACAGTGTTTTTGATTGCCTCAGCATATGAAACTTTATGCGTTATCTTATATTTCTGAACTTCCTTAGCTTCCTTTTGTTTCACACATCCTCCGTATGCTGCACTGTGTTGACCTCCACAATTGCAGCAATTTTTTTCTGTATTATCCCCACATTGTCCATACTCATGCTCACTTCCACATTTAGCACATCGCAATTTGCCTTGGCATTGAGCAGCTACATGTCCAAATCTCTGACATTTAAAACATCTCATTGGATGTGGAATGTACTCTCTTACTGGATAGCACATGAAGCCCATTTGAACTTTAGAAGGCATGGCATTCTTAAACCACAGTAATATAGACATGCTTTCTATTTTCTCTTTTCCTTTAGTCAATCACTTTGCATCAACAATCTCTCCCCCTTTCAGACTGTCCTTAATTTCTTCGATAGAAACTGAAATTGGATTTTTTTTTTTTTTTAATTTGCAAAACTTTACAAACATGTATAGTGTTTGAACAATTCGGCATCATACACAAAAATAATCATTTCCAACCAGGGAACATTACAACCTTACTTAATAAAGTAAAAAAAAATAATAATAATAATAAAATTTGAAATATATATCATATCATATCATATATAGTGGATTATCATTTAAAAAGGGCATTTAATAAATAATTAGAGAAAAAAAAAAAATATATATATATATATTTTTTATTAATAATTTGGATAGACTCAAAAAAGTTCCGAAATTCAATTCTGAAGAGAGTAAAAGCTGGCAGAGATTTAGAAAATAGAGAACATGATTAGCTAGAAGTCAGAATTTTCGCTGAGCTCCATTTCTTTCATTGAGTTTTCAATTTGTTGTTTATCCTTTAAAAAAAGAATTGTGTCATCTGCTAGTTGAGAAATTTTGATCTCTCTTTCAAAAATCCTTAATCCTTGTAAATCATTACAGTGTGAAATGTGTATTGAGAGCATTTCAACAACAATGAGAAATAAAAATGGAGAACAAGGGCAACCTTGGCGGACTGATCTATAAACTGAGAAGCTTTGGGTGGTATTTGGATATAGCAGGACACAGCTACTGATGTTTTTATAAAGCATTTTTTTTTTTTATACTTTATTTTTCAAGTTTTTGTACAAAGAATGGGAACAAAAACAGAAGAAATGCACACATATGCCTGCACACCTGAACACATACATGAACGTGTTCATTTACTACCATATGTCCAAGAAGTTGAAACATACTCATGTACATAATTGCACACATACGCTTGCATACATTCACAAGAACAAAACATGAGAGAACTGTGGGGATGCGAGTAGGTCGCCATTGGTTACTACGATATGGCCATTGTTCTCCTTAACCAAAATATACAAGGCATTAAGGCAGGTTATCACCCCTTCTTATAATATAGGCGTTCCATTTTTCCCAGAGGGCATCATCTTTGTCCCTTTGTAATCTGAGGCGAAAAGTCAGTAGCTCCATAGTTTGGATATCTTTAATTATGACTCTCCACTGGTCAACCGTGGGAGGTTCCGTGTTGAGCCATCTTCTTGTTATGGCTTTTTTGCTCGCAACCATAAAGATTTTTAGGAGGTATCTGTCTTTCTTTGGTAATTCAGTGTCCATATTACCCAGGTAGAATGATAAACAAGTCAAATTAAAATTATACTGCAAGACTTCTCTAACTATGCTTTCCACTCCTCCCCAGAAGGGTTTAAGAGTGGGGCAGCACCAAAATATGTGTGTATGATCCGCCATACTGTGTCCACATCCTCTCCAACATGTAGGTAGTAGTCCTGCCTGCCTAGACTTTTGCTTTGGTGTTATAAAGAATCTGATACAATTTTTCCAGGAGAAATCTCTCCGCAGTTGTGAGGCCGTAGTGGTCATTTGTGTGTTAATTATATTTTCCCAGTCTTCAGAAGTAATTACTGTTCCCAATTCTTTTTCCCATTTCGCCTTGATATAGTTTGTTGAGTGGCCTCTTAATTCAGCTATCTATCTGTATAGTTCTCCAATTATCTTTCTAGACAGCTTTGTATTATAGGCTTTGATAAACATTTTGGTAATGCCTGATATATTTTCCTGTATAAGTCCTTTAATGTTCTTATCAAAGTAATGCCAGAGTTGGAGGTACCTATAGAAGTCCTGCCGAGCAAGGCCGTATCTGTCTGAGATGGTTTTGAAGTCTATGAAATTCTGGTTTTCAACTAATAGACATAGCGTGGAGAGTCCTTTCCACACCCATTGAGTGAATCCTCCATCACTCATACCTGGTTGGAAATCTAGGTTGTGGGTTGGCCACATTAAAACTCAAATTTCTTTCTGAATGTTAAGTTGTTTCACCAGGCCAAACCAGGTTTCTAAAGAGAATCTAACCCACTGGCTCGGGATATCATACTGTTTAGCCAACATTGGACATCCTAATAAACTCTGTATAGGTCTGTCTGACAGTGATAACTCTACCTCCTTCCATTTTGCAAAGTAGTCTTTATTGCACCAGAGCAACAGTGGTCTTATTTGTGCCGCTAAATAGTAATCTTTGAGTCTTGGTAAGCCCATCCCCCCACTGCACTTTGGCAGTTGTAAAGTCTTAGAGAGAAGACACACCAGCCCGATAATCGGGCGTCGGGCCGTCTGGCGAGGTCCGTGACTCGAGTCTGTTCCGTGTGTCCCATGCCGTCGGCCGTCCGAGGAGCCGTCGGCATTCATTTGGGCCGACCCAACATGTTCAGTCGGGGACAGGGCAGTCGGGACTCACCCGGAAATGGGGAGCGGATGAGCCGCTCAAAATCTGACGAAAATCTTTTAAACTTACCTTTGTCAATCTGAAATGAAGACAGATTCAGAAACTGCATGGCCTATTTCTCGCTTAAAATGTTTTCAGAAACACATTTTGGTGAACTATTTTAGTACAATATGAGATCGTATTCTGAACAAGCCGCCATGACAGTCTGTCTGTGAATTTCCGGAGAAAAAAGAACCACGTGACGCGTTCGTCCAATCAGCTGCCGGTCTTCATTTTCTGGTAAATAATCAGACTGTTAATGGAAACAATACAGAGCAGCGCCGCCTGCTGCTATGGAGAAGTATTACGTTTCGCGCACGCGCAGAGCGTACGCTCAAGTCGGCGTCGCCTCAGTGTGTTCTGAGGCATTTTTTGGACCTCGGGATCCGACTGATCAGTCCGACTGGCTTTTCTGCCGACGGTCGGCCCGTCTGGCTGGTGTGTCAGGGGCTTTATATCTCAGCCTGGGGGCTTTGCCATTCCAAATAAAACAGGATATCATCTTATCCCATTCTCTAAACTGGCTATCAGGGACACAAATGGGCAGGAACTGGAACAGATAAAGTAATGTGGGAAAGATATTTGTCTTTACTGTCAGGATTCTGTTGCCAAGTTCCAGGGGAAGGGAGGCCCATCTGTCTAGGTCTTGCCTTATCCGTGAATTAATACTTACATAAGTTTCCAAGAATAACTGTGGTATGTCCTTTGTTAAGTTAACGCCCAGGTATTTAATAGAAGTAGAGTCCCATCTGAACTTGTACTTATCCTTAAGATTTAATGATGGCACAAAATTGAACGTCAAGGCTTGTGTTTTATCAATATTAAGGTTGTAGCCTGACAGGGTTCCATACAACTGCAGAAAATCCATTAGTCTCGGTATTCCCGACTCTGGATTCTTTAGGCTGACCAAGACGTCGTCCGCATAGAGGCATAGTTTGTATTCTCTATCTTTAATTGTGATGCCCCCCAAGTTGGGATTCTGCCTTATGGCTTGAGCAAGAGGTTCAATAAAAAGATTAAAGAGCGTTGGGCTGGCTGGGCAGCCCTGGCAGCCGCGTTGCAGGTGAATAGTTCCTGACAGGCCTCCATTTACCTTAATTCTGGCTATAGGGGACATGTATAATGTTTCGATGCATTTAATGAATTTATCATGGAAGCCAAATTTTCCCATGACTGTATAAAGAAACCCCCACCCCACCGAGTCAAATGCTTTTTCCGCATCCATACTAAGTAGGATAGCTCCAATTTTCTCCTTTTTTATATATTCAATAGTGTGGAGGGTCCTCCTTATATTGTCCTGCGTCTGTCTACCTTTAATAAACCCGGTTTGGTCTTCATCAATCAAAAAGGGCATCACTTCCTCCATTCTTTTGGTTAAAATAGCTGCATATAATTTGTAATCTTGGTTTAAAACACTGATAGGTCTATATGATCCACATTCCTTCAGGTCCTTGCCATCTTTTGGAATCACTGAGATAGTAGCCTCCCTCCAAGATGGGGGGAGGACCCTCTCCCTCAGGGTATAATTGAAGCTTCTATGTAGCATTGGTATCAACTGCTCCTTCAGCGATTTATACCATTCCCCTGGAAATCCGTCTGTCCCTGGGGACTTAGAGGACTTCAGGGAGGAGATCGCCTTATCAATTTCTTCCGCTGATATTTCTTTTATTAATTTTTCGTTTTGCAATTTCCCCAGGGAGGGCAGGTCCAATTGGCCCAGGAACTCTTCTACTTTAGCAGGGTCAAACGGTGTGGGTTGGGTATAGAGGGTCTGGTAAAATTTCTCAAATGCTTTTTGTATACCCTCTAGTTTATGTGTGACTTTTTTAGTGGTAGGTTCCCTAATCTTATAGACTGTGTTTTCTGATAGCTGTTTTCGCAGCCTCCAGGCTAGCAGCTTAGATGCTTTGCTCATAGTATCTCTGTTTTGTAAACCTGAGGTTTTTCTCTACTTCATCACAGTAAATCTTGTCTATTTCTTGTTTGAGTGGTCTCATCTGTATGAGTAATTGTGGGTCTTTACTCTTACTATGCTGTTGTTCCAATTCTGTTAGCTGTTTCTGTAGGTCTAAGAGTTTCTGAGTTTTCATCTTTTTAATGAACGCAGATTCTGATATGATCTTCCCCCGCAGGACGGCTTTGGAGGCGTCCCACAGCATCACTGGATTCACATTCCCATCATTGTTATAATCCAAATAGGTTTTTAATTCCTTCTTTATTTTCTCTTTAAACTCAGGACTATTTAGCATGCTTACATTTAATCTCCACATTGTCAATTTGGGTCTAATATCTAGATGTAATTTTAAGTGGACACTGGAGTGATCTGATATATCTCTCTGGTTTATCTCACATTCCTTTAACCTGTGTCTCTCCGAGTTATATACAAATAGGTAGTCAATTCTTGAATATGCATTGTGATGGTTTGAGTAGAAGGTAAACGGTCTATCTTGATGGTGAAAATCCCTCCAAACATCTATCAGACCTAGGTCTTGAATTCTCCTTTTAATCCATCTTTCAGTGGGGGTGATTTTCCTTTTTCGATTAGTTGTGTCCAACTCTGGGTTCACAATCATGTTGAGGTCTCCTGCACAAATTAAGACTCCAACAGATTGGAATGCTATTAAATCAAATATTATCTTGTAGTATCTTTCCAGCTCTCAGCGAAGGCGGTCGCTTTTTCTCCCTCTCCCTCCCAGGCCTACCCTGCTTGCTATCTTGTCTTGTGTTGTCTGTTGTTCAGCAGTGCAAATGTACTGCTTGTGTGCTTACGTGCTGAGGTGTTTTTTCCTGTTCCCACACTGTTCTTATCTTTATGAGGATAGTCTGAGAGTTGTTTTTTTTCCCCTCTCCTCATGTCATGCTGTATTGTCCCTGCGAGAGTTAAGAGAGAGTTGTGATGGCGCCGCATATGGCGACTTGGTGTGTCTGTGTGTGTTGCTTTAATGTGACATGCACCTACAACACCAGGACAAATCCTTGTGTGTGTAAACGTACTTGGCAATAAAGCTTTTTCTGATTCTGATTCTGATTCTGATTCTGAAATGTTTTGTTGCTACCCGGGGGCGCATACACATTCAGCAGGGTCACGTCCTTGTCATCTAATTTGTCCTTCACCATGATAAACCTGCCCTCTTTGTCTTTAATCTCTGACCGGAGTTCAAAATTAACCTTATTTGGCATCAAAATAGCCACGCCCCTCTTGCGTCCTGTTTTAAAGGACGAATAATAAGTGTGTCTAAAACCCATTTTCTTTATCTTTATATGTTCCTGATCTGTTAGATGGGTTTCCTGACAGAATATAATTTGTGCCTTTTCCCTCTTTATTTTCGCTATCACTTTACTTCTCTTGACCGGAGATGACAAGCCATTGACATTTAGGGTGATGACCTTAAATTCTTTGTTACTCAACTATAGGACAGCATTCTCCTAAATACTCACTCGCATCCCCTAAGAACAGCAAATAAGGACCGTGAACAGTAAAAACAGAACAGTCACAACAATAAAACGTGACAAAAAACAGAGAGTGGTCTTCCATGGAAGAGGCTATTCTTGGACCTCTTATGTAGGGGGGTGTTTCAGCCGCTGAGTGGCGGGGCCCCCTCAAGTCATATGTATTTTGGCGGCTGTCTGTGTTCAAACACCACCGGCCGACGGCCTTATTCCGCAATTAAATTGGCCTATGAAAACCAGCAAGTATGCTGTGTTGTGATAAAGAACACTGTATGTAAAATAAACCTTCAAGGGATGAAGTAGGTCCCATCTGACATATTACTGATATTATCAAGGTAGTAACCAGTGGGTAACCTACCCTCACTAAAAAAAGAAATGTGCTCAATTGTGTACTTAATCTACCTACTACACTCATGTATGGCTGTAAGATAATACAGGGGCACACTGCAATATGTATTGTGAGACACTAAATTGTATCACCCCACTCAAAAGAAATAAAGGAGTAAAAGTTATTCAGATGGTCTGAGGGGTGTAGCCTACCGTCTCTATCCAGTGTAAAATAATAAAGACGGAAACGTCACCCTGTGTTCAGGAAAGCTGGTGTTATGACGGGACGGTGTGGATTAACAGTTCTCGACGTCCATTTCGGCCTCTGGTTGAAATCCGCGGAGCTTGTCCCGGATCCTATGTTGATATTCCTTGCCGTCTCTGCGCCGGGGATGTTTCACCTGTTCCCAGCTGGAGCGGGGCTGCGCCATCTCCCTCGGTCCGCCCTCGGGTCTCAGTGGGATCGGGAACCCCTTCGCTCGAAGGTCATCCCCGGCCTAATCCGCGTTTCCATATGTAACTGCCCCCGAGTCCAGGAAGACACGCATTTTCGTCATCGGTGTGCGGAACTTGATTCCCTTCTCTTTTAGTATTTTCTTGATCGGAAGATATTCCCTCCTCTTGTCCATGACAGCTGTTGCGTAGTCGTGGTCGAAAAACACCCTATTCCCATCCACCGTGATGTTTTTTTTCCACGCTGCGCTGATAATCCTCTCTTTGGTTGAGTATTTCAGGAATCTAACGATCGTTGATCTCGGGGGGCCATTGTCAGCTGATCTGGGCCCGAGAGCTCTGTGTGCACGTTCAATACCAAGTTCATTTGGACCGGCGCCCTCACCCAGTTCAGTTTGAATAAGGTTCTCCACAAAGCGGATCATTGAGGTGCCCTCAGCTCCTTCTTTAATGCCGTAGATCCGTATGTTATTGCGGCAGGAATGCCCTTCGAGTTCGGTTAGTTTTGATTTCAGGTGGAGTTGAGTTCTCTGCATCTGGTTTAAGGTTTCATTAATTTCCATACTGGAAGTCTCCACCTCTCCCACCCGTTGCTCAGTTTCCCCCAGTCTCTGCGTCACCACTTCAATTTTCTTCGTGGTCTCCTCCATCTTCAAATTAATATCCGATCTCATTTCGCCAATTTCTTTTTTGATATCTTCCTGAACATTGCTCCAGAAATCTGAGAGCTGTTTAGAGATATTGTTCTCCAACTCAGATGTAGCATTAGCCAAGGCTTCACTTATAACGTTACGGATGGAAGTTAACGAGACCGTCTCACCTAGCATAGCCTCATCGCCACTGCCTGCATTTTCCATGTCAAGTTCTTTCTTTCTGCTCCTCAACGACATACTGGGGCCACGTTCGTCTCCCCCCAACATTAGAATCTATTAATTAGCTTGTGTATGGGAAATCTCCTGTATTATATGGGGGTTCACGGCAGTTCGGTCAGGAGCGAAGTTCTCAAGCAGCCATCCCCACCCTCGAGCTCACCGGAAGTCCCGTTTTTATAAAGCATTTTAACACCGGAGATAAAATTTTCCCCAAAACCAAAAGTTTGAAGTGACCTAAATAAGAATTGATGCTCTGTCAAATGCTTTATAAAAATCCAACGATAATATCACAGTGTCAGAGTTCACATATTCAGAATAATCTATTAGATCAAGAATAAGCTTAATGTTGCAGCTTATATACCGATTAGCCATAAAGCCAGTTTGAGTTTCATTTATGATTTGACTTAAGCCTTTTTTTAAACGTCTGGCAAACATTAGAGAAAGTATTTTATAATCTACATTTAGCAACATTATAGGTCTCCAGTTTTCTAACAGAAAATTATCTTTATCTGGTTTGGGAAGCAACGTTATTACACCTTGCTTCATAGTTGTAGTCATATCCTCATTATCAATACAATCTTTTAACATGACATGAGTTTCAATTATGTTCCAAAAACACCTATAAAATTCAACAGGAAGTCCATCCATACCTTGAGATTTTCCTTTTTTCATTTTATTTACCGCTTCAAGAATTTCAGGTTTTGAGATAGATTTATCACAATCTGATTTAAATTCATTTGGAATTTGTGGGATAAATTCTTTAATTTTGCTGATAAATTTCTCATCCTCCGTTTGGTTATAGTGGGAGCTATATAGATCAGAATAGAAACGAGAGGTATAATTTGCTATATCAACAACAACCACTTTTCACACTTCTTTAATTAACTGCTGTACTTTAATCTTAGTTCTCTTTTATTAAGAAAATTTAAAAAGAGACGTGATCGTTTGATTTCTGAGGAGGAAGGAGAGGTTTTGGTCCAATTGAAAGTTAAGCAAAAGGTTTAATGAACAGCATGATGAAAATGACATGACAAAAACAATACAACAACAAAACATTTAAACAACACTGCCAGCAGCGGACTGAAATGACATGCTTCCTCTTCAGGAATTACATCAGAACAGTCCTGAATCATTGTGAAGTTTCCAAATTTATCCTAAAGGAGTTGAGGGTGGTTCCTCAAATGACATCTCTCCCAGGATTTAGGACACACCTCTGAATTCAGGTTTACGCCAAGTCACAGACAAAGGTCATTTATCATGGTAGTGTCAATTCTATTCAAGTTTACAGAGATAAGCATTTCCTTTGTTCTAATCAGCCTGGCCCAGCAGGGAGTGGCTTCCCAAAAGGCGGAAACAACAGTTACATTTCCTGTGGGGACAACGAGTCTTTCTCCAGTATGCTAAATGTCAATTTAGCATACTGGATCAATGACAATTAATTCTTTGGAAACTTGAGATGAGATAAGGCATGTCAAATGTTAATTAAGGCTAGTCAGTTGATTCAATCTGGCTGCAGGTTACATAAAACCACAAGTACATTGTTTTCATAACATTAAGCGTGGTTTTAACACTTTTTAATGGTGTCTGTAGATTCAGATCCACTATCTGATCTTGGTCTACACTTTTTCTTCTTAACTTCTTCCCACACCATTTCATTACAATTGCTATCCGGATATTGGCCATCTGACTCGTCCGACATAGTTCAGGTTTCATTCACTGTACAGTTAGTATAGGGGCTTTCCGACCAGAGGGATTTTCTTAGAACTAAATGTTCCTAGAACACTTTTTTCGTTGTGTTCCGACAGGAAAAAAATGGGGATTTTTAAGTTCCTCTGGCCTCAGTAGCGTACTTTTTTAGCTCCTACTTCAGAGCAGGGTCTTTTCCCTTTTCCTAGGTGTACTTGATTGGTTGAACTTATAAGTCACGCCCACTGCCAACTCGGAACTTGCTGTCACTGCCCGATGTGAGTCGAGTGCAGATGTGAGTCGCGCATGCGTCACTTTGCGACAAGTAGCCTACAAGATGCTAACGGCTTTTTGAGCTAACGCACAGTCTATGAGCTAACGTTAGCATTCAAACAATCATAGATAGCTAAAACGTTTTTGAAATGACTGCTGCTGCTGGTTACAAGTTAGCAATCAAACACAATAAAGGCTGTCACTTAATGGCGTTTTGAGCTAACGTTAGCAATCAAACAGTCATAGATAGCCAAAACGTTTTTGAAATGACTGCTAGCTAAAAGTTAGCAATCAAACACAACAAAGGCTGTCACTTGAATGGCATTTTGAGCTAACGTTAGCAACCAAACAGTCATAGATAGCTACAACGTTTTTGAAATGATTACCATCTTCTGTTATTGTATGTAAAGAGAAACATTTATTATTTTATAGATTTCACAAATTTCAGTATGACACGTTATGCCGTAAACAGTTTAAATCTGAGCATGCGCGACTCACATCTGCACTCGACTCACATCGGGCAGTGACACTTGCAACAACCAACAACGGGACATTTTTAACAATTTTCACCATCTTATTCATCATTAAATTCACTTCTGACAACGTTTTAGAAGAAATTAACTGTTTAGATTTTGAATATAGGCAGTCTTGCGAAAATTTATGCCGAATTGACAATTTGCTTCAAAGTTTTCGGAGTTCAGAAGCTCCATCAAGTGAGGCGACAGCCAGCAAGCGCCTGCCCCGGCCTCTAGCTTGTCGCTCGGCCAGTCATGCTCAGACACCTCGCGGTAAGCTGGAGGTCTCTCAGACCGCTCTCGTAAATAAGAGGCTTTTATTTCGCCGTTGGCGGTTCGTTTGCTTAAATATCACAACACATGTCCATCATAAGATTAACGTCTTTTCGTATTTAAACTCCACAAGCGTGTCCTGCGGCTCGTCGGCCGTCACACACACACACACACACACACACACACACACACACACACACACACACACACACGTCCAGACGGCGGGGTCTGTTCCGAGTATAATTAGCCCCGTCTGTGTAGAGCAAAACATTACGTGAATTACTACGAGAATTGACGTGCATTTAATATAGGAAAAGTGCACAAGTATTAGCATAATTTGTTGTTGTTGTATGTGGCGCTAAGGTCTAGTGACGATGCTATAAAGACCGTTGCCGTGCTTGCGTCGTTCCCTTACCCCTCCTACCAGTCCCTATGGCCACTTGGCCAGTGGGAATGCAAACGGAAAAAAAGATTTTGGGGGAGAGTAGTTCTTAGAACTGCTTAGAAGTGTACTTTTCCTCTAAAAAGTACAAGTACTATCCGGTCGGAAAGCACTTAATAGTTAGCTCTGGTTAGCGGTAACAAACAATTTCTAATTCAAACCTTCCGCGTTCCTCCCACCGGACATCCGCCTCAACCGTCCTCTGTCATGAGCAAATACAACAGCTACTCTAGCCTGAAGCCTGCCCCTAAAATTGGGACATACCAACACAATACAATGCAGGGGTGCCTCAGGTGAATAGACAGTAAAGGCTCCATACAGCCAAAATGAATGTATCTATGAAGCTAGACATTTACAGAATATAATTTATATAATTCACATTCACATTAGACAAAGCCACAAGACATCTTGATGGCTAATACATTTATTAGGCTACTTAAAATTGGTCAGGGCCCTAAAATATAATCCATTTTTCGTTTTAAACCAAAAACGAAAAAACGGGTCGATGTTTCGTTTTATTTTTCAAACCAAAAATGGAAAAACAAAACTATGAGTTTTTCCAATGTCCATACAAATTAAAAATTAACTGGAAAACTGCTCGTTTTTCAACTGTTGTTTTTTTTTTATTCATGTTTCCGTTTTAACCCAACAGCGAGAATACGGGCTCATTTTTATGTGCATAATCATTGAAAATCCGATGCAACACAGGTCTCGTTCATAATTTTATTTTGGTTTTACGTGTTAAAGATCAAAGTTGACTAAAACCAATGCGCTCTTGACCGGAAGTAACATTAACGTGTCAAAATAAAAGTATGAGAACTGTAATAACTGCCAGATATATATATATATATATATATATATATATATATATATATATATATATATATATATATATATATTAAAATGTTTTAAGTCTGGCAAGGCAAAGTTTATACAAGTACCCTGATCATATTATTCCTGTTTATGTATCAATTTGAATTAAGGCAGAACAAAAGGATGTGTTCCATATATCATGATAGAACCCTTGCTCACACAATGACTTATCTTTATTGATATTATACTTATTTTTATTGATATATTTAATTTATCAATCTTGATATTGTGAATGAACAAGAGCAGCATTTACTTAACTTCTTAGCCTAGTGGTTATTCATATTGTAATATGTAGTTTGGTGATCTATTCTATTCTGATTTGTTTCTTCTCTTTCTCTGCAGGTTCCTTAATCCCTGTCCTTTCCAAATACTGAATATTAGCAGCATCTTATAACATAAAAAAGGCACTTTTCAGAGCCACGTTTGTCTTGTTTATTGTCTTATTTGTATTGTTTCTTGTCTTGTTATTTGTCTCCCTCCTTCCCTCTCTCTCCCTCCCTCTCTCCCCTACCCTCTGAGTGGTGGTCGAGAATACCTGTTTAGAGGGACGCAGAACCTGGGTTGCTGCCTCTTCTTCACTCCCCGCAATCCACTCAAAGTGTAAAGGTCGGGATCAGAGAATATAGATTTGTTTGTTGGTGTCGTTTTAAGCGCACTGTAGCAATTTCATGGATAGAGACTGGCATATAATACCTGGTTATTGCACCAAATGAACTGTGCAGGAGGCTGCACAATATAGGCCAGCCTATAGTAGCTAAGATTGCTGTTGGCACGAAGTCTAAGTAAATCAAACTTTATTTTTGTGAGGAATGCCAGTATTCAAAGATGGTTTATGACTACAGGAAAGCAAACAGCTCGCTTTCTGGCGACTTTCAAACTTTTTCTGCACATAAATAATCTGCCAGCTTGCAAACATCCAGAGCTAGTACTACTTTTGATAATGTTAGAATAGTGATAAGTTAAGCATAGCCTACTGCTGTATGACACATGCTAATATATTGACTTGCTCTGTCTTTCTTGTCCTTATGTGTATTTGGTTCCCTGTATGATATTTAATATTTATATTTTGTGTGTGTGTACATTTCAGAATGACAAAGCCAAAATCTAGGCCCTGCCCAAGCTGCCAGGTCCATCAGCAGGCCAACCGCAAAACCTGCAGTGCTTGTTTCGCCACGCTGCCAAGCAAGCGGATATTAAAAACGGCACACATTAATGATGACTAGAGCCAGAGGGTCATCAAAAACAAAAATGCATCGCGGGTGGTGGCCTCTGCCCAAATTGCTGTAAGTAAAAATGCTCATGCTACATTATTGAGTGGTAATCAATATTAAGCCCAAAGTACATACAGTATTTACATTAACATGCACATCCATCTGTCTGTCCTAAGGGGATCCTTTCCATCAGTCCAGAAAATATAATCTCTCCCCCTCTCGAAAGTCAGCCACCCCAGCATTATTTCTGTCACTTTCATTGATAATGTGTGATGGGGCAAGGACACCTTTTGTAGAAGCATTGATCAAGAAAAAAATAATTTCATCTGTTAAATAAAAATGACATGAGAGTCAGTGGCGGTACGTGGCAAATTTTACAGAGGAAGCCAGTGAGCTTTAATGAGCTAGTTCTTGTTTCCTGTGTTGCGGCTTAACATTAACGTTATAGGACCTCAGCTAGGAGCTTCATGTAGACAGCTAATGTTAATGCAGCTGTTAGAATCCGCATCAACTCCATATATTAACATCTGTATTCTTATTAATGGGACATTTGCAAGAAAAAGGTTGCTTATAAACCACTAAAAAAGTTGTGATACTACTAGTTGTACTAACAGTAGCACCATGTGGTTTGGTTATCAATGCTGTTAGCATCGTGGCTAACACTATGTTACTCAAGAAGCCTGGTTCAACCTGGCCTCCCTGTTTTATTTTTTATTTTCGATGAATTGACCATTCAGTGTCGAGCTCTGTCAAACCTGGCCTCAATCTGATTTGCTGAAATTTTTTACATTTTCTCTTAGGGATGCCAGGAAAAGCTGGCTTCCTTTGAGCGTTCGTAGCATTTTACTAACCATTAGACAGGACTGCACCACGCACGCAGTGACAGAGGGGTGCTGTTTAGCTCCACAAGCTATAGAAGAACATTTTATTGAATTATTTTGGTAAGGGAAATGGCAAAATCTGTTTTTAATTTGAAATTATGTTTTATATTTTTATGGGTAGGCCAGGCTTCCTTTAGCCTCCTGCTTAGAGCAGGTCCAGGATACCAGAATTGACTTAATATTAACTTTTATATATTTTCTGTCTCTCTGACGCATGTATGCAAACAAACACCTGGAATATACATGCTTGAATATGAACACAATTGTGAAAACTTTTATTGAGTACTTTCTGTGGGTACCATGTTTGTTGACGGACAGAAGACATAACAGCCATGCTGTGTGCTATGCCTGCCTGTATGTTGGAAGTTGGCACATCTTGTCAGGAGGATATTTTAGACAGTTGCAATCGCTTTAAAAACCACACCATACATCCCTATTAAATTGCTTTTCCTGCACACATCACACATGACGCTCAAGTGATGAATGTACATCACATGCAAGTTGCTCTGATAAACAGTTTGCCAAAAAGCTCCCCATACACAATATGAAAAGATAATTTCATTTTATGCAGGCGTGCTTCTGTTGTGAAAAACAATCTTGAAAATGCATCGGTGTATGTACCTAAATAGGCAATATTCCAGACTACACTTAATTTAAAATACTTGTGTAACCGATGGCAGGGGACTAGGGATAGGGTTGAACTAGGAATCAAGTTGTACCTAGTATATACACTAAGTAAACTGCCCTCTGTTTCTGATTTAAACTCAAGATTCTTGTGCCGGCGGCAAGTCATCGTTCAAAGTCAGTGTGGAGTGGACGCCATCTTCATTACTGTCACAACATCTGATTAATTATTTTCAAACAAAATTGAGCACTGACAGTTGCAATTTAAGAAATCCTCATGAATGAATATTTCTGTGTATTCATTTTACAATATGTCTTTAATCACATGGTTAACACTTGTTGAAAGCATTAAAAACTATTTTTGTTTGCCAGATTGGTTCTTTAAATAGTAGATGGACTGCCATTTACGTAGTAATGTAGTAACATAATGTATTGGAAATGTGTTAATTACTTTGTTTCATTTCAGGTCCAAAAACTTTCTGCCTTGGGCTATATGCCCATATTCTTCTTCAGCCAGAGGCACAAGGGCACAGGCAAGTTGGTGGCAAACGTGGTCACGCATCTGCCACCAACGCAAACCAACACGCGTTTATTAACCAGCATGAAGAAGGCCTACAACTTCATTATCAAACTTGATGGTAAGATAAGTCTTATGTAGAGTTCATTAGTGTTTGTCGTTGATTTTTCTGATGATGTGTACAGAATTGATATTTTTGCTAACTTAACAACAGATGTGGCCTAGCCCCAGCCCCAGCCCCAGCAAGACCAGCACCTCCCCCAAGACCAGCCCTATCCCCAAGACACACATGACCGTCAGCATGTCTATGCGTCCTGCAAAAATCAAATTAAGAGAGATTATCACCCTTCTTTCCAGTAGCAATAGGAGAAGAAACTGTGCAGACTTGTTGGGTACAACAAACTTTTCTGAGATATTAACTTACAGTATAGAACTATGGTACTAAACTGCTGTCTTGTGCCACTTGATTACTGTCCCATGAAAGGGTTAGTAGGTAAATAGCACAGGATAGTGAAGAAGTAGCACGAAACAGTGGCGCAGGACAGTAGGCAAATGGTACTCTGACCTGTATTGTGTGATCACACTGCCCCTCCTTATTATCCTCACTACAAATAAAATAGGATGATGGTATTGTAATCGATCTATCCATTTGTGTTGAATATTCTGAGGTTTATATTTTCAGAGTCAGCATATATGCATGAGCTCAAAGTGGCTCACCGTTGTCATCAGGATCAAAATTGACTGGTTACCTTACCTGCTTTTGACATGTGCTTGGTGGTAACAGCAGTCCTCGAGAGGAAGGCATTGCAACCCCAAGAGTCGAACCAGCCCCTTCCTGATACGCTCCACTCCATTTTACCTTTAAAAAAGAAAACAAAAACCAAAACCTAAGTGGCAACAATCCTATGCAGGTTTTTATGGAAAGAAAATGTCATGGACAATCATTTTTTTCTAACCTCACATTTGAAATCATGAGCTTTGGCATGAAAAACAGAAAGAAACGGCCTCATGGTGAGGAGATGCTGAAGCTCAGGGCATTTCTCTGTCACTCTCCGGAGGTAAGGCCAGTACTTGCACGCCACATCCATAGCGAAAAATGTCACTGGCTTACAGGCCATTTGCTTTTGGAGGTACAGGAGGTAGGCAAAAATCTCCCCCCTGAACATATTGAGGGCACGAAGGAGAACCCCATGACGGCATACAGCAAGTTCCAGGCCCTCCTCGTTTGTTTTGCCTGAGGACTTCTGAGACGTTTCGCGCGCCGCTGACCACTGCCCTCCACAGACACCTCTTCCAGAGACCTAAAACATGGAAGATGGTTAACAGCCCAAAGTTGTTCAAACAAAGTCCTCTGTAGGACGTGGTGTTTTATAGGTAAATATAGTGAAGTTGTGCAAGTTTACATGACTGGTTGAGGTATGGACATAGTCCACGAATCTTCCGACGTCATCATCATTCGCGATAAACACGCCATCAAAGATGGCTTGTTCCTCCGATCTAAATAAAATAGATACATATTAACTTTAAATATTCATATGATTTTCAATTCACAGCAGTTACTTTCAAAGTAATGAACCGTCAATGCACACACCGGATTTTGTAAGTACCTTGCTGCACTCTTGAATCGGTAGTGCTTGCGGTTTCCATCAACAGATACTGCAAGCATGTCTGGGCTGCACGCTGGCAGTCAAAGTGGTCCTCCCGGGATAATTTGTCCACTTCAAATCGGACGGCCTCCCACTTAAAGAAGCTTTTATGGAAGCTGTCTACTGTGATATTTCCGCTCTGTTTCAAAAGAGTTCAGTAAAAGAGAACAAAAGAGAACAGTAAAACGGATCAAATTAAAGAATATACTACACTGAAGTAAAATGCTCTAAGTGGATACATTTCTGGATGTTTGTACTAATTTCGTAACCACTAGAATACATATCAAAGGAAATAAACAATATGTAAACTTCACTCATACACTGGTACACACTGGTGTATTTGGGGGATCTGGCCATTAAACATACAGGATATTGTGTGACATTCAGTCTAAATCTATACTCAGAGGGCTACAACAGCTTCCATATTGTTTAGAAGTAGACCTGTGCAATGTTTGGCACATTAATCTAAGGGAACACTTCTGGGATCGGGAAATGATATTGGGGAGAAAATGTCAAAGTCTGTAGCCAATGGAGTTGAGATCTTCAGAATGACCAGTTTTTTCAGAAATGTCTCAGTGCAAACTGCATGACTGATGAGACAACATGAGTTTATGGTTGTTTATAAATTAAACACAACTTTTTTCTACTACTAGAAACTACTATGTGTACTTTCTATCATCATCATCATGCCCTCATAGTATTATTCCTTGAGTTACGCAATTATTACCACAAATACTTACACACCAAAGCGAACAGTACATTGATCCAGCATTCTAAGAAATGCTTGGCTAGACATCACTGGTATCCCAGTAGTCATTGCAGATCAGGTCATCCACTCCAGGACTCCAAGTGGCTTCACATGCTTTGCATCGAATCTGAGGCAATCTGAGATCATATCGCCCTGGAAAAAGAAGGAAATATATACTGACAGTTAATTCTGACAGACACAAACTGTGTCATTTTGACAACTGATATGGGAACCTTTGACTAAGGATGGATCAGGGGGACACTTCTACAAACATTTTGTACGGCACTCTATTGGAAGTCACACTTTCGTCAGGAAAATTAACTATCCCCATTCAAACAAAGGTTCATTGTTTTCCTCGACATAGGTGGACCCAGCCAATCTAATCAACACAGAACCTATTGACACCTCTGGATTTCCAGCCATGATAAAGAAAACTTCTGGATGTGTTCCTCAATGTATGAATGTAAAATAATCATGATTCAAATGTTCATATATAGTTGTGACAGAAAGCCAGAGGGAGTAAATATGGGGTGTGATCAGCAAATAGCTGTGGGTATAATTCTCCAGCCACTTCTACAGAAGTGACCCCCACCCCACCCATAAAGTTCTTCTTACCATTCATTGTAACCACAACTATGGACTGTCCTGCGATTGACAGTGGACGATCCTCATAGACAACCGCATATTGTCTCTGGCATCTCCAAAGGTACAAGACGCTCTTGAAAGAAAGAAAAAAAACACATGGATGTGAATTAAAGAATAACATATTTATTTACTGGCAACAATTTTTTATTTATTTTTTTAAGATTACTTTTTGGGCATTTTAAGCCTTTATTTTCTTAAGACAGGTGAAGACATGAAAGGAGAGAGAGGGGGAATGACATGCAGCAGGTCAGAGTCGAACCCGGGCTGCTGCGTCGAGGAGTAAACCTCTATATATGGGCACCCGCTCTACCAACTGAGCTAACCGGGCTCCTTGCTGGCAACTATTTTTAAACCAGATGTACTTGATGGCTTCATCGACCTACCAGAAAACAGCATTTAATGTTGTTATTTTTTTAGATTAATAAAGTATTAATTATGAATTATTATTAATACTTATATAATAATAATACTTTTTCTGGTGATAACTGGAATTAACAAGTCTGAGAATGTTACTTTCAAATACTACAACTTACCACACTGGGTTAGAACCCTCTCCACAACACAAGTTGTGGGAGGCAACAGATGAAAAAATTCATGTGTCATCGAATCCCTGTTGTGGAATGGTGTTGACCATATCAGGGTGGTGGTTTCTCCCACCACCCTGATATGAGGCTCTTTCGGGTCGACCAGTCTGTTGAGGCTTGAGGTGGTGTTTCATCCTCATGTATGTCCTTACCCAGTGAGCGTTTAAGCTCTTGAAGGAAGGACTCTGTTAAAACAATGAACAATATTGAACAAAAGACAATGGCATTGAACAATGGCCATTTTATAATAAATTAATATACTGTTTGGAACCAGTGCAGTCAAAATAAAGAACATATATGTAACTTGTCACAAATATCCGCCAATGCCAAAAGTACATGTCCAAATCAATATCAATAAACCAGGAGCTCCGAGTTAGCTAATCTAGCTAGCTAGCAGAGGCTCCGGCTAGCTACTTTGCATTTCATTTTGATTCTACAAACAGTTGTATAATGTCATTCTCTTTCTAATACAGCTCTTATAGTGTGGTTATCAACAATTACGACAACATGTTTTTTTGGCCATAACTTCATCATTTTGGATATGTAAATGCTTATTCATTTCTCTTGCTTATTTGACCGTTGTACTTACCATGGAATCTCACTGGGAAATGGATTTCTGGGATTGTCGCACACAGTGACGTGTTGCATAAAATTGCACTAAAATATTAATCATAATGAAAAATTACAGTCTTAATATTTTTTATCCTTGCTCTAACCCTAACCAACTACACAAAAAATATAAGATAAGTAAGCAAATTGGACCAGACAGAATACAGAATTCTAGGAGTCCTGGTGTTGTTTACCCATAGCAACAGTTGCTATGCGTCGCTGGTTGAAATCATACAGTCTATGGTTGAAATGGATGACAACGAAAAAAAAAAAAAAAGTAAAAAAAAAAAAAAAAGGCAAAATAGTAGGCTCACTATTAGCCATTGTAAATGGAAATACCATCAACAATTATAAAATATCCCACCTAAATTAAGGCATGTTTTAAGCCTACAGCAAAATATGCAGTCCTGTAACTCCTGTACTTATGTCATTTTAATGCAGCCCAAAATTATATATTTAAAAAAAAAGTCGTGGCGATTCAGACAAGGGTTTCTGCCCCATGAAAATGTATGGGTGTATGGCAAAATACACATTTGTAGCACAAAATCAATCCCTGAAATCATACTTCCCAGCGCAGGCAAACCGCTGGATGGCTAACCCCATTCTGTCAAAATCCAAAGATGAGGGATTTGCATTAAAATCTATTGAGAATGAGGAGATGTCGTCACTACACAGCGCCCCGCCCCCAGAGATCCCCCTTCCGCCATTTTGGGAGGATACATACATATACTGGACCAGTTTCAGAGATTGTTGTTCCTATCAGTTTGTCCCTGTAAGGGCCCTTTTCTTTTGCTGCCTTCTTAATTTTCTCGTGAATAAAGAAAACCAAACCATGGATGTATTAAGAGAACAAAACGCCTTGATGATAATTCCTTGAGCCGTCTTTCCTGCTCCGTGTCTGTGTCGCTCTGACACTGTTGCCCCTGGCAACCGATAGCGTAGGATCCCAAAATGGTGGCTCAGACACCTCCTAAATCGTGACATATGTCCTCATTCTCTACGGTGTCAAGCGACGAAGAGGGTTTACGTTCACGGCGTCAAGCGACGAAGAGGGGGTACCCTAAACGTCGGCTTATGCACGTCTTGGGGAAATGACCAAACGGCAGTATGTGATATAGGGGTGAGACTGTGTTGGAGGATACCAGGATGAGAGAAGCAACATGGCAGCTTCCTCTCTAATATGATGAGAGTTTTGCAATGTGGCCCAGTTGTATCTGCAGGAGTTATTCATCACACTCAAATTAATGGCAGTTAAGTTGGTCAACCATGTCACATGAATATTCTGCAGAGTTGCAATAAAAAGAAGCCTTTTCATTTAAGTGGTCAAGTGGTTTAGCCCTTGTGTTGTCTTCCTGTCAACCATGCACTTGTTGTCCTCCCCAGGTCATTATAAATGTTAATGGCATAACAAAATTGACCAGTTAATAAAGCATCACTCAATTCTGGGTTACCCCTTTTATCCATCTTCATTCCACTCATTAGTTTTACACTTATTTTTTGCATCCATGGTCAATAGACCTCATTTACTATATTTACTTCTATATACTAATATATGATTCATTGTTTTGGATTATAACAGACTGGTATATGGCAATTATTAGCCAGGATATCCCCAGATCAAAATTAACTGATGCAATTTTATTCACAAACAACAGAGAGCCAACGTGTGTGTGTGTTGTATGTTTGTCTCCATTTGTGTGTGTGTGTGTGTGTGTGTGTGTGTGTGTGTGTGTGTGTGTGTGTGTGTGTGTGTGTGTGCATGCACATACTTGTAAATATGCACGCGTGTCCTGTGTTTTTATTTTCTGTAAAGCTCAATAGTGCCCTATTGCACTACCAGGTCAAAATTCGCCCGGGAAGACCATAACTGCTATAAAATTGAATAAAACACCCACAATTTTATGAAAGTTGTGCATATTAATTTACTTGCAAAGAGCATGGAAGGGTACAATGCATGTTATTTTTGGTTAATTTGGTTGAAAGAAACCCATATTTCTTATAAGAAACTTTGAAAACACAACACATTTAACCCAAAGACAACACAGGGGTTAGATGCCTTTTTACTGGCTGGTGTAAGACTGGAGTAACTAGTCAATAACTGCCACACATAGGCTAATAACAGATGAATGTAGATTTCATGTGATTTTAAAATTATTATTAAATAATTAAATAATTTATGTAACCCTAAATAGCTAACTTTAGCCTAATCTGACAAGCTACAGGCAAACAATGCATTCATAAAGTGCCTCGTTCTTCTGGCAGTTCTCATACTTTTATTTTGACACGTTAATGCTACTTCCTGTCCAGAGCGCATTGGTTTTAGTCAACATTGGATTTTCAATGATTATGCACATTATAAAATTATTTCTCGCTGTTGGGTTAAAACTGAAACATGAATAACAAAAAAACAACAGTTGAAAAACGAGCAGTTTTCCAGTTCATTTTTTAATTTGTAAGGACATTGGAAAAACGGGAAAACGGAGCTCATAGTTTCGCTTTTTCGTTTTTTGTTTGAAACGAAAAACGGATTATACTTTAGGGCCCTGACCAAAAAAATTCATGTCACTTCCTGTTACCCTGGAAGTCATAGAGTCATTTAAACCGGAGGATCGCGGCTAACTTTCCTTTATAACAAAGAGAGCAAATACACGTAACAAAAGACATGTGTTGCGTGGTTAATATAAACTGTCATGTTTGTGTAGTAGTAAATGGCATGGTCTTAATTAAACAATCAGAGAATGCTATATTGATAGTTGTAGCAATTGCATATAAATCACCGCAGTATGTTAAATGTTAAATGTGTACACAAGAAAGCTACGGGATTACTGTGTGGAATTTGATAAATTAACAGATGATTTGACAACAGTGTGTGGTAATTAACAGAACATATTGACACGCTAAACAAACGGACCAGGCTACCTATCGCTACCTACCTATCGCTACCGTGACGGCAGCCATGCGCCCCGTCACACCCACAAGCAGTCTGCTGAAGCTTATATGCTCATTCTTGGTCTACAACTAGAATAACATGTTGCATGTTTTCTTTGACTACATTTTTTTTTATGGCTGAGAGAAGTCTAAAATTTGTTTAAGTCTGCTAAAAACGGACTAAAACTAGAATAAAGTTGATGACTAATACCCACATGGACTAAAACTAAAGCAATATCTAAATATATCTATATATAGCTGACAAAAGCCCCTGAAAAGTCATGCTTTGTGTCAGCATCCCAGCACTTTCAGTATGAAGCAACAAATGAAAGAGGAAAGAGTTCAGGTCACAGGACGGCAAGCTGGTGTGCTTTGGAACACCAACAGTATGGAAAAGCAATCAGCTGTTAGTCACCACTGGGCGCCGTGGAACGGACCTGGACATTTCTATCTGTGGTGAGCGAAGCACCAGCGGGGTTAATTACTGTAAAGGAGAGCAGGAGACCAAACCTTGTATTGGTTTTTTAGTGAATGTAGGCCATACGGTGCAATGAAACATGAAAAGGAGAATGGCACAATAGTTTTACACACAAAATGAAGTTATTAACTTACCCTCTGGAGCAATATTTGTTAGATGCAGTCAGGTGTTTAGCATCTGCTTTAGAAAAAAACAGCTTTGTAAAAAAAAAAAAAAGAAAAGGTTGACATGTGTTCTATTATTTTTTGGGTTTATTATTATTATTATTATTATTATTATTATAGAGTGTGGTCTAGACCTACTCTATCTGTGAAGTGTCCTGAGATAACTTCTGTTAGGATTCTCAACGCTATAAATAATTATGATCTTTGTTTTTTTTATGTGCTGGAGCTGCTACCCCCGTTACCGGATAAGCGGAAGAAGAAGAAGATGATGATGATGATGATGATGATGATGATGATTTTTTTTTTATGTGGTTTCCTGGAAACAATGTTTGTGCTTTATTGGTACAATAAAGATTTGAGCTGAACTCAACTGATCAGGAAGTTACATTTAAACGTACAAGACCCAAGGATCTCCATGCATTCTGCAAAAGACCTGTGCATGGTAACCATTTTTTCCCGCAAATTACGTGAAATGAAAATTGTAGCCTACGCTAAACACATAAAACCATGTCATCTGTCCCTTTTGCATGTCTGGGAGAGACGTTTTTTCTACTGTCTGCATTTGGTGCAATAAACCGCAGCAATTCAGACATGCATTATGGAAACCATAACTTGATAATGAAATGCTGCAGTTATATTAGTAGGCTTGTAAATAAGTGATGCACGTACTTTGGTCTGGAGTCAGCAAACATTTGCTCAATGTGTAAGCTAGGTTTTGAATTTTTGTTGCCAGCAGATACAAGTGTTTATTCACAATATAATAAAAGATAGGACAAATCCTCATAATTAGCAGAAGATCACTGACATGGAAAAGTTCATTAACCTGTGCACTTCAGTTTCAGCACCACAGGGAGCCTACATTTATGCAGCTGCAGCCATGGTATTTGGATGTGTCTGGATTTGCCTGGATTAATCATTAGTGATACTACAAAAGTGACGCATATTTCTCACATTACAAAGCAGTCTCGAATGTGTGTAGCAAAAGGCTCGGCACGAAAACCTGCATTTATAATGCCTTCCTAATGCTGAAGGCGCATTCTAAACACAACGAGAACAACTGCACTTCAACCAGTTCCAAATGTAGGTTCTTTGGCATGATAAAGGGCCTGCGGATGCTCAGGAATCATTGTGCTACATGGAACTTCTCTCTTTGTAGACAAAGATGTAGCCTATACAAACTTGGTTAAATTATGCATCAAACTCAATTCCTAGTTGATATTTAGAGGTTCCCAAAAACAGGCCTGGCTTAAAGTAAAATAAAAGCTTTATTTCATTATTCATTTGACAAAATACAATCAATCAATAAATTATGATTATACATTTTTTTTTAATTTAAAATTATTATTATTAAAAGGAGCCATTCTGCATAATGAGTAGACTTGATATTATGGACATTTACTAACAGAGCTGAGTACTTCCTCCACCACTGCTCGTCCCTGTGTTTCACTGTTATCGTTTAAATTCAGAGGTTTAAAAGAAGAATCTCACAGCCAACAGCAAAGTATTTCCAGATGTTGTTCCTCTGGGATACAAGTCCAGTTTGAGGCGGATTGAGGAGGCATGGGGCACATAATCACAATAAACTGGAGATCACATGGAACGATTCGACAACCTGTGAACTTCAAATTCAACGCCAGCACCGCCAAGTTTCGGCTTGTACATTTGGCATTTGGATCTGTTCTCTCCAGTGCGCGTAACCACATGCGCATGCGTCCCTGCGTTGAGTGAAAAGGAAACGCGCTGTAACGGAGAGAAAGCGTTCCAGTGAACCGCTATACGTTCCTACAGACAGACTTCAGGCCACACAGAGCAACTGTAAACGATCCTGTAGTTAGCGTGTATTCTTCTTGTTTCCGCTACATTGTTTCGAGGGATTAACTTTGATGCTCACATCGCACCAGTGCTTCTACCCGGGTGTGTGCGCTACAGGCAGACGCATATTTCGCGTTTTCCCACACAGTGTGTGTCACCAAGAGCAACGTGAACTTGGTTGCAACATCATTGTACAGTACAACAGGCTTGTTCCACGGATTAGAGCTCATCTGTCGGGCAGCGCTGCTGGTAAGTAACACCCTTTCGAGCTAACCTAGAGCAGCCTGTGTGTGGGAGTTTTCTAGCCTACATGCCTGTAGGGAGACATGGGGCACCACTGATCTGCTATAACTGGCCTCATTGGATCACAATATAGGGAATTTAATTTGGCTGGCACGAGCCTTTATTTGTACATTTGGATCAGTGTATTTAGTTATGTTTTCCTTTTGATCGGTTGGATGGATAGATAGACTAGACTGGGCTGGAAAAGCCACCATGTCTGTAAAGGATAATTACATGTATTCTTGAATTTAT
This sequence comes from Sander lucioperca, assembly GCF_008315115.2. Lineage (NCBI taxonomy): Eukaryota > Metazoa > Chordata > Actinopteri > Perciformes > Percidae > Sander > Sander lucioperca. The sequence continues at coordinate 30,042,990 of NC_050180.1, read as the reverse complement.
TCAACCACCGAGAGTTATTATGTCCTGTGATGAGTGGCATTGAATCCGACGTGAAGTGGTACTAAACCACGAGCCTCCTGGTAGCCTATAATTTCTCTCTTCTCACTCTAATAATCAGGCAAGGGTACACTGAGAAATACGTTTGGCCAATGTTAATAGATAAAGACTAAGGAGCTGGCATTGCTGCATAGTAACAGAGTCATATACATAGTTTTTGATGCATCAGTCCTGTGTGTTCCTTATTGCTGCAAAACCCAGATGTGTTTTTACACTACAGTACATACTCCTGAATGTAGTTTAACACAACATTTGACTGAAGAGTATACATTTACTGTAGTATGTTTCAGATATGTCTATTACTTTAACAATAGACTTATATTTATTACAGTGATACTGTCTTTTCTTTTGTAACTTAACCACTGATGTTGCATTTAATGGGACTTGTAATATTTGTTCACATGGTATTTTTTTGTTACTACACAAGGTCAAGGGATACACGCAGACACACACACACACACACACACACACACACACACACACACACACACACACACACACACGCACACACACACACACACACACACACAGCTCAGCAGGCAGAGGCGGGGGAGAGAGATATACCCGTTTCTTTTCGGGAGACTTGTTTAAATTATGCCATAGGCTATACATTTACGTATACATAGATTTAGTATTTAGTATTTTTTTGGTGTATTTGTTTTCTGATTTATTAGAAGTTGAGTTTCAGTCTGTATGATAAATCAACAGTTGTACATAAAGTGGTAACATGCTGACATGTTATGTAGACTAAAGGGGAGACACCAACCTTTATAATTTGAATTGCTAATTTCCATCTCCCTGGGCATATACAGTACACTACAATAATATAGAAATGATCACGATCATGATCATGAACACATAGGACACACCAGTGCATGCCTACTTATTTTTTAATTTAAACTGACTTAAACTTATACACTAATAATAGTAGGGATCACGTTCCACTCTTTCGAATAAGTAAGGAGTGTTTGAGTTAAACCATAAACAATAAAATTAAAGCTCAATAAGTTTTATTTTTCAATATTATTGCAATAGTTGTAACATTGTGAGGTTTTCTTGTCCGGAGATTGTTTTAATATAAAGTGGTTATATTGTTGTGGTTTTTATTTCTAGCTGTTATTTTGGAGCCCTGCTGGTAGCCTCTGTGCTGGGGGTGTTGAGCAATAACAGGAAGTACGCATCGTCTCAAACTCTTAACAATGTTTTCTGTGCTTGTGAACTTGCAAGTTCATTCTTCCAGGTACAACTAGCAAGAACATTCTCCCCAAGAACACAAGTCCGTTCTTTGCATTCTTGGTATTTTTTCTGTCAACCATGCACTATGTTGTCCTCCCCAGGTCATTATAAATGTTACTGGCATAACAAAATTGACCAGTTCATAAAGCATCACTCAATTCTGGGTTACCCCTTTTATCCAACTTCATTCCACTCATTAGTTCTACACTTATTTTTTGCATTCATGGTCAACAGACCTCATTTACTATATTTACTTCTATATACTAATATATGATTCGTTGTTTTGGATTATAACAGACTTGTATATAGCAATTATTAGCCAGGATATCCCCAGATCAAAATTAACTGATGCAATTTTATTCACAAACAACAGAGAGCCAACGTGTGTGTGTGTTGTATGTATGTATGTTTGTATGTTTGTCTCCATTTAGGAAAAGACACATCGAAGGTGTTATAAGAACAAGTTTACAAAGCTGTAGCTTTGAAGATTGTGCACGCTCACGTGTGTGTGTGTGTGTGTGTGTGTGTGTGTGTGTGTGTGCGTGTGTGTGTGTGTGCGTATTCATCTGCTGTAAAGCACAATGATACATTGCCTGATTGCAACATGGTGTGTGTGTGTGTGTGCATGCACATACTTGTAAATATGCACGCGTGTCCTGTGTTTTTATCTTCTGTAAAGCTCAATAGTGCCCTATTGCACTACCAGGTCAAAATTCGCCCGGGAAGACCATAACTGCTATAAAATTGAATAAAACACCCACAATTTTATGAAAGTTGTGCATATTAATTTACTTGCAAAGAGCATGGAAGGGTACAATGCATGTTATTTTTGGTTAATTTGGTTGAAAGAAACCCATATTTCTTATAAGAAACTTTGAAAACACAACACATTTAACCCAAAGACAACACAGGGGTTAGATGCCTTTTTACTGGCTGGTGTAAGACTGGAGTAACTAGTCAATAACTGCCAAACATAGGCTATAATAGATGAATGTAGATTTCATGTGATTTTAAAATTATTATTAAATAATTAAATAATTTATATAACCCTAAATAGCTAACTTTAGCCTAATCTGACAAGCTACAGGCAAACAATGTATTCATAAAGTGCCTCGTTCTTCTGGCAGTTCTCATACTATTTTGACACGTTGATGCTACTTCCTGTCAGAGACACACACACACAGAGACACACACACACACACACACACACACACACACACACACACACACACACACACACACACACACACACTGGGAAGCACCTGTCCTTGAATCAGTCAGTCGATTGCAGTCTGCCTTTTAGTTTAAGCAAAGAACAATTTGTGTAATTTAGTCTAGCAGCCAGCAACAAGATCAATATGACAATCAAGAATGGATATTATGAAAAGGGCTTTCATTTTTCCATTTATATCTCTCAACCTACATATATAAGGCTAGGTTCAGACTGCAGGCAAAAGTGGCCCAAATCTGATTTTTTTGGGGTCAAGTGACCAGGTCAGACATCTTCAGAAGTAGTGTGAACACTCAAATCTTGCCCAGATCAGATTTTTTCAAATCAGATTTAGACCACTTCCATATGTGGTCCTGAATCAGACCCAGGTCAGATTTTTTTCAATGCGGCCACAGTGTGAACAACCAAGGTGGATTTGATGCGACTCTTACGTAAATCTACATCGACATTTGTCACAATTATGCGCCAGCGGGAGTTAGCCCTAGACACAGACAGTAAAATTAAAAACTTGACTATCCCTACAAAATGGAGAACAGAGATGCAGAACCTGCAGAATAACTATATTAAAAGATAAGATGAAGTCAAATAATGTAATTTAGTGGCTTTATACTGTCCTTCCCCTTCCAAAGTCCAGATATTTGATAAGATCCCTGTTCCTGTCTGGCAATGTGCCACTCATCTTCACAGCTGTTGCGGGAAACTTCAGGTTATTGGTCAAATTTGCAGAAAAGTTGCGGTGATTGGTTAAAATCTTGAGTCGCACCAAATTCGCAGTGATTGGTTGAATTTGCATGAATTTGCGTGAATTGCCGCGATCGCAACATTGCGAAATCCTGGAGGGACTGATTAGCTTCAGGCTAATTTATCACGGCTACAAGGAACGGGCATTTTATGTCATTTCAACATTTGTGTAGAGTACCCGAGTTGGTTACTCGCAAAAACAATTGAAACACAGCCAGTAAAGTGATTCCGACAGGTCCTGGCTAACCATGGCTAATGCCGCCATGCTAACCCTGCTAACGGCTAACGTTACCGGAGAAGCAGGCAAGCGGGACACGGCTGTTTACAACGTGTAGCCTGTTCAGCGGCCGTAGCCGACAACGTTGAGTTATTTGAAGCCAAGAGAGGGGGGCTGTTAATCGGAAAGAGAGGACCGTGATTTTGCAGTGAACATGCCGTTGTTTAGGTCGGGTAGAGTTGACTCCCGTTCATATTTTTCCGAAAGATATGTACCGGTAGTGCCACTTGTTCATTACCTCCTTCTTCTGAATATATCGACTGGAACACTCTGAAGCGGGTACTGCCCCCATCAGTTCCGGAAAAGGTGCAGCACCGATGCTGCTAACACTGCCATTGTCGCTAACGGTGCCTACGGTGCTTCAAAAAAATGGGCATCGTCGGTGTTTTGTCATTTTAGAACCGGAAGGTGTCGGTAGTATCCCGACATCCCTAAAATTAAGTATTATTGCTGTCAATGTACTATATTACTGCCTCTGCCTCATACAGGCTCTCCCTCCATCCTCTCTGTCTTTTTTTTGTTAACACTTAAATAACAATCATATCTAAGGTGACTATACTTCCACGTAAAGGGGAGTAAGTATCTAACACCCTTTGATGGAAAGATTGAGTGATGAGCAAGCCAGCGAGACAGGAGCTCACGAAACTCAAAACACACAAGCACTAAATGATTTGACAAGGCCAATATTTGTCTGTAGATCACAGTGTTTCCCACACATAGACTAATGCGTGGCAGTGCGCCGCACTATCAACACCGGCCGCAGCACATTGCGTTTCGTTGTTAATATGTATTTTTTTAAATGCTATTTAAAACACGTTCAGCTCCATTTCCTTTTCCTGCCCTCCTCCGTCTCTCTGTCACTTGTGTCTCGCTCGCATACACACACACACACACACACACACACACACACACACACACACACACACACACACACACACACACACACACACACACACACACAGCTCCTCCCACCGTGCAGTGTTTGGTGTTTTTAGCCCCCAACGTCACCTTTCAGGCAGCGCGGCAATGGTTATGTTTCAAGGGTCAAGGTGAGGGTTAGCTGCTTGGAAGGCGACGTTGGAGGAAGGAAAACACCATCGAGCCCACCGTGCACACAGCGTCTGTCTCCGTAAAGGAGAGAAGACGGCTGGCGAAATTCACAAGTTCCCGAAAGGTTGGCATCTATCTCGTGAACACCTTTACACAATCACACATTAAAAAGTGCTATAAAAATATTTTATATTCTGAATACAGTGTTGAGTCCCGACCCGACTCTTATCAAACAAGCGATTGCGCCTGCTTTAGTTAACTAATTGCAAGTTTGCGTTCGTCCAATCAGATTAGTGCCGCCTGCTGTTATGGAGACGTACTACGTCTCGTCGCTTTGGTGTGTTTCGAGGCACTTTTTTGACCTTTTTTGACCAATTCGGGGAGACTGATCAGTCCAACTGCCATTTTTGCCGAGGGTCGGCCGTCTGGTCAGTGTGTCTGCAGCTTAAGCAAAGAACAATTTGTGTAATTTAGTCTAGCAGCCAGCAACAAGATCAATGACAATCAAGAATGGATATTATGAAAAGGGCTTTCATTGTTCCATTTATATCTCTCAACTTGCATATACCTGTAAATGATTTGACAATGTCCTTAGATGAGGTTCCTGCGACAACAACAGAGTTCATTTAAGAGCTCTGCAGAACCTGCAGAATAACATTAAAAGACAAGATGAAGTCATATAATGTAATTTAGTGGCTTTATACTGCACTTCGCCCTTCCAAAGTCCAAATGTCATATGAGCCCTGTTCCTGTTTGGCAATGTGCCACAAATCTTCCCAGTTGGATCAGGACAGTGCATGTCACATCATAAAAGACAATCTGCCGAAGTTGCAGAGTGGAAAGCAAATATTGTCTCAACCTTGTGCGTAGGAGGCAGGACAAATAGGAACTTAGCCACGATGAGGTCTGATGTGACAGCGTAGGGTACAGAAATGTAACTGTACGCATACTGCCCAAACTGGGTACAGAAATTTCAACTGCTGTTGTTTCAAAAAAGGTTATTATACAGTCACTTGGGGCATCGAGCAGGTTTAGGCTGCAGAAGAGGAGCAATGCCAGCCGTTTGGAGATTTTTGGCTGTAAAAATAGACTCTCATATATATATATATATATATATATGTGTGTTTATTTAATCCATCAAACAACTTAATGCAAACACCAACTTTCAAGTCCTGAATGAAAAGGAGCAGAACGAAGATTAATCTTATATAATCTGCCACTTTTTCACAAAACATGCATTAACAAAACAAATAATTAAATAATAAAACTCTTCTCGTCCCATCCCCCCCTCCTTACCAGTCACAAAAGAAGAGAACACAAACTAAATCAACACATTTCACTGTATTTACTCAACATATTAGCCTTAATTGTTTTTTTTCAAATGTTTGTTTTAGATTCTTAGTTTCACTGTTGAGATTGTTCTGTAAACTGATTCCTTTCACTGTGATGCAACATTCCCTCAGATTGCTTCTGTATCTCCATTTTTTGAATATCTCAATTCCTTTTAAATTGTAGGCCTAACTGACTTTCTCTTTTTTTCAAAACCTTCTCTGGATGTTGGTAGGCAGGCAGGCTTATGCAATACATGATTGCACTTGACGACCAGCCATTGGCAGTCATTACTAACACTGGGTTTCGACGTCTTCTCAGTGTACTGGAGCATATCTATGAGATTCCCAGCCGTCACCACATCACAGAAACCGTGTTTTCAAAGCTGCTTTGTGAAGAAGCACATCAGCAGCCTGTTGCCCGTAAACTTCAGTAGTGAAGCTTACGGGCTGAAGCTATTTTAAGTAGCAGTGTCAGCCCAATGTCTCTCATCAGCTTAACAGGCATAAACAGGAAGGAAACAATATTTCAATCTGTTCCGTTTTAAGGCATGGATACCCGACCCGAGCCCGACGGGTCCCGAAGAGAGCTCAGTTGTGTGTAGAGTGGGCAGAAGAGAGATAGAGAAAAGAGGAAGCAGACGTGTAGATGCGACCGGAGCAGAGTTGGTGGAATAAGTTTAAGTTTTGTACACAGTGTGTGTGGTGTCCGAGATAAACCCCAGACTGAAAGCCAAGTTCATTCATCTGCTCACCAGAAACGGGATTTTAACCCCGACGTTATATACCGTCGGCCCTGGAGGTAACGAGTCTCCCCTGGTTTTCTGATCACGGTCGGAATTGAAGCAAGCAGGAAAGGTTAACACATTGAACATTTTAAATGAAACAGCTTATTAACGTGCGCTTGTTCCCCGTGTGCGCTGATGCGCTCATCTGTTGACATTTCCGAAAGCCTTCCAGTTGCTTAATAAAAGCGGGCTTTCCACACAAACAAACATACATGTGTCATTAGTATGAGAAAAAAAAACAAGATTTTAAATGTGTCGGGCTCGGGTCGGGCTTGGACATAAATATCATAATGCCTGTCTATACACAGCGCTGTTTTAACAATCCCAGTGCTAATCTGCAAATAGCGTTTTTTGTTTGTTTGTGTTTTTTACAAATAAGCTAAAATGAAAGCTGTCGGTTTGTAGTCTAACTGTTTGTATAGTTTGCCAGTCTATAAAGTCTTTACATTTGGACAATATCTTGTAAACTTAGCTGCTGGTGTAAACAAACCATCCTCTCTGCTGGAACTGGTAACACATGATATGCACGTGAATGACGTCATCAGACTTTGCGTTCTTCATTCATTCTAAACTTCACTCAGTATTTTGATATCAGGAATGATATGATGTATTATGATATTTTATTGCCATTAGGTCTGGGAAATGTCCAGCCCATGGCCACTGCGCTTAAATTTGTTCTAATTGACAACAATATCAAAGCAGGCCAAAATCATCTGTGTGTCTGAAAACACCCTCGAAGCCCAGAGGGTAAGTACTCGTAGCAGTACTCGGTATCGGCGAGTACCCAATTGTAAGTACTTGTACATGTACTTGAGACAACACTGAGTAAAAATGCAGCCGATAACATGACGAGAGTGAGTTCAACACTAACGAGTAGGGCTGGATCCGAATATTCGACTATTCGGATATTTGTTTGTTGGGTAGGTATTTGATTTTCAATATTTGGATTTGAATATTCGTTTTTTAGGGGTCCAAGCCCGAGTCTGTAAGAACCGGCAATAGCAAAGCTATGCCGTTCGTACAGCAGGGCTGTAGAACCCTATTGTTTTTCTACTGATTTTTCTTCATTATTATTCTTCTCCGCGTAAAACTCCGACTACAGCCTAAACCGTACATGGTGGGGGGTTGCCGTTTTCAGGACTAGTCCCAAACGCCGCAAGGACCTCAGGCACAAACATTCACCCACTTCCACCACTAGGTGGCGCTATAGCAGAAAAAACGCGTTTGGCCCTATAACTCCCACACCGTACACCTCACATTTAAAAACCATATATCCACGCGTTCCCTGGATCCAACTGAATCACGTGATATAGGCCACGCCCATTTCCGCCTAGACTTTTATGCGTGAAAAATCGCAATTTATCAAAAACCTACTTTTTCGAACTCCTCCTAGACCGTGCGACCGATCTGCACGAAACTTGGACCGTAGCATCTCCAGACCGACCTGACAAAAAGTTAATAAAAAGAATTTTGATAGGACTAAAATTTCGCATATTACGCACGAACAAATTTGTGTAGCTAACTATGAAAACACCAACTTTGCCATATCTCGGCCAAAATAAATGCTATCAACGCCAAACTTTAGATTCTTATTTGCCATGACCCTCTGGAGGTGCCCCACGCGTTTTACGAAGATTGGTCACTAGGGGGCGCTACAAGTACAAAAAGTTTATATCTCATGAACGGCTCATCTGATTTTTACAAAATTTGATGGGCACCATCTAGGGACACTTCTGAGGCCATGTCTAGAGTGGGGTACTGAGGGGTCAAAGTGGGCGTGGCCTATGGGACCCAAGTCTAGATTCACCACTTACACTAATGTGAACAACTTTAAATTTACAGGGTAGATAGACAATGGGTCATGGACCACAACTACCAAAAATTACACATGTGGACCACTAGGTGGCGCTATAATGGTTTTTTGCCTTTAACTCCCACGTTACACGTTGCACATTAGAAATCCTTACATCCACATGTTCCTTGAATCAAGCTGAATCACATGATATAGGCCACGCCCATTTTTGCTTAAAATCTTTTTCGCAATATCGCGCAATGCGCAAAACCAACTTTTTCGAACTCGTCCTAGGCCGTGCGACAGATCAGCTCGAAACCTGGTAGGTAGCATCTCCAGATGGACCTGACCAAAAGTTACTCAAGGAATTTTGCTACGTTAAAGTATGCGCATTTGACGACCAAACAAATTTTCATAGCTAGCTACCACACACGTATCATATCATATCTCGGCCAAATTAAATGTTATCAGCAAAAAACTTGGGATTCTTGTTCAAAATGCCACTATGACGCTCTCTACCAAATTTGGCGATGGTCGGCCTTTAGGGGGCGCTATAAGCAACGTTTATTTGTTTTGGCCAATGACTCAATGCATTTGAATGGGGAATTTGCAATTGCAATATCTCTGCCACGGTAAATGCAATCGACACGAAACTTGTGGTGCTCATTCGGCATGCGGCTCTGAGGCTCAGTACCAAATTTGGCGAAGATCGGCCATTAGGGGGCGCTATAATCAACGTATACATGTTTTGGCCCTTTTACTCAATTTTAATGGGATATTTGCAATGGAAATGTACCACAGACCTTGCAGCTCACACTTCTCAATATTTACTTATGTTTCCCTCTTACCGTTAGGTTTTGGTCTTCACTTTTGCTTGCTCCTTTGGTTTTTTACAATAAAACAAACTTCTTAACCCACCTGACAAAGTTTCTACAACCTTCACAGCGGACAAATTCAACTCTTTTCTCTCACGTTTTCAATCCAAAATCAACACCATTCGTAGGCGGCGATACCGTGCAATTAAACATTGCAGTTGGTGCTAAGTGGAGCGTCTGTGATAGCGTGATCGGTTATGTCGGTGGCATTGATGCTTAATTTCCCACGAAGCACCCACGGAGGAAAACATAAATCGGCGCCTATAACGCCGTTTGCAACAACTTGACCGCCTCCCCTGCTCCTTCAACCACCACGCCTGCCTCCCCCCTCCACCCTCTCGGTCACTCTCTCATTTCTCTCCGCTGTCTCCCGCGGTCAGGGGGGGTTAAGAAGTTTGTTTGTTGTAGAGCATTCTTAAAGGCGGTCCGTACACGCTTGGAGGTGAACCGTCGACCGCTACGTTTGCGACGGCGACGTACCGCAGGCGTCGCGGCTCGCGCCTCTCGACGTTTCGCGACGTTTGCCTCCCCGCCGCCCGGCTTCGGGTTCCGCTTTCGCGCGCTCCCCCGGGGCGTCGGGGGCGACTGGCGTGGGTGGCTTGGGCCCCGTCATAACTGCTTGCAGTTCTAGTTTGTTTTTGTTTTTCCTTTAAAGGCTTTGGACACCCACACAGGTGTTTTCAGTTATTCTGGCTGATTAGACCTCTTCCCAGGACTCTGTGGGTGTGTATAAACTGATTGATTGACATCGTCTTGAGCCTCCAGTTAGCTCTGTTGCAACTGTTAGGGCAGGACACATGACATCTTTATCATTCTTATTGGTAGATGAAATATGTTACGTAATAAATTCCCATCTATGCTCCGGCCCACCTTTAACCTGGGCAAAGGTCTAATCAGCCAGAACAACTGAAAACACCTGTGTGGCTGTTGAGGGCCTTAGTACTGTAATAAAGTTAAGATTAAACTTTGGGAGAAACGCAACCCCGACGTCACGCTGCGGTGGCCAGTCATGTAACCGGCGATCAGACTTGTCTGTTTGGAGACGGTGTGAGAGTACTGAAAAGTAAACAGGAAACATCACTGCCTCTATCGCTGCCACAAGAAAGTTTTAAAACACTATGAGGGTAAAAAATGAAACACAAGCACTGAACTGCTCAGGAGTTTGTGTAACAGCTGATTGTTTCCTGCAACAACAAAGCACAGTCGCTCCGTCTCTTTTCTTTCTCTCTTTCTCAGTCAAACCAAGCTGCCTTCAATGACGATGAGTGTGACACCACGAAACCGAGACACACAAGTTTATATTACGTTACCGTCACAGTTGACTAATTACTCACAGACCCTACCCCTCTCACACACATTGGCCAACTCTGGCAGACCTGCTCCCTTCTTGTTTCCAACATGAAATGAAAAAAAAAGTTTGTCAAATTTGCAGTGACACGTGTGCCAGTAGTTTCATGTGCCAGTCACATTTAGAGCACAGAATATAAAGCTAAATGAGCTTGTTTGCTTGTTAAAGAAAGCTATTATTTTTCTTATCATATATTTATAGCAGAGTGCATCAGCTTTTTTTACTGATGAGATGCCTTATTCCTATGAATCCTTGTTCTAGATAATACATTCAAGTAATTACCTTTGGATGCGACACACAATGCGCAGTTGTTTGCAGATGGTAAGGACCGTAAAGCCCAAAGATATGTAACCCTGGTTCAATATCTCAGTGTGGGAACAGTCTGCGATGACCAACTGGAAATGGTCAGCTGTTGCCAAAATACAACAGAGCCAACCTTCTCCTTCATAGAACTAATTACAGTTTTTTTTTCTCAATCGATTTGGCACATTTACTGAAACAAACTTACAGTTGTCAAAACTCTTAAGTATAATCCTGACACCACGTGGTACATTCAGCACACCACTCTGTGACCTACATAAGGTGATTACCAAAATAATTAACTCATGTTTCAAATGTAAATAAATCCATCAATGAATAAGACCAAGACAGACAAAATGCAAAGACATCTTGTCAAATGACAGTGTACTCTGAACTAGTGCAGTGCCTGTTTAGAGCGCGTGCCTGTTCGGAACAGGCCGACTGCATTTGTTTCACAACTTTATCTAACTATAAGCGCGGTTCAATCAGGCGCGGTGCAGCTGCGGCTCATCTAGAGATTTGGCATGTCCCCTTTTGTTTTTTCTAGCCGTCACACATCCAGGTAGCGATGTGGCCTGAGCGGGGGTAGCAGGGAGTCCGGCTCAGCCTGCTGGGAAGCTGCCACAGCAGAACAGCCAGAGAAATGTGTGCAACCGGCAACAAAACAACATGCTGGAGAGCCCGAGAGCCTGGGCGTTCATCCAACATTTGTTAGTGTACGATTAATTTCATCATTTGCATGTAGGGTGGACTAGCCTGACAAGCCAGACCCTCATCAAGATGTTGGGTCTGGGAACTCACCATTGGCAGGGCTCAATCCGAGGGGCGGGATAAACGGTTGTCTTTCAAATTCCCTCTGCACGCAATAGGATAGTGCTACAACCAACCAGAGCAACACTAGTTGATAGATTAAACTTTTGCCGTATCCGGTCGGCAAAACTCCGAACACACCTTCCTATTTTAAGAATGACTTCAGTGCCATTCTTTGTTCTTTTCTCAAAGAAAAGCTTAACTCAAGTCTTCCAGAGTCGCGGCCATAGGCGATTCGAAAGACCGCTATTTGCCAGCAGCAGCCATCTTCTTTGTTTTCAAGTAGTAGGGAATTCATGCAGAACCGTCGCAACTCGGCCGTCATTATGTTGAACCCGCCCACTGACTCTATACACGATGTGATTGGCCTGACTAGAGTTGGGTTTTTCCAGCTCGCGAGCCAACGGAGAGTTGCTAGACCCCTGGCTGAAAATTACATTTGCTGCCGCTAGGGTGCGTCTAGATTTCTAGGCTAAGGGTGGACAGAAATATATTTTGGGAGGATGACCACTTTTTGGCACGACACCGGTAGCCGATTAACCGCAATCAATGAGCCTTCTAGGGATCTAGCAACTCCCCGTCCCCGCTGCTGTGCTGCGCATGCGTTGAGACACACGCGCAGAGATTCCTCGTTTTATAGTTAGATGTCCCAATCCAAATCCAAATAGAAATTCATTTAATTTTAACATCAAAAATAGTACCCTGTTGCAACATTAAGAAGATCTGACTAAAATAATGAATCATATGCTTCTGGCTAAGAAAGCTTGACCATGGAAGATTAGTCATCATAGATTAGTATCAAAGTGAGCAAACATGTTTTTGTAAAGCTTTGGTGGAGTTCCTGTTGTGAAATATGAACTGTAAGTGTTCTGAGGCAATCATCTTTAGCTATCCTGAGCAATAGAGAATACTGTATAATCATAATTTAGTTGAATTTTTGTGTATGTATAGCAAAATATCATATTTGTTGTTAGAAGTTAAAACTCCAGAGGACTTCTGAAACTCAGTTTCTCTTGAAACAAACAAAGAATAAAACAAAGATCTACCTAAATTGTATAATGGAATGTGGATGACAAAGAACACAGGCTGGGCGGAGAGCGTAAGCAGAGTTTGACATTCGAGCCAGGGGGGGCAAAAAAACAAACAAACTCATTGTGGAAGCTGAGACCAGAGGCCTGTACTACAAAGCAAGATTTGGTTTCAACGAGCTAACTTCAGGTTCAACCCAGGGTTTTCTGTATCACGAAGGTGGATCACTGTTACCGGGTTAAATCACCGTGGTAACTTATGCTGAACACCTAACCTGGTCGGGAGCAGGTTATGTTGGAGATTAGAGATCAACCGGTGTAAAAGCACCGCCTACCGACCAATCAATACTCGATTGATAACGGCGTCACCGTTCTTAGAAGATCAGGCGGAGCTCGGTGGGCGGAGAGAGAGAGAGGGAGAGGGGGAGAAAGGAGTGCGCATATAAAAGTTAAAACATTTAGAGACCGACAACCCCGTTAGCATTCCCTTTATGAAATACATAGATTGTAATGGGAGGGAATTACATATCGGCTCGGCTTCTTGAGCCGTGTGTTGCCAATGCGCACATCAGTTTGAATTATGTTTTTATATATTTTATTACCACTGCCAGGGTTGCAACTGAAATAATAGGCCAAAGCAACGGCAGTTTATGGAAAGTGCACAAGTGTAATGGTCAGATCTAGTGCCTGACCGATGGGGAAGTGATATGATACGATGTGATTTATGCATTTACAGCGTCGGCTATTTTTTTGCCAGCTTTCCTCCTGTTTTAGGAAGCAGCGACTGTATTGCCTGCAAAAACCGTGTCTGTGTTATTCATATTTATGTAGAATTATAATTTCCTCTTCTTATGTAAAATATGCGGCTCTGGTAGATGTTTGCGATTGGTCGTGCTGTGCAAACACCACCTCTTTTATGTGAACGCGCGCGCCGCTGGATTAGGAAACCCTGGGTTGATTGAACTAGTTGTTAACCAGCATCGTGATACAGCTTATGCAGGACTGTGGTTGTTAGGGTTAGTGAAGCCGGATAACTGAAAGAAATCCAGGGCATGTTGATCTTGATTCGTAGTACAGGCCTCTGGCCTACCACTTGGGGAACACAGCACGAGCACATATGGACAAAACAAACATGCTAAATAAACATATGTTTATTTTTAAAGAAGATTTTAAATTACATTGTAACAATTTAACAACTCGCCCTTATGAAATCCAATCGCGGCACGGCTGTCTTGGAATGCAATAGACAGACGGTGGCAAAACTGCCCCGACACTTCTATCAATTATAATTCAACTAAAATGTAACCAAGAACAATCAGTGTTGGACCTCCAGTCTGTTGAGATGCCTCTCCAAACGCAGAAACCAAGCGCAGTCACACCATAAAACGTTAAGACACGTTAAGAAAAAAGATCTGTACTTTGTCGTAATCCAATGACACGAAAAAAAAGTAATCCACAGCGATCAGGAGATCCATAGTTTATGTCTCAGTGTGTTAGTGCTGTGGTTCCCAACCTTTTTTTTTCTAATGTATCCCTCAGCCCTGACTCATACACCAACGCATCGACACCACCCCTCATGTTCTAAATGTGTTCATTTGATCTGATTTCAAACTGGATGTTATCTTACTGTAACAATATTGGATATATAATAGTTGACAATATTTTTTTTTATATAAGTGATATTGGTGTTTAGGTTGGTTTGTTCAAGTTTGCATTTGCACTGACTGAGTGGCAGAAGCTAGACGTTACAAGCTTTTACCCAACTGTTTTAGCTATCTATTTCAACCATTTATTACTTTTAGCTGTCTAATTCCATCATGTATCCATATTTTTAGCCGTTAAAACCAATAATACAGTATGTTTAGCTAACTGTTTATCCATTACATTCATTAGTTGAAATCTTTATTATTTTAGCTGACTGTTCCAAAATTATCCATCGCATTTAGCTAACTAGTTCAACCATTTATCCACATGTAGCTAACTATTTAGATGGTTTACCCATTACATTTACCTATTTGAGCTGTTAATTCATTACCTTTAGCGAATGACTTCAACCATTTCTCCATTAGCCTACTTTCAGCTAACTGTTTAGATTTCCCTGCTCGCTTGCTAACTAGTTTTCACACTAGGCTTTCCATGTACCCCTTAAGGCCTTTTTATGCTTCTGCGTTGAATCAACGGCGTACCCCCGCAGACCCCTCTGCGTCTACGCCGGACCCTATGCCGTAGCCTGACATGCACCTCTCGAAAATGTAACTACACGTCGCTCGGCCGTGGCTTGGTAGCGTTGCATTTCCCCTGACTCATTTCCTGGTTCTCCTTCTCCATAAACAACATGAAATCAAGGAGAGGGTTACATTTTCCTGCTAAAGATTTCCCACCGTGGTCAGAAAACACAGGGGAGACACTTTGTTTCTCTCACTATGACTCTAGAGTCGGTACTCGCTCCGAAGCTAATCGCCGTCACTCTTTCACTTCTCCCTCGCTCTACCACACACTCCCCACACACACACACACATGCCGGCTCGACGCACACACCACCGCACAAGTATAAACATCAGGCCACTTACGTAGGCTACGGCGAAAGCTCTGCGTGGAGCCTGCGCAGAACCATAAAACAGCCTTAAGCAACTGCAGAAGTACCCCTTGGGGTGAAACTACCTCTGGTTGGAAATAACTGTATGCATGTTTCAGGATAGCAGGAAGGGGTACTTTACATATTGAGTAAAAAAGAGAAAAAAGTAAAGCAGTTTAGGCCTATAGCAAATTCTTTGTCTATATATGGAATTGTTTAGAGATGTAGAGATAAAAATCTTTTAGTATGGATTACTAATAATATGTTGTCTGAAATCTGGGAACGTGGAAGTTGACAAAGAAGCTTAGGATATTGAAGGAGAAGCCACATCCTAGGATCAAAATTGCCCTTACATGATACCACAAAAACCCTGCAGGGAGTTACCCTGTCTCATCTACTGTACACTGTGAAATTGACATGAAAATGTGTAACACAATCTACCGATTAAAAAAAAAAATTTAAACATAAGGTGATTAACAAATATAAAACAGAAGTGTGTATACCAGAAGGTACACAAAATGTATGGATTGTTTGTGTTGTACTGGGTTATATAGTGTATACTTAGTTTCTGTAACTTTCATCTTCGTATGAAAGAATATAATTCATGAAAAAAGGGTAGGTGTAATAAGCTCAGGCTTCAGCCTACACCTTTTTCGGTCCTGTTTGTTTCTTGTATATATATTTTATTAGTATTGTTGTTGTTATTTTTTGTTTGTTTTGTTGTCTGTTCATTTTTTGTTTTGTTTGTGGAAGTAAAAGCAACAATGTTATGTTTTGTATGTTGCTTGTTATCAGTGCATTGACTGTTGTGGGTTACTGATGGCCAAAAAAATAAACAATAAATAAATAAATATCTTTTTAGGAAGCAAAAGAAGTTGATTATAGCCTGCAATTTCTTTGAAAGCTTTTCTTCATAAAAGCGGTCAAAGTGTTACATATGGGCACCAGATTTAGCTCCTCCGACCGGATTAAATTTAGGGATTATGTGTTTTAGAGCCGATTTTCTATTGTGAGCAGAATGCACATGTGATTTTCTTTAGAGAGTGTTTCTGTGTTTGAGATAAATCAGCTGGTAGGTAAAATGGGTTCAAAGAAGAAGGTCATTTTGAGTCATCATTTTTGTCTGTGTTGACCGCGTTGCAATGACTTTACCCATTTAGAATCGACCCAAAGAAATCTCACAATAAATCTGTTAGGCCTTGTATTTTTTGCTCAGCGAGTATTAATGGTGCAATTTAATTGGTAATATTGATTAATATGAATGAAATAATGATTATTTGTTTACATCCTTACTCAAAGCTACCATAAAACAAGACTATCTTAATATAGAGCTCATAGTAATGCCACTATCTTAAAATAAATGTTAATCTTTAATAATTAGCTTGATAATTACATGTTTTTCTACTTATGCCAAGTACCTACAGTATTAGCCTTGTCAGCCCTCGCCTGCTTTTGGAATGTGGGAGGAAAGAACCAACAAATCCCTGACAATATTTTCCCATGCAGTGCTTTTGCTCCAATTACTTCCACTGTGCAGCCTGACTCATCTTTAATCACTACATTGTGTGACTCAGCTCTTTAAGTGGTCTGTCTGCATTTCTTTGGTGACCCACGGTTAGACTTGCAGCAATGCTTTAGGTCTGTGGTGAAGGGCATTTCTGACAGGACTAAATCTTACTTTGTTGGTCCCTCACATCTTGCCAGTGTCAGTCAGCAGGCCAGCGTGCCTCCCGGCATCGTACGGCGCAGCGTTTGACCCCCTGCTGCTCTGCTTTTGTGTTGCCTCTTGTGTCTGTGAGGGGGTCCTGTGCCTCCTGTATGTCCAGCTGTTTAAACTCCCTCATGTTCAGGAGGGTGAGGAGGCTGTAAGTGATGTGGTAGTATTTTATACAGGATGTTGATAGAGGGCTATAGGGCTATACTATGTAGGGCTGCAACAAATTATTTTGCATTTAGCAATTAATCTGTCAGTTATTTTTGTGATTAATTTGTCTATAAAATGTCAGAAAATTGCAAAAATTCCATCACAAATTCAAGTCTTTAAATTTCTTGTTTTGGCCGACTTACTGTCTATCTCCCAGCAAATATTTACATTTTGTTCACCAATTATCAAAATGAATCTCTTTCACTCAACCATAATAATCATTTTAGCTTTAGCTGTATGCTATAAATTGAAGACTAGAAGATCAGCCCATATCCAAGACTGTAAGAATTTAGTTCATCTATACAAAATGATCTGCCATGCATGTATGGAGTTTCCTGTTGCTTTCAATACACAACTGACAGTTTCATTTTAGTACCCTAATCAAGTCCAAAGACAAGCAGAAAACAAACCATAACAAGTTAGTTGTGCAGATAGTCTCCTGTGGCTTTCATGTGTGAAATTATGTTTTGCTTTTACTACAGGGAGAAGCCCCGACTCATTACATATGAATCACTGAGGACATACTAATTGGAAATGAAAGAGGGAAAAGGTAAGATGTTCTGTAGTAATGTGGTTTTTTGTTGATTTGTAATTGGTGGCTGCACAGTTCCCTGAGAACCTCATTTACATTTTTTGTAAATGTACGCTTCAATTTGCTAGATTTTCTAAAGTCTGAAAACAGAGCCAAAATGAGATGCAGAAGTCTAGTCTTCTCTCAGACCACTTGAATTACAATATACTGAAAGATTATTATTGAATTTCTGCCCAACGATGGCAACAATAAATTGTCTACCACAGCTTTTAACAATAAGAATTATTGGTGATTACATTTCCGGACGATTGACTAATGGCTTTGTCAACTAATGAGCACATGTGCTATCTCATCAAACCCGACACAACAGTGTTGCATTTGAAGATGCATTTGAAGTGTACTCCTCTAGACATGTTTTTGTGTTTTCATAGTTTTCTAAACAAACACATCCCAGCCTCATGTCCGGTTCAGAATGAAAACACTTTAATGTTCTAACTTTAAGAAACTACACCCTGATTCAGGAGGCAGCAGCATCATATCATATTTTATGTTGTGAAATAATGGTTTTGTTTAAAGGGCGTTTCTAAATATTGCAGTCATATGTGCAGAGCGTCTTTCTGGGGGTGGTAATCATGTGATTTCCTCTCCTTCGCTGTCTCTAAGTTGGGGCGTGCATGATTTACTGGTAGATTTAGAGCCGTATTACGTTACTGTTGTTGCAATGTAGCTGGTACATGTGCACACACGCACATCTCAAAATAGATATTCAGCTATGAACTCCTTCAGTTCGCTAATGATTTTCAGTGATGGGCTGGCCCTGAAGCAGTGCCAGGCATGTTTTGTGCAACTCTTTGGTTGGGTGGATGGCTATGGCCTCCCTCTGTAAATCATGAATCAGGATGATTGTTGATAAGATGTGCATTAAATAGCAGAGGTGGGACAAAGTCATTGTTATGCAAGTCACAAGTAAGTCTCAAGTCTTTGCCCTCGAGTCCCGAGTCAAGTCGAGTCAAAGATGAGGCAAGTCCCGAGTCGAGTCACAAGTCAAAGCCAACAAGTCTCAAGTCGAGTCCAAAGTCCTACCATTTTAGTTTCGAGTCATTTCAAGTCATTTCAGTTTCAGTGTATGCAATATTAAGAATATTTTCACTGCTTCAAAAGTCATAAGAAAGCCCTTTCTCTCAAGAAACTGAAGTCATATGCTTTATAGCAGTGGTTTTCAAAGTGGGGACGGGGACCCCTGGGTGCTGCGAGGGAGTGCTAGGGGGGCCATGGCAAGTTGGCATGAAAAGTATAGCAAAACAAAATAATTGAATAAATTAAATAATTAAAGTAAACCAAATTAAACCAAAAATAAGCTAAACAATATTCCCATTAGTTAAGAACTGCACTATAATAATCTATTGCATCTCTGAACATTACTACTATAATCGTTATTATTTTATTTTATTGCATGGCTTGGTTGAATTCCAATGTAGAATGCGGCCTGTTATTTCTTGATAACAGACCGCTGCGAAGTATAACAGACCGTTGCCATGAAAAACAGAGCGTTGCTATGGACGCAGTTCGGTTTAGCGGAAGCAATACAATCGTTTTTAAATCAATAAACTCCTTTTTAAATCAATATTTTGTGTCAAAGTAATGATTTATTTGATAGGTAGCCATGTAATAAGCGGGATAATGTATAGCGAGGCGGTAGTTATAGCGAATACAACCCCTGATATGAAAAGGGAAGGCTAATGGTGGATCTACTGTGACTGTGTTATGGTAACGTTACTTTAAAACGGACGTTGACATGATGTTGGCGAGGTTTTCCATCTGAGTGTGCTACACTCATGTACCTCATATAATCAGGGTTCAAAAATCCCTATTTTTGTAAGCATGAACCAGCAAGGGAGACGTGCGTTTACTGTTTCGTTGATACAGTAAATATGCAGCAGCTAGTATGTTACGGTACATACATCCGATAAGGTGCTTAGCATTCGTTCAAAACGTACCTTTCTTTGTGCAACTTAAGGTGTCGAACAAAGTTGGACGTTGTGGCAGCTCCGTCTGTAATCTTCGACCCGCATGTTTTGCAAATTGCAACTCTTTTTTTGTCGACTACCTCGTAATTGTTATAGCCAAACGAAACTATCTTCGGTATCATTTTGCCAACTGGCTCGTTGTTGCTTGTGCTTCATTGGTTGTCTTGCAATGTGCCTGCTTAGATGCTGTCGAATCAAAACAACGTGGGACTACAGTGATTGGATGTCGTGCAGGCAGCGCGCGTGCTCTCTGCATGCATACAGGTGGTGCACATTTTTTTCACAGATGCAGATAAACTGAGAGCGGCGCGGCCGTGTGAACATTTTCTTCCCCAGTTTTCATGGGAAGTAGCAAGTCTTCTCGAGTCAAAAGGTGCAAGTCCAAGTGAAGTCACGAGTCATTGATGTTAAAGTCCAAGTCGAGTTGCAAGTCTTTGTACATTTTGTCGAGTCGAGTCTGAAGTCATCAAATTCATGACTCGAGTCTGACTCGAGTCCAAGTCACATGACTCGAGTCCACACCTCTGGTTTAAGAGGATCATGCTGGACTAAGAGACGCTTGGTCCATGAACTGAGGGATATTTGCAATACCACAACATCACATCAGCTACAGGGCTTGCTTGGTTGCTTTAGAGATTTCAGATTACAGTGAAAACCAGATAAAAATTCATGTAACCTTACACACTTTTGACTATTTAACAGAGGTGTGGACTCGAGTCATGTGACTTGGACTCGAGTCAGACTCGAGTCATGAATTTGATGACTTCAGACTCGACTTGACAAAATGTACAAAGACTTGCAACTCGACTTGGACTTTAACATCAATGACTCGTGACTTCACTTGGACTTGCACCTTTTGACTCGAGAAGACTTGCTACTTCCCATGAAAACTGGGGAAGAAAATGTTCACACGGCCGCACCGCTCTCAGTTTATCTGCATCTGTGAAAAAAATGTGCACCACCTGTATGCATGCAGAGAGCACGCGCGCTGCCTGCACGACATCCAATCACTGTAGTCCCACGTTGTTTTGATTCGACAGCATCTAAGCAGGCACATTGCAAGACAACCAATCACAAGCAACAACGCGCCAGTTGGCAAAATGATACCGAAGATAGTTTCGTTTGGCTATAACAATTACGAGGTAGTCGACAAAAAAAGAGTTGCAATTTGCAAAACATGCGGGTCGAAGATTACAGACGGAGCTGCCACAACGTCCAACTTTGTTCGACACCTTAAGTTGCACAAAGAAAGGTACGTTTTGAACGAATGCTAAGCACCTTATCGGATGTATGTACCGTAACATACTAGCTGCTGCATATTTACTGTATCAACGAAACAGTAAACGCACGTCTCCCTTGCTGGTTCATGCTTACAAAAATAGGGATTTTTGAACCCTGATTATATGAGGTACATGAGTGTAGCACACTCAGATGGAAAACCTCGCCAACATCATGTCAACGTCCGTTTTAAAGTAACGTTACCATAACACAGTCACAGTAGATCCACCATTAGCCTTCCCTTTTCATATCAGGGGTTGTATTCGCTATAACTACCGCCTCGCTATACATTATCCCGCTTATTACATGGCTACCTATCAAATAAATCATTACTTTGACACAAAATATTGATTTAAAAAGGAGTTTATTGATTTAAAAACGATTGTATTGCTTCCGCTAAACCGAACTGCGTCCATAGCAACGCTCTGTTTTTCATGGCAACGGTCTGTTATACTTCGCAGCGGTCTGTTATCAAGAAATAACAGGCCGCATTCTACATTGGAATTCAACCAAGCCATGTAATAAAATAAAATAATAACGATTATAGTAGTAATGTTCAGAGATGCAATAGATTATTATAGTGCAGTTCTTAACTAATGGGAATATTGTTTAGCTTATTTTTGGTTTAATTTGGTTTACTTTAATTATTTAATTTATTCAATTATTTTGTTTTGCTATACTTTTCATGCCAACTTGCCATGGCCCCCCTAGCACTCCTTCGCAGCACCCAGGGGTCCCCGTCCCCACTTTGAAAACCACTGCTATAAAGCATATGACTTCAGTTTCTTGAGAGAAAGGGCTTTCTTATGACTTTTGAAGCAGTGAAAATATTCTTAATATTGCATACACTGAAACTGAAATGACTTGAAATGACTCGAAACTAAAATGGTAGGACTTTGGACTCGACTTGAGACTTGTTGGCTTTGACTTGTGACTCGACTCGGGACTTGCCTCATCTTTGACTCGACTTGACTCGGGACTCGAGGGCAAAGACTTGAGACTTACTTGTGACTTGCATAACAATGACTTTGTCCCACCTCTGTCTTAAACTGATCGGCCTTCATCTGCTGCCCTTCTCTCTCTCTCTCTCTCTCTCTTTTTCTCTCTCTTTGATTTTCTCTCTTATTCTCCCCTTCTCTGTGGTATGCACACTCCTGTTGTGTTTTTGCTTCATTGCATTCATTTGTTGCTCTGATCCTCCTACTTACTCTGACTCTATCTAAGCGAGTCAATGCAATTATTTAAAATGTGGTTATGGAATGCCCACCATGAGTCAATGAATACACGCTGTGTATTTTAATTTGTGGTGGATCCTCTTTCAAATCATCTCCTCAGAAAGGGAGAATGCTTTTCATGAATCAGTTTGAAGGAGGTTCTAATACATTTGGTCTTTCTCCTTTCTGTACCCCTCACCCAGGATGACCTCATGCACTGTGTAGACATGATATGTCAATGGAGCATGTGAAGATGTCCCAGAAGGCAACTAAAAGTAAGCTCTTTTTTGGTATGTTATTTTCTTATTATCAGATGTTGTTAATGCTGATTTGATAATGATTACTTAAATGGGTCTTTTCCCTCTCTTATTCAGTAAAGCACTAATCTGAGCTCTGTGTTAATTCTCATCTGATGATGAGAGGATTATGGACCAAAATGCCCTTAATGATCCGATCTTTAACATTCTAACCACTATTTTATTTTATTTTATATTCATTGGGTAACCTGTGTTTAGCACCAGATTTTTGCCTTTAAAATCAGCAGAATGTTAAGACAATTTACCTTAGGTCACAGATTGAAATAATCGGCAACCATTGGTCTAGAATGCCACTGCACATCAACATCCTGTATTCCACAATGATAACTATCCCTACTACAGCTTGCAACAACAGTCTACTGTGCTTCGGCCACACATTTAGTCACTTCTCAAAAATTGCAAGCTTTGTTCACTCCAGATGTTGACTAAATTACAAAACAAATACAAAGCTGTGTTGATGCTCTTTAGATTTTGTTTTAGATGAGAGGGCTCTTGCCTTTATACCATAGACAGAGACCATTTGCAATGATTTCTTTTCAACAAAAGAGTGCAAGTGGTATTCAAGGTTGCTTAATTTAAATATAGTCTGCCACTGAATGTCAGTTACAGTACATTCCTTGGCACTTGTTATAGGCTGTTTTGTCTACAAAGAAATAGTTTGATCACAGTGAGGTTGCTATGCATCCAGTGTAGACTACATAAAGTCTCTGTGCCCAGCCAAGAAAAAGCCCAACACAAAACCCCCTGTAACACTGCAACTTGTCATTTTGAAACCTTGTTTTTTGTTCGGATTAAACTAATTATTAGTTTTTTTGGACTTCCCCCTTTTGCCTGTCTTTGTGCCAAACTACGCTAACCAGCAGCTGGCTCGGCTGTATATATGTATATACATACACTAAATATGAAACTATAGTGTCATATTAAACATAGCTATAGCTTCATATTTTGTATACACATATGAGAGTGGTATCAATCTCCTCATCAAACTGTGGACAGAAAGCGCATATGCATATTTCCCAAAATGTTAAACTATTCTTTTAAGTATCCATTATTATTACTTTGAAAGTGTGTGCATGGTGGCCAGTGGTACCTGTAGCTTTCTACTCTCTTATCATACTGACCTGTCAAAACTCTAAGGTATACTACTGATTACGAAATTAGAGAAGAACCATTTTAGGTCTTACTGAATAGGTAATGTGTGTTAATTCAGACAGTTGTCTTTAAGTTGTGAGTGTCACTCACTGCTGTCAAATTGAGACCATAGAGGGTGCAGCGTTTCTTGTGGACCTGAGCAGCTAAATAGCAAGTGGAATTTGCAGGAAGCCAGTAAAATTCAGTTTAGTTTCATTTTTCAGTACCCCGTCTGATACTGAAACCACACCTGCGTTAAATGGGATGCCAACTGTTGTGCGGTAACTTTTTTCAAAAGCTTTTTATTTGCCAATAAAAATCACAATTACAGTAGATTATTTTCTTTCATAGGGTCCTTCATTGCAGTGCCCTTTACATAAATGGCCATAACATTGAAGAAATCGCAGTTTAATGTGTCAAGAATTTGAAACTAGAATGTGTTGGATGTGATGTTTTATTCTTGTACATTTTCTTCTGTTTTTCTCTTCTTTGACTCCAGCAGGGTGGCTTCTCCTAATTCTCCTCTTCTTCATCTCTTTTGTCACATACTACTGCTCCTATGGCATACTTCAGAGGTAATTACACACACACACACACACACACACACACACACACACACACACACACACACACACACACACACACATTTCTTTTTTTTCTTGGTTGCTCTTGGTATTGAGGTCACACAATTACAGTTATGCCCATTTCTGGTAAAACTGTAAATTCTTGAAATCTGTGCAGTGCTGAGTCACTAAAAGTTAAAAGGACAACCCACAATCATCTGGACGTCTAAGCTGCTGGTCAAGTTAGGCCCTCACACATGCCCATTCTTGCACTTTTTGAGTGTTCTGGACACAGTTAATGGCACACTGTGTTTTTATAGAGTCAGCAGTAACTTTAATGCCATTTGTGTTGCTTGTCTGTCTTTCAGCTACGGAGGCACCAGCAAGTCTCCGAACAGTAGCAAGTTGCTGTGTGGTGGCTGGCTAACCCATAAGAAGTGGGAGAGCCTTAACTTTAAGTGAGTAATGGCATGTCTGTGTTTTTGTTTTTACAAAATGGAGGGAGTGGATGGCTTATTAAGGGAGAAAGATATGCCAGTATTTTTATTTGAACATAAGGTTCCAGGTTCCTTGGAGCGTTAGGACTGGTCTTTACCAGCCATGATGGAAAAGCACATTTCATTGAAAAAGAACAGGACATATTATAAGAAACAATTTGCCATCTAAATGTACGTTTTAGTAACTCAAGTGGAATGTGTTAATTAAATGGTTGAGAGGGAGGGTTAATATAAAAACCAATGTTGGCTAAGAATGAGCTCTTGATAAAGTTACATTTTTGGAAGCCAGACAATAGCTTGTTTGTCTGCCTTGACATGTAATCATTGTTCCACAGCCCTGAGCCCCCTCTCATTTTTTTCTCATGCTCTATTATCAGTTTATTCAGCTGTATATTTACTGTTGTTTTTTTTTTTTTGTGGGCTATTTTCTGTTACAAAATACTGATATGTTCTCCATCTGTGGTTTGTCCCAACCTCCTCCGAGGTCACTGTTTATTTCTCCAACTCAATAGACCATCTACCACTGCCCGCCCTTTGACCTCAAGATTACTAATCCCTGTGTTAACCACTGTTAAAGAAAATTATTTGCAGTCTTACATAAAGTCGCTGAGTGATTGTTCTAGGGGTTTCACATCAGTTATTACAGTCACAGGGAAGCCTTCCAGGCAATCAGAGTGACATTTCTCTAATTAGACTCATCCCCGGAGATTTATCCTGATCTCCTGCGAAGAGCTAGCTGGCACAAAAGGTTAATAAATGTCTTAGAAACTCACTGTCAAATACAGTAGGTCATAAACAGCTGCAGTCTGAAACCAGCGAACACAGAAAGGCAACTGTTTCACGTATTACAACCTGCCACATTTGTCTCACTCCACAGGCTCTGGGAATGTTATTGTTTTTTCCCCTCTCCTCAGCAGAGAAAAGCCAACAGGAGATTTTAATGAGGGAAATTGCTATTGAATGGCATCATGTAAATGGCTGGTTCACCTATAATGAGTCTGGTCTACCTGCTTAATAGATACCAGAACATTTGGAAAAGTGAAGACAAGCTTTTCCATGTGCCAATATGAACACTGTACTGTTTGGCAGCACAGTTAGTGTTGTCCATTGTGTGGTTTGATAGTTGTTATAGCCAAAAAATGGAAAGTAGTTTTCTCTATCCTCGCTGTCTTACGCCTCATTCATATCCTCCCCTCTCTCTCAGCCACAACCCCTCCTGTAATATAATTCATCTATACAGTGAAACAGTGCACTGCAGTATTATGTTGTAATTCCTGCTCTGACATGTTTCATGCAGCATTAGCAGACAGATGCAGCTCTTTCTGAAAATGGAGGATTTCTTCTGGCGGGAGCATCTGTCAAATCTGGCATTACCTTATGGAATTAAGAGCAGTGGTATGTTGACTTTATATTATCCCCTTCTCTTTCTGCTCAGTTTACTCAGCACATGTCCTACACCCTGGTGTTACTGGTTGCTGTATGAAGATGTATGTGTTATCCTTTTTTTAAATATTCACTTATTTCTACAAATGACTCTTTATATTCTGTGACAATATCTGACAGTGGTGCTTTACTGCTATAGTCAAGTCAAAGTGCTTTGATAAAAAACATAGCAATTCAGTCATTGTGGAATTTGACCATGTATTTTACCTCGTATTACAGCCGAAGCACTACAAACAGTCTTTTCTGTGAATTGCACATCTGTATTCAACGTTTTCAAACAATTACACCATTTAAACGACTCAATTTCTCGCTTTCTCTTCAGAGCCGCTGCTAGTGAAAGTTCTTGCTGTAATTGGAAATGATGAGGTGCCTGCCAAAATTGCAAAGTAAGTGTGAGCACACTTCAGCCAACCTGGCTCATGATACCTGGCTCAATGTTTTATTAACCCATGTTTCTACTGATTTACTAAGTCCACAGTGCACTGCAGTAGTAATTACAATATACTATAAATCCAGGATTAACAGGATGGACAAAACATTGCGATTGGTCGAAGATGTGTTCCAGCTGTGGTACACATCCTGTAATACGTTTTCAGTCCTGCATGACTTCATCACTGTTATTATGGGCACTTATGGGTAGCTGTTAGTGCTTAGCCACATAACTGTCCATCATTATGGTCAAGAAAGCAACCATGGTTTCTACTGCTCTAGATCAGGGGTCTTCAATGTTTTTTAGCCCGAGGACCCCTTGGCTGAAAGAGAGACGGAGCAGGGACCCCCCACAACATATTGTATAAAATTGAGTTGCATATTAAACTGGGCCTACAGTAACATGTAGGGCGGCCTAAAGCCTTCATCCACACCTTTTTTATGGTGCATACAATACAAAGCTATTAAAATATATATATATATATATATATATATATATATATATATATATATATATATATATATATATATATAATTATTGACATATTCATATATTTACACATCATGTTTTAATGTTAAACATACATGTAGCACAGTGAATCCTTAGGATTAACTGTATCTGTGGATGGCTACCTTAACTACAGGCCAGTAAGCCTGTCATCAATGTGTAAAATTAAAAACAAATCACAAACAGGCCGATTTATCTTTGCTAATAATATGTTGGACTCATGTTTATGTATATTTTTATACATATTAACTTTTACAAAAAAAAAAAAATAACAATAACTTGGGGCCCCCATGCAGTAACCAAGGGTCCCAGACCCCCTGTTGAAGATCTCTGCTCTAGATAAATATTTTGTCATTTATGTCTCTAGAGAGGGTGTTTCTCATTGCACAAAACTTTAAAACACTCATGTTTTTATGTGGTGTTTTTCTCCACAGCCTTGAATGCAGAACCTGTGTTGTCATAGGCAATGGCTTTGCTATTAAAAACAGCTCCTTGGGAAGCACCATCAACAAATATGACGTGGTCATTCGGTAAGCACGTAGGAGAACACACACCATTTTTAAACCCAGGACCTCTTCATAACCACCCTAATGTTTCAGGATTGTTTGGGTTGATAAATAAGGAACAGAGAGATCCTTGCTAGATTACCTTAAAAAGGGAATGTGGTGATTTTCCCCGCCACTGAAATCAAGATATAAATTCACTTGACAGTAGACTAATGATGGACAGTATCCAACTATGTGACCATCTGACCCTGACATAGAGCCATCCTCTCAGCAATTAGCAAACTTTTTCTTTAGTTCTTTTAAAGGAGAAAAGAAAGTGTTTAGTTTACTCAGGGACAAAGGCACTCTGCAAATCTGACTTTACAGCCTTGGAATGAACACATGCATTCTGAGTTTTTATTAGCCTCTTTCAAACAGTCAGAATTTGGCCTGGCCACAATGCATTTTTCTCTCTCCATCAGCCCCCCCCCCCTTCCCTCACTCACATCTCTTCCTCTCTAGAAGATAATTGTTCCTTGGCCAGGCAGAGTAAGGTTATTGACATTCAGAATTCAATGCATGCCTGAGAGTTTGACATCACTGGGTTTCCAAAGTGCAGGGTCTCAGGCTGTGCTGTTGTGTTAATTATTTTGTCAAGGAATGAGTTAGGATGTTTGTTAAAAGATTTGTCAATAATTTGTTAAAAGAAACACTGGAAAGTTACAGGAGATATCTAGAGGGAAAAGAAGAACCTGAAAAACCATCCTGGTTGCTGATTTAATGCAGCGGAGACTACATGAAGTCTGTGTGCCCAGCTAAGAAAAAGCCCAACACAAAATCTCCTGTAATACTGCAACTTGTCGTTTTGAAACCTCAGTTTTTGTTTGGATTGAACTAATCTTTTGACTTCTCCCTTTTACCTGAATGTTTGCTAAAGTCGACATCAACAGGTCAACTTGACACCACAATCGACCTGTGAATATTTAGTTTTGCATAACATAATTCCTTACAGGCAGAAATAGAGCAAACATTAACTGAAGAAACAGTAGCTTATATGAATCACACTCATCTGGCTGGGGGAATCAAGTAACAGTGAAATTAGGGTGACCAGACACCCCGGTTTGACCGGGACAGTCCCGATCGGGACACTAAAATGTCCTGGTTTACACCAACCACTATGAAATTATCCCGGTTGTCAGCGATTACATAGCAGGTCTTATTATAGCCCTATCATTAACTAAACCCATGTAAAAAGACTAATGAAGCGTCCAGCGTATGATTTTAACAATGTGTGTGTGTGTGTGTGTGTGTGTGTGTGTGTGTGTGTCAGTCAGTCAGTCAATCGCAGCGGTCTGCGTCTGCATAATCTGTGCAGCCAGCGTTACAATGTATATTTGTAAACATTGTCGCAATGCCTCTTCTTATCTGTCTCGTTTTAACCAGTCACTCCAGGTCGGCTGGAAAGTCAGCGGACGAGTGCTGGGTGGAAATGTTTGCGCATTTCAAAAGCAGGGAGATTCCGTTCAAAAATGTAGGTCTCCTTTGTCAGTTCGCCATGTGTCTACCGGGTACAAATGGTCCCGTTGATCTTTTCGCTCATGAACAACACATGGACTGACGAGAGGAACCGCATGACCATTCCCACCTTAAAGGCGCTACTCGTCACACAGGCCAATCTTACCTGTGCGCAATTTCACATTAGGCTTTCAGCCAACAA
The DNA here is from genome assembly GCF_008315115.2 of Sander lucioperca. NCBI lineage: Eukaryota > Metazoa > Chordata > Actinopteri > Perciformes > Percidae > Sander > Sander lucioperca. Next base: position 30,013,489 of record NC_050180.1, on the reverse strand, counting down.
ATTGATTCTTGAGCAAATTCACTCCTCTAACAAATACTGTATATGGAATGAATTTTTCCAATATGGAAGCTATCTGCTCTATCAAATGAGATTACATTTGTGTGTGTGTGTGTGTGTGTTGTTGGTTAGAATAACATCGGTAACACTTTACAGTAAGGGTACATGAATTATCATGAATTCATGCATGAATTAATTGATGTAGGCCTATGTATTATTATGCATTATGTAATTAATGATTTATGTGTTACTGCATTCCTTAATATCACATGAATCATCAGGAATTGACGTGTTCATAGTCTGTCATTCGTGACCTCATACATGAACAACTGGGCATATCATTATGAATTATGATTTATTAAGCATGATCGTGATTATTTATTTTTCTGAAAAAAAATGTGGTCATCACTGAGCAAATTCTGATTTGAACACAACTTGTGCATAATGATGTATCCACCTTACCTAATGCTTTAGTTGATGTGTAGTTGATCATGCACGAGGTCATGAATGAGACGCTATGAACTCATGTCAATTCCTGATGATTCATAAGATATAAAGGAATGAAGTAATGCACAAATCATGAATTAATTCATGCATGAATTCATAATTCCATAAAATCTTACCATAACTTTAGATCAAGCCTGTGGCAGCAGTTCCAAATAATTTGTTTAGTGCCATGCAATGAAAAATACCTTTTCACAAACTTTTTCACAAGTTCAGTAGGTGCATTTTCCAAAAGAATGCTTTAAGTCTGAAAAATAAAGTTGGTCCCACACAAAACTCACTCAATGTCTTTTAATATTATTTCTTAGATATGTAGGCTACATACCAAGCCGTTAGCCGGTGGATCTTTTATAGTAGCTAAGAGGCACAGCTCTGGCATTATAGTCTTGCCTCTGTTGCACTAGCTTCTACAACTCTTCTGCAATTTTCATTGTGCATTTTTTTCAGGGAAAAAAATCCAAACATGTTCCTGGGCTTTACTCTCCATATTCCAGTGCAACAATTACTTTGTTAGCATACAAAAAACTAACAGTGTGCTGTTTAGAAAGGCTCTTTTCCAAGCCTGTATTTTTTTGTATTTTGTGTTATTACAAATGCATATGGGATTTTAAATGAGTTTTTCTTACTTCTGAAACAGAACCTGAAAGTTGTGGTTTCACGGCTCTCAATTTCTGTGTACTTTCGGTTGGACTTAAGAAAATTATTAAAATTTTTATTTTTATTAAAATTGAAGTTTATTTGTAAAGCTTTATGAGGCTCAGACTGCTAACACTGATATACGTTGTTAAGCCAGAGTTGCGTTTACCAAATTTATACAAGAGAGATGGGAAATGTCAAATGCAAATGAAAAGTTAGCATAAGCCAGAATAGACAATTAGGAGAATAAGACCCAGGTTGAAAATGCTGCCTTTAAAGGTGCAGTAGGTAAGGGTTATAAAACTAATTTTCATTGTCATATTTGCTGAAACTGAACCTATGTTCAAGTAGAACTACATGAAGCAGGTAATTTAAAAATAAATCTGTCTCTTTGGCACCACCTACAGCCTGTAGTGCGATTTGCAAAAATACACAGCTCCCTGTTCAGATGCACCAATCAGGGCCAGGGGGGGTGTCTAACTGCGTGTCAATCACTGCTCATGCACACGCATTCATTCTCCCTTGTGGGGGGAGGGGCTTAGGAGACCATTTTGGGCTTTAACAGAAAAGGGGGAGGGACTGAGAAGTTGTCGATGTTCAAATCTTTTGGCTAAATCCTGGATCTTCGCAATCCTACCTACAGCAAAGGTCATGATGTGATAATACTGTTTGATTAAAGAAAAAAAACTCCAATATTACTACATGAGTAATTGCTAAAAATGGAAATAAAACAAACCTGACAAGTTTTTTCCCTAAATATAGCATTGTGTCCCTGCCTCAGGTTGAACGATGCCCCAGTGAGAGGCTATGAGGAGGACGTGGGTAACAAGACCACCATGAGGTTCTTCTACCCCGAGTCGGCCTCTTACAACCCTGGACTGCACAACGAGCCCGGCACGCTTATGGTCCTGGTGCCTTTCAAGCCGCAAGATCTCCGCTGGCTCAAAGAGATCCTCTATAATGAGAAGAGGGTACAGGATATGTGTGAGAATGCACTCTCTCTCACACAAACACACACACACACACAGCTTTCCATCTCACTCCGTCTCACTTTTCTTTCCGACCCTCTCTGTCTCACATAAACACACTCCTCTTAGATTCTTTTCTAGGCCTTTGCCAGCCATCCATATCAGGAATTGTTAGGATAATTATTTATCAAAGAATGGACAAAATCACTGGAGTTCTCTTAAAAGATTTGGTTACACTTTACTTGAAGGTAGCTACATAAGAGTGACATGACACTGTCATGAACGTGTCATAAACATTATAAACAAGTCATAAATGTTTATGACATAACGCTTCTTTTAGTAAGTGTTATTCGGTTTTTGTCATGCCAAGTTATGGTTATGCTTAGGGCTAGGGTTAGGGTTCATGTGTCATGACTGTGTCATGACAGTGTCATGTGTTCATTACAGTTCATGCAATCAGTAGCTTTTCTTCTTATCTCTGGTAATGCCCCGGCATCTCACAGACAGAAATGCTATAACAGCAGTTTGGATGCAAATGGTTTAACAAAGAAACTGAAAACCGTTCTAAGCATACATTTTCTCTTCAGGAACAAATACTTAAAAGGTTCTACTTCAGTGATGCCTGTGCCCTTTAGAGTTAAATGTATTTTCCATCACAGACATCTTTCACTCTGTTGCTCCCGGCACCTCCGGCCTCCTTCTGCTAATAGTTGCAGGGTCATTACTTGCTAATTTGCACATCAATTTGGTTGCCTCCAGATGTAAGGGAGTCATAGCTTCAATTGTTTCTATGTTTCTGCAAATTAACTCAGTTTTCTAACTTCAAGCAATCTTTTACTCTATTTCTGTCCTTTTTCCCAGTGTCTTATCTTTATCCATGTTTATGTGTGCTTTCCAGGTCAGGAAAGGCTTTTGGAAGCCCCCTCCCCAAATCTGGTTGGGTGACATCAGTAAAATCAGAGTGCTGGACCCCCACTTTCTGCACAAGACTGCAGACAAACTGCTCCGGATCCCACTGCACCCCAAAAGTAAACAGGTGAGAGATCCACTTCCACGTCACTGTTTTGAGAATCATGAACTGCAACTGTGGTGGCAATGCTTTTCCTTTGTTGCAGCTCATTAATATTTACTATTTCTGTCAACTTTAAAAGAATTTTCCCACTAGAACCTTCTCTCTTCTCTTTCTTGTTTGATCCCTTTCTCCCATACCTCCCTTTTTCCTCTTTTTCCCCTTCACTACTCCCCACATGAATGTTAAAAAGGCTGGATGGAGCATCCACCGATTAGCCACAGCTCGTAGAATGATATGTCTTAAGCGCTGTGATAAACAGTTTACTGGAAGAGGCATTTCTCTTGAAATGTAGCCAGGTCAATAGCAATTTTGTGGATCCAATTACTACAAAACATTATAAAGATAAGCTTCTGCTTGTCCTTCTGGCAGCTCATTACATGATAAGCTGTGTGTCTTCTAGGCTGCACAGTGAATCCCTGGGAAAATAATTGGCTTTTGAAGGAAAGCCAAAATATTGTATACATTTCAACCAGATGCTCTGTTTTTAGAAAAAAGCACGGTTCCCAGTGTTTCGTCTCTGTAAAGCTGATTATTGCTGTTTTTTCAGGAAAAATCCCTGCGTCAACAGATTAGTCGATCTTTATTGTTTTGTGATGTTTGGCTCAATAAAACAAACATGAAAGTAAAGGATAAAGTGAAGGAAATACAAGGTAACTTTAGCATAACATATCAAACAAAAATGGAAGCATAACCATAAACTAACTATGACTGAGGAGCAGTGATTGTGCAATGAGAAAACATAACACATGAAGTTTTTTTTTTTAAGTGTAGGCTACCATTGATTTATTTAGTTTCACAAATTGGACCTCAACTCTTTGGCTGAGGTGATTGGATTTTGAAACACCCTGGGATTTGACTAGAACCATTACTCATGTAGATGTTTTTATTGGCCCATTGCATCCCATCTGCCAAGTCGGTCTTGTTGTATGTTTGGTAGGGATCTTGTCTCTGACGTGGGCCTGAGCCAAGTTTTGTTTTGGTTCTGCTTGTTCCCCTCTCCTGAGCCCTCTTTGTCAAAGAGTGAGGTGTGGGGGGGGGGGGGGGGGGGCGAGGGGGGGGGGACTGCAGAGTGTGTGTTTGACTGCAGTACAAACACACGCTAGCTGGTGCATGAGAAGAGTGATCAGTGGGAAGGCAGCGATCCTACAGGCAATCAGCGGGCTCGCCCGACAGGAGCTCTGCGCCATCTGCACAGACTGGAAAGGGCCAACGGGGGGAGGAACGGTGGAAGGAAGAGAAGGAGAAAGATGGAGGGATAAAGCAATGGGGAGACCTAGAGCCTACAGACAGTTACAGAACATTATGCTTTCTTTAAGAATATTAAAACATCAGAAACTGAGCTAGCTTTATTGGAGTTTGCATTTTCTCCTCCTGCCGCTACCCTAGAGGAAGGTACTGGCATCACAACAGGAGCTGGTCCCTGGGTGTCGGACTATGGATGCTATATATATATATATATATATATCTATCTATATTAGTGCTGTCAGTTAAACGCGTTAACGGTGTTAACGCAAACCCATTTTAACGGCGTAAATTTTTTTATCGCGAGATTAACGTTCTTTTTGGCCTAGCAAACTTTGTAGTTTTTTTCACATGCTGTTGCAACAACTAGTAACGTTAGAAAAACTACAACACCACACCGGATCTAGCTAGACCAGAAACAAAACAACAGGCACGCCGCACACACTTGTTTGGGCTTGTGAGCCGGCCAAAGAGTAGTAGGCTAACATTACGTTTTGAGTGGATGGCGAGCGCGAGACGCCGAAATGGATGCCAATAAGATTCTGAATGGAAAGTTTACTTTTAAAAAGTTGTCAAATGGTTCTAATGACATGACCAAAGTGATCTGTGTGTTTTGTTGTTGTGAACTGAGCTATCATCGCAGCACGTCCAGTCTGAAATACCACTTGATGGCCAAGCACACAGCTGATGCCAATTCTCCGCCCCCTCGTCAAAGCCAGGCGACAAAAGCAGAAAGCAAGCCGATCCATTTTTCCATGTTGGTAAGAGCATTAAAATGAGAAAAAATAATTGGACAAAAAGAAATCTAGGGGCATTTAGAATAGATAAAAATGTGCGATTAATTGTGAGTTAACTATGACATTAATGCGATTAAATATTTGAATCGTTTGACAGCCCTAATATATTAGGGCTGTCAAACGATTCAAATATTTAATCTAATTAATTACATACTCTGTGATTAATTAATCGAAATTAATCGCATACATAATTAACGGTGCCTGAACTGATACTTTTTAAGAAAGTAAAAAAAGAAAAGAAAAAAAAGTGTACTAAACAACGGTGACATTAAAGAACGGCTTGTTTATTGCTAAGGCCATATGTTCAAAATTAAATGATTTAATAATAATGTATAACAATAACAATAACTTATTTCACTAGTAAATTGCTGTTGAATGACAAAAACAACAACCAGAGACATTTACAACAACTTCAAATGCACCACGATGCTGCAGTTTACCAGTTTCATTGAACGCACCGTCTGTGTTGTTTTTCCGACGGTAGCTGCAGATTGTTACATACCGGTGTTGAATCCTCTACAGTAAAATACAGACAAACTTTACACCGTTTAGCGTTAGCTGTCACCATTTTAACCGTGTTTAATCCAGCTACTAGCTAGCGGTAGGCTAACGTTAGCTGCTGTTGAGTGTAGTGTTAACTAGCGTCACATGCAGCGGTGTTTGTGTTTCCTGTATCGTCTGTTTCAGAGCATCAGAGAGATGTGCAGACATATCAGTGGCACCAGATTTTCGTCTGTATGCAAACGTCAATATAGAATGGATTAATCTGCGTTAATTTTTTTAACGCGTTATTTTTTCTCAGATTAATTAATCGAAATTAACGCGTTATTTTGACAGCCCTAATATATTGATATATATATATATATTAACAATATGAACAAGCTTAACACAGTCCTTTTTCTCTCACTATCTTCATTCTATATCTTGTCTTCTTCTGTCTCTTTCCTTATATCTGTCCTCGGTTATTCACATAGACTGTAAAAATAATTAACATAGCAGCAGTGATGTCACCCATTGGTTTGTGGACTACCATTTTGAAGTCTTGACATTGGCAATTTGGCCATTGCCATCTGGGTTTCTTGAACCCGGAAGTGACCATATTTGGACAAGAGGGCAGAGCTGGGGAGGATGAATCACCCCAAAACCAAAAACAAGTTATTTTAATGTACACAGTGCCATCAATATGCATTGCTTAGCCTCTACCATTATTGACAGCTCGGCGGGTAGAACCGCCCTAAAGCATGCCCTGCTAAATTATCAATTTTAAAATAAATGGGACCATAATTTACAAAATGAACATCATGTTGTATTGAAGAAGACTTAAAACTAGAGATTGAGACCATTATCTGAAAATGTTTGCTGAGGTAATAAATCAAGTGAGAAGTAGGGTCATTCTCATAGACTTCTATGTAAGCCGACTACTTTTTGCAACCAGTGGAGTCACAGTCTATTGTTATTCCTCATCCTCAAAATACCAGCAGGAGTCCTTACTGTAGCAGACCTCTTCTTTGCAGATACCACCTTCAGCTAATGAACTTGCCAGATAGACAAGGACCACCTCAACACACTCACACACACACACACACACACACACACACACACACACACACACACACACACACACACACACACACACACACACACACACACACACACACACACGCAGCCACTTCTCCCCACCTTTTCATTCCTTTGCATTGCAAGCACACAATGCACACACACATAACTCTTATGTTCACACCCCTTTCCCCAAACCCAAGCCTCTGCCCCAACCCCCCCCCCCCCCGCCCACCCCATGCTCCGTGGGCCTACATCCAAACTATGCGCCGGCCTACTGCAGACCTGTGGTGTTCGATCGTGTGCTGGCGACCACATGAGGCTAATACACACAGAATGTCAGCTGTGTCCCATTGTGGGGTCCTCAGTTTCTGAATTAAAGAAAAAAAGACGGGCTCAGTGCAAAAGCAAATTGATCTGGTGTAATGTTTTAGAGAGGAATGAAGAGTACAGTAAAGAGACTGTGTTTCAATTGCTTGTAAAGGCTGCCGTGGTTAGACTGCCTAGATATGGCAAAATTTCAACATGAGTGTACTTAAGCATAGCAACACGCACACACAGATACTAAACACACACTGCCATACACATGTGCTCTTTTTTCTTTCTTTTTATTAGGGAAACCAGAAGTAGAGAGTCTCTTTGCCATCTAACGTGTTGTGGCTAAAGAGTTGGATGCTTGATAAAAACTCCTTTTTGCATATGAGCTGAATTTGCATAGATCCAACACTCGACAACTAGCAGCTGAGTACCATAGGTAAAGTCTAAAAAATCAATAAGATGATATTGAAATTGTAATAGTTTATTTACATTATCTTATCTGAATGAATAGTCAGTATACAGAGGACCTTTAGTTTTGGTAAAAATCAATGGTTTCGACAATCATTAAACTGTGGATAGTGAAAATTTGGGAAACAGGCCATCGTAAATACTGGTATTGTATTATGCAATATAAGTGTCCTTGCACACAGGAGTCTTGCAGAGAAAACTTGATGATAACACAGAAAGCTGTAGAGGAGAGAGCTATGAAAAGGCAGTTGGGGAAAGTGTGCACATTGAGAGGGATGAAAAGAGAACGTTTCTTCTATATCCCAGTCATGTGGAAGTGATTCTCCTTCTTTCCTTTGTGAACATGGATAATCATTGACAGTAATATGGGAAATGGCAAACAACACAGGGAAATCTTAGTAAGAGTGTGCATGGCTCAAATCATTACATCTCACATTAGTTTTTATTTCTAAAAAGATGTCAGTGGGTCAGATAATGTCCCTTTATTTTTTTATGTTTTCCGCAAAGGCATATCACAAGTGCCAGGCAAAGAAACTTATGTATTTTAGCGCTATTTTTAGGACAAAGTTTTATTTTGTGTAGCATTACATGGGATATTGCCATTTTCTTTTCAATTGAAAATAGATTTGAAAAAATAGAAGAGAGACAGAGGGGGAAGACATTCAACAAAGTTTCCATAGATGCCCTGTTATTTGTATACAATCTCTTTTCGACTTTGAGTTAGCCAGAGGGTGTAATTGTCATCACGGCTGGAGTTTATTGGCCTTTCTTTTATCTCCTTGTATCTCTCATTCTTACTAATCCCTTTGGGAAATAGCATGCAACAGTTTTAGTGTTTAAGTTTTAGTGATACCAGCTTATGTGTACACAGTACCAATAATACATATTGTATTGGCTTGTTTAATGTTTTAACAACACTAAATTCAACCCTTCACCATGACACACTCATCAGCAGACCAAAACGGAATCCTTTTTACAGTTTTCAGCGGTGATACATAATGAAAATCTGTGGAATTTAGCAGACTGTTTTGTGCTTGGGGTGGAGATGTATTAACATATATAAATATATATACATACACATACATACTGTATATACATGTATACACGCAAGCATACATCAGAGATGTTCACAAGTCATTTTTTGGAAGTCCAAGTCGAGTCTCAAGTCTTTGAGCTCGAGTCCAAGTCAAGTCTCAAGTCTCTGGCCATCTGATCTGTCTCTAACACTGTATTGTTAAATCTTATGAATTCAAAGCATGTCCTGTAGCTACCATCCATACAGTACAGTATTAAAATCAGTTGTCTCAATCTGAGTAACGTATTCTGAATACTTGGATTACTTCCACATTGAATTGCATTTTATAAGTGTAGGAATGCAGCCATCACATACAGCTTACTAAACAGGCCTATTCTGGTGTGTTCTTCTGTTCCAACTGGCTGAATGTGTACCTGAACAAGCAGATAGATTTGTAGTATATGTAGTATTTAGGGCTGTCAAACGATACATTTTTTTAAATCGCGATTAATCTCTGAATTTCGATAGTTAATCGCGATTAATCGCATATTTTATCACATGATTAAAATTCTATTATTTTGCATTTCAGAACTGTTTTTAAGTACATATTAACAATCAAAAGCAATTTTTACCAGTGTATCTTGATTGGGAATCAAATGAATGCAAAGAAAGTTACTTTATGAATGATTTTAAGATTTGTAATTATTTATTTACTGTAAACAAAAGAAAAATGTGTGAATCTGTCATTATTGCACAATTCCTCCAAGTACCTAACTAAAAAACTAAAAATCCCTATCCTTACTAGAGTCAATATAGTGTTTAGTAACTCCTAAATAATGTTGATTACTCACTGATGTCCAGTGATCACCGGTTAATGAGACAGCGTTTGCAGCATCTTGCAGCAGTTCCAGTTGGGCTGCTTTCTCCGTGTCATACAGGCTGTGAAAACTACTGTCCACCTCGACGGCAACGAGACACGTCAGAACATGCCAACCATAGTACGTCTTTAAGACCCGAGTCCTCTACGATGCTGACAGGTCTGCAGTTAGTTGCCACCCGTTTCGCAAGAGCTGTAGTAATTTTTGGGGATTTGGTTTCATCCACAGGTCGGCAAGTAGCATGCTATGCTAGCGGGTAGCATCACGTTAACTGTACTACTATGCTTAGCTCCGTAGGTGGTAGCTCAAGTTTGACGTGCTTCGGTGATATTTTAATTCGGCTTTACACAATGTGCATATGGCTTTCGACTTGTCTACGAGCCGTCCGGGAATTTTGGAAAATAAAAAGCGCCATTCAGGATTTCATTGCTGCTGTCTTTCTCCATCATGGCTGCAGCCTGCAGCAGGATCATGTGTTACGAGGAAGTGGCAGCTTGATGATAAGTAACGGTGCTCCAAAGGGTCAAAATAGTAGTCTGTTAGGCACGACGCAAAGCCGAGTGAAGTGTAAAATAAATTAATAAATGCCGGCATGCGATTAATGCGTAAAATAAATTAATAAATGCCGGCATGCGATTAATGCGATTAAAAAAAATTAATCGCATCACGACGGCCCTTAATCGCATCGCGATTAACGCGTTAACGCTGACAGCCCTAGTAGTATTTGTAGTTCTGAACTGCATACTACAAAAATCTAACCGCAGTCTAAGCTACCACAAGCAAATTTTAGCTAACGTTAGCTACAAGCCCCCAGGAAGAGCGCCGAGTCTAAAAGCCACCATGGGCTTAGCGGATAACAGTGGTACTGCACCCCATGGCCCAGAAAGACTTTTCACATAGACTTTGTTATGGCGAAAGAAACGAAACGATAATTTGCCCGAACACTGAAAGGGTCCATGTTTAAAACATCACGTTTTTAACATTTTTAACATTCACTAGAAGCGAATCCAGAATTATTAAATTTGGCATGATGAACGCGCATAGTGGACGCGAGCAGAGCCGCGGGACTGCGCCCGCTCACATGACTGTTCTCCCGAGCTCATGTAGCTAGCTGTAATAATGGATATAGCTAGCTAATGGTTGTAATTCACCATGTGTTCTATTAATACGTCCATGGTATTATCTTATGAAGTTATGATACATCCGAGGGATGTATGTAGCTATGCTGTAAAGCCTGTTAGCTACGTGGATGTAACGTCATTAGTGTTTCCCAAACTGGCGGGCTATCGGCTAGCTAGCTAGTTGCTAACATCAGGGGTAGCTAGCATGGCTGTATTAAGATCTATACATAGCTAGTTATATGCCTACATAACGTTACTACAGACATAGTGATTACATCGCCTTGGTTCTGTCTTATGATACATCCGAGGGCTGTATGCTGTAAAGCTTGTAACATGGATGAAGGATGAAGCCGTGAATGAACTCTGTTCACGAAACTGCAGGCTAACAGCTAGCTAGCGCTAGTTAGTAGCTAGCTAGTAGCACAACATAATTATTCAATCTCCTTGGTTGTCTAGCTAAAGACATCTATCGTTTATTTAGCTAAGCATGTAAACGATAGAGAACAACAAAAACACAATGTTTAACGTTAGTGAATATTTTAGACAATGAAAATGGCGAGTTCATGAGTTCGCCACTTGTAAGAGACACGAGAGAGAAGCTCATGAACGCGCATGTTGCTACCAGTTGCTACCAGTTGCTACGACAACACAAACAAATTGTTGCTAGTGCGCATGCCCATCGTGAGCCAACCAGCGTTATGGGCCAACAATGCGGAAGAGCCGAGCTCCATGTTTGCTTTATGCGCTTTTGAGCACTCTCATTGGAACGTACGGGGCTTCCCGCCGAACACTGTATCCAGTTCTCTTAATACATCCATGGTTAGCTAGCATGTCAAACAGGGCTATATCAGTCTTTCAACGACTCTGGGGCTAGTAAATCAGCACGTAGGAGAATGTAAAGTCGCACGTCAACTATAAAATAGCAAGGTGACCAGTAAAACTACAGCATAGACGACTACCCTTGGCTAATACAAAAAAAAACTTAAGATGCTTCTTCAGGTTGGAGGTGGAGTAATTTGGACGCTTGGCAAGCAGAGGTTGCACTGCACAGTTATATTTCGTTCTCCCTGTTCTTTCTTTAATGTGAAATGCTGTTTGAATTTCCAAGATAGAAACGCATTCCTGCCCTGGCTCTGTTGTGCTGGTTCTGGCTCCATCTCTACCTCTATCAGTGATCACCATTGATATATATAAAATGGACCAACAGATCCCGTTGCTCTGGACGAAGACCAGTGAAGGATATTAGAAGCACTTTTCTGGTGATGGCTGAGCGTTACTGCGCAGCCTCCAACTGAGAGAGACGATGTAAATGTGACATGAGCAACCTGTCTGAAAGTTGTCTAATTTTTTCGTTTTCATATTGGGGCTTCTGGAAAATGCATGGAGTTGGCTTAATTTATTCAGAGAGTGAATAAACTCGTGAAACAGAGAAGTATCGTCATGTAATCCATTGATTTCAACAATGTAACTGTATTCTAAATACCAACTATTTAAATTGTAACTGTAACGGAATACAGTTACTCATAATTTGTATTCTGAATACGTAAACGTCGGTACATGTATTCCGTTACTCCCCAATACTGACAATGTGCATATGGCTTTCAGCCCGTCTGGGAGTTTTGGAAAATAAAAAGCACCATTCAGAATTGTGTTGCTACTGTCTTTCTCTATCACGCCTGCAGCCTGCAGCAGCAGAGTGCAGCAACGGGTCAAAATAGTAGCCTGTTAACCGCATCACGATTAACGCATTAATGCTGACAGCCCTAGTTATTATATTAATTATTTTGTTGTTTATAATTTAAATTTATGTATTAATATATTTTTTCTATATTGTCTGTTAATATCCATGCTTTTGTGTCTGAGGACTCAAAAATTTGATGGCATGTCTCAAGGAGCTCCTCGTTATTTTTCACTGTGGTGCCTTACAATAGGAATTGACCACAATGTTCCCATTATGGTTGAAGGCCATTGTTTTGGACCATTCAAATTGCAATCAAAATTTTACCATTAACAGAATCTCAGTTGTGTGCCATCCAGGCAGGCTGTTACGTCATGAACCATATGCATTGATCCTAGCATTGATTTCTTTAAGGCAAATAACAAGGTTGTCAACAGGTCTCAAATTTTCTAGATGAAGCAGAAAACTGTATACATTACAGTGGACACATAGCCTACTGTTCTTTATTTGCTATGCATAAAGCCTAAAAGCAGCCAAATAGCAGCTATACATAGAAAGAAATTACTATGATGAACATAACACTCCAGCAATAAAATAGTCTACATGTTTTTAACCTTGCAATAAGGACAGGGTAATCGACTAAAAAAAGCACCAGCATACACTATAATGTTTTTTTTCTTTTAATACATTATTTTCTTAGCTGAAGGTTAATACATTTCTCAAGTATTTTGCTTCAAATACATCAAGGGGAAGTTGTTACTTGTTCTGGTACTGGTCTCAAGAATGCTTTTCTTCAGAAGAGGCCATACTAAGGTAGTGAACAAGCTGCTGGAAAAGACCCAGTTTGCAGGGGAACGTGCAGTAACTCTTCTGTCACACAACCAAGACCTTTAGGAAGCTGCGAGGGAGGAGGGGTCAAGGGTACAGGTAGTGTTGAGTAAAAGAAGACACCACATTGTTGAACAAATATGCAGTGACTGAATTACAACTGTAAAGCGCACACAAGTGTGCTTTAACTGTATATTTTACCTAATGTTAATTACCTCTTCTCTGAGAAAAGCTGCAAGACAAAATGAGGGTTATCTTTGTTTTAAATAACCTGGAAAGTTTGATCCCGCTTTTGCACATTTCATAATGTTCCTTTAAAGTGTTTGGGTTGTTTTGTTTTGCAAGAAGCTCACATGATGTTTCACGTTACATAACAGTCATTTGGCAGATACTTTATTTCAAAGCAACTTACAGTAAGCACATCCAATCTTTGTAGGAACAAGAGCAAGATGTCATAAAATTTGTGCTGTAAGTTTTGCACGAGGTTCACAAAGATTAATGCTGAGGTGATTGGACAGTATTATGTACATGTGGAAGGCTTGTGTTAATGAACTGCAAGTGAAGGTCAGGAGCAGCTGTTTCTGTTGCCCTCTATTTCCATCTAGTGGTGGAATGAGTGGCTGCACTTCAGTCTATTATTCCTGGCTGTGTAAAACTCTCAACACTAGCTTTTACTACAAAACAGATGCACAATTAGCATTTTACTTTTTACATACATTCTTATTTCATAACCTCTTTTATGTGTCAAGCAAATGTTATGTTGAGTGCATGTAGATTTTTAGTTAACATCACATACCATACAGACAAACATTGTATTGCAAGAGCTGCTTAATCTGTCAGGCTGTTATGTGTATGATGATCATTTTTAAGTGCTTCTGATTTTATTTGTAGGAATTGCCATAATCCGAGTGAAATTTGGTGCAGTTGTGTGTTATCGGCTGTCTGCCAGGGAGTCACCAATTTCAGAAATGTTCAAATCCTACACAGATGGGCTTTAAAAAGTTTGTCAGGAGACACAGAATTATGGCAGTGTGCTTTCATTAAGTTTTGTTTGTTTCAGCAGCCAGTGCATCCTACCACGGGTATCCTCGCTGTGTTTGTTGCTCTCAACTACTGTGATGTGGTCCACATTGCTGGTTTTGGATACCCCAACACAAAGAGCCAAAAGCACCCTATCCATTACTACGGATATGACACTATGAAGTCTATGAAGGTGGGTTCCAGTCATCTACTTCAAATGTAGTCTCTGTTTTAACATGCTGTGTTATAACATACAAATGCTCTTTTTTCTATTTGGTGCAGAATTCTTACCATGACCTCAATCATGAAGCTGAAGCCTTAAAAAGACTGGAGGATTCGGGAGCCATTTTGTACCTGCACCCACATTGATGATACACCCACTTTTCCAGTTTGATTTAATCCAAAAATAAATGATTGCACACCAAATCACATTTGAATGTGGTTTAGGTCATCCCATCCAAATGAAATCTTAATGTGCCTTCTGCAGTGGAATGCAAGACATTATGCTGGTGCATTAAGGCATAATTTGGTGACACGAGTGTCACAGATCTAGCTCTGAAGAATGTTTATCTTCCTGGCGCCTAATAGAGGTGCACGATTCAGAAAATGTCAAGATTCGATTCAATATTGATTTTTAGGCTCAAGATTCGATTCAAAATCGATTTTCGATTCAAAAACGATTCACAGTATGTAAATGTAGTTACTTTTCCCATGTGATTGCAGTAGACATACAATTTAAAAGAAAAGAAACAACAAATTAAATGTAGTTTGATATTACTTTATATGTCTTCATACAAAAAAACCAAAAAACTTTTGCAACTAAAAACTGCAAAAGTGCCAAGCTTTGGCCAGCTTTCAAATACATTTAATTCAAGTATAAAATAAAACTGTTAAATAAAAAGAGCTTTTCGTTCAGAGTTCGGTGGGAGTTTAGAGCATTGAAAGAGTGCGTTGGTTGACTGGCATGTTAGGTACTTTAGGTTGTTGTCCGTCCACGTCTTTAATGTTAATCTCTGGGTGATGCCGTACCATGTGAGTTCTCAAGTTTGTGGTGTTTCCAAAATACTTAACTTTCGCTTTGCAAAGCCTGCATATAGCATGATTCCTATCAAGTTTCGTCTTCCCCTCGAGGTTATAAAAGCCAAAATGTGCCCAAACTCTCACCTTCAATGAGGATGGTTTGCCATTGTTTGCGCCGACTAAACTACTTCCGCTGCACTCGTCCTTTTTTTTTTTTTTTAAATGTTTATTGATCCCCAGTGGGGAAATTACAATTTACACTCTGTTTGTTAGAAATCACTACACACAGGCCTGAAAGACACACACATGCTCAGGACCTATTCATGCACAAATGGAGAGATGTCAGAGTGAGTGGGCTGCCAGTGCTGGACCAGCGCCCTGAGCAGTTGGGGGGGTACGGTGCCTTGCTCAAGAGCACCTGGCAGTGCCCAGGAGGTGAACTGGCATCTCTCCAGCTACCAATCCACTCTCTGTACTTTGGTCCGTTCCCAACCCAACTCCCTACGGACTGAGCTACTGCTACCCCCACCCACTTCTTTTGATTATGACAGGTGTCAGTGTGAATTCGACACAGCGCCATCTATGGGTATGGCAAGCTAAACTCATTTCAGGACAATAGTATACACGCCATTACAAAACGAAAAAAAAAAAAAAATCAATTTTTGGAATTCTATGAATCGATTTTGAATCGGTAGAGCTTGAATCGCGATACGAATGTGAATCGATTTTTTTGCACACCCCTAGCGCCTAATGTTCTGTCAAACTCCAAGACATTAAACGTGATTTACCTGCTTTTTAAACAACTTTCCTTCAATTTGTCCAGTAGAATAAACGTTGGTAACATAGCAGTTTTTAAAGTTTTGTAACTTTAAAGGTTTTAAATCACAACTTTCATAGTTAGTTTGCAGGACATTAACTATTCATGTGGCTACCCAGTTGTCAGTTTGTGATAAGCAAAGTTACATCACATTATATCTGGACTTTTGATAATTCCAATGCTTTGATGTTGTTTTATTGGTCATTTGTGTGGGTTCATAACTGCTATATCATAGGAATCAAGCATTTCAGATCTACAGCTCAAATGTTTTTTTTTTGTTTGCAGATATTTCATGCATATAATTGAGCTGCAAAACTAAGCAGACCAGATTATTATTCACCGTATACACTTGCCACGGTTTGAGTTTCATTTTCACTATTTTCAAGTCAGAATCTATTTTACAGTAAAGATGTGTGTACGAATCTATTGAGATGTTTTGTGAATTTAACTTTCAATGTACATTTTAGTTTGAATGAAAGGAAAATGAATTGATCACAATCCTGATTTACACAATTTTAGATTCACTTTACCTTTAGATCTCTTGGACTGGAAATACAACTTGTATTTTGCCAATTTCTTAGAGTGTTTGATTACAGTTGTCTGTTTTTTATTTTTATTTATTCAATCCTTTTTGTTTGAGGTGGGGGGCTATTTTTTTTTTTTTAGAAACAATACCAGTAAATGGTGCCACTGGATATTTTTTATTGTACAGAAAATGAAATCATTTTTAATTAAAAGTAAATCAAAATGAATCTCATTTGATTCTTATTGAACATATTTTTTGTCAACTTCACATGGATTATTGAACATGCTCATATATCCACTGTATGGAAATCCCAACACTTTCATTCACATTCATTGACTAGAGTGAACCCGCATTGAGCTGCTGCTTGCCATTAACATTGATATCATTGTACACCACTAGATGGCAGACAGCCTCTATTGCGTGCATATTACAGTAGGTAATCTACTGCACTGCACATGGTGCAGTCATGCAGCAGGCCATCTCAAGGTGCCTGGGGTAATGGTAACAGCAAAACTAGCACTAGCACATGTGTTAGTTAGGGAACACATGTACATGTACAGTATGGACATCTGGAAGACTGGGAAATTTCACATTATAATTGAGAATGACGAACACGCATATGCCAGTAGCGACAGATGTTAACGATGGTTTCTACTCTCTGTAAGCACGGCCTGAATGGAGTTGTGCCCTTGGCATTTATAAACTAGGCTCACTCGTATGGTGGTACAATATCAGCTGTGACAGGGTCCAGTTTATCAGCTGAGATCAGAACGACAGTAGACATTTGTTGTGCTTTCAATCATAGGAATGTACAGACAATGCTGGAACACTACTGCTACTATAACTACTACTACTACCACTTATAATAATAATAATAATAATAATAACAATAGTAACATCTTAGTTATTGTGACACATTCCTATTCTCATTCCATATTCTGGTGTGAATGTGTTCTTTTATGAAGGTAAAATCTCAAGTGATGCACACCTGAGTGCAGTGTTGTATCTTTTGAATAGTGATGTAGACTTTCTCCTCAAGATCAGACTGTAAGAACGATGAAAGAAAGATGAACTGTGCCATTGTCTGCTACTAGCAGAACTCAATTGACATGAAGGGGTGTTTTTACTACCGGTTACTAATTCTGCTATTGCATGTTAGCTCAGCGGTGTGTTCTGTTCTGTCTAAATCTGTGTTTTGCCTGCATGCTGCTGATATGGAGGGCAATCCTGTTTGCAGCAGGGCAAAGACCACAATCATACGCCTACCTTCGTATTCAGTTTACTAGAATGGTCAATTGTTGGTACTCACTGATTTTCTTACCACTGAAAGCCAATGTGACAAACAAAATGTCCTTTTTTAGTCCATTTAAAGCACATCATTTCAGTTCTGAGAGCTATCTATATGTGTGGAGGGGTATTGTCTCATACTGTAAAACCATCAGGGGCGATTCTAGGATCAGACCTTTAGGGGGGCTCAGCCCCTAATGAGAATGTGACATGGATACAGTGCCTTGCAAAAGTGTTAACCCCCCCCTGCTAAATCAGTAATTTCATTAGCCGATAATTTCTGAACTAGCTACTGAACAACAACGTCAGCTAACGTTTTTTGACACTATTAACACTATTGACACGCTTAAGCCCCCCTAAAAGGGGTCTAAAATCACCAATGAAAACCCTCCTTTTTCATCCCCTCCTCAAGCATTCAGGCATAGCACACACGCACAAGCTCCACATGTTCCTACTCAGATGTACAAAGACTGAAAACACCTCACCTATATTGATTCTTTAAAATATGTAACTAGACATTATGTAAATTAGCTGTACTTCTGATAAGCATTTGTTTTCCGTACAACACAGGAAGTGTTGAAGGAAGAACCCAGTCACGTAACGCTTAATGGGCTTTGTTCACTGCTCTTACACAACAGGAAGTTACATAATTGTTTAGGATATGTGTGAATCTAGGGGCTGTTTATATGACAACTGAAAATCAGGTCAGACTTTTCAGGAGAATCTATTGTACTGTAAGCACACCTTTGAACCCCAAGGTCCACATTGGGCTTTAGTATGCCACAGAAGGAACATGTTATGTACAGCGCTGTTAACCAAAGCATCTTACGGTACAGTGACTACATATTTTTAGCCTGGGAAGCTCCTCTGTGAATTAACTCTTAACCCTTGCACCGATCACGCTGTGGTGTACTAACTAAGCCCATTTATGCATGTTACGGTGACAGAATGAGACTGTGGCTGCACTAAACAATAGGATTCGTTTGAAATGCAAAGCTTTGACCTTTCAGGTAGACCCACAATACACTATGACCCTAAATGCATTGGTTGTAATTTTCCAAAGCAGCAATTTCATAGAAAAATACGTGGCCCATGATGATTGCTGTGACACTGTGTAAGTGCAGTCACATGCAGGCCGAAGCTCTGACAGTGTGATTGTTATTACAGTATATCTCATTACACCATCTGCTCTATGCTCTCAGCCTGATAATGCCACACCATACTTTAAATCAGTTGTTTTCTGTGAATAAAAGTGAAAAAGAAAGCTCTCGTATGCAGTTTGGTGTCGACAAATGGGATCAGAAGCGGGAAGACTTTTTTTTTAGGTGCTGCAAGGTGTCGGTTTTCTACCTTTAATCATTGAATTGATGATATCAGGTAGCCTACACAGTGATGTAGTGACGACACCCGAGGGCGTCTTGTTTTCATCCTTGTTGAAAAAGAATGAAGACACACAATGTGGCTCTATGATGTGTCTGTGTATGGAGCCCAGCGGACAGTTTGTGTGGGAAGAGACAGAAGAGGTACAGTACTGTATGTAGCCAGCTACCTAGAGAGAGGGCATCTTGCCTGGCTCACTGATAACTCCCCCACAGCCCAGAGAGCTGCTGTGAGTCAGGTGCTCATGACAACAACACTACCATGGGAACCAGGAGAATGAGTAGAAAAGAAGAAGAGTGAGGTAAAAAAAAAAGATAAGCCGCTTTTCTCCAGTGTGAGTTTTGCTAGTTCTGCTTTTTCCTTCATAAAGCCCCTTTTCCCGACTCTCATGTGGGCACTGCGTCCATGTGATGTTCAGTATAATTTCCATCCATTCCTCCTTGCAGAGAGGCTTTGGGCTGGAAAAAAAGCAGTGTGTAATGCACAGTTTTATTCGGTAACTGAAAAGGACAACTGTCAAAAATAGCAACAAACTGAAAAAAACATTACCAAAAAAAAAAAGAAACAGACTAATTCGCAACACTTTATGCTAAGTAGTTCCATGTATCTGTTGCTCAGCCCAAAAGGTCAGCCAACTCAGCTGATTTAAAGGCTAACACGCCATCATTGTTTTCTCACAGGCAGCCAAAGGAGTATTTTCTGTTAGCTCAGTATTTGTTCACTCATTAAAAATGACACAACATTCATTCACATTCAGTGAATGGGCTGCTTAGATGTAAATTTAGGTTTGTATGACGGTTTTATTATCAGGTTTTATGAAGGTTATGTTTGTATGTATTTTAATAAATGCTATTACAAAGACATAAAGTCACTGTGGAGTAAATGCTGGAGGAAACAGGACCTGTTTTGAGCGCAAGTTAAGCCACAAGTCAGAGTTAGAGTAAGTCACGTTTATAATCTTCCAAAAAAAAACAATGATTCAAGAAACAAATAAATATGTAACGATATGCTTTTGTCCTGTTTCGATTCTTTCAGGATACATGGGTGCCGATTCGATTTGTATTGCTATTTTCATTCATTGCGATTCTAGAAGTATTGTGATTCGATAGTATTCAGTATTGCAATTTTCTTTTCCTTCTTTAACAAAAACAAAAATTGAATAATACGCTTCTGGAGACAATATATTAGCTGTACCGTATAAACAGAAAATATTTAGGTGAATTGTTGGTAAAAAAGAAAGAAAATATTGATTCTAGGAAAATAATCGATTTCATGATACATACGGTTTAAATTTTTTTCCCCACCCTTTCTTTCTGATGAGGCTGTGACACAGACAGTTGGCATATTCTGAACACCAGCCATGGCAGAATAGAGGTCTGAGGTCAGAGAAGAGAATAGATGTCCTAATCTCTGAATGACCTCCAGATACATATACACTGTAAATGTTTTGTGTGTGTTTGGATGTACTGATTTGTTCTGGCTCCATGTGCAGATCTCCAGGTTGTTTGTACCGCTAAGCCACATAAGACTGTTATCCTGCTACACACATACTGTAGAGTGTGACAATCCCGTCCTCCTTCTGTTGTGCCAAACAGGGTGGAGTTTTTATCTTGGCACTGCTCTTTCTGTCAGTCTGTTGGTACATCTGTCTGCTTGTCCTCGAGGGCTGGATGTCTGGAGGCAGCAGTGTGTACTGTACCTCTATAACACACGACCCAGTATTTTATTTTATTTTGTGTCACCGGAGATGGCAAAGGATCTCACACATGCTGCATGACTTGAATGCTGAATCAGGCAACTTCACACAGAGTGGTGTGGCAGACTGTACAGGCAGTGTGTGTGTCTGTCTGTGTGGGGTGGGGGAATAGGGTTCATGTCCCCTCCAATGCTGAACAGGCCTACAGACAAAGAAACAAAAATCTAATATATGGCATGAACAGACTCCAAAGCAGAATAAGGCCCATATCTATAAAACCCGTAAAAACCTTGTTTCTAATCTCGGGTATATCTCTATAACTGTAAATATTCATGACAAAATAATTAACAATTCACATTCAATATTTTTAATGAGTTTGATACTTAAAAACTTAGATAATCGGTGTGGGTGCTTTGATTAGATTTGTGACAAGTTTAAATATAAAATACTCATTGCCTGTTTAAAGTTAAAAGCATTCATGGTCTGTAATACATTAATGAGTAACAATTCTTTGGAGCTGACTAAAACCATTACAGTGTTTTAAGACAGTAAATACAATTTTAAAAAGTAGTTCCTGGAGATTCTTTCTATTTTCTACTGTTCTGTTTACTTCCCCATTGTACACCTTTTTGTTCAATACAAAATTATTAAAAAGGGAAAATGAGATAACACAAGCTAAGAAGCTTGCTAATGGTCAGCTAGCTCGTTAGTTTAAAGGAACACGCCGACTTATTGGGACTTTAGCTTATTCACTGTATCCCCCTGAGTTAGATAAGTCCATACATACCCTTCTCATCTCTGTGCGTGTCGTAACTCTGACGCACCCACCGCTAGCCTCGCTTAGCACAGATGCTGGAACGCCAGCATTTTCCTATTTACATGTTGTGATTTGTATAGTCACAGCGTGTACAAATAACAAGGTCACATGAGACAGCCATCTTCTAACCGTATACAAACTGGGAACTATATTCTCAGAAGGTGAAGCACTGCTACTTCTGCTACTTGGGTGGAGTGATTTGCTCGTAGCACCTGAGAAGCCCATGTGGTGAGGAGCAGAGAGTTCGCTCAGAGTTGGAGTAATATCACTCCGCCCAAGTAGCAGAAGTAGCTTTGCCTTCTGAGAATATAGTTCCCAGTATGTATACGGTTAGAATATGGCTATGTCTCATGTGATGTTGTTATTTGTACACACTGTGACTATACAAATCACAACATGTAAATAGGAAAATGTTGGCGTTATTTTGTCACTTATTGGGAGAAGTAGGCTAGATGGAGCTGGTTACCTCCAGGATCTGTGCTAAGCGAGGCTAGCGGTGGGTGTGTCAGACAGAGTTACGACACACACGGAGATAAGGAGGGTATGTATAGACTTATCTAACTCTGGGGGATACGGTGAATAAGCTAAAGTCCCAATAAGTCGGCGGGTTCCTTTAACTCAACGCTGTGAGGAGAATAAATTCAAAAAGTTCATTCAAAATACATATTTATACCATGGACTCCTGTCATGGACTCTTGTCTCATAACTATTGGATTCATCAGATTTTGATTCAGATCCAGATTGCTGCATACAAATAGGTGACATCACAAATTTCAACTCAGCCCTGCCCACTTCTAACCAGTGAGAAGAGAACAAAGAAATACAGAAACCTTTTAATAACCAAACTGTTCAAACTTCATCAGAAAATGTTTGTGTTGTAGTAAGAAACTGGGAGATGTGAACAATGTGAGCTCCCAGTCCACAGGCATCTAATATTCAAACTTTACACCTCCGCAGTAGTTGATACATATTAACATCAGAGCTATTGGAGCGCATTATGAGTTTGGCTTTTTGGAGGACAGACGCTGCCTCCTCCTCACTCTGAGAAAGAGAGGTGGATATAATGTTTCAATTTGCACTCATTATTAATCAATATATCATATCTAGTTTTATATAATACCACTGCTCATTACAGATTGCAGAGTAGCTATCATAAAGGATTTCATTTTCATTTAGCACATTTTCAAAGAAATTGTACCTTATTTACCCTTATTCCTTAATGTTTTCTTTTACTACTGAATTGTTTCGTATTATACTGTAAGTGCATAGTAGACATTTATATGGGACTGACGTGGTGACACCAGCAGGGTAGAACAGAGACAGTCCCTTATTTGTCTTGTTTCTTTATGTCACACTGACACTATTTATTCTTTATTAAAATTGTTTGCTGACACATGGGAGCACCTCACTCATGCTGTGTTGACTGTAAATCCAGACGAAAAGAGCTTGGAAAAGAGTGATGATGGGATCTGTCATACAGGATCTTACTGTTATTGTTATACACAGATAAATAAAAGACTGAATGCATGATGATATTGTAAGCTCGAGGTAAGCATTGGGGTTTCTTTTGCATCATGTTCTGCCTCTGCCTCTATCTTTCTCTCTGAAATAGAATCAGAGCTGCTTTGGATAATTGAGTGGCATATTGCACTCTTATGGCGAAATGTGTTTTTTTTGCTTGCAATGTGCACTTATATAATAATGCCGTCGCT
Organism: Sander lucioperca; assembly: GCF_008315115.2. Lineage (NCBI taxonomy): Eukaryota > Metazoa > Chordata > Actinopteri > Perciformes > Percidae > Sander > Sander lucioperca. The sequence continues at coordinate 29,990,135 of NC_050180.1, read as the reverse complement.
TTTTCAATCTCCAATCGACTATTTGGAGTAAGCTGAAGCCTTTTGTACCTGTCAACCACCTCTGGATGTGGTAATGACCACCCACGTTATCAAGAGGTCAATTCTCTCTTTCTCCCTCTCCTTGTCTGCTTGTAATACAGAAGCTTCAGTAATGACCATACAAAATAATGTAAAAATATCGCCAGAGGTGGATGGTTTCATAATGCCTAAAAATGATTTTGTTCCTGTCTAAATGATATTCATAAGCAAATACTCTGAGTGGTGCAAAAGAGCTCCTCTACAAAATCCACTCGTCAACACTGTCACGGTAATGGGAATGTCTATTTCGCACTGTAAACCCAGATTTAGTTGTAATTAAAGTTTTTAGTGATCACTACCTATTCTTTTATGTTTTATTAGAACCATATTCATTACTAAATCACATTAGTTGTTTGTAATAATCAGCTTAAGTATGCAGTACACAGATCATATTAAGCATAGATAACTAAGTATGTTAAGTTTCTGGATGGGAGGGGCGGGGTCCTTTGAACTGTTCTGCGTCGAAGCGATGCAAAGGCTCATGGGAAAAATTATTCTATGTTCTGAATGGTTTCTGTCCTAGTTAAAGTATGTTTTAATAATGTTATAACAATGTTTTGGGTGTGCATTTATGTTATCTGGGTTTTAGTTTTGTATGGTTGATTTAGTGTTCATGTTTGTCTACATTTATTGTTGCACCATGACCGAGACCCGGGTGGGGACTGATGGGGTCTGTGCATGTTCACTGGTATGTCTGTAAATTGGAAAGCAGTAATGCTGCTACTGATGGGGTCTGGGCAGGGGTCTCATTCAGTGGCAAACACAGATTAGAAACCTGTAACTCTGACTCCTGAGTTAAGGTTTCCCCTTGACTCAGGATCCTTTTCCTTATTTAATAGAAACAACTACATAAAGTGAACATGATGATATTTTTTTGGTGTCCTGTATGCATTTTGTTCACATCGGTGTCCCAGGATGTTTTAGCTGTATGAAACATATAGCAAATATGAACAACTCTCTTTATACTCTCTCCATTGAAAAAACGACCTCTAAGGTTTTATCACAGCTCTTTGACAGGGAAAGTGACATAGACGAGAATGCGTCTGAGAGTGAGAAATGTTGAGGAGGATCATGATTATGAGGCATCCTCCTCTGATGAGAAAAAGACTGTAGGGGTTAACAGTCTTGTTGTCTCTCAAACATCAGCATATGCTGTTCTCTCTTGGCCTCCAGTGGACACGTTCACCTTCCAAAAATGGAAAGTTATCATGGTCCCTCTCCCTACTTGAACTGTATTGGGACAGTTGGAAAGACCTGGATGGGACCCACTTACAAGCCCAAATTGGGTTAATCATTTTGGCAGGACTGTCCAAGTCAAAAGGTGAAACAACAGCAAAGGCAACATAAGACATTCCATGTTTCCAACTGTCATACACTTTGTGACAAACTCTCAGCGATACAGGATGCATGGGATAAGTGGGTCCAGCAATTACCCTCTCATTACAATGCAGGCCCCACGTGACTGTGGATAAATGTCTGGTTGCATTTCGTTGGCGCTATCCCTTCAGACAATGCATACCAAACAATCCGGACAAATGCGGTATCAAAATATGGGTAGCATGCACAGTTCAGCTATCTCTGGAGTATGCAGGTGTAAACTGGGAAAGCACCTGAAGAGAGAATTAGGACATGAGGGTGGTACTAGACATGGCAGAAGGTTTAAATGGCACTAGAATTAGAATAATGTGATAATTTTTTCCCACTGGACGCCCTGGGTTAAGACCTGCTAAAAAGGAAGCTCACCACGTTAAGGACAGTAAGAAAAAACCAAAAGCCAAAGCTTTCTTTAAAATTTTAGGTCAATCAGTGATTTTATGGTAATTTGCATATTTTTTAGTTGAGTAAAGGGTATTCTGGATGTATAAGGGGGGCAGAGGGGAGGCTATGTTTGATCTAAAGGGGTATTTAGGTAGTCAACAAAGAAACATAAAGTACCTGACATAAAATTGGGTGATCATTTTAATTACAATAATTTTCTGGAGGTTTAAATTTCTGGGGTCAAATTGACCCCAAGGATACGGGGTGTTAGTAAATCTGAGGATAAAGAGTCATGGTCCAGCAGGAAACATCAATATGCTTAGTAGAGTGAGAGCTACACATAGGCCTACTTAGTAATCAACTCCCCTTCTGTATTCAAGCTGCCTACAGATTATTTTAAAGGAGATCTGACACATCTGAATTTATTTCATCCTGTTCAAGGGGGAAAAAGTGCTACAGTAAGCAAATGAGGGACAAGACCTTGATTAGCTGGCCCTAGAGAGAGAGAGAGAGAGAGAGAGAGAGAGAGAGAGAGAGAGAGAGAGAGAGAGAGAGAGAGAGAGAGAGAGAGAGAGAGGAGAAAGAGCAGCATCAAGCTGGTAAATCTACATACCTTCGTAAAAGGCACCAAAAAAAAAAGCAAAACAGCATTGCTTTACATCTCGGTCGACCCTGTGGTCCTCAATAAATCATTAAGCTGTAAAAGATCACTTTTGTAATACAATGTGTTGTGCCTGGTTAAACCATGACCAGGTGCAAGGCAACAATAAATCATATTTACTGTGTCTACATGCAACAACTTTTGATTATGGTGTGATTCTGGGCCATGATGCAAGTGCAAATATACATTAAGTTCACCAAACACTACACAAGACCATCGCTGCAGACTGAGGAAAATATAATTTATTTCTCTCCATATATCCAAATCAGTCAACATGGAGAATCACAACAAAACATGTCCCAGTTTTCATGCTACTACAGTAGTGTGCATAACACTGTTAGCGCAGCAAACAACAGACAAACATAATATACTGTAGTACAGGTTACAATTACAGTAAACAAAAAACATCAAATAAAAAAAACCTCTGAAAAAAACTGAAAATACAGTACAGAAAATACTAAACTTACCTGCTTATAGTGCTTAAACCTGATTGGTGTGTCTACAAATAAGCAATCATGTGTTTGCGCACCTGATGTTTCACAGATTGGCTCATAGGTGTGGTAATTTGACAGTCAGTGCATTGGAATTAGGGTTGCACGATATTGACAAAAGGTGATATTGCGATACTGATTATGAATATTGCGATATCAATATTAATTTTTATATTTTTAAACATGTAAAATTACAAAGGTTACGGGAAAACGCATCAAAATTAGGGCTGGGACGATTCGTCGACGTAGTCGACGTCATCGATTACGTAAATGCGTCGACACAAATAATTTGCGTCGACGCGTCACTAAATAAAATAAATAAATAAAACTTGCGTGCAAATCAATTAATGTAATGCGGAACTAATGTAATGCGGAATTACTGTTAGACACGCGGGTTCTAGGGACACCTAATCTGTAGCCCCGCCTTAGCTCTGAAGCTAGCCGAGCTCTCCGCCTACATGCAGGTTTTTGTCAGGTCCACAGTCCAGTGAGTGAGTCAGAGATAGCGACACGAAAAGACAAGTACGGCGAGTGATGGCAACCCACAAGAGTTAGAGGACCCACCGGCCTCTTTTCGAGACTGTATGGCTGCACCCTGGGGCCTCCCGTGTCATGCCCTCTCGTCTCAAGCCGTCCTGCCTGGTGCCTTCTCTGCCTCGAAAACTTTGGTCTTCGAGTCAGTTACAGTAGTAGGCTACAGGCGAGAGAGTGGTGGATAAGACGAGGACTGTGTGTCGGCGTTGTTCAGCAGTTGTTGGGTATGTGAGTGGAAATACATCTAACATGCTAATGCATATCCGACGCCATCACCCAGATGTGCCAATCACTGGAACGAGACAAAAAAACTGTCCAACTTCTCCTCCCTACAGTGCTTAACCAGCCTTTAGATACAAATAATTAAAGTTAAATTACAGGGAGAAGAGCTTGGATGTTAAACAAGAGCTTATTCATTATTTTACCTACTATTAAAAAAAGCAAAAACAGGCTACTGCACTTACTCTGTTTACTTTAAGTTTTTATTTTTGTATTCCTCCTGAAAGTGACTTTATTTTGTGGTCGGATTGATAGCCTACAGGTTGCACTAAAAATTCATTTTACTTGAACAGTGCAGTGTTAAACAATTTTAATAAATAGAGATTTGAACCTTACTGAAATTTGTTTTGTGTAAATTGTTAAAGGTCCCATGACATGGTGCTCTTTGGATGCTTTTATATAGACCTTAGTGGTCCTCTAACACTGTATTTGAAGTCTTTTTCCCGAAATTCAGCCTTGGAGCAGAATTACAGCCACTAGAGCCTTCCTTAGTATGCGCCATTTCTGTGTCTGTAGCTTTTGAGGAGGAGAGAGGGGGGGGCAAGTTGGAGGGTGGGACCAACTGCCATGCTTCGCTTGTTTTCAAGCCATGATGTCTCTCTCTCTCTCATGGGCGGGCCAAATTCTCAGGGCGGGCAAAGCAGAGAAAGGGGAGGTAACCTTCCTCCTTATGAGGTCATAAGGAGAAGATTCCAGATGGGTCCATCTGAGCTTTCATTTTCTCAAAGGCAGAGCAGGATACCCAGAGCTTGGTTTACATCTATCGCCATTTCTAGCCACTGAGGGACCATAGGCAGGCTCGGGGAACGCATATTAATGTTAAAAAACCTCATAAAGTGAAATTTTCATGCCATGGGACCTTTAATAATTGAGCAATGGGAAAATAATCGCTAATTGAAAAATGAATCGTTAGATTAATCGAACAATTAATTGTTAGATTAGTCGACTAATTAAAAAAATAATTGCTAGATTAATTGTTTAAAAAATAATCGTTTGGGACAGCCCTACTAGGGACAGTGTCCATGATATATTTCGGCTATGATTTCAACCCAGTACCATGACTGAACACTGCCGGCCGTTGTGACCAAAAAAACAGTACGGTAGTACAGTAAAAGTCCATCGGTCTTCTTGCATTACATGTAATAGGCCTATAACCGTTCACCGTTTTTATTACATTATAGGCAGATTATTACAATATCATTTTTATTAAATTACAATTTTTCCAAAAGCATGACTGAAATAAGCATGAACCATGCACAACACCTGTGTAAGTTGCCCAGTATCTACCCATTTTCAATAACTGACACACGACACACGTTAACAGGTTTTAGTGTTGGTGCTACAAGATGAATAATATAATATTGGTAATGTTTTTCTAAATTAAGTCTGCTCCCAGATAAAGAGAAGCAAAATTGGGTTACTTTATGTGGCCATTTATCATAACTGAGAGGAGTCAATAAATGTAATATCTATCTTAAATTTGTTAAAATCGAAATAAACATAACTTACCAAATATTTGCTGAGCTCATATCACCATCACCACAGGAAAATAGGATGCTCCATTAGGCTACAATTATTTCATTTGGTGATCTTGGCCCGCAAAAAGCCCCAAAGTCAAAGTGTCATTGATCACTGTACATCTAAAATTTGCAGTGACAGTACAGTGCAGTTTTGTATTCAGTACCAAGCTTACATAGTAGTATCCTGGGGGCTGAGACCTCAAAAAGATTCTGACAGAAAGTTCAGTGGTGTATGTGCAGCTGCAAATGTCCCTTTTGACTCCCATTTTGCCTCTTCTAAGCTATATCAGTCTTAACCTCCGATTTTCTTTCCCTCACATGACACACCTTCTCTCTATTTCTTTCTGTGTGTGTGTGTGTGTGCGCGCGCGTGTGTGTGCATATGTGTGTATTGGTCTCAGAGGAGTGAATTAACCCAGGGGTAAAGAGGCAGGGAAGAGCAGCTGGAGATCCACTCTCCCTTGGTTCCTGTCCCAATTAATTAGCATGGACATAGATGTATGCACGCACGCACGCACGCACGCATGCACGCACGCACGCACGCAGGCACACACACACACACACACACACACACACACACACACACACACACACACACACACACACACACACACGTAGTACATATAGACTATAGTATGGGGTAACTCTAGGATTCTTAAGTCCCAAACCTCTTGCAGCATCAGGACTGAAATTAAGCATGACATGCAACTGTAGTTGATGGTTTACTTAAAATAGCTGATTTTCTCCTTCTTTGAACACCAGATAAGTTGGGTTTAATGCAATAGTACAATTCATAATTCAAGTTGTTTGAGTCACCCTATTTGATACAGACCTTGGTTTTGCTGCTCAAATGATAGGTTGTACAGCCTTGATGTATTCATTTAAGAAATATCTCCAAAATATGGTCTTTTTATGCACTGCTGCCCTTAAGAAAGTTGTACATGATTTTATCAAATGTATCTCTGCCTAAAGCCCTATTCACACAGGACTTTCAGAGGTGGTCTGTGATCTCAATCCTGTGTGAATCTGTCATATCCGTAATTTGTCAAGTTAAAATTTCAATGCAAATTACCTACCATATTTTGCCAAACACAGAGGTTATGTGATTGCATTAGTGCCGTGCGAACAGACATCTCAGTGATTTGGGGTCTTTTTTCTGTCTCTTTCCCGGGCGAGAATTATGGACACTCTGTTGGCAATTATAAATTTGTAAATCACATGAGATACCTTGGTAATACTGTCCCATGTGAATAGGGCTTAAGACAGAGTTATCTCAACTGGTCCAAAGTGCAGCCTCAAGGTTTCACCATTTCAAGGAAACATTTCATTTGTCACTCCTATATTGGCCTCCTTTCACTGGCTACTGATTCATTTTAGAATCATTTTTAAAAAATGGATTACCCTCAAGGCAAAACTAGGCCTGTCCACAAGCCAGGCGTGTTATTTATAAAGGGTTAAAGGGACATATTACACCCTAAAGCTATAAGACAGCACATTTGTCCCACACAATGTACTGTATTAGGACCTAAAGATTACTCGATACATATTGGGAAACTGAGACAGAGAGAAAGTCAGAGATACTGTATGGCTTCATCACTACACACCAAACTGAATTATGTGTGAAATTCATCAAAAGTGGTAAGGCTGTCAAATGTGAAAAACTGATCTTTTTAAGTAACTCTGTTATGTGTTTGAGTGTGTGCAACCCACCCCTGAGCGGCTATCTAGTTTCCCTATCACTGCGAGCCATCCCCTCTAGTGATTCTCCTGGTGTTTTATAATTCAAATTTAATTATTAAATCCAATGACAGTTATGCATGTTGTATCATGAGAGTAGTACAAATAAGACCTGCTTTAGGGTATCTAGACTTCTTATTTATATCAAACTGATTGCATGAACATAAGCTCTGGAATATGTTTTCAAATGTCAAAGTATGTAAAGTGGCTTTAATTGATATTTTATAAAAATAATGTATTATATAGCATTATGCTATATCTCAGAACTCCATATTAAACCATTAATTAATCTAACAGCTTGGCTATAGACCCTAAAGGGTCAGTTAGAAAAAGGTATTTTTGTAAAAAAAATTGGCCCTTAAATTTTGAACAACAAAGCTTTATGCAAGAATTAATTTATGTGGTGGTGCAACCCATTTTAGTTAGCGATGCTTACATTTAAATGTTATTCAATGTGGAAATTGTCACTGCCTGGTAGCCAACATTAGAGTGAATGTGAAAATTGCTTGCAGGCAATTTCATGTAAGCCTGAAAACTCAAAAATAACAATGCTGTCGTGTAGTTGCATTACACAGATTGTCATTTAAAAATTAGCTTCTCCACACAAGCTCCACATTTTTTCATGAAGGAGCGTGGGTAGTCATTAGTAGGCTACCACTAACCCAGAGTCTGGCTCTTTAAGGGAGCATTTCCTACAGTACAAACCATGTTGGCACATGCTATCTGCAGCTAATAAGCATCATTTTCTTTTTGTATACCATTGAATTCTTACCACATCCCTTTGCTTTTTCCCCTGGCAGTTGCCAGTCTGTGTTACAGCACTGTCCTTAGTTTAGTTTTTCACAGCATCCTGGCAACCTTGCTGATGATGATGCTGGCATCAATGCTGTAAAAAGTAGACATATAGAGCAGAGAGGATCAATGAGGGATTTTCTTCTTAGACAGTTCTCCAGCAGGTAGACCTGACCAAGCTTTACTTGGGAGAGAGAAATTGTAACTGCAAAAGGCAAATATGAATAAGAATGTTACACTTAACGGGATATTGCAGATGAGGAACGACACAAGTTAATTTGAAGTTTTTGAATGAGAAGGGTTTTTAAAATCCATTATCTTAAAGTGCTCATATTATGCTCATTTTCAGGTTCATAATTGTATTTAGAAGTTATATCAGAATAGGTTTGCATGGTTTAATTTTCAAAAAACACTATATTTTTGTTGTACTTCACATTGCTGCAGCTCCTCTTTTCACCTTGTGTGTTGAGCTCTCTGTTTTAGCTACAGAGTGAGGCATCTCACTTCTGTTCTATCTTTGTTGGGAGTCGCACATGCGCAGTAGCTAGGTAAGCACTGCTAGCTAGACAGTTGCAGAGTATGAGGGCATGCCACGCTAGCAGCTAGGCGAGCATTATAACGTGTGTTACAAAGTGACACACGTTTGTCACGGAAGTAAAGGCTGAACTACAATAGAGCTGTTTGGAGCAGTTTGTGAACAGTGTTTTCAGTTGGAGATGGTAAGTACCTTTGGGGTGGACTTTGGTCTTTTTTTACTTTGTAAACCTATTGCATGCATAAAAAAAGATATATAACAATAAAGGAAAGGGAAAAAGCCAAAAAGCATAATATGAGCACTTTAAGACAGCATGTTTGAATACCCTATGCTTTTGCAGTAAATGTCTGTAGAGGATATTATTAATTTAGTCTGGGACATATAATATTCAGACTAAATTATTGGTATTGAATAAATGTGCAATTGTGTTAGACAGTCAAAGAATTTTAAACGTCTTACTTCTTTCTGTGGACAGCAAATGCATGTCCATTCACATAAACCTGCAAATACTTTTCAGTTTATGTGGTGGAAAGAATTGGCATTGGTGCAGAATTGCAGATGTCCCAAATTTCTATTTGGGCTAAATATAAGCTACCATCTGTCTGCATGTGATTGACAGCAGTCAGAGAGACATACATAACTACAGACTGAGCAAATAAATGTAAATGTAATACGAAAAACTAAAATTGAGGTGGATGAAAATGGAGAAATATATGTTGATCATTAACAGATGATGTGTGTAAGATTAGGTTGGAGTGGAGGATGGAATCAGGGTCATTAGACAGGCTCCTTGCAGCGATTTAAGGACAAAGGAGCCCTTAACCTTAGCTCAGCTCACTATATCAAAACACTGGCTAGTAAAAAGTCAGCCTCAGGGGCATATTACATTCTGATAGCCCTACATCAAAGTGTTACGCTCAGCTGTAGCTGCTTTGTCCATTAATTAGAGTTAAAATGGGAGGGCCACTATATGAAATATAGAGGTAGGCTGTCATTTTCGTTGGCCAATTGACTTTGGGATGCTGGTGGCAAAAGACTTACTGGATTTAAAATGTGAATGAGATGGAGCTCTTGGGCTCCGGCCCAGATAATGATAGTGTCATTTGGGGGGGGTTAGCCTTTCAGTTCAACTCAGCAGTACGTTGGTTAGATGGGAACCAAGCAGTCCATTATCTATTTAAAAAAAGACAGCAGCATCTTAATGGCGATATACCAGATATTGTTAATTTGTTTTTACCTTAGAAAGCAGGTATTTACCATTACTAAAACATTTTTGACACTTCTACTTTAACACAGCTGTCAGGCAGAGTAGAGCAGGGGACAGACAGTTACTCTGAACTAAAGAGAGAGTGGTGGAGTGTCAGTGTCATGCTGTGCACAGTGAACTACACAAGACTTTAACAGTCAGTAGACATGTTATACAGTATTCCCTACTGAAATGTCTCCCCCTATCCCCTTTTCCACATCATTTTCGGGACTCACCCAGAAAAGAGAGGGGTAAAAGCTCTTTTGTTTACAAAAAAGGTTGTATTTAGGTTTGGTAATTTATTTCTGCACTGTATCTATTTGAGAGTAAGAACACAAGTGATATAGTGATGGAGTACATTACTACCAAATGCATCATCATCACGAAACATAAAGGGTTTGTTGGAAAGAGCCAGAACTTTTAACCCAGAAGCAACTGTACTGTATGTACTGTGCTATAACAGGGGGCGAGATAACAGATGCTAGATGGAGACAAGCTGCAGCAAAAAAGGAACACACACTGCAGATGTTTTGTGGTGTTTTACATTAGTCTTGCCTGGCTTATTTAATTTTGCTGCGTTACTGTTTCTCACTGTTGTCTCACAAATCATTTTTGGTTTTGCTATTACTTCTGATATCTACAGCCCATCTACAAAGCACAGTAAAACCAATTTGCAGCGAAAGGTGCATATTTATGCACACACAGTGTCAGGCTGATAACACAAATTCATTATTTAACATGTTTATTTACTTTTATGTTATTATGAACATTTACAAATGTCCCTTTTAAGCAAGATTAAAGCTTAAATAATACAAACTAGTGTTAACCCCAGATATGAATCTTTTTGTCTGTGGAGCTGTCACTCTCTTAAAATATTGTTCCATTTATGTATTCAACGCCACACACGTCTGAATAAATGAGTTGAGAAATTGTATTTCTTGCACTGTGAGGCCTTCACAATGCAGATCACACCAGTGCAGTAAGTGGGCATGAATTTCCACCATTTAGAGCTGGCACACTGAGCAAAGCAGACTGCGCTGATTGAGCGTTTTACCTTTTCAACTGGAAGGAGCCGAGACAGTTTTGTGATGATTCTGTCAGTGCCAGCAGGGAAGTGTCTTGACTGGTCTCTGATCAGCTCAGAACTAGATTTACTCGCTAATAGCATTAAACAGTTTGAAAAACATCATAATATGCATTTGTCTAAAAGTAGTTTTTTTGGTCGGCAGTGTTCAGTCATGGCACTGTGTTGAAATCAAAGTTGAAATATATCATGGGTGCTGTCCCTAGGCTGCCTGCACTTGCAGCCCATTTTATTAATATATTTAATCTTGCAGCCCAACATTCTCTACATTAATGCAGCCCACTACAGAGTGCAGTCTTGTTATTATGACGTAATTATGTTTTGACTCCGACGGCAGCACCTTGCTCAAAAAACAGACCGTCACCTCGTACACTTTAGTCAGCGGGGCTTGTTAGAGGATGCGATCCGCGAGCAAAGGAAAGCTCTAGAAAGTGACGCTGACAGATGTGCTAAACTAAGGAACTTTTTCCATTAAAACCAGCGCACAGGTAAGCTAAGCTAATTTCGAGGACTGCAGGATGCTAGCGGTCGTGCAGAACATAATACAACGTTGCCTGCAAACCACTGTTCATGTTTATGAATCAAACTTTTTCTTGTAGCTCCTCAGCAACAGCCACTAGTCCAATTTGCTGCTAACAGTGACAATGAAGAGCTGAGCCGCTGCCCTGAGCCCAGAACTCCAGAGTAGGCAGGTAGGATTGCTCATTGAGTGAATATTATAAGATAAGTATGGTGTAGGCCTGCTCTACATAATAAAATGGCCTGAGATAATAATGCCAGGTGATCCAGCACTACATTAATGAAACTGACTTGACTTGATCAGAAAGCTTTGTTAAAAGGGGAGCTTGCTGAGAATTATGACAATTTTTAAAAGTTGATGTTTTGTCAGAAGCATAGCAGTGTGAAAGGGATAGCTGCTGTCAGTGTGGAAGGCATATCTACTGTAAGCTGATGCACCACAGTGTGTAAACCAGCAAACATGATCAGATTAGTTACAATACAACCAATTTCTATCCCCAAATGTTGCTAGTTACCCATAATGCCTTTTTATCCTCGAAAGTAGGATAGTGAATATAATATACGAAGTCCACGGAATAGGATGAAAGTAATATAAAATATTACACAAAGTAAAAAATAGATGATGGCGTCATTAGAAAGTGCAATACATTTTATTTTATTCTTTATGTCATTTTAATTAAATTTGTATTTATTCTTTTATTTTATTTTAAGGTTTGGATATCTGTTAACATTTACTTGCACAGAAAATAGATTCTGATATTGTTGAACACTATTGTGTTGTTGTAAAGATGTTAACTGATACTTAACTAATACATCTACATTGTGAAACAACACTTACTATGTTTGCACTGAATCGGAAATTATGAACTTGCCATAATACGCCATTGTCTTGCTGTTATAACCACCAACGGACAATAGTTTCTGCAATTATTTCCCACAAGTGTTAAAGACCACTTTCAAATCCAGTCGTACAGTAGCGCAAAAAGAGTGTCACACACTTCACCAAGATCTCAGGTGAGCTCATCAAGTCACACAATATTTTCCTGATGAAGCTGTCATACCGCAGATGGCTGACAGCCACTTTACCCATGACATCTACCCAGCAGGGATATGTGCGGATTAAAAATGACATTAACAAGAGCCATCAAGGGGCATTTGTCAGATGGAGCAATAGTGTTTTGCAAATTGCAAAATCTTGCGATGCCATTGCTGCTTTGTCATCATTCTGAATGCCACCTTAATGGAGCACAGAGGCTAAAGCAATTAACTGTAAGATATTGTCTTTTATTGGAGATTAAATCAAACAATTGTAGTTGAATGGCTGCAAGATGGTCCCAGGTTCATGACATACGAAGACAAAGGCAAATCTGACACCTTTGCTCTTAGATGAATCAATGGATTGGTTGAATACATTTTAATGAAAAGCAGTTCTCCATTTCTAATTTAGGAGAGCTTGTCCCACAGGAGTTCTGCCTGTATAATAGCTAAGAATACAAGGAATACGAGGAGCCATCCAATCCTAATTAAATCCTTTTGCAGCTGAGTCCTCAAATAAATACATGCACAGACACACATACACAGGCAGCCATGCACATACAGGCACACAAACAAATGCAGAAAATGCCAGGGCTGAATGCCGTGATGGCACACATCTACAAGGACAAAACATTTGAACAAGGGCACATGGCTAGCTCACCTGGTAGAGCAGACGCTCCTATATAGAGGTCTACTCCTTGACGCAGCAGCCACAGATTCGACTCAGACCTGTGGCCCTTTGCTGCATGTCATTCCCCCTCTCTCTCCCCTTTCATGTCTTCAGCTGTCCTATATGAATAAAAGCCTAAAATGCCCAAAAAATAATCTTTAAAAAACACAATTTTTCTGTCTTAAATTTAACATGTTTTAAGTAAATGTCTGTACGCTTAATATGAAGCTACCACCAGCAGCAGGTTATAGCTTATAGGCTCATTATAACTTATCCATGCATAAAGACAGAAGGGTTGGTCCTTTCTCTGAACAAAAACGACATACCAGCTCCTCTAAAGCTTACTAATAACACGCTATACAGCGTTATATATATAAAAAATGATACACTGTAGCTGTTTCCTGTCTTCGTGATAAGCTAACTGGCTGCTGGCTGTAGCATCATTTTTTACCGTACACAACATAAAAGTAACATCAATCTTCTTATCTATTGGCAAGACAGCATATGCCCAAAAATTGGTATTTATTGGAAAACATTCTTTAATTCAGACTGCGCCTTTGTCTCATCAACTCTAAAGGTGTCAATCAAAATGGCAACATATTATGATATCCTAAGAGCCACAAGCTGATTGTATAGCCCATCAAGATGTTAGCAGCATGCTAATAAATGGTAAATCAGTCAACTGAAGGATTCACTAAACATTATTCATCATCTCCTGAGAGCAATCATGAGATTGCTATCATGGGATTTTTGCTTGATTAGGTGGTGTAGAGTGTGGGCACAGGGTATATAAGGGATTAGGTTTCATTATGCAACAAATGTGAAAATTTGGACCGCATGACTTGATGGGACACATACGACCATCTGCTGAGCCACCATATGACCCTTGAGAAGTTCTAAGGACTTTTTAACATAACATTGTATCTATCTCATTTGATGTTCAGGATAACAAATTGCACTGCAATCAGCTCTAAAGATTTCCGGAGTTTTCAGAAAGAAGGAAAAGAACAGAGACGTAAAATGTGATCAGCTTTGACCCAGCTGGACCATATATAATATATATACACTCTTAATGTGATTAGAACCAAGATTGAGGTAATAAGCATTCTTCGGAGTAACTGAAAAACTGATTAACTAGGTTTAGCAAAATAAGTATGTTAGTTACGTAATGTAGCGCAATGTAGTTACATACGTAACTTAACTTACAAGTTAACTTGTGTATGTAAAGTCCTGTATTTGTTTGACCCATCCATCCACCCCGACCTATCGTTCTTTACACTCTGTCACCTGAATTCCTTCTTTGCTCCGATCATAATTACTACAGCCACTAGAGGTCGCCGCCACTAATGTAAATAGGTCGTAGTTAACTGCTTATACAAACAACCTATGTGTTTTTTTTGGGGAGGAGAGTCTCGGTTTTACATCAAAGTTAGAACAAAAACGCCAAAGAATGTCACACATTGTCCGTCACTTCAACTTACTTCATGATCCTCAGACATTCATTAGGCAAAACCAAGGTTTTTAAGGAAAAAGATGTGTGGATTATTTACTTGTCTGACAGTGTTATAGGAATACAACACAACAAAATAGATATCATACCCTTTTTTTTTTTTTTTTTTTTTTTTTTTAAAATATAATCAATCCTGGAATTTTTATATTTGATTCTTTCCAAGTTTCCTTTTTGTCAGACTAATCCAACTGCTTACAGAGTATTGGTGTCAGAGGTCTAAACGCTTAGTACTGAAAATAGCTTCCATTGATTTTAAGGAATACTGTGAGCTCCTCTTAATTAGAAACAGTGAACAACTCTTCCTTTCTTCCCTTGACTAACATTTCATAATTTCAAGCTTTTGTGGATGATTTTGAAGATATTGGTGATTTTGTTTTAGGGATTTTGTTTTTGTAAGTAAGTAAGTAAGTAAGTAAGTAAAGTGTATGCATATAGCACTTTTCACAGATAAAAATCACAGTGCTTCACAATAAAGTGAAATACAATAAATAAAAGACATAAGAATACGAAGGAAAACAAAGGTACATAAAATCAGACAGCCATAAAAGCCCTTGTCTAACTAAAAACCTGTTTGAATAGCAAAGTCTTCCACTGCTTTTTAAAAGAATCAACATAATTTGAACACTGTAAAGAGAGGGACAGTGCATTCCACAGCCTTGGTGCCACTGGCAGAAATGATCGATCCCCTCTGGTTTTAAAATGAGTGCGGGGGACAAAATGTGATGCTGTATCAGGTCAGATATATAAGGAGCTTGTCTGTGCAAGGCTCTAAAAGTAAGGACCAGAACTTTAAAATGAATACTAAAATGAACTGGTTACCACTGAAGTGATGCTAAAACAGGTGTGATGTGCGCCCTATTCCTTGTGTGAGTTAAAAGCCTCGCGGCGGAGTTTTGTCCTTGCTTGTTTGCACTTATTGTTTAGCCTAGAAAGCTAGTAGCAATTCTCTGATGGAAAATTGTTCTAAAAATAACTTTAATGATTTTTAGATCGATCAATCAATCAATCAATCAATCAAATTTATTTAAAGTCTAAAATCACCATTAGACATGGTCTCAATGCACTTTAAAATGAAAGGAACAGAAATAACAAGACAGCAACTAAACAGTTGAACAGCATACCAGCAACATAAGACAATAAGTGAAAAGGTTTGTTTGTGAAGGACTCCAAAATGATTGGTGTGTTGGATGAAATAAGATGAAATTTCAAACAAGATGAAATGTCCACAGTGAGTGAACAGTGAGACTGCCAGGAGACAGGAAAACCAGCCTGATCTGGATCATGGAATCAGCATAAAAAGGTACGTGAGTGCAAGTATGATTCACCAGGACAGTCAGCACAGTTCTGACAGGGGACACATTTCTTTTCTCCATCTGAGAGAGCACAGTTATGCAATAGTTTTGTTTCTCTGGGGGCTTAGGGTCAAATTGAAATGCACTTAAACAACTAATAAACGTGAGAACTCCCCTCACCATTCACACCCATATCAATGTGAACAAACCTTATGTTATGTAACTCAATGAGCGTTTTAACAATGGGATCACAATAGAGTGAAGAAAAAATTAGAAGCTGGAAAAAAAAGGGATTTGGGGTAAAGATTATGGACTTGGCAGAGCGCTTGGTGGAGGCTGTCAGATATGCTTTCCAGAAGCTAGGTGCTCATTAGCATACTTCATTTGTCTAATTATAGTCCTAATCCAATGCTAAAGGGCAAACAAACAAATCACAGTCTGTGTGGGAGGCATATTTCTAATTCTTCACCCTTGAAATATTTTTATCATGACAACAACATGCACGCATCTGTATAAAAATCATCAAACGGACTGCCTCTGATGCTTGACATACAGTTTATGACCCTTTTGGAAACGTTTACTATGCTGTTTGGGACGAGCACACTGCAAATGACTGCAGGCTGCAGTGATGCCAGGGGAATCTGTTAAAAGGTCACAGGCAAAACAACTAGCTTGGCTGGAGGAAGGACATGCATGTGACAAGGAAGCACGTGTTGAAGATGCATAAAGCTTCTGGGACTTCAAGAGTCTTTGAGACCCATCGGCTTAGTTTGCATAAAGGAAGCGAGATAGCATTTCCATCAGAGGCGCACTCTGAGTGGCCTGCTGTGAATGCATATGAAACAGCAGCAATGTATGTGTAGTGCTGTATAAGCTTGATGTGATTATAGTATGACTCATAAAGGACGGCTGACTTATGCATGAAGAATTATAGCACAAAGCAGCTCACAGATGCATGCAAATGGCAGGACCCAAAGGAGACAATAGGCCTGGAAAATGAAAATGCTTCAATTCAGTACAATTCAACACAGCACAGTATATTTATACATATTTGATATTTCTCTCAAAACCCAAACAACCGACAGATGTTGAAGTGAGGCAATGTTCGTACTGTACTGTACGATATGATTTGGAGGTATGAGTAATAACTGAGCATGTCTTTTAAGAGGCAAGGATTTGGCTGGCAGTGGACTCACTCTGTCAGCTGGTAGAGTGCTGTATTGGGTAATAGACTTTAAGAAAAAGCATCAAATAGGTGATATTTTGGAGCTTGTGGAGGAATTGAAAATTTTGTTTCAATCTTTCCCGTTTTCAGAGGCACAGGAGGGCTCTAGTAAATTTAATTTTATGCATATAACATATGGAATTGCAGTTAGCTGTCTTTTGATCCATTGTTTTAGACCCTGTGACTGACCCACTTGTGATACTTTGGGTCAGTTCAAAGTCTCTCAAAAGCAGCATCATGATACATTTTAAATTACCTATTGATTTCTATTGATGGATTTCACAATTTGCGTCCATGCATGTGTGTGTGCTGCGATGATCATCCACAGGCAGGTGAGAACCGGACAGCTCTCTTTCCTGTTCTAGTATTGTTTTGGTGCGTAGGAGGGAGAGGAGCATGAGGGTTACCTACTCAATACGCAAGAGAGATGGTTAGAAAAAGAGAGAGATAGGGAGAGAGAAAAGAAAGGATAAATATAGAGAGTAGACTTATCTCTGCATGAGGTAATTTGATTTACCACAGCTGCCTTTAACAGACAAACTGGTAAACTGCACAGTATGCAGTGAAATAAGTCATTTTATTTTCCGTTATTATATAACATATTCTCTATTAAGGCACATCTAATCATTTATACTGTATCTCATGTGATTTCTGCCAATAAACCCACAGTTTGTTTTTCTGCAACTACAACATTATACACTACCCTCACTGCAGGGAATAATGAAAACATAAAAAAACTCTACATCATTTAATTTGTATGTTTTTTACAGAAAAATGAGGCTGCTTTCTGGGGTAAACCCTTAAAGCGTCTAAAGCCATTTATCTATCCTTATTAGCTGCTCTTTTTTTGCATTTCTCTCAACATACAGAAAAGGCATCTTTCCTGAATGGCAGACACTATTGCAAAGTGCTTCTTGGTAACAGAGCTCCCAGACAAAGCTAATCGATGCTTTCATTTGGAGCCATTGTGTGGAACTATTGATTAATCTCTATCATTGATGTGGGATCTCTCACATCTCACAGACTTCACTTGCTTTCTCCTACACATTCAAAAGGTTCTCAAGAGGGCTTAAATCCATCATCAGTTCAAAAGTGCGCTTCAGTTCCAGCCTATTTTTTTCCTACTTACCAGTGCAATATTTGGATAAGAGGCAGAAAAATGTTTCATGTCATAACTGGCTGTAAAATATTCCAGAAAGTGGGAAGTAGTAAAACAGTGGCATTAGGATGGTGCAGTTCTTCTGCCAAAACCTACCTCTTTAAACTTCTAAGATAGGTTAAAATCTAGTTAGGCTGTAGAAAGGGAAAAAGTCCTCCCCCATTTACGTTCTGGATGTTGTTTTTTCTCCACTTACTCCCCATGCTTCTCCTCAAAACCTCCAGACTCCCATTGTTTGTCTAATCAACCAAAAGCAAAGCAAAGTAAACACTAAAAAGCAAGCAAACCTCAACCAAAATCTCTCTGTTTTTTTTCAAAATCCCAAGTACCACAGCATCCAACGTTTGCTGCATTGCTCTGTGCTGTGCCATGATGATGAGTCAGTAAACTTCTAAAGTGCCTGTGGATTACAAACTCCTCTCTTCACTACCAGCTCTAAATTCTGTTCATGTTTCACTGCAGTATTCTTGTAGAAAGTATGGCTGACTATGATGCTAAAAGGTCAGTGTTAATCCAACCCTGTTGGCTTGTAAAATTTTAAATTAGACCTGGGGTGACAGAGTTTTCTCACAGAGCATTAAACAATTACATCCACAGAAGTTTCTGACATGAAGGGAAGCAAATTATTTAATTTCCCTTATACTTCCTTTTTGGGTGAGCTTTTTGCCTTGGCGACTGTTAGACAGTAGCGAACCGTGGGGTCTGACACTGGGCCTTCAACGTTTTTTTGGGGTACTTTTTAAAGATATGAACACACTGCACAACATGCTCCGACACACAGCTCCAATGCGCTCCAAAAATCCCAAATCCACTGGATGTCTTTTTCCATACTTAGAATAGAAATAACAATAAAAGCAATGCAAAATATGATAAATCAGGGAGCTTACCTTATTTGGCTAACATTACTTAGATATATAATATAAAATCCAAAGTCTTAAAAGGTCTTTCAACCCTTTTCCCCTTTTCCGTTAAATCCAGTGCTGGACTTTGTCTTCCATTTCGGATTATCGATCACTTATCTTTGAAAGAATGCCCTAAAAAAGGCAATGCTATTAAGCTAGCCACAATGCAGTTGTCCTCCATAGTACGTCATTCTAACTTCGCACTCACTGACCCTAGCTTAATGTCAGCGGCCTTCTGGAAGGCATAGGGCGATGTTTTTTGTCCCACCCACTACAATAGTGAAATGTGATTGACTGATTCACCCTTCACTTACTAAATTAACACACAAGCTCTGGACTTCTGACTTCTGTCATGAAGTCCTAACCAATGAGTGAGCGAGCAGTAACCTTTTTTTTTTTACCTAGAGACAATAACAACTAAATCTGATTGGACAACCCTGTTTAAAGGGGTGATAGAATGCAAAACCGAGTTTACCTTGTCATATTTGAATTACGACAGTTTGGTGGGTAAAAAGGACATACAGAGAACCTCAAAGTCCCATTGACACCTCTTTCCTATGCAAATCTCACAATTTGAAACTGCTGCTGAAAACGGGCGAATCTCAACAAATAGTTGAAGTCAACTGGGTGGTTGTACCTTATTTGGTTCTACCTGGTACCTTTGTCACGCCCTAAAATTTACATAGGCCACTGATCTGGGACCAGTTTGTCTTGTGTATCTAGGTCACGCAGATCTCAGAAATGTTATACATTGTTCACAGAGTCGGCGCCAGAGCAGATCTACTGGAGGGGCATTGGGTCATCAGAGGGGGGGCACTGCCGTTTGAGAAATTTCTACACAGTGGCGACATAGCCCAACACAGCAGAAATGTTGATCAAAAACAAAATACGTTTTTCTTTATTATTAATTATTATTTCATTAGTAAATTTCTTTTTTTTTTTTTGTTAATTTCCATATCATGCCACCACATAGCAGATCTATCTAACTTTACTTACTCCACTTAATTGGGAACGCACCGTGCGCAGAAGAGAGACAAAGAGAGTGGCAGATTCCAGCTGGCTTGTCATTGTGTATCTCCTTTTTAATATAAGAAGCTTTTAAAAGGAAATCATGAAAGCAACAAAAACAAGGCTATAGGAGTTTGCAGTTATCAGATTATATCAGATTGGATTGCTCTTTAACAAAGGCTGCAATCAATGTGATTTGGAACATAGACAAAAATATAGTCTCCTACTTTGCCTTTGTAGAATGGAATCGGTGAGTCTTCCATAATTCGTGTTCCAAGCATTTAGCTACATGAAGCCGAAGGGCCAGGTCGGCTCTCAGCGACCGTGGCTGTGCTGGTGGTGGTGGCCGGATTGTCAGAGTCTGCTGCTGGAAGAGGTTGGAGAGGAGGAGGTCTAAGCCATTTTCGTAAATCCATTTTTTGTCGATAATTAGGCTACCTGCCTATGTGGACGGACAAACTGTTATTTCTATTCTTTTTGATTCCAACCAACAACTTGAAATGGATTCTGCGCGCTGCAGCTCAACCAGTGTCGGGGCTATGGTGGGGCATTCGAGGGCCGCTGAGTAAACTTGAGCATTGACCAAGCCTAGTAACCTGCTATGCTGCACATGCACAACTAAAATGATGCGTTCTCCCCGTTAATTTAATTTTTTTAAATTTAAGTTACAGTTTGCACATTTAATATTAAAATAATAACTAAAAGGGATATTTTTTTGCCACGCCATGGCCTGTGGTAGGAGGGGCATCAATGACCGCTAAGGGGGGCACGGCCCTCAAATGCCCCACCATAGCGCAGACACAATTTGTTCGACTGCTATTTCATTACTAAATTCACTTTTGAGACTTTTTTATATGAGAAATCAAATATGCAGAGCTCAAATATGGGCCGTTTTGCGAAAATTGATGGCTAATTGCAAATTTTGTCCGACTGTGTGTCGGAGTTCAGGAGCTCCGCAGTCTAACGTGACAGCGTCCGGTGCTGCCTGGGTTGCTACCTCACCGCCCGGCCTGTCCTATTTCCAGGCCCTGCTGTGAGTTTCAACATAAATTTAGTATATTTACACTTTGAATTTCATAATAACATTTATGTCACAGCTACCCTAAGATCTTACAAAGCTAACAGTTTTTTCCAATTTCAATTTAATGCATTTTTGGGAATTTGAGAGGTCACGTTATGAACTCCGACACACAGTCGGACAAAATTTGCAATTAGCCATCAATTTTCATAAAACGGCACATATTTGACCTCTACATAGTTTATTTATCGCATAAAAAAGTCTCAGAAGTGAATTTAGTAATGAAATAGCAGACGAACAATGTATAAAATGTCTGTGCTGTGTGTGTGTGTGTGTGTGTGTGTGTGTGTGGTGGTGGCGGCGGGGGGGGGTTGATGGGGTGGGCGCAGAGGAGAGTGGTGTGTGTGTGTGTGTTTGTGTGT
Source organism: Sander lucioperca (assembly GCF_008315115.2). NCBI lineage: Eukaryota > Metazoa > Chordata > Actinopteri > Perciformes > Percidae > Sander > Sander lucioperca. The sequence continues at coordinate 29,968,660 of NC_050180.1, read as the reverse complement.
GTGGCAGAAAACCAGTCATTTCAATCAGGCCTATTTTACAGGGTTGCATTAGGGCCCATAGAACAGCACCCGGGCCATTTTCAGCCCAACCAATGTTACCCTATTAGGAGACCTTAAGGAACAGTGTGAAATACCCTATATAATCATTCTATCACCCCTTTAAGATTTTAGGATAGTAACACTGTCATTTCTGAAGCAAATTTGAAAACAAAAAAATCAAGCTCAAATTAGAATTAAAACAGGAAAATATCATTAATTGAAATATGTTAAATATGACATTTAATTGCTGACATGTTGGGCCTTCCCTGAAGTCCTAGATGTCCCTAAGGGTTCCCCTCTGCTGTTAAAATAATAGTTCTAGATTTTGGGAAATTCACTTCTTCGCCTTCTTGTCTCATACTGTTAAACTGTTCATGAAGTTGGACAACATGTCTCCATTTCCTCCCACTGTACAAAAATTAAGCCAAAACAGATACAGGTGCTGCCATTTTGAGCTAGTGACGTTGTTTGGAGCCAGAGTTTGCCCAGTTGTGATCAGGGTTGGAGCCGTGGTATCGAGGTCCTGCACAAACATCCGCTGGACAAAATTGCATGTCAATCACAGCTGTCAATATTAAAGTTACACCACCTTTGTATGACAAGTAAAACCAAACTCATCAGGAAAATTAACACTTGAACATACATCAGCGTGATAAGAACTACCTAAAATGACAGAAACCATCTTTGGGAATCATTTATTTTACGTGTACTAATTTTCGATTGATCAATTTTGGTTGAGATGTTTTAGCTTTACTTTTGGGGAGCTGTGTCATCCATATTTATATACAGTCTATGATGCTGATTATTAAGCTATGGTCACAGCTGGATGGGTTAGCTTAGCATAAACACTGAAAACGGGGGAAACAGCTAGCCTGACTCCCTGAAAAACAGCAAATTATCATTTGCACACTTTGGTTTTTGTATGGATTAAACAAAAAAAATATAACATGTTAATTATTGAGCTTTAAAAGTGCTGGTATGGGCAGAATTTGTTACCGTCAAACAGAACCAATCGAGCTGTTTCCAGTCTTCATGCTAATAAGCTAGCCAGCTGATGGTTGTAGCTTTATGTTTAGTAGTCTACTGTACAGACATGAGAGTGATATCAATCGTCTCTGCGATATCTGCTGGGAGGGTATTCCAGAGGGATGGGGCTCTGTCTCCGAAGGTACAGAGTCTGGTGTGGGGAATGGAGAGCAGGCCAGCGTCTGAGGACTGCAGGTTTCGGGGTGGGGTGAATGGATGGAGGAGGTCGGAGAGGTACAGTGTGGCCAGGGCATGGAGGGATTTGTAGGTTAGAAGGAGGATTTTATATTTTATGTAGGACTTAATTGGGAGCCGGTGAAGGTGGATGAGGGTTGGGGTGATGTCATAGGCGGCGCTAGGCCATTTTTAGGGGTGCTGAAGCAGGGGCGCTGTTTTGTGGCTCATCATTAAAGTTGGTCTTCTCAGATTTATTGATGTCTTACTTATCATATAATGTAGTTGTTGTATTAGAGTAAATGCTTTTATTATCAGGCCCAGGCTCTCAAGAAAAAGAGATGTTGGATTTTCCCCATCTGGTTCAGAGGCATTATTAGATTAGATTATTCATCATTTAGCTGTATAACCATATCAGTTTCTATCAATGATGTAAATGAAAAAGTTGAAAATGAACAGCAGAAAAAAACATGAATAATCCTGTCTAAAAATATGTCAAGGCTTATTTTACCAGTTCAAGGTATGTGCAGGGGCATAGCTCAAAATTCTGGGCCCTGTAGAAAGGCATTTTCTATGTGCCCCTCCATGCATCCAACAGCTATTCATTCTAGCATATGTTTGGGCCCTCCTCACATGAGGGCCCTGGGTACTCAGTCCGCTTTCCCCAGTCCGACGCCCCTGGGTATGTGTTGCCATCTTTTTTCACAGCAGATGCCTTGTATTTGTTGATAGTTTGTCATAATTGCATGTCTCAATCTGTCTATTTATTTCCCCATAACTCACCAGAAGTCATGATTTAAGGGTTTAAAAAAAAAAAAATCATATGGGGGCATGCCCCCAGACCTCCCTAGCTTAACTGCTATCAACTGCTCATTAGGGGCTGAGCCCCCCCAAAGGTCAGATCCTAGAATCGCCCCTGCTGCCAGGTCTTGGTGTGGATGAGGACCCCAGACAGGATTCAATTGCAGTAGTCCAAACGAGAGGTTATAAAAGCATGAATGATGGTTTCTGCCATAGAGTATATATATATATATATATATATATATATATATATATATATATATATATATATATATATATATATACACACACACTCTGTGGCAGATATATATATATATATATATATATATATATATATATATATATATACTCACCTAAAGGATTATTAGGAACACGTGTTAAATTTCTCATTAATGCAATTATCTAATCAACCAATCACATGGCAGCTGCTTCAATGCATTTAGGGGTGTGGTCCTGATCAAGATCTCCTGAACTCCAAACTCAAACTGAATGTCAGAATGGGAAAGAAAGGTGATCTAAGCAACTTTGAGCGTGGCATGGTTGTTGGTGCCAGACGGGCTGGTCTGAGTATTTCACAATCTACTCAGTTACTGGAATTTTCATGCACAACCATTTCTAGGGTTTACAAAGAATGGTCTGAAAAAGGAAAAACAGTCCTGTGGGCGAAAATGCGTTGTTGATGCTAGAGGTCCGAGGAGAATGGGCCGACTGATTCAAGCTGATAGAAGATCAACTTTGACTCAAATAACCACTCATTACAACCAAGGTATGCAGCAAAGCATTTGTGAAGCCACAACACGCACAACCTTGAGGCGGATGGGCTACACCAGCAGAAGACCCCATCGGGTACCACTCATTTTCACTAAAAATAGGAAAATGAGGCTACAATTTGCACGAGCTCACCAAAATTGGACAGTTGAAGACTGGAAAAATGTTGCTTGGTCTGATGAGTCTCGATTTCTGTTGAGACATTCAGATGGTAGAGTCAGAATTTGGCGTAAACAGAATGAGAACATGGATCCGTCATGCCTTGTTACCACTGGGCAGGCTGGTGGTGGTGGTGTAATGGTGTGGGGGATGCTATCCTATCAATGTGGGCCAACATTTCAAAAAAATGCTTCCAGCACCTTGTTGAATCAATGCCACAAAGAATTAAGGCAGTTGTGAAGGTGAAAGGGGGTCAAACACGGTATTAGTATGGTGTTCCTAATAATCCTTTAGGTGAGTATATATATATATATATATATGTATATATATATATATATATATATATATATATATATATATATATATATATATATATACAGTATATACAGCAGACATCAACGCCTCCACTGATATCCTCCATGGGCTCCTAAATGACATCTAAGAAAAAGAGGCGATTCCCAATGAGTGGAAGGAGGGGATAATTGTCACATTCCCCAAGAAAGGAAACCTCAGCGAATGTAAAAACTGGAGAGGGATCATGCTCCTCTCAGTCCCCAGCAAAATTCTCTGCCGAATAATCCTAGACAGAATACAAGAACCACTAGACAAGATTTTCAGGAGAGAACAAGCAGGTTTCCGGAAAAACAACTCCTGTACTTTTGCAACACAAAAGTGCATTGAATGGCAGTCATCACTATTCATAAACTTTGTCGACTTTGAAAAGGCTTTTGACAGTCTAGACAGAAACATTCTGTGGAAGCTGCTCCGACATTATGGAATACCCATACAACTGGTCAACATCATTAAATGCATGTATGATGGATTCACAGGTCAAGTCAACTCAAATGGTAAGCTCTCGGACGCCCTATTTATAAAATCAGGAGTACGTCAAGGCTGCCTACTATCCCCCCTCCTCTTCCTCATCACCATCGACTGGACAATGAAAATGTCAGTGGATGGTCAAAGGATAGGACTACAGTGGAACCCTTTTGAGCAACTGGAAGATCTCGATTTTGCTGATGACCTGGCTCTGATTTCATGAACACATACACACATCCAACGCAAGACCACCAGATTGCATGAACAGATAGGCCTCAGGATAAACGTTGGGAAGACCAAGGTCATGAGGCTCAACACCAAAACCCACCAACCTATCACAATCGAGGAATCCCTGGAAGATGTGGTTGAGTTTGTATACCTGGGAAGCAACATCAGCACAACTGGAGGAGCTGATAAAGATGTCGAGCTGTGCATCAGCAAAGCAAGACATGCCTTTAGAACACTCCGACCTGTATGGCTCTCTTCCCAGCTCTCTAGAAACACCACAATCAGAATCTTCAATACAAACGTAAAATCTGTCCTTCTATATGGCTGTGAAACCTGGAAAACAACCAAATCAATCATCAATAAACTACAAGTGTTCATTAACAACTGTCTCAGATACATACAGAGGATTTGGTGGCCCAACAAGATATCACATGTCGACCTGTAGAGACACATGAACCAGGAGCAAATCCACATTGAAATCAAATCCAGAAAGTGGGGATGGATCGGTCATACACTTAGGAAGGATCCGAGGAACATAGCAAGACAAGCTCTGGACTATAATCCCCAAGGCAAGAGGAAGCTAGGGAGACCTAAATCCAACTGGAGGTGGTCCACGCTTGATGAACTGACCAAGACGGGGACCTCCTGGCAAGAAGTAAAGACCTTAGCGCAGAGGAGAGTGAGGTGGAGATCCATGGTAAGAGTTCGGCAAGGCAGAGTTCGGCAACAGGTAATCAGTAGCAAGGACAAACAAAGCAGGTAAGAGGCAGTGGAGCAGAACTAGGGACAGGTTGTAGTCAGGAACGAAGGCTGGAAGGCTGAGACTGCGTAGAAGTATATTATTATTGGACAGAGAGAGACTGAGGAAAGAAGTTTGGCATATATGCAGGGGAGCTAATGAGGGAATGGGGAACAGGTGTGTGCTGGTGAGTGAGGTAATCACGTGACTGGGAATGGCGGGAACACACTGCGGGCAACTGTGACTGTGGGGAATTGCAGGCATCTGAAATTACATGAAAGGTTAATAAGGTTTAGAAAAACAGGAAAATGATAAAATCAGCCTGTTCTCATAAACCATTTGTTCAAAAAGCTACGAAAAGTAATTCGTAAGCATTCCACGTTTTTTTTTTCTGTATCGACCACATTAATGCCCGCTGTATAAGAACGCGGCTGGCTGCGTGGGGGAAGAGGTCGTGGTGGATGGGTGGGCGTTAACATACAGGATTTACAAGCCAGAGAGCGGAGTTCACTTCCCTAAACTAAATCCTTTCAAGAAAATGGAAAATGCATTCTTTCAGGAAATGCATGGTTCTTCGGAGTGTTTTAATCCAAACTACGATACTACGATCTCAACTGGTCGTTTTGGTGCCTAATCTTAACTTTCTTCGCGGCAAAACGCTCGTATTTTGTGGACTAAATTTAACTGTAATATCCGCCGAAACGACCGGCAGTTCGCGGCGCTTTTTACCAGGCTCAAAGTCATCTATTTTCGGGTAACTGAACCACCAACTACTGCTGATATAACGGAGGTCTGTAGCTGGCGTCACGAAGCTCTGTAGCGGCTTAAACAACTAGAACAGCTGCTCGCCGTCTTGGAGCTAGTAGCCAGCCGGCGTCTGCGGTCTCCTAATTTCGTAGGATATCATACGTTTTGGTGTGTACACATTTTCGTACGATATCATACATTCATGAGAATGCGCTAATAAAATATATGCAAAAATTACTAAACAGAGGTAGGCATTGTGACAATATTCTTGTGCTGTCAGTGTTGCCTGCTTGTGCTTCTCAGCAGGAGAAGCTCAGCCAGCTTAATTTGAAGCCACAGCCACTCTGCAGCCATAGAAATTCTCATCAAAGGCAGCCATCCTCCAAACATCAAAGGGCAGACCTCTCTCTCCTGGCTGGGAAAAGGCAAAGGTTTCTCTCTGTGTGTCTGTGCATGTATCTGCCTGCTCCATTCAAAACTTCGGAAAAAAAGATGCTTTATTCCTTTTCCTATTTCCTATTAGTATTCCTTTTATACAGGACCAAACAAACTTGTCTGGCAGTGCAAATGTTTGTTTTTTTCTACTTCTAGCCACTATGTGCGAAGTTTATGTGTTCACATATGAAAAGACAGTCTTAAGAATTGTGTGGTTAGGCTGTTTGTTGTGTTTACAATATGGCTGTATGGTAGCATGCAATGTTTCTGCTCTAAAGAAATGTGAATGTATGAGTAGCTCTTATATGGGGTATTGTTTTCCCCGAATTTCAGACATTCCTGAAAATATTTTCCCCACAGATTAAGTGCTTAAAACTGTTTTAATTGACCTGCTTCAAACTAATTTTTTCCATGAACAAGCAGCAGACTGAAATATGTCCCCTTCTTGTGATTGGTTCACTTGCTCGGTGTGAAGCTATTACATAAGGTTTTGTAACATGTTCAGTGCCAGATCCTGGAGGCTTACGCCTTTTGTGCAAAGGAAGATTCCCAGTAAAACCACCAGGTCTTATGGGGTGCGACATAGAGCTGCACATGAATATGAATGTGCAAAAGAGTCTTCAACCTACAGTTTGCACCAGTTCCTTACAAGTGCACACAGAAAATTAAATTACAAGTTTCAAAAAGAAAAAAAGAAACAAATGACATAAAGCCTTCTTTTGTAACTGTGGGAGCTGTAAGGAAATAAAGACAAGGGAGCCATTACAGTACCATGTAATAAGATATTTGAATGCTTAATAAGATATAATTGCATCAGGGAGACACGGTTGCTAAAGAGGGGACAATGGGGTTAGCTCTCTTGCCTTTTCATCTTTGGATGTTGCTCTGGATCATGGAAAAAAATCACCAGGCAACCCATGGAAAAATGTGAAACATACTGTAAAATAACCAATGCCCTGTTGCATTGTGTCTGTGTGGGAGTTGTTTAAGCAGAATAATGGGAGTCCAAGGATGGAGCAACACTATGGAAAGAGCTTACACTGTGACTGTGTTGTACCAGAGTAAAATTCCTCCCACATGCTTTTTTGTCTGTGACTATAATTCTCTTTCTTGTGCAGGATGTTTTATTCTGACTACACAGTTGTTAACGACCTATAGTGCTTCCTTCTTCATTACAAGCATGCATTATTTAAATTAGAAGGGAAGCGCATCAGCTAACCATGTAAAGAGAAAGAACAATAGCTAGTTACTCTGTTGGTGCGGTGCCATTCATCAGCTTTAGCAACTTTCTTTGTTCTCTTCCTTGAATAACTTCCTCATTGTAAAAAAAGGGCACATCTAACTTGGAAAAAGCTTAAATAAATAACTTTGCGTATTGTTGTGTGTTTATGGGTGTTATTGTGCGTTCATATGCGGTGTTGGCTTGAGGTTGTGATGACTGATTCCTCATCTCTTTTTCTCTTATCACAGACACCCACGCTCACCCACGAGGACCTGCCTTGGGTACCTATATCAATGCACCATTCAATTGGCGCATTATATTCATCATCGTACATTATTCAGATTTGAATCAGAGACTGTCAGCTTGCTGACGATCCAGCGCCCAAATGTAATAGCTTGGACAAGAATAGCCTTGACAGCACATTGCTATGATTCAGTGAATTCCTGACACACTGGCCACCTAATGTAACATCATGTTTCATTTTACGACAAGTTGTACTCTGTAGACGCTGTATGAATGCGATTACCCCTTTGACTTGTGCAGCGTTTTCTCTGTTGCTAGTTAATAACTGTGGTGGCCTTCTTAATCAGTGTGCCGGCTGTTTTCTGTGATTGTGTCTTCCTGTGTGTATGTACATGTGCCTGTGTAATTGCAGTCTCCAAACACACAAAGCTGACTCAGGGATGCTGCTATGATCCTGAGGACTCCAGCAGCCACAATCATGTTAATCCATGAGAAACCATTGGTTTTAAGCATTTATACAGTCCCTCCAGAAAAACGTGATTATGAGATCGCATATTTCAATGCATAATCAGCCAAAGTCTGAATATTTATGCGGGGGCCACATTCTTTCAAATACGCCGCACTTTCGCCACATTCTTTTGCAGATTTCCGCGCAAAATATGCGGGGCTTGCATTATTTCATGATCCCCGCATTTTTGTTGCAAAAAAGTCACATATATCTTAGCAGAAAGTTGAAAGATTTTGCGTTTACTTCACACAAGAGCAGCCATTTTCCCCTGTTGCCATGGGAATGTTATGAAGTGACATAATTACGCAACGTGAACATCATCGAAAAGCTGCAAACCCCGCGATGAAGCCATGATGAAACCGCAGTTTTTGCAAGTTCCCGCAATTTTTGCAGGTTCCCGCAATTTCATCACATAAAATTGCATAAATATCCCGCATATTCCATCACATTTTTTAAGAAAACGTGCCGCATAATCAAGGATTTTTGCCCGCAACAATCACAAAAAACTCAGGCTTGGACAACTATTGGTAGATATCAGGGTTTAGCACAGGGAGGGTTTGGGTGAATACTGAGATGTACCCACACTTTGCTGCTGTATAATTTGAATTAATGAATTCAAATTTAGACACGGAAAAGGGGCAACAAAGTTCTTGATGTATCCCTCCTATTTGTTCCCCTAGCATGCATGAAGTAGTTTTTGCCTCAAGCTTCAGTACAAGACAAGATTGTTCTGTGCTGATAATCAAAGGTTGCTTAAGTCTGCTTTTCATCGTTTGATACATGACTAATCCAGTTTTCAGTAACGTGTGTGTCACACACAGTTGTTTTACCGAGAGCCATGGCCATACATCTGTCATTTTGTCACACTACAGCTGATAGAGTGCAGTATCAACCTTGGTTAATTAAGGTATCTCTCCAATCCTCAGTTGCAAAGTTATGTGCAAAATAATTACACAGTCACACACTCATGCAATCGCTCATGCATGCACACATTATCTAACAGGAACATGTTGTTCTTTCGGCCATATTATGTTTATTCCCATGAGAACACACAGACAACAGATGACATTCCAGCAATGAAAGACGATCTCTCGCTAATGACAAACGATCGTTTAGCAAATGGAATACATAGTAAGATGCTAAAATGCCACAGTGAAAATAACACATTGATTGGAGAACCGTCTGTTAAAAACAAAGCGATTTAACATTGAATTGGGAAGTTGAAGATTTTAAACTATCAGGAATTTTTCTTTTAACAAATGATAATTGAATATTAATACATTATCTGATAATATATTGTAGAAATCTCATAATTTGCATGCCTAGAAAATACCCTGTATTTCTTACTGTATTTAAACAAACTCAGAAATGGGACGCATAGGGGTTGATTCATGCATTCAAGCTCTGACATGTCTCCTTTTAAAGAAAAGTCAAAGAATACTGTAGGCTATGACCGTCACAGGACATGTGTCGGCTTCCTAAACAGCATCACAAGGGCTATAAACTATATCAAGCAATAGACTCAGGGGTGGTTTGTGGAATAAGGCCAATGTGCAGATTGAACCAAGTGTGTGTGGACAAAGAAGACTTCCATTCATGAGGTGAACGCTAAAGGTGAAAAGTTCAGAGGAAATAATTACAAAGAAGGCAAATACTGCAGGTAATGCGATGGCCAGATACTAACTTAGATTAGAGTCAGATTAGACAGAAAACCTGCTCCTATCTTCAGTAGACTCAACTTTTATGTAGCTGAAAAACACCAGGGTTGGATATCTTTTAAATATTTAAAACAAAAACAAAACAAACATAAAAAGGAACCACTGAGTATTTAATTTTGCTTGTGGAGCATTTGACATTTTCATGTGTGGTGTGTAAAAATCAAGAACATTTCAAATAGCAGTTGAGCAGTGATGTTTCATATAAATATTTGAATCTACTTTTACTGTAACTAGGGCTGACATGCATCAGCCAGTAGCAGAGAGGTCAGATCAGTGTGGAGTCACCTCATGGGAAATTGTGCTTTACCTACCAAGAAAGGGGCTTGGAATTAATGTTTTAGTTGCTGCAGCGGGAAGGGAAATTAAATCAACAGTCAAGTCGTTTTCAAAATAGTCAGTTAGTAGCATATACAGCTTTTTACCAGCATTTGCCTATTTCTTATTGTTAATTTCCAACCCTGAAAATGAGTATAAAATTAGGTACTAGCTGGTTTCTTTTGGGTCAAGGCTCCCAGTATGTTAGGGAGACAATAAGACGAACAATGAAAATATATACGACAGTACAACCATGAGGAAGTTGTGAACTACTGTAAGAAAACAAATTTAGATAGTGGTTGCCAGTACACGTTGCCTTTTATAGAAAAATTTCCTACGTTTTCTCTTGCCTATGCAAACTAGAAGCCCTATACATTTCCTCCTGGGTAAATTGGGTTTCTGACACAGAGTAATAACAACACTGACAGAGAAAGGAAATAATAATCCCCCACAACTTTTCAAAATCATCAATAACAAAGTTCCATTATCACTCAGAAGCTGCTGTCAGACACATTAGCTGAGTTATGAGACTGATACTCTGTTCGAATTTAGCTGAAACAACACACTCTAAAATGAGAATATTGGTGCATCCATAATAAGCCCATGGTACTCCGTCATGGCTACCAGTTTCAGCTCAAGTTTACATTATACAACTTGAGCTGTTACAGCAGTAAGTGGTTGTTACGGTCGTAAAAAGAAAATCTGAACCACCAACCTTTAAGTGTAGATATATATATATATATATACTGTACGTGTGTGTCTGTGTATGTTACTTACATGTCTAAAAAAAACAATCAAAACTATAAATTGACACTCTAGTGGAGGAGTATTGCATGAGTCGGGGGCTGGAGATGGATGTCTTCTATCTCCAAGCACTGCAAAGGAACAACCTGGCCATTGACTAAATTAAGCATTATTGTCCTGTCCTCCTGTCCAGTCTCTGTCCTGGGATTTTAGCTGATGTGGCCATTAGTCACATTAGCCAGGCAGTCCATCAGCAAGCGGCGGATCCTCCAAAGCAGCAGCTGAGCCATTGGTCTCTCCTCTGTCACCCCCTGAATCTCTCTCCTCCTTGTCCTCATCCGGGCTGAGTGGGTCCCGTTCTGACATGCGGTTTAGGGGGTCAAAAGTATGCATTTTGGGCTCAGGGCTGCGGAGCGAAAGCTGAGGCAATAGTGGCCCCTCCCGAAGCTTAGCTGCTAGCTCCTTGGCACTGCAGGTGGGGGTGTTGGTTTCGTAGACATCGTGGAAGTTGTTGTAGTCTACCTCATAGAAGCCTTTCTCCAGGGAGAGAACCGGTGTAAAGCGGTAGCCCCAAAGCACCTCTGTGTCCAGGTAGGAACTTCGAGCCTGACATGTCATCCCTGTATCCACATGCACACGCACAATCAGAGTGGACAGGTAAACACACAAACACACACACACACACACACACACACACACACACACACACACACACACACACACACACACGGAAAGAGGTGTGTGGAAAAAGAGAGACAGAGATCAGTAAGTTATTCACGCATTGTACACAGAAAGGACTTAGATCTGCTAAGTGAATCCTCTAAACATCCACTGTGTTTGTGAAAGCAATCATGTTGGAAATGCCACTGCTCTAAACAGAAAGGTTCAATTTGTTTAGAAAATATGAGCTTTTTGGCTAATAAAATAAACGTTCAACTCACACACAACGGTAACAAAGTGTCATTATTTAATTTCTGAGGTGTCTTTTTGTCAATAAGCAAGTCAGAAAAAAGACATAGCCCAGTCCTGCATCTGCTTTGGGAAATAGAAAGAGAGAAAGACTGTGTCAAAGTTAGAGTCAATGCTTAAAGCACAGCTTTACTGTAAATTTTTAATTGTTACTCATTAAATGTGTCGGTAGTGTCCGATATGAATCTGGACACATTGCACATGTCTATTTTTGGAAACGCATTGGTTTGTAGGTGTCACACATTTTTGAAATATAGTAGCAGCATCACAGATGTAACTTATAACATCAATGATGGAAAAGTAATCAATAAATGTTTAAAGAAACTTTAAAGTGGTACATTTGTGAATGGAATTTGTGTGTGTGTTTTTTTTGTTTTTTTTTACCTAAAAAGAAAAATCTGTTTGGTTGTACTGTTCAGTAACTTGCAAAACAGTCATAAACCAACATAAAAAAAGAACCATGAAAAGATTGTGAATTGTGAATCTGCCTGAAAAAAACCATCATATGACATTGGCCCACCCCTACCTAGAAACTACTTTCAAACTTTTTAGATTCTTAAGGAACCATTTGGTATTTATGTAATGGACCACTGGAGGAAAATAGGGGAGGGTCATGTCTTTTTATTCTTTGTTGAGGGGAGGGTCACCCAACGTTTTTTAGTCTAGGGGGGAGGGTCACCCAACTTTTGTATTCATGAAAACAGAAAAATGTCAAAGTGGCTTGTTTGGTGCATACTTTTCCATGTAGATCTCATTCTCGGCCCCCCATCGGTAGCAGATGGGTCTGACCCAACAAAAATCGCAACATGACAGCAACACGACTACTTTTTTTTTAAAGGGCGTGCGCCCATGAGCACCCACGGAGGCAAACATAAATAGGTGCCTATGATAGAGGAAGACTGACAGATCTACATGTTATAATTTATTTACAAAAGGGTGAAGGGTATCTTTCTGCCCTGTCAGACGCTCTCCCTCTCCTCTGCCTGCTCCGCCAGTCAGCGAGCTTGTTACGCCCGCAATCTCTTGTGGCATTATAACTTCGAAAAACCACAGGTTCCAGTTAATCTTATAATGGATATGTGTGTTGAGTTATTTAAACCAACGATAAGGGAAATAAACAGATCTTGTCCACATGTCTCCTGAGAGAGCTCCAGCCAGCTCACAGCGGGGTCTGTGAAGGTGGACAGGCCGGGCGGCAAGCCAGCGACCCCGGCAGGCACCCGCCGGCTGTCACGTCAGACTGTGGAACTTCTGAACTCCAACACAGTCGGACCAAATTTACAATAGCCATCAATTTTCATAAAACGGTCCATATTTGAGCTCTACATAGTTGATTTCTCGCATAAAAAAAGTCTCAGAAGTAAATTTAGTAATGAAATAGCAGACAAACAATGTATAAAGTTTCCAGTTGTAGTTCCAATGAGACAACCTGTACGGGGACCGTAGCACGAGCTGTAGTTCCAATGAGACAACCTGTAGGGGGACCAAAGCGGGAAAAGTTCTCTAATGTTGCTTTAACTTTGGATTTCTGATTGGGTGGGCCATCTGTCAATATGGGTTATTACCCAGTGTGCTTTGTTGAATGGTCTCAATGTTTTATTGTTTTATTTCATGTGAATACTAGTTTACTAGAGGAGTAACTTAGTATTTGAAGTAATGCAGTAATACAGGAAGTGTGCAGTTAGTTTCCATGCTTATTGTGTTTCCACAACAATGTTAGTGAGTAAATCTACTGAAATGGCCACCATAATAGTGGAGTGTGATATGAGAAAGCAGAGGTTAACTTGTGTAACTCATTGTTGTTCAAAAACAGTGGCTATCTGTACATCTTTGCCAAGTGTAAACCCGTACAGAAGGCATCAATAAATTGTTGGGCAGGGTCATGTCTCTTTTCCCAATCATTTTGGAGGTTCATAGAAAAATTTGTTGCTGGTGAAGGGAGGGTCAAGTCTATTTTGACTGAAGAATCCAAAACTCCTCTGGTAGCCCCTTTAATAAAAAACTAACAGTCCCTAAAGAAACATTTGATAATTATTTTCCATTTCTCACTCACTGCTTGTGACAGGTGTATCGTGTTTAGCTAATTAGGCCTATAGCTATTAAAGTGGTTGGAGGCTAACCATGCCACAACTTTTTACTGCCACCTTTCAAGCCTACAGGGGTGAGAAAGACATAAACTGGACTCGACATAGATTCTTTTCTTCCCTAGCTGTTGAGTTACATAATGTTCTGTCTCTCTGTAAATGCATAACATTACCAATAACATCAAACATGTGCTCTAAAATAGACGTAGATGCCAAATTGATATGGTGTCTATTGTCACGGTAAGAGGAACTTTAGCTTTCTTCAGCTTTCCCTCTGGATATGAGTGGCCTAGATTCCACATTTAACTTGTGAAATATTTGTTATTTCTGTGACTGGATCATCAAAGACTAAATAGTGTCTTCCAGTCCCTATGAAAATGATTTTCTATAGTGTATTTTAAGGGTGTTGTCATATTGTTTGATGTGTTAGTTTTAAATTCTTAGTTTAGCTAATACTTTGGAGTCAAAATACATAAACTCATGTTGTGAAGATCTATTAGTATCTTGTCCTATTAACAATTAAAGACATCTAGTTGTAATGTGAGTTCATAATACTTGTCAATGCTATATGACAGGATAACTAAGACTCTTCACTGCTACAATGTTTTGCTGATGCATTGCTACATTATTGTGTTGATTGTGTGATTATGAAAATACATTTAGATCGTAGTTACTTCCTAAGGGATTAGAGCATTCACAAATACAAAAAAGTCTACCACACACAAACACACTATTTCCTCTTTTGTAAAAAATACCTGTTGTTATGTTTTATACATTTGGTAGAAAAAGTGTGCTGCAGGGTGCGGGCTGCGAAGGAGACTTGTACTGTGATGTGTTCATGTGCTTCAAGATTTGACAGTTGGCAGATGAGCAGCAGCCATTGTGATAAAAGAGGTTACAGAATTCACTTTTTTTTCACAACTGTGTGAGTACAATTTCATAGCTTTCATTTTCTGAAAATGCAGCTTGTCAATGCACCGTTTGGCAGCTGACACTCAGGTTTCAAATTTACACATCTTCAACTTAACTCAACTAAACTCATTAGCATCAAACATTTAGCATACAATGGGTGTGAGTTTGGTAGCTTATTGCATTGCAAAAGCTGTGGCTGGGGATATCCACAGCATGCAAACACACACACACACACGGCTTAGTGTCACCTAGCAATCAGTGCAGCCAGAACACTCAACTCAAATGTAATAAACAGGATAAAGCATGCAAAACACCAGCATGTTCTTTGAATATAAATGAAGCTTGAGTAAAGAAGAGGACACAATGAGGTCACCACTCTGTAACCAACACACCTTTCACACTACAGACATTTTTACTTGTCAAACACAGTTGTATTTAATAACTTTAATAATGGCTGCTTTCCATTTAGGTGTCAGTTTCAGGGTTTTGGTATTGTGCATGCTGGCTCACTGGCACAGTAAAATGGAAAAGTTAGTGTTATTAGTTACACCTTGCTTTACTCATGTTGATACGTCAGAATGTCAAAGCGTCATTCCAGGTGTAACTACTGCTGTTTTTCATGTAACACTTTATGAAGCTGATAGTCTCACATTTCCAGACCCTCCTCCACAGCGCTGCGGTGGAAGGTCTGGCTAGTCCACACAGCATTTGGTGATGGGAGAAAAATGTGCTCTGGTTTATTGGCGTTTCTTTAAATCAATCACAATTGTCTTGGGCGGTGCTAAGCGCTTGAAGGAGCTGCAAAATAGCCTCGGGAAGGAACTTGTTTTGGAACATGTGTTCGTTCAAAGGTTGTTTTAGTCGTGCAACAGAAAACTCTGATTGGACAGATAGTCTAGCTAGCTGTCTGGATTTACCCTGCAGAGATCTGAGGAGCAGTTAACCATGATAGTCCTCATAAATCGACCGGAGTACAATGCCAACACAAAGAAAGCAGAAGGTGAGGGACATCCGGCCAAAATAAGGGACATCTGACAGAATTTGCGGTGGCATCTGAACAATCGAAAAATGAAACGTTGTCGACATAGACTATGAGGCTGATGACCTCCACCCAAGCATCCAGGCAAACGTTTTCATCGCCACTCCCCAATCTCTGCTGTGTATAGCTTGACAATCTCCAGGCAATGACAAACCTATACGTCAAATCTAATTTCTGTCTGCTGTGAAAGAAACAAAACCATTTTGGACTGTTTTGTATTAGAACACACCTGACCTATAACACATTGCTGTTCATTTGTTCTAGATAAGAAATGTGGTTTATGCCAAAATAAAAATAAATATTCAGAAACTTGACAGTAATTTGAGAGAACATATCAGGACCTCAGTTAAATAGGAAAGCTAATGATACTTTGTAGTATGACAAGGTCTTGTGCGCATGCTCGTTTTTTTTTTTTTTTTTTTTTTTGGACTATAGTATGCCCTTATGTTTTGTGGCTCAAGGCTTTCTGTATACAGTCACATGATCTGTGCTGCTAAGAATTGGCACGCAATTGTACATGGCAACTTCAGGTATACCTGAAACCAAGCTGCTGAATTTTTTTTTTCTGTGAAAAAAAGGAATTCTGGTTAGGAACAACCCTCCTACTCCAACTACAAGGAAATTCTATGAGGATAAAGAACACAGTGACACTAAAGAAGTCATTATGCGGCTGAAAATGTGTGAATCTTAACAAGGCTTATACGCTTTGCAGGCTTCATTTGTAAATTATGAAACCTTACATCAACATACAAACAGCAGCTACCAATACAGCCGTAACACGCATTGCTTGGAATTGTCAAAATTGCAGAAGCTAGTATTGCCTTTAGAAGATGCACATGAGCAGGCCTACATTTCCAGTTCCAAGCTGCTGCTGCTTTTACTTTCCTTGCCAGAAGGTGTAGCATGTTAGACTGGAACTAGTCTTGCTTTGCCAGACCTTCCTCCACAGAGCTGTGTACGTTCAAAGGTTATTTTAGTCGTGCAACAGCAAACCCAACTGATTGGACAGATAGTCTAGCTAGCTGTCTGGATTGACCCTGCAGAGATCTGAGGAGCAGTTAACCATAGTCCTCATAAATCGACCAGAGTTTAAAATTCCAACACAAAGAAAGCGGAAGGTAACGGACATCCGGCTGAAAAGAGCGTCATCTGGCGGAATTTCGGGAGAAATCCCGGAAGTGGATGTAGACTCGACTGGAACTATTGTATGGCATAGTGTGCGTAGTCTACGCCATAGTTTTGCATGCTGCCATTTTATTTAAAAATATGGGTTGACTGAAAAACTAAAATTGTGGTCGCTTTTGACCGTCCCATGTTGCGCTAGTGATGATCCTCTCTGACCAATCTGTGGTCTGCAGGGTTTTTACTCCATCTTTTAGTATCTGCTCAGCTCGCTTGGATTCTCGACCGAGGTGGTACCAAAAAAATTACTAGATACGAGGTATTATCATTAACCTTTCCTACTGAAAATGCAAAAACAGCCATTCTAATGTGCAACGAACTAAACTGAACTGCACGTGGAAGTGAAGACTTAACTGAATGACATGGACTGGGCCTGGTTGTGATTGCTTTGCATCAATAACAGTGTGTTCATATTTTAAATAACATTAAAAAAGAAAAATATATCGGTAACAGATCATCAGCAGTGTATCTGTGCATCTGACATTTTATCCCCAATATTTTCATATTAATCTGGCATGATGCCATAGAGCAGGTGCTATTTTATATAAATAATTTACTGTATAGCAAACAAGAGACAAAACAGCCATAAACATGCTACCATCAGAGACACTTCAATAATGAAAACAAGGTTTGTTGTCGGCAACATGACTGGGCCTCCAACATAGCCGAAAAGGTACCAGAAATTTACAATAAACTGCAGCATAATCACCTTTTATTTAAAAAAGTTTGTTAAGAATGATAGACAGTTCAAATATGAGAAAATTATGAATGTTATAATGTAAATTAAACAAACTCCACTGAATTTTCTACAAACCTGCACAGTAAAATGTCTTAAAATTTATCATGGTCATATTCAGGATCACATTTGTTCCTTTAATTTCATAAGTTGAAAAAGGAAGGCAAAACATGTTGAGCATAATTACATTTTGCTTTTCAGCAAACCTAATATGTCAACAGTATGTGCACTGTAGAGCTAAGAATCACGTGCACAGTTCAAATTGAATGTGCACTACTGTGCATACACTGTAAATCCATATTTAGTTGTAATTCAAAATTTTAGTGGTCACTACTTTATATATATTATATATTCTTTCATGTTTTGTTAAAAACATATTGATTACTAAATTACATTAGTTGTTTGAAATAATCAGCTTAAAGGTCCAGTGTGTAACGTGTTTAGTTGTTCATTATCAACATCTGTGTTGCCCGTTCACAAACTTGTCCTTTTTCATGAATATTTACCACCACCATCAATTCCAAGTATTCCTTTTGGCTTGAAATTTTACATTTGCATTCGCATGAACTGGGGTAGACGCTCCATATTCATGTGCCATCTTGAAATACATTAGCCGGTAAGGGACATACATGACATACTGCTCTGCCTTTCACGTTTTCGCTGTCATATGATAAACTCACAGGTGCTGCTAATGCTGCTAATGGGTATCGTTGCTTCCCGGCCCCGGCAAGTTTGAAAAAGGAAACATGGAGGACCACACATATTCAAAATCCAAATTTCAGGAACAGGTATGAAGGTAAATATGGTGCAAAAAGGGAGAGCTTGTAGAATACAATGTGAGAACTTGCAGAACAAAAAATCTGAACTTGTATGTTAAAATTTGCACTTGTAAAAATAAAATTTGCACTTGTAAAAATAAAATTTGCACTTGTAAAAATAAAATTTGCACTTGTAAAAAATATTCACACACATGTGATCTGAATTTGAAGTCATACAAAGAAAAAAAACATGAGAGTTTGTAAAAAAAATCTGAACTTGTAAGTTGAAATTTGCACTTGTAGAAAATGTTCACACACCTGTATTCTGAATGTGAAGTTACAGAAAAAATATTCACAAATGTGTAGATTGATATTTACATGAAAACAATGACAGCTGCAAACTTATAATGCAACATTTACTCGTATACTTTTTTTTTTACTCTGGTTCATTTTCCATCACAACCACAACTCAGTGATTACAACCTCTCGAATCTGTCACTGCAACTTCACATATGTGCTCTCTCGCATCACAAAGTGGCGAATCTGCGCACCTCGACTTTCACAACACTCTTGACGATACATTTGGTGCAAAACTAATTTGTACCTGTGGACTTAGGCTGTGGAGCTCTGAGCTAACAGAACGGGAAAAGCCTTCTTATATACAGTCTATGGGAAAATCAGGGTTTCTATCGCCAGATGAGGGACAACTCTGTCTGGCTTATTTATGTAGCATGGAAACTTGGTGGAATAGCATGCTAGCGTTAGCTAACTAGCAGCCAGCCCGCTTCTAAATAAATACCTTTTAATTGTCTAAACATTTTTAACAGTCAAACTAAAACACTGGCGGTGAGCTCCACGGCCTGCAGCCGCAGACGGACCGTCATCAGTGGGTAACAGGTGCCAAGTTTCGCATCCCTGCCGAGAATTGCATCCACTAGGGAAAATAATGATTTTGTAAGGCAAAGTACTGTTTAAAAACTAGGCAATAGTAAATCTCTTTGTCATGTTCATCATTAATGATTAGGATTTTAGAAGGTTTAGAGACATCATCTGATCATTTTATCAGACTCTGTAGTAGCATTTCCTTGCTACCTAGATGCAATTTTCGGCAGCAATGAATTCTGCAGAAATTATTGTTTCTGCCCAAGCGGGTGCAATTCTTAGCAGGGATGCACAACATCAGCAAAGCAAGCTCTGGTCATGGCCGGGGGACGGGCCGCTGCTACCGGATGTGGGGCTCTCCGTGTCCCGCTGGAGCTCCGACTGCAGGTCGAGGTCGGCAGCGATGCTTTCTGGCAAAAGCAGTGTTGCTACGCTGGTCGATCCCCACTGATGACGGTCCGTCTGCGGCTGCAGGCCCTGGAGCTCACCGCCAGTGTTTTAGTTTGACTGTTAAAAAGTGTTTAGATAATTAAAAGGTATTTATTTAGAAGCGGGCTGGCTGCTAGTTAGCTAACGCTAGCATGCTAGTCCACCAAGTTTCCATGCTACATAAATAAGCCAGACAGAGTTGTCCCTCATCTGGCGATAGAAACCCTGATTTTCCCGTTCTGTTAGCTCAGAGCTCCACAGCCTAAGTCCACAGGTACAAATTAGTTTTGCACCAAATGTATCGTCAAGAGTGTTGTGAATGTCGAGGTGCGCAGATTCGCCACTTTGTGATGCGAGAGAGCACATATGTGAAGTTGCAGTGACAGATTCGAGAGGTTGTAATCACTGAGTTGTGGTTGTGATGGAAAATGAACCAGAGTAAAAAAAAAAGTATACGAGTAAATGTTGCATTATAAGTTTGCAGCTGTCATTGTGTTCATGTAAATATCAATCTACACATTTGTGAATATTTTTTCTGTAACTTCACATTCAGAATACAGGTGTGTGAACATTTTCTACAAGTGCAAATTTCAACTTACAAGTTCAGATTTTTTTTACAAGCTCTCATGTTTTTTTTTTTGTATGACTTCAAATTCAGATCACATGTGTGTGAATATTTTTTACAAGTGCAAATTTTATTTTTACAAGTGCAAATTTTAACATACAAGTTCAGATTTTTTGTTCTGCAAGTTCTCACATTGTATTCTACAAGCTCTCCCTTTTTGCACCATATTTACCTTCATAAACAGGAGTCTTCTTCTTTGCCCAGCAAAAGAAAAAGGATATTTTTTTTTTTGAAGCGTGAATGCTACCGTAGCAGTAATACATACTTTGAACTGTGTCGCGCAAGAGAGTTGATAGCGATATATGATCTCAACGCTAGATGGGACAAATTCCTACACATTAGACCTTTACGTATGCAGTGCACAGATCATATTAAGCAGAGATAACTAAGAATGTTAAGTTTCTCTATGGGAGGGGTGGGGTCGTTTGAACACGCAAAGGCTCATGGGAAAAAAATCTATGTTCTGAACGGTTTCTGTCCTAGTTAAAGTGAGTTTTAATAATGTTCTAATAATGTTTTGGGTGTACATTTATGCTATCTGGGTTTTAGTTTTGTATGATTGATATAGTGTTCATGTTTATCTACATTTATTGTTGCACCATGACCGAGACCCAGGTGGGGACTGATGGGGTCTGTACATGTTCACTGATATGTGTGTAAATTGGAAAGCAGTAATCTTGAGAATAAGTGTCCACACAGTTAAACACCATTGCAAATTAAAACATTGTGTGTGTTCTTTTTCTTTTTTGACCAAGTATATGAAATACATCATTATCAAGATCATACTGTCATAAAGGTAAAATAATATTCATATGAACAAATGTTTTATTTAGTAGTGATAAGTGTAATCTTTGTAATTTGTTGTTTCTTTGCATGTTTAAAGCTATAGTGCATACTAGTTTCTGTCTCCCTCATGAGGAATTCTAAGTAATGATGACGCAGTTGCTAGTAGCCAAGGAGGACACGGAGGATTAAAAAAACATGATGGACTCTTCGGAAGAGGTAATTACATTCACTTGATTATATGTGTGTGAAAGCGAACAGCCATACTGAGAAATACAGAGAGAGTTTTGTGGAGCTGATAGTCTTAATTACCTTTGTATCAACTCATTTGGTAATGGCTTGAATGTAACGGACATTTATTAATTTAACAAAGTTACGCACTAAAGCTTTAACTTAACATGCTTATTTTAGACAACATGAGTCCAATTTTTTTTTTATTTATATTTACAAATGATATATTTACTACTGCATCAACTTACTGCTCTGTGTTAATACAATTTGACCTGGTAAGTTTCACCTTGTGTTAACTTAAACACGCAAATTTCTAGTGAAGTCAACTAATTCGGGATAACAGTGTATGCACGTGGTATTTTGAGCCCTGGCTTGTGAGGTTAGGTTGATTTTGATACTTTTACAACTAGTTTTATGATCCAGATTATAAATATGATATATTAAAACATTATGCATACTTTTATAGTGTGACATTTTGTAACTGCTCTGCATTCATTAACTGGGAGAATGCAACTGAGTGTATTGTATGTTGTTTCTGTTTTATATATTTTCATTAGTGCAATTAAGCTGTGTCATCTAGTAGGAGGGCAGAATGTTCTTTAGTAAGTCATCATCTTGTTTTAGTTTTAATCCCAAATGCTGTTGGAGTGCCTGAGAAACAAATGCTGCTAGTGATTTCCAGAGCCTGACTCACAATTATGCTTAAAACCACAGGCTAGATGTCATCGGAGAAAACAAGTGATGGTCGTTAAAGAGAAAATTAAGGCCTTTTACCACCCACTCAACTGTCA
This sequence comes from Sander lucioperca, assembly GCF_008315115.2. Lineage (NCBI taxonomy): Eukaryota > Metazoa > Chordata > Actinopteri > Perciformes > Percidae > Sander > Sander lucioperca. Next base: position 29,946,554 of record NC_050180.1, on the reverse strand, counting down.
CTTCCAAACTCTGATAGCATCCAAGTATGAGTATTAACTCTCGGTTATATAAAGCCTGTGCATTTCATGGACATCATCATATGCTGAGTTTAATCTTTCTCAATTTGATTGAGTTTATGAGATAATTACTTACTTAATATAAACCATCAGTGTTTCTCCAACTTAAAAAAAAAATAATCTCTTTCCCCTGGCATTACTCCTGGAGATTTTAGAATATGTATATGTTTTCAGATACAAATAATATTTTTTTCAGCATTGGCCAACCTTTTATTGATACATACCTACATTGACAGCATATTCATCACTTTTAAAGTGATGCGGAAGTGTGTGTGTGTGTGTGTGTGTGTGTGTGTGTGTGTGTGTGTGTGTGTGTGGTGTGAGTGTGTGTGACCTTTTTGGTGACCTTATGACCTCTATACCTCAATTAAAAAGATATGATTATTATAAATGAGAAGTACTTTTTACAGGCTTTAATTAAACCCTAACAGCTTGGGGTCTTGGCTTTTTGTTATTACCATCCTGACTTTACCATGTGTCAACTGCAAGACTGTATTGTACAAGTATTAGTTAAAGCTGATGCAAAATTTGAACAGAAATGTTATGATGCAAAGTTATGAAAAAGGGTTAAAAATACTGTAATTGAGCTGTCCTTTAATTCCCCAGCTTGCACTCTGTGGCATGTTAAACAAGTCTCATTAAGGTTAACAGGGGAAGGAAGTAGGGGGAGGGCTACTAGATGGTAAGATTGGTCCATTGCCTAGCGGTCAAGGACGGTGACGACATAGCCCCTGCATGATGCGATGGTCTCTGCCGGTGAAGCGAAAGGTGATTTAATGCCTGAGTCAAGTATCCAGCAGCGTGAGCATTAAACATAATGACTAGTGCTTTGCAGAAAGAAAAGAAAATCAAATAATAAGAAGCTTGGTGGTTTTACGAGTTTTTATAAAGACAATTGTGTGCACAAGACTAAACACTCCTAATCAACCAGTGTGTCTCATTTACTGATGCAAAGTACGATGATAAAGTAAATTAGTAACATGTATAATGCATTGTATTTAAAATGAGTGGATTGTAATTAGTCTTGGAACAAAGGCCAATTAACAATGCAGATTAGGCATATAAACAATACGTGATTTAGCCAATACTCCACTGAAAACACATTACAATAGCATATTAACAGCTGGCTGTGGTGCATCATACTGTACAGGTTTCTTATTCTTCACAACATGAATGAGAAGGAGATTGATGTTCAACACAATGTTTTTCAAAAATGACAAAACATTAGCTTTGAACATCATATATTGAGACTTTTTGAAAATATGGACGTGGACAGATGGACGTCACAATCTGCTGTTATCTCTTTGTGATGTTTGATTGCTACCTCTTACAGCCTTGAATACAGTCTCATGTCAGGAAATAGGAGTGTTGTGGAACTTTCCAGAAACACATGGTCATGCCTCCTAAATATAACCAGCCTGGAGCAATTTTTAGGGCTGCTTGGCCCGTACTCAAAACATAGACCAGCAGAGTGGGTAGCTACACTTCATTCATTTTGAAGTAAACTATATCAAAGACATATCCTTGAAGTAGCAACAGTGTAAATGCGAGCTGCAGTGAGTAGAGAGAAACATTTGAAATTCTGTTGTGGTGTGATCAGCTTTTGTCTGCCTCAGTTGAAGTAACAGGTACTTTAAAATATGTAGAATTTATATGTTAATGAAGACAAAACTGCAGTTTTTAAGATTAATGAAATTACCACCTTCCCCAAAAACTTTTGTCGGCTATTATGAAATCAATGAAATAATAAAATCCACATTAAAACGTGTACTAACTTTGAAGTGAAATGCAAAAATATAATTTATGTCTCACTTAGAGTGTATTATATGATTAGTTTAGTAACTGTCTTTCCATCCATTCCAATAGTATCTCTTGCAACCTGCAGCACTTACAGGTACTCAATCTTGCCCCTCCTCTCTTTTAAGCAATTCATGTTTCCATGTGAGCCTCTTCTCTCTTTCCATCCATTTGTCCATCTTCCCATCCTTCCCAGCTCACTTCCTGCAACCAACATTTCATCAATCGTCTCTCTCTATCCATCTACCAATCATCCATATGTCCTCCCATTCCACTTTTCTCCCTCTCTTTACCCCTTCCCTTTATCATCCCCCCGCTGCTTCATACCTGTGGCCTCCACCATGCCCTCAAGGATAACCACGATCTCGAACTCTTCCTTCTCGATTTGCGCCATTGTCATCTCCCAGAAGGGGCTCTTATGGTTGATCTCGTGAGAGATGATCAGCGGGGACACCAGGAACAGCCGGTCATCTCCCGTGTCAAAGCCGATGTTGATATCAGTCTGGTTGAGCGGGATGAACTCCCCCTCCTTGGTCTGCTGCGAGCGGATCAGCTTCGCTCTGATCGATGCCTCTACGATGTGAGAGTTCCTCAGGTCCCCCACTCGAAACATCAGGCACATCTTGTTGTCTCGCACCGATATGACAGCATTGTGCGAGAACATGAGGGTCTCGGCGCGGTTCTTTGGCTGTGAGATCTTGACAAACATGCAGCCCACCATCATGGCGTTAACAATGGAACCCAAGATGGCCTGCACCAAAAGCAGTATGATACCCTCAGGGCATTTTTCTGTAATTACACGATAACCGTACCCAATGGTGGTCTCTGTTTCAATGGAGAAGAGGAAGGCTGAGACAAAACTGTTGAGGTTCTCCACACAGGGGGTCCAGCCCTCCTCATCAGCATGCACCAGATCCCCACGGATGAGCGCTATCAGCCACCAGAGAAAGCCAAAGAAAAGCCAGTTGACTATATAGACCAAGGTGAAAATGAAGAGACTAAGACGCCAGCGTAGGTCCACCAGCGTAGTGAACAAGTCACTGAGGTATCGGTAGGTCTCTTGCACGTTTCCGTGATGAACGTTGCACTTTCCGTCTTTCTGCACGTATCGCTGACGTGGCTTCTTCACCGGGTCAGAAATCAAGTGGGTTCGCTCTGTCGAGATCTGAGCCTCCCGCAAGTGTTTAGGAAGCTTCTTCACCTTGAGGAAGATAAAGAGAGAGAGAAGCAAAGTGAGGGAAAGGCGAGTGAAAAGAAAGCCAACAAGCAAAGACAGAAAAAAGAGGGAGAGAACAGTAGCAATTTAAGGTTTTCACCACATGGGTGTACTTTACGGTGGCCACTTTGATTTCTTTTTCATTTCTATTTTCTTTAAAGCTATACTGAGTTTGTACTGGAGGATGTAGGAGTTGATCTTCTTAATGACATTTTCTTTTAGCCTTTGCAAAACCACACAAGCTTTGTGCTGCTGGGAAAGAGGCAAATACAATTATGAGCTGTTATAAAGTCACTGCTCTCTGTACTACTCCACAATAACATTGTAGGTGTCAGTGTATGCACACATATACAGGGAGAAAGACAGACTAAGGACACAGCAAGAACACAAGGACGCCCCGGTGGTTGTCTATGTTGGCCCAGCTCCAGCGAGGCGATCTGGCTCCACAGCTGTGCCCTGCCTCCCTCCCTGTCCCCTGTGTTCCCTCCCCTCGCACCCTATGGGACATTGGCAGGCCTGGATAGGAACAGATCCTCCATCCTTTCCCAACAGACCCTTATGGCATCCTCAAAAAAAGTGGCATAGGCCTGGGCACACATATTGCACTTATCTAGAAACCGATTCTAATATTGTATGTTTTAGAATATAAAGGTAAGGTATGAAAAACAATGACTGCCACACAGCCTGGCAATGTAGTCCTGCGGGGGGCAGTTGCTTGTCCCTCTTTTTGGACACATTTATACTGTACATACAGACATTGAGATGCACACATACAGGAGGACAATGTTTCAAGGCACCTTTCAAACAGAGCAAGGACATTTTGGCAGCACACTGACCCTTTCCAATCTGAGTTGATAATTGAAATAAATTGTGTCGAGGCAAGAAAACAGCTCCAGTGACCTCTGAATCTCTCGCTTCTAAGAGTACACCTGGGATCCATCTCTCTCTAGAGTCATGCTCACATCACCAGAAAAACTAAGTCCTTTTGCATTTACACTGACTGCTCTTCTTCTCTATCACAAAGACGATCACCCTCATAGTTCAGCCGGGAAAGGACATAATCTAAGCGCTACAATATCCTTGCAGTGCCTTCGATTGCAGATCCTCGATAATATAATCTGTCAGACAGCTTTATTCAGGATGGTTTCTTGGCGATGTCAGGTGCTGTTTCCCTGCTGGCCTGTGTACATGCACGCTTGGGCAGGCCTGCATGTGCAGTATTGTGTTTTCAGATATTGATTTGAAGTGATCCCTGTTTAAGGAACCTTTTGACAAAGATGAATTGAAAGACAACATTTATTGACCAGCATCGCAATTAGTAGCTTGATGACAATGCATTTACTAAATGTCAATGGGCTCCCTTATTACCAAATGTGCTTAGGGATATTGGATCAAATATAGATTCAGAACAAAAACAGTCCGCCATTTCTCAGAATGAAACTTTCCATTGTGACAACATCAGTTAACGTTCAGAGTTGTTTTTTTAGTTTAAAAAAAATTGGTAATCACTACTTCACAGTTTTGAAGCAAAAATAAAAGGCCCATTCATTTCTACACTTTGGGATGGGGCTAATTGAGTGATAGATGAACCTGTCACAAGCAGTGCCGCCCAACCTTTGGCCTTTGTAGTCAATACAGTCTGTGGGGGGATGGTCAATAAACAAATTCATTACTTCTCTCTGCGTGGCAGTAGTAAGTGGTGGGTGTTTTCTCTTATTGAGCTTTTCTGGCTGTGCTTGGGAATACAGCATGAGTTCCAATCAGCTGCGGAATCAGGACAGATAACTAGTGCAACTCCAGCATTCGTCATTGGGAGTGAATGGGGTGTATTTTCCTTGTCTCCCCTGCCAAGTAAACTAAGCCATGTGAACTAAAGAAACTGATTTGGTTACACTTTGTGGGGCTTTATCTATTATCGTTACTGTTTATTTAATGTATACAGTATGTATGCATCTCTACTGTTTATCAAATAGCCTTTTTATCCTCCTCATTCCGCCCATTCTCGAAAGCCATCAGTCTGATTTTCTTTTCTCGCACGCATCACTCTTTCACTACTAATCATTCCCATCTCTCTCCTCTCTTCTTCTCTATCTCTTTTTCATCCTATGCATGAGCCCCCATGCCGCCTCTCTCTCACATCGTCTCATCTCTCACACTGTCTCTTCCTGCTGTGGGGAGACCGTAGTGATTAATATATCATATATAATACAGTGTTTGACCAGATATTTTACCTGTGCAGGTGTGACTCCTATCTCCATGTTGTGGTCCATGAGGACTCGAGAATCTCCTGCCATCCTCAGCTGAAGCTCAACACCTGTAAGACATAAGGAAATACGATACTTAAATTTAGGCTTTAAAACATACATATTTTTTTCAAAATACCGTTGGCATTTGCAGCAGTACAATGAGCTTCAATTAATTGATCACCAACATTAAAATGAACCGATACAACATAGAATAACGGTCAAAGCTAAAGTGCCCTCAGAGCACATATACAAGCTTAATCGATTAGGCCTTTCAACCCTCAGCTATGTGCATTACACATCTTCTACAAAAATGTACATACATTATGTTTCACTAATAATGTTGTGTTGACGTATAGTGCAACTCAACCCCTCAACCCCTCAGGCATATTATTTTCTACCTGTCATTTACTGTAAATTGATTCAATTTGTCAATATGTCAATATTTGCCAGCCGGTGTAATGAGAACCCACAGAAAAAAAAAAAAAAAAAAGAGCAGTTTGTACGGCCAAATCTTCTTTAACAGAGCAAGATGTTTGGATTTATATCAGGTGCTGTTATAAGCTGATCCAACAATAGAGGCAAAGTTTTAATTTAAAAAAATAAAAGAAATGCAAAATTCTCAAGCCTCTGCTCAGTGACAAATTGTGCTGTTTGAAAGCATACTCTTGATAAAATTCCACTTTTTCGCTTACATATTCTGTTTTTAGTCAATTATGAAAATAACCAGAATGCAATTTTTTTTTTATGAATGACCATATGCAAAGCAATTATATATGAAGATTAATGGTAGCTGGGGCTACAGGACATCTTTCTTACATTCATAATGTGGAGGTCTGTAAAAGTGATGCTGTTTCTCTCAAAAACCATATCATGACTATATTCTAACTAGTACTTTAATAAAGGATATTATCCATATTCACATATTCTACTTTCATCCATCAAAAATGACCATTCCTAGATGTCATTAATCCAACTTTCATGCTTTTACTATCAATGAAACTTTGTTCAGTTCAATTCTAGCACCACAGTAATAGTGACAGTGGTGTCACTAAAGAACACATAAATCAGCCTGCCAGAATTCCCTTTTTTATTGATGTAATAAGAGAAAACTTGCCAATAAAATTTTGTGCTGACATGCATGGTCCTAAGATGATTATCTCTAAACACTTTGATCCCCTGACATTTCATCTGGTGCCAGCATTCACAGACAGGACGTGTGCTTTTGTTGCCTAAAGCTAACCGCAAATGGGACTGAGGACGTGACAAGTTGCCTGTGGTACAACAAAGTAGCATCTCCATGGAGCAATACAAATCCTCCTCCAAACTATACAATACATGTTGTTTATTTCTACCCTCTAATACAACCCATAGGAGCATTTCATAAATTAGTGCCCCTGGCATTGGCAGGAAAGATGATGCACAGAAGCATTTTCCACTCATATCTAAATCAGAGAAGATAACGGTCGTGTTTTTAAAAATGTTGTTTACATTGCTAAATGGTCTCAGTTTGGTTACGTTTAGGCACAAAAACTACTTCAATTTTGAAAAAGATTATGGTTTGGGGTGAAATCAGTACATTTGTTACGTTACTTCACTTGTGGTTGGGCACGTGATGCAGAATGTGACCTAGTTCTGTTTGTTCCTTAAAGTTAAATAAAACTTGCTTTTCACTTTTAGTTTCAAATGGGACACAAACCCGGTCTCCTGTGTTTGTTTGACCCATGGATATATTAGGTTTGACCCATCCACCACCTCAATCCGCTACTTCCTGCTGCTTTGCTTCCATCATAATTACTACAGCCAGAGGACGCCGCCACTATAAACAAAAGAGTCGTAATTGCTGCATGAACAAACAACTTATGGGGGCGTTCATTAATACAGCACCTGGACCTATATATTAATATTAAGCTTGTTCCATCTGGCAGTCTTGTCCCCCCAGTGTACAATACAGCTAAGATTTACCATGAGAGAAAAAATAAATAAATACAGTTGATGTGTATGTCCCCAATATGTATACAAATAAATAAATAATAGAATATGATTATAAAGGCACATCATGCTCAATGCTGGAAGACCTAAGTAAAGGATTAGCTGTAAACATCACATGGGAGATGACCCAGAGTCCACTGTTGGGTAAATTGCCTGTACAATGATGCAGGTTCAGCTGCAGTGTTTCCCAAAGAGCAGTCTCGTCATTTCCAGCATTGTCAGTTGCTTTGATGAAATGTGCCCACACACACGTACACACACATGTACACAGACGTACACACACGCATGCGCGCGCACACACACACACACACACACACACACACACACACACCAAACACATTGCTCTAACGCTGCTCCACGCTGCGCCATATAACCCTGTATATTTATCAGCTGGAGACAGAGAAATAAATATTGTCACAGAAAATCCAGCAACCCATTGTACTTTATATTTAATCTAATATTAAATGAGTGCACATATTATCCTTGTTGTTATTTTTAGCTCCACTGGAGCAACTAGGTAACTAGTGCTGACAATTTTATAAAGTATTTCTCTGATCCTGATTTGGGCCGAAACAGGTATTTTTAAACATCTGTTATGTGAGGTCTAAAGTGACAGGAGAAAAAGGAACGCTTTCAATGTATTCTGAATGATGTGTGATTTAATAACAGACATTGCTGTAGTTATACAGGGGCGTGGCGGTGTGAGTGTGTGGGGGGAACCTCAGATAAAGCCCTTATTTTAGCACCAATCTTACAACACCTTTGGAGCTCCACAAGAGGCAATTAACTTATAGAGCCCCTGGGTGTTGTTTGCTAAAAGAACAAGGAATACACAGGGCCTTGTAACCAATCAAGCAAAAGAATATGGGTAAATTACTCTTGCTGCCAGTTCCTGACCTCATCCGACATTTCTTTGTCATCTGTCTTTTATGTTACTCTATTTGATCACTGACAAGCAAGGAGAGAGAATGCAAAGGCGAGCACAGAGAAGTGAGAGGACCACGTCACAAATCAGATCCACACAGGACTGTAGTGTTGACATTGATGGTCCAAAGCAAAGGGCAAAGTGACGTGACAGGCATCTGAGCAGGGGAAAAGACAGACAGAGGGACAGCAGAGGAAAGACACACACACACACACACACACACACACACACACACACACACACACACACACCCTGAGCTTCTGAAAAACCTTGCTGAATACATTAAAGGCGTTGCAAGGTCTTGCTTTCTGACTCATTTTAGGTTCTCATGAATTAAACATGGATCCCTGGAGATTTGTGAACTCCAGACCTTTGTGTATTTTCAGCGAGGCTGTCTGTTTACAGCAGCAGACTCAACAAGCCCAAATGAGAGGTGTTCGAACATGGATACCAGCCGGGGTGTTTTATCTTAGTGCTTTAAGAGGGTAACAAGCATTTATCTTGTTACCGGGGGAGTGACAGGATGCTTTGGCTGAATTGTGTCTGTGTCCTGATAACAAGAGCACTCATCTGTTGTGCTTAAAGCCAAGGGGTACTAGTAAACCAGAGAACTTGCTTCCTAAGGGATATCTTCAGGACATATATTTTCCTTATTTGCTGACGCTGCACGCTGTAAACGGTAATCTGCACAGAGCACAGCAAAATGCGGCCCTTTTCCTTCTAACCTGTGGCAAGCTCTATAATTTTCCCCTCGGGCCTGTATTGAACTGAATAGCACTTGCTTCATGATTTAATTTTCTACATTTTCCGAACTTCAGAAACTTGTGTTGTCAGCTCTGTGTGCAGTTCTGAAAGGTAAAATCTGGCTTGCAGATGAGCCAAGAGAGTGTCTTTATCAATACTAATTACTGCTCCAATGAAGCCCCAGCAACAGATTAATTACCTGAACTATAGTTCTCACTTGATCAACATAATTCTAAACAGTTTCATTCTGTGAATTACTTTTATTAGCATTATATGGAGGTAATCAATTTAGTTTTGTAGTCTAAAGTAAAATTTGCACAGACGTGCTTGTTTTACAACTTCTAAGAATGCTGCAATCTCCAAAATAGTTAACTTTGCAAGAATAACAAAAATCAGCAGAACATATTCCTGTTACTCTTTTGGGCTGTAACCCGGCCGTTGAGCATGACAGGGTTACAAATGGCAGTAAGATTGTGCAAACTCAGCAGTATCCCTCAGTTTACCATACAAATTTGACTATTGGTGGGCACTCAACCACAGATTTTGAGGTCATAGCTTGCAGTTTTTTGTCGGTCCATGCATCAAATACAATGCTGACACGGGAGATACAGAGAAAAATAGGCAAAAAGGAAAGAAAGGGGAAGAGAAAAAGAGAAAGAAGAAAAAAGACAATGGTTGCAGCAGAGCTGAGTTTTTAAGAGTAATGAAACAGCAACTATATTTACCGAATCCCTGCATCCGATTGATATGCACTGGTACAGTCGTTCCAGTTTATCTGCTGCCTCTGTTCTTTGGCCATGGAAGCACTAGAACTTTCTATTTCCTTGATTCTCTGCCCTCCGTCACTCCTCCCCTTGAGTGAAAGGACAGAGTCATGGTTACTGGGCCTGTCATGATTATGTCCCGGGTTAAGATTGGCCCATAAAATAACATGGCTTCATCCCTATCTCTGCTCACTTATGACACTTTAAGGTCAAGCGGGTCAAATGACTAAAAACGTCCTCAGCTAGTTTGGCTCCAGGCCTCGCAAATACACATGCAAGCATGCACGCACGCACGCACGCACGCACACACACACACACACACACACACACACACAAAAACTTCATACCATCCCTCCCTCCCATCTTCCCATTATGCCCGATAGTGAGCTGAGTGTATCCAGTTGTGTTCTTCTCATGGATGACCTTCTCTGGAGTGACATTGCTGCACCGAGACGTTCGACTCACACTGGAGAAACAATTTCCTTAATGATATCTCTATCTCTCTCTTTCTCTTTCTCTCTCTCTCTCTCCCCCTCTCCCTCCCTCTCTCTCTCTCTGTCACGCACACACACACACACACACACACACACACACACACACACACACACACACACACACACACACACACACACATACACACACCAACTCTTGCTGTCCCTCATTTAATCATCTTCTTACAGTATATTTTGCACATCCTTTTAGATAAAAAGTACAGTTTTTGTATTTCGTTGCTGCACATTTCAGATCTGCCTCACTACTCAAAACATTTCAGATCTGCCTTGCTACTCCACTAAGATGCTGATACAAAAATAAATAAAAAATTCACATTGGTGCTGAGTGGAGCTTGGATGGGATTAAAACCCAACACCTACCGGAGCCAAATAACACCCTCTTCAACAACACTGGCCTGGAGAGTGAGAGATGTGATGGAAAAAGACAGAGGGAGAGAGACATGAGATGTGTGAGGTTGGGTAGCTGGGCACGCTCCCCAACACCCTTTTTCTTCCTATTATCAGGCGTTTCTGTCAGGCTTGATCCCAGATTCCCTATGCCACTGCTCTGTCTTAGAGGGTGATGATGGCTGAGCAAAAGAACGAAATGGAATGAGACTGGTATGTGGAGATGAGTATAATGATTTGTGCTCAGCATTAAATGTATGATTTTGTAATAATATTATAACAAACTAATCTGTTAATTGTTTATAAATCAAATCCACCTATACAAATCATCTGTATCAAACTTGATCCGACTGCATATGGTTCATTAATCCTCTGCCTTACCTTACTAGGACAGGACAGCAGGGGAGGATGACAGGATGGGATGCCGTGAGCAGGGGGGGGTGGCTGCAGAGCAAGACAGCGCATGCCGGATGCTAGAGGAGCCAAAGGTCAAATGTTCTTGATTGGAATTCCTGACATGCTTCACTGTGTCCCCGTGCCTGTCCCTTCAAGGAGCCTCCTTCTCTATAGTCATCACCACCAAGTCAGAATGAAATGAGATTACGACCCTGCATGTTAAAAATCATCAGACCAGTTTGCAGCTGAGTAACAGTGCATTTTCTTGACACGTGTCTGTGAAGCACGCCAGCACGTCTACCTCTCTTCCTCCGTCGTTTCACTGTATGGTCCACAGTGAGCACACCTTTGACGAGAATGTCCAATAAATCCACGGAAGATGTAACAAAAGTGGGAACTAAGTCTGATAGTGTTGTTTCCCTGATGTTCATGAATTAATCTCTGGTGAAAGAGCTCAGGGTGTCGCAGCAGAAAACTGAATTTACATCACAAACAAAACAGAGCACACCATAACACCGAAGAGCCTGTGGTCGGTGCCATCTTTGGCTAGGTGTGTCAAAGTGTGCTTTAGTCATGAGCTTAAACCTTAAACCTTAGACCTAAAGTCTTAGCTGTATAAATATGAAGCAAGTTGGTGTCAAAAAAGTGCTCAGCAATAATCTATTCTTTAAAAAAAAGCAATCTTTACAAGAAGAAGCATGTCAAATAAAAAACATCCATATTGCCACTTTACAGGCCCTATTAACCCCACAGTATTTCTCGCTTCTTTCGGTGTTATTGAGCTGCAAATGTATGGGGATGTGCTTCCCCTGGATGATGGATGCTCATGCTTCGTAGATGATTATGCAAAACCTGTAAAAAAAAAATCCCTCCATATGAAGTGTAGTACATCTTATTGACACTACTGTCATAAGCAACATCACTTTTTCACAAATGCTCTGTGTCTGCATATATCAAATGTCCTCTATTTGCATTGCATGTGAAGCTAAATTGTCCTTGCACCACATGCATCGGTGTGCAGTGTGCATTTAGCTGAGTTGCCAGTTTGTCTGTCCATCAGTGTAAGCAAATCGTATTCATGGGCATTTGTTATACTAGCCAAATACTGTAAAGAGACTGTGGTTGTAGTGTTTTTTATTTTATCTTATAAAAACTAAACAATATCCAGATCAGCCGGCATATAGGATGTATGATACTTACAAATGCATACACTGTGTGAATGCAGGGATCTTGTAACACAATACTCAAATGTGATTTAGTTTAAACTGGCCTGACCTGAATGCTTATCAGCTGGACACGAGACATTAACGCATTTCTGCTATTGTCTGCCGTGCTTAACAAACGAGTCCTTATGAATAGGAAGAAGGATCCTCCTTTCTTAAAATACCTTCAGATGCAGGCTGGTTTAGCCCCACTGGTAAGCCAGGAGCAGGAGACAAAATAAAACCTCCATTTTATTCCAAATAATCCGCTGCTGACAGATAAGAACATGAGCCATTTGGCAGATTGACAGCTAGTTAACCTGGACATGGAATGTATACTGGAGTGCAGTTTTACAGTTGTCAAAATGTAATCTGTGACATATTACACTGAATAGTCTTTCTGGTTTGCAGGTAGATTTGCTACATTAATGATATTCTTTTCAAACCACCTGAAAGGTATAAATGTTGCAGATGAGCACACTGACAGATATTGGGAGCAAGGCAACCTGAAGAAGGCAGTCATTTTTACTTTTTTGTTGATGATTTTACAGAAGACACCTACATAAAACCCTCAAGAGCCTGCAAACTGTATTTTCTGCCCTTATCTCTTATCTAAATGGGGGGTTCTGGAAGTGTGTGCATGTGTATGCACACTTTCATGTTGGTATATAGGAGGTGATCTCTGAAACAGTCATCACTTTGCCAAATAGAAGGTGAAGGTTTGTTTGTGCTGCATGTAGAACTGAGCAGCAGCTCTATGCACACTGTATCAACTTTATGTGTGACAGGACTGTCGGAGAAATACATGCATTGTGAAGTTGTTGCCCATCAGTGAGTGGGACACACCATACATCTGGTACAAAAACATTGTAGGTGACTCTTTAAAAACGGTGTCAGTAGACACAGGGGCTTGAATTTGCATCTGTAACAGATTTATGAGAGCATAAACTGTGATTTTTACTTGGGGGATGAAATGATTGTGTAGGAAATAGTATGCTGCTAATCTGTTCCATGTAAATACCAAGAGACTGGATTGTATTCATATATAGCTCACAAAGTGCAAGGTTATGGCTTTTAAATTATACACAAAGTTATTTTTCACACAGGTAAGTATACAAACTAGATGTGAAGGAGAATATATACACATGTACAACTAATTCAGTAGTGTTGCATAAATTAGGCATCTTCATATAGGTCTATCAACAGCCCTGCAAAAAGTACTGTATTTGTATGCATTACTCTGACATGCACACATATTTTCCTGGGCACTAAATACAAAAACAATCTTCACGCCTGGCTAAGCTCTTGACACACATGCGCTGCTGCGGTATTAGAGTGTGGATCTGCTTGAAAAACATAACTTTCCCTACATCCCCTCGAGACACACAGTCATGACTAAATAAACAGATCAAATTAATTATTCACAGTGTTTTCTCATCTGAGTCTCCTAATATCCTGCAGAGCATTGCATCTGCCCATTGCCCTCTTTTGTCCATTTGTGAGTGAGATCAGGACATGGATAATAACCGAGCAGGAGGGGAGCAAGGTGCACAGCACTGAGTTGCAGCTACATTGATAGCCCTGATAATAAGGTCAAACGGCCATCTATCAAAATCCATTATATCTTAGCAGTTCACAATTTACCCTATTCCCTTTAAATAACCAACCACGTTTCAATCTGCTGTGAGAAGAGTCATGGTAGATTACAGTGATAAAAGTAGCCTGAAGTGTGACAAATAGGCAGGTTTTGCTGCAAAGCCAGCATTAAGAAATCATTCTGTTAGACTAGGCTTTCCATTTCGCTCCAATGGGTTTGAGTCGAGAATGTACCATTTATAAAAACTTGGTTAATGATGAGAGCAGAGATGGCTTGCACTTACTATTCCTCCCCGGTGTGCAAGAGAATATATATAAAAAAATGATGATTGAGTCCACTCACTGCCTTGATGCTTGACATTCCCTGATGAGACAATACCAGGAAGGACAGGAGCTTTGGGGAAACTGCACTCAATTAGTCTCGCTTTGCCCATAGACTGTATATAAGAATGGACCAACAGATCCCGTTGCTCTGGACGGAGACCAGTGAAGGCCTTTAGAAGCACTTTTCCGGTGAGCACTGAGCGTTACTGCGCAGCCTCCAACTGAGAGAAACGACGTAAATGTGACGTGAGCAACCTGTCTGAAAGTTGTAAGTCTTCTGGTAGCTGTGCCAAGAGAAATCTCAATCATTCCCAATCTTGCAGAGATGGAGAGCGTAGGTATATGTAAGGAGATAACATGGACACAGGCTAATTATTGCTAACTAAAATGCTAGTTAACATTAGTAATTAAACTTAAACAGCTAATGTAAGTCCAAACTGCCTGCGAGCTCCTCCTGTACTATACGGTAATTCCTCTACTATACGACAGTAAGTTGCGTGGTTATGACACAATCGTTAGCCTATTTTTACAAAAGCATCTGCTACGGAGCCATAACGTGAGGTACAAGGTAATGGAGCCTTTTATACATTGTCGTGTTTCTTTAGAAATAAATAATGGACAAATAGAGTCTTTAAACGCTTCAGATGTAAAGTTATTCGCTGTCAAAGTGACGCCAAAATGAATGGCAGTCAATGGAATGCTAACGTCGGGTGATCGCTTTGTAGCAAAAGCTTCAAAATGGCGCCATAGTAGATTCGAGCTCTGCAGCGAAGCTTACCCCCTTGGCATTCCGGGATGGGAAAAAAACTGCTGTGGTTTATTGGCATTTCTTTAAACCAATCACAATCGTCATGGGTGGTGCTAAGCACCGGGATAGAATGTGGGAAGGAACTTGTTTTGGTGAAACGTGTACGTTCAAAAGTTGTTTTAGTCGTGCAACAGAAAACTCAGATTGGACAGATAGTCTAGCTAG
This sequence comes from Sander lucioperca, assembly GCF_008315115.2. Lineage (NCBI taxonomy): Eukaryota > Metazoa > Chordata > Actinopteri > Perciformes > Percidae > Sander > Sander lucioperca. The sequence continues at coordinate 29,931,426 of NC_050180.1, read as the reverse complement.
CTGTCTGGATTTACCCTGCAGAGATCTGAGGAGCAGTTAACCATAGTCTAGGGCTGGGACGATTTGTCGATGTAGTCGACACCATCGATTACGTAAATGCGTCGACACAAATAATTTGCGTCAACGCGTCACTAAATAAAATAAATAAATAAAACTTGCGTGCAAATTAATTCATGTAATGCGGAACTAATGTAATACGGAACTGCTGTTAGATGCGCGGGTTCTAGGGACACCTAATCTGTAGCCCCGCCTTAGCTCTGAAACTAGCCGAGCTCCTCCGCATACATGCAGTTTTTTGTAAGGTCGACGGTCCAGTGAGTGAGTCAGAGATAGCAGCACGAAAAGATGAGTGTGGAGAGTGATGGCAACCCACAAGAGTTAGAGGACCCACCGGCCTCTTTTCGAGACTGTATGGCTGCAGCCTGGAGCCTCCCGTGTCAGGCACTCTCGTCTCAAGCCCTGAAAAAAAAACTGTCCCACTTCTCCTCCCTGCAGTGCTTAACCAGCCTTTAGATAAAAATAATTAAAGTTAAATTAAAGGGAGAAGAGCTTGGATGTTAAACAAGAGCTTATTCATTATTTTTACCTACTGTTAAAAAAAGCATATACAGGCTACTCTTTTTGCACTTGCTCTGTTTACTTTAAGTTTTTATTTTTGTATTCCTCCTGAAAGTGACTTTATTTTGTGGTTGGATTGATAGCCTACATCTGGCTTCAGGTTGCACTAAAAATTAATTTTACTTGAACAGTGCAGTATTAAACAATTTTAATAAATAGAGATTTGAACCTTATTGAAATTTGTTTTGTGTAAATTGTTAATAATTGAGCAATGGGAAAATAATCGCTAATTGAAAAATTAATCGTTAGATTAGTCGACTAATAAAAATAATTGCTAGATTAATCGTTTAAAAAATAATCGTTTGGGACAGCTCTACAATAGTCCTCATAAATCGACCGGAGTTTAAAATATCAACACAGACAAAACGGAAGTAAACATCCAACTAAAAAGAGTGAAATCCGGCAGAATTTCCGACAGCAACGGAGCAATCCCGGAAGTGGAAAGTCATGGATATAGACTAGCGCTCAATTAATGTGGCTGCTCAGCCCAGGAGGAGAAAATAGTGGTGTACATCAGACATCCTAGCCCTAATGCTCAGCCCAGAGACAGTGTTTCAAGGGAAACAATATAAATGATTTTATCTCAATACTTTAGATGTAGCCCACAATATTCATAAAAACTCTGCCCACAGCTGTGACTACATTGTATCCATCGTTTTATCTCACGCTTCTATTGAAGGTATAGAAATATGTAAGAGCTGCAATATGATGTGTTGCGTGTTGGTGGTAAAATACTCCCTCCTCCACACACACACACACACACACACACACACACATACCCACACACACACACACACACTTAAAGTAACACACATATAAATCCACATTGAGTCCAGGTTTGCTCCTGCTGCTGCGCTTGTAAAACTCCTGCATGGCACTGAGAGAACTACAGCACAGCACACGAGTATGCACACACAGCAGGAGTGTTGACAGGCTTTTCTCTGCTTGCGTCAGAGAAATCCATTGCCTTTTTAATTACCCTGCCTCCGCTATGAGGGCAAGTAGATGCATGGCGATGATCTATGAATCTCTGCAGTGACATAAGATGAAGGAGGCAAGATGTGATGATTAAGGTTGTAGCTGATGGAGGAGGGTAATCCAGCCACTTTTCCCATCATCACTTTCCTTTTCCTGCTCTCTTGTTCTTGAAGTGGCTTGCATTGTCTCAGGTCTTCACGTGCAATCTGTCCTTGTCTCCCTGTTTCTAGCTACCTGACTCTCATAGTTTTCGATCTTCGTTCAAGTAATGCACTCTTTTTTATTTGGCAAGCCACTCCAGATGGGATTTGTAGCTGTGCAGAGAAACACATAATGCAATCACAGCATGCAATGCCATCCACAGACAAATTGAGAGGAGGCAGCTTGGACGTAGAGCCACGGTCGTACCATGCATCAGCGGCTTTAAAAAACACCCATTTCCTCTATTGCATCTCTGTCTCTTCCTCTGCTTTTTCTCCATCAGCGGTGCACAAGGCTTACCTTCAGGTCTCTGCAGGAGTTGTTAGCAGGCTCCCTTCGAGGCATTTCACAGCTGCTCTTCTCCCCAGGACTGCGCACTCCTTTCCTGGCTTTGTTCAATCAACAACAACCCTCCTGCATCTCTCCTGCCACCCAGCTCCTTCTGCTCTTCACCGCTCTCTATCTACTCCTGTGTGAGAGGGGGGTCTGTCTGTGCATGTGTGTGTGTGTGTGTGTGTGTGTGTGTGTGTGTGTGTGTGTGTGTGTGTGTGTGTGTGTGTGCGTGCGTGCGTGCGTGCATGCGTGCGTGCGTGCGTGCGTGCGTGTCTGTGTGTGTGTGTGTGTGTGTGTGTATGTGTGTGTATCTGAGGGGGATAGGGAGAGAGAGAGAGAGAGAGAGAGAGAGAGAGAGGCAGAGTGGGTGAGAGAAGAGATGGAAAGGATGGAAATATGTGTGTGCTCTCTCTTGAATGCACCTCTCTTCACTTCCACACAGAGATTGGACCTCTTGTCTCACATGATTTGTCCTTCATAAGAATGTTTGTTTATTTGCACAAAGCATCAGTATATGTGTGTGTGTGTGTGTGTGTGTGTGTGTGTGACAGAGAGAGGGGGAGAGAGAGAGAAAGAATACATCCACCACATGGCTCCCTTCTCTCTGCTGCAACGGCAATGACACAAGTAGGAAACAATATGTGTAAAAAGTCCAGTGTACACAGAGGTAGGAAAAGAGAGATGAGAGTGTGTGTTGGGGGTGCAGACAGGGAAAGAGCAATGGTGAAGAGGAGTGTAGTATAATCAATTGCTTGAAAACTGCAGTTGAAGAAAAAGCCCTCAGGGTCTGAGAAAGATATAAAGTGGAAGCAGAGAAAAGAGTCTTTGGGGGAAAAAAACATGCAGAGCAAGACAAAGAAAGAGCAGAAGAGGAAGGAAGTAACAAATAAGTAAGAGAGAAGCGTGAAAAGGACAAGGTAAAGGGGAGCAAGTCATTTCTCCTCAGATGTCGTCTACAAATCAGGTTTGCTCATTAGGCATGGGTCAAAAGTAAAACAAATTCATAAAACTTAACAGCAGAATGGAGCATGTTGGCTCATTTATCCCCCCTATTTGAAATTATTTTTCGGTTTCTGCGATAGGGAAGAGTGTGATCTACGATCAGGAAGTGTGTGCACATAAGAGGACATACAGTGCAGACAGAGACGGATGGATGGATAGCCTACTTGACACTGAGATGTTATTAGGCATAGAGAAAATTGAATGTAGACATGACATAACAGAAGAGGAGTAATGAGAATGAGAGCAAAGAGAGAGAAAGATAGGGAGACGATGATAGGTGGGGGGGAGGAGCGACAGAAGCAGCTTTCACCAGAAAGCGTCTACATGTAATTCCTGCATTGAGTTTGGGAGATTTATGACTCTGCAGCCCCCTTGTTCCTGCATGTGCCCACACCCCCCACCCCCCTCCCTGCTGAATCGCAGAGGCACAGCGAGATGGCCGGGAGACACTTCTTCTTTTACCAGCCTTGACCAGCCGGGGAGCCAATGACAGCAGATTATGGAGCATATCAAGGGGTGAGGCTGCAATAATGAGAAGCTTGGGATTAGGCTATGGGATGCAAGTTCTGGGCCACGCTCACACATGCTCCCGAGGTAGCGGTGCTAATCTCATCTGTGATTACGAAGTGATGGTGATGTTAATTGTAAAAATTCAGGTCCTTGGGCGTTACCGCTGCGTAGATCCTGCCTGTGGATAAGCCCCTCGTGGTTCAGATCCGGGGCATGTGTAATTATTTCCCCTCCTGATATGACACCATTATTGATCAAAGCAGAGCCCCCTCTCTTCACCTTTACTGGCTCTGCTGAAATCAATTCAGTTGATTGTACCATCTCAGATTATTCACACATTAATAAAGCTTCTTGGCATATTCATTGTTACAAGTGCTTGGAAGAAGACGTAACGACGAGATGTGTTACATAGTGTACATCATTAGACATTAGATTTGCATAATGTTAACACAACATAATAGGTTCTTCATTGGCGATTTAACAGATGATCCATTAGAATGATCACATTGTGGATTATACTGCTAAAGTGGACTGCAGGATGAATACAAATAGTATTATGTATGTTCTAAGTCCGATTTAATATTCATCAGTAAAGAGATTTCCATTTGAAATAAAATGAACTCTAGTTCCTGTATCATTGTGGGAATGTGTTATTTTTGGTATTCTTCTTGCAGACTAAAAAATAAATAGGCATCACATGTGAACTGTGGCTTGAATCTAAACATGTAGAGATTGTGAAAGGGAAATAAATTATGTAAATAATAGATTTTCCCATTCTGCTAAAACAGTTCATGATAGCAGATATTAGGGGTCAGTGTAGATTCTCATACAAAATGCCTCAGTCCAAATCAGCAACAGCAGCTCATAGTCCACAACGTGTGTCAGGCCATGGTCATCAGATGCAAAAAAACCCCCATCTTTTCAGATGTCATAACTGTGGAAGGAGGAATTAGTTCTTCCTTGCATGGAGTGAGGAGGTAAGGAGGAAGTATACTTTTTCTTAATCCTCTCTTAACTCCCTTGGCACTGGCAACCCCAACACTCCACTGCCCCAACCTTGCTCTCCCATTCACTCCCTATTTGGCTCCATCCCTCTTTGCTTTCCCTCACCTCCTCCCAGGCTTCATTAGCTCTGATTGATCCTCTTGTCAGAGCATGTGGCACCGCGATGAACTGCATTGTTACAAGCAGCCAGGAACACAAAGGTGCGGGGATGGAAATCAGAGGACAACCACAGTGAACATATCAGTACAAGGGCATAATGAAGGAAGTTGGGTGTCTGAGCATGTGTGTCAGAGTGTGCGTTGAGATATACCCTAAGAAAGAGAACAAATGTGTCATACGTTTCACTACTGAATAGTTTAGCAGCAATGCTGAAGTTGTGTTTGAAGCTGCTCTTAATGTGCACTATGCATGGTATTATCTAAAATATTTAACTGCTAAACCAAGGGCCTGTTTTGCATTTGGTGTTACACAAAGAGCAAAGCTGGAGGCCGACATTTAATAGCATGGAGAGCTGGTGAATGCATGAAGAGACAAGGTATGTTTGCAATGGAATGTGTGTAAATTATTGAACAATCTATCTGAGCGAGCTGGCAGAGCTTTACCTTAAACTAATTCATCAATGTTAACATATTGGCACAACGCATAAAACATGCAAGACAAATGCAGATTTAGGAGCAAAGCAGAAACTATTATGAACTCCCTATGTTATATATTAATGCAGCACCATTTAAAAGGAAGGTTAACTTTAGGGAATGACTACATCTATTAGTGTTTCAATTATGAATTATGTGAGTGTGAAGATCTACAGCGCAACATTGTGCTTGTTATATATGAATACATAATTTAGAAATACTGTACAGTATGCATGTTTTCATCTTGAGCACAGGAACATTCCACAGTGGAGGTCTTAAAATTAAGCAGATCTGTAGGCATTGTATAACATCATATCCATTAAAAAACATTGTTTAAACTGACATATTAAACATTAATCAACTACAAAGCCTGGATTATTTCTCATTGGCTCATAGGAAAATGTTTTTTAATTTAGAACCTTGTCAAGGTTTTTATTAGAATATTTTGGCATGTAGATGCCATTGGGTCCAAGAATCAACCATAAGTGTTTATATTCTATATTATGAATTGGTCGAACAGTGTGTGTCTGATCCTGGCCTGAACACCACTACACAGTCTAGACACGGTGACACCATGTGGAGGAAAGAGGTATAGCAATAAGTGATTAAATACAATCACTGGCCGAGGCTCTGCGCTTGGAAGATGTTTAGCTGTTACAACTATCTTGGGGGCATCCTTGAATCTTTGCTACTCTGGAATTGTAAACTCTTATACAGTAGCATATGCCAGATCTGAGACATTTGCAATGGTTTTACAAGCTGTAATAATGAAACAGCAGATTGCTGTTTTTATTCTTTATTGTTTTTATTGTTCACAATCCATCAGTTAGTGACCGTCTAAAGCAGGTTGAAGCATGCAGCATCTCTCTGTTGGTCTCTCTCTGTAATAGCTACATGTAATAAGTGGCTGATAAAATTGGTGAATGCTTAGATTTTCTCCCTCAAACTTAGGGACTGTTCGTTATTTAATTAAGGTGCCACCGGAGGAGTTTTGTGGCCTCTAACCTAAAAAGACTTGACCCTCCCCTCGTCAGTAATAATTTTCCTATGACCCTCCAAAATGATTTGAAAAAGAGGCATGACCCTCCCCTCGCGTGCAAGTTTGCACTTAGCAAAGAAGTACAGATGCCATTTTACAGCCATGACGTACAGGAGTTAACCTCTGCATTCTCATCTTACACATCACACTCCTCTGTTATGGCATGGTGGCCATTTCAGTAGATTTACTCACTAACATTGTTGTGGAAACACAACACAACAAACTAAATGCACACTTCATGCATTACTGCATTACTTCAAATACTAAGTTCCTCCTCTAGTAAACTAGTATTCACATGAAATAAAACAATAAAACATTAAGACCATTCAGCAAATGACAATGGGAAATAACAATTCAACACTGGTTGCTATGGACTTGTTACTAGGCTTCGTCAATGTATATTTTAGCACATAGGTAAAGGTGCCGAAGCTGAACATTATATTCCAAAACATATATGTTTATTTTTAAAGCAGATTTTAAATTACATTGTAACAATTTAACAATTCGCCCTTATGAAATCCAATCGCGGTACGGCTGTTTTGGAACGCAATAGACAGACGCTTAAATTCAACTAAAATGTAACGGTGAACAATCAGTGTTGGACCTACAGTCTGTTGAGATGCCTCTCCAAATGCAGAAACGAAGCGCAGTCACACCATAAAACGTTAAGACACGTTGAAAAAAACAATCCGTATTTTGCCGTAATCCAATGACATGGAAAAAAAGTAATCCACGGCGATCAGTAGATCCACAAAAAGGTAAATGATACGGTGTATCCAGCAAGGCATACGAGCGTCACATTCACCAGCCAGCTCCAAACAGCTGAACGAGGCCTCTCCACTTCGCTGTTTAAACAAACTGGAATAAACGTATAAAAATCCAAATCTACACAAAACCTGCAATCAATTAGTAAGCTGACATCACATTTATATACATGGCATTTAGGAAACCTTTATTGCAAGGTTGGCACGGCAAGATGTCCAGACTAGTGCAACAGTAACATTCGTTTTTTGCATCCTGCTGCTCCCATCATCAGCCAGATAATATTTTTTTTACTAAAGCAGTATATGAAATGTGATGTATTACCTACCACCATTTAGTTGTTTTGTGTTATTTAAGATATTTATAAAATATCTGGTCATGCCAGACGTAATTATTCCACTCATTTTTTAAACAATGCAATTACTCGTTTGAGCCCCTAGCAAACTCCTCGTATGCGGTCAGACCCATCTGCTAGGGGGCCGAGACTGAGAGCTACATGGATAAATATGCACCAAACAAGCCACTTTGAAATTTTGCTCTTTTCATGAATACAAAAGTTGGGTGACCCCCCCGCCCAGACTAAAAAATGTTGGATGACCTTCCCCTCAACAAAAAATGAAAAAAGACATGACCCTCCCCTATTTTCCTCCGGTGGTCCATTCCATAAATACCGAACGGTCCCTTAAAACTCAAAATTGAATTAATCTTGCTTTGTTGTCATCACTTGCAAACATTTGCATCTTATTCCAAGTCTTGTGTGTGATCATGTGGGTTGATGTGCCCTGCTCTATGAATAGCAGACTTAGCGGTATATATTCACAGACCACAGATTATTATTATTTTTTTCTACTTCCTTAATTAATGTTTATGTCAAGAGCATGTTTATTTGAGTTTAACAGTCCAATTGCATGTGTGACTAATATTCTACCTAATTAAATCATCAAAGCTATAATTTGGGGAAACATTCCAACACTATGAAGATGTCAATTCTTGGAATCCCTATTTTTAAAATTAAATAGTCCACTTGACTTTTTCAGTCTGTTGCCCACTCGCCCATTCTTCCATATGCTTCAGTCCATCAATGTCAAAAAGCTTTGACATCCATGCTTTAGGGCAACCTCCTCCTCTAATGGCTGTGTGTTAAAAACATATAGTCTGCAGGGAACTGCTGTCAGATTGAGTTCTTACTGAGAGACAAAGTCTTGTATACATTCTGAGCATCCCTGCAGACAGAAAGATCTCTGCTACTCTCCAGCTCCAAAACATTCATGTGAGTGTATTAATAAACAATTTTAGAGACACCTTCTCTTCTCACACACGTGCTTTTTCAATATGCAGGAAAGTGCTGTCAGGCCGTCATTATAACCACTGCAAAGCAGAGATTGGTCTTTGTAACATCATTTTTTTTCTTTTAGTGAATATAAATTTTACACACAAACACACACACAGGAAGCAGCCATAAAATAAGTATAAATGTATGAATTGTGATATTGTTGCTGAATGTATCCCCAAAGAGAAAAGGTATAATCCCTGGAATAGAACAATAGGTCAGTGTTCTCTTGTGGATTTTGTCGCTGGGTGTCACTTTACATCTTACAAAATTGTTTTGACGCTCATTCCACACATGACCATGCCAAGCAGCGCAGCGGGGTGAAAAAAGAGGCGGATTGAGAGAGGTGATTTTGAGCTTATAAAAGGGGTTTCGTATTTACTTTTCCTTTCATTGTTGCTTATTCAGGCTACGTGGCTGCTAAATCAGGCAGAAGTCCTTTGAGAGCTGGGCTGTATGGCAGAAAGAAGAAAGACAATATCATAGTGTGACTTGAGAATATTGAGTTGAGGACAAAAATACATGTGTGATGCCCCTGTGACCATGGAAACCTCCAAATTGCTGATTGATTCAGCAGAGGAAGGTGCCCCAAAGATCCTCTGCATGGAGTTTACACACCTACAGTTAATTACCATCATATAAAGTCATGACATACAGTACATCAACATTAAATCCAGGTTGTTTGTTTAGGAAAATAATACATAAATACAATTTTTTTAGTTTTTATTCCTGGTCATGAATTCCAAGGTTTTTACTTGTCCCTTTATCTCTACACATGTCCACGGGGCACATAGAATCACACCTGCTCTTTAAGAAACAAATAACTCTAACTGATCGCCCTGCAGAACACATCTAACATAGCTGCCCTTTAATGTTTATGCCATGCATTTAATCTTACACTTCATTGCCTACTGTACATACTGCAGTCACATACCATCCATCTGCTTATGAAGCTGAAATAGGTTATGACAGTCTTAGAGATCAACCGTGGTTATGAAAGGATGCAGTATGGCATGGTAAAAACATACACAATTCTATTAGTTTTGATGAAGCCAATAGTAGGTGGACTGTCCTGTAGTGGAAAATCTCTACAAACCCTGTTGACCAGGCTTTTCGTTCAGGCCTGACAGCCCAAGTCCTAATGCTTCCATTGTTATGCACATTGTACCCAAAGAAATCAATACTGGATGCACAGATATGGGCTTTTTTCTGCATGCCTACATCTCGTAATTGTCCATAAGGTGGTATTGCACAAATGCACGCTGACATTAAGGCAGCGAAGGGCATTGACATCGGCTGAGAAATACTCCGCAGCATGTTTGTATCATCACAAGAGGCAAATGCTTCACAAGCAGATTGCACAGCTTGTGATTGAAATTTTTTGCATTAAGCACTTTGCCATTTTTACTCTGAGAATGATGGATATGGAATATGAATGCTCAGTGACCTGATGACCCAGCAAAATGGCTGCCATCATTGTACGTACCCCTCATACCCCCAAACACACACACACACTCTGCTTCCGCACGCACGTGCAACCATCATCCCCATGTATAGATCTATTCAGTTCAACCAAAGCAAATCATAGAATATGAAGCCACATAGCAAATGTCATGTGTTGCAAAGCACGCCTGGATCACTATTTAAAAACTTAAAAATAAGGGTTTGTTTCTATTTACACCAGAATTAAATAAAAGGTTTTAGCCCGATGCTCAAGGCTACATTTCAATATTAATTCTGACTGCAGTGGAATGTTTTTCTTGCTTTTTTGAAATAGTTAGATGTGGTTTGCAACTGAAGTCTTTAAAAAACTAATTCTAAAAAAGAAAAATAATGGGCATGACAGGAGCAGCAACAGCAATGGGTTCCTTTAATAAAAAATAGCCAAATCAAATCCTTTATAGTGACTTATTTCACCATCAACTACTAACAGACTAAGTAGTGTGCAAGTGTTTAAAGTGTGTGAATGTACCCGAGTCAAACTTTCGTTTAATAGCATAATTAGGACGGAAGCGTCACTTTTAAGATTGACCGTATTCTCGCTTTTCGGTCAAATGGCCTTTTGAATGGGATTACTAAGGGTACTGCTATGATAGCATCAAAATCACTATTTTTAAAACACTAAGAAGGCTCGACACAACATGAAAGTTTGCTCGAAGTATCACCAGGGACTCTACACATGAACTCGAGCATTGAGAACATTGTTTGTGTACACAAACTCTTTTTTACTTTTTTGTTCAAAACCTTTCTTTTTAGTTAACTCTGTGTACACAAACAATGTTCTCAATGCTCAGGTATATGTGTAGAGCCCCTGGTGATACTTCAAGCAAAGTTTCAGTGTTTTCAGTGTTTGTAGTGTTTTAAAAATAGTGATTTTGATACTATCATAGTAGTGCCCCTAGCACTCCCATTCAAAAGGCCATTTGACCGAAAAACAAGAATATGGTAAATCTTAAAAGCGGCGCTTCCGTCCTAATTATGCTTTTAAACGAAAGTTTGACTCGGGTACATTCACAAAAAGACCCCTAGGCTGCATTTTGGCGAGAGTTACGCTTTAAGTTATAGTTGCAATTGTGGCTCAGACTAAGGGAGCATTAGTGAGACAGGATATGAGTCTTACAGGGTCATGACAACATGTTGGATGTTCAACATCTGCAAAAGGAGACCTCTGTCAAGTGTAAACAGACTTAAAATGAGATCTCTGGTCTTGATTTCCCCATGTTGTCAATTGAAATCATCAATTGACTGCTAATAAAAACAATTGTAAAGTGGCTTTTCCTAACTTCTGTCACTGCTGATTTGGGGGGCTGGAACCTACAGCACAATACGGGCCTGAGCTCCAGGTAACAACAGAATCAATATTGTTTTTGGACGCACTGGCACACTGTTCAATGTTTACGCAGTACGGCTCTGACTTTTGAATTCACTCTTTCCCACTAACCTGCTTTGAAGTGTATATCATGTATTTGTAGATGTAATTCAATTCTTTTCATCTAATAAATGTTGACTGTTATTTTGTGTGTGACTCTGTGACTTTTCAGAATTTAACAGGGGTATAATAAAATCTTTCTTTTCAGCAACAATAAATATTTTAATTCTAACAATGGCACACATGACTACTTGCATGTGAAAGGGGTCGCTCGGAGTCATAAACCTCCACTGACAATTATCATACGATTCTGCAATTACTCTCAGCTCTAAGGAGCTTTATAGTGTCTTTCTGCTCATTGTTTTGGTTTTCCAGCCTGCAACATTACATCAGTCTCCCTGCTTTCATTAACGCCGTTTTGGGCCTCAGCCGGCAGCTGTTATCAGTGAACGAGCTCCGATAAAGTACCCGCAGCACAAAATAGCAGACAGACAAATTTAGCAACAGGTGAACATAATGGAGCATTTAGCAGCTAAAGAGCGAGATATTACCCTTATGAGTTGGTGGGGACCAAAATCAGAGATAAAAGAAGAGTAAATATTGGACTTAAATAAATACGACTCCAAAATAATGGTTTGAGATCATAGTCAATTACTTCTTTTATGAGTGACATATCAATATCATTACCATCCATAGATTTCTTTATTTTATTTTATTTTTTCTTAAACTTTCTGACCACTTCTAATACATCATTCTCACAAACTCCCCTAAGAAACAAACATATATAATTCCAGGTTTGACTTTGTGTAAATTTCATGACTTATATATTATAAAACAATATAATAGAAATGAATAAAAAAACTGTGCTTATTGCGTAAATATGTGGCTAAACAGATGGTAATTGTGATTATTATAATTGGTCAAGTTTATTTTTGATTAAACAAGGAATTCCATCACAGTTACAAGGTTGTCTATAGATTAAGAGATGCAAACATTGTATTTAATCAGCCAAGAGACATGTCTCCATTGGAGCTGTTTCATCTTTTTGATGCTGTACTTATCACTTCATTGGAGGTTACCAGGTAGTTCTGACTGACCACTGCCAACCTTATAGCCCTAAAGCTGATTGCCAGAAACTGGTACAGAAACCAGCATTATCATTTGAATGCTCCGATTGATGTGAAGAGAAACTATCATTGTTTACTATCACCGTGAGACATCTAGCTACGGCATTTGAGTGCTGATCTATATCTTATCATTGAGGACTCGCAATGTGAGTATTGTCTTTATGTGCTGATCAGCTCAATGATGATGTACCATATCTTTAATATTTAATAATGCTACTTTAAAACATTATTCCTGTTTATACATTAATGCAGTATATTGCCTCAATAATGCCCAGTAAATTGCGAATTCAACTTGCTCAATTTGAGCAGTTTCACTTCATAGATTTTGATTGATAATTAAAATCATCTTTTCTGGTTTTATCATAAAGAGAAACAATACAATTTGCCATAACATTTTCAGAAAGACATTGTGAATTTTTGTATTCCCATTTATGGCAGCTATATGCACTATTTTGCAAGATATTTCATAATAGAATGCCTAAAAAGCTGTACAGCATTTGGGGAAAAATTATAGTTGCCAATTAAGTAAAACAATCATCCTGTAGAGCCTAGTTCCTGTTTTGTATCTAATTGTTCTCCAACTGTTTTCATCATTCTGAAACCAGAACTAATACAAATGTTGAGGATTCTCACTACTGCCACTTAAAAAGAGGCAAACAATTGTCTGATGTTTGTTTTTTACATAACTTAGGTAGGGTAGGAATTTTGCATAAACATTACTAATTCTAACTCTGTGAACTCTACTAAAAATAGGTTTAGTTCACAGAATGAAAGGGGATATTTTTTCCCAGTAACAGGGCGTTGGCTCTGTTGATTTGCCATTCCAGTCAGAAAGACTAAGGGAAAATGACACACAAAGCAACAAAAAAAAAAAAGGAATTTTAAATCCCTAAGAACTCTTGAGAAAACATTCGAGCTGGAGCCCCATAAGATTAACCCCCCCCCCCTCCCCCAGCTCTGCCCCTGATAATAAGTTATGTTGATATTGCTGATGGTTTTCTTCTTTCTAGTGGGACTTATGGGGGGACATTTATTAACCAGCAGCAGTAATAGTTTCAAATTTCATTGACATCAATCAAATGCAGCTGCCTCAGCTTTTAGGTTGTTAAACCAGCCTAACAATCAGTGCAGCTATGTGGTCTGGTGGCTATTTACAGGCCTTTTGTCTGATATAAAAGGAATAAAAACTAAGCTGTTGTTTAAACACATGGGCAAATCACCTGTATAAAAAAGCTTAACTACAAAGGGTTTTTCATCCTTTTACAATAGTGAGGATTTAGAAAAGAAAAAACACACAGGCAAGCCTAATCTTGTTTTGTGTCAACAGTTTTGTATTGTGGCTGTCAATAGAATACACTTTCTGCTGCATGTAAGTGATACTGCAGCCTTTTCTGTCACTTTTTTTTGCAGGGAACAATTGAGGTGAAAAATGACTCCCATCATAATTCACCATTCTTCTCCCCTCAGCATTCAGAACATCTTGGGCTCGTGAACTGATTTGGTTCCTGGCCGACCCTGAAAAGCTGTATGTTTGGATGTAAAGCATCTTCTTTTTTCATCTCTGCAGCTTCTGTTGTCTCGCTCCATCACCTATTTATGTTATATGATCCCTACAATTAATCACAACACAGCTCTGTGGTTGTGGGTAAGAAAAGGGAAATGTTTGTTGCTTGGAGGAAGACATGTGATGTGCTGAGCTCTGAAGCACTGATGTTGGAGTCATAGTGACAACACTGCCTGGGATTTGTTAAACATATTTTTATGGTGATCATTTTCAGAGAAGTGGAGGAATACATACATAAACAGATGTGAATTATATGTTCTTTTCTAGGACACATACATTATTCTACATGTTTATAACATGTTGATATCAGGTGATGAAGTGTTGTGCCTTCCTCCAGATGACTCAAATCATCTTTGCAGCTCACAGCTCACATCTTCCGACAGTCACTACTTAACACTGGAACACACTACAACAACTAGAAAAAAAACAAGATTTCCCCAAAACATGCCAAGAAAAGTTTGTGTGTCTACAGTAAATAACAACACACAGTCTGTTTGTCATAGAGACTCAGGCAACCGAACCAAGCAGATGCAGTACATATAGGTTTTCCATATACATTGTCAACATACACTTTTTTCCAAAGTGTGTGCAACTGGGATGAAGCTTAAATTCAAATATCACAAAATAATCACTCTTACACTGTGGTGGACTGGGAGTTTGGCAGATAGAGGTCAGCTTGGCCCTTGGTGCTAGGCATCTGTGGAGTAAACATCCTATTAGAGCCAGAGAAAGTGTGTGTGTGTGTGTGTGTGTGTGTGTGTGTGTGTGTGTGTGTGTGTGTGTGCGTGCGTGTGCGTGTGCGTGTGCGTGTGCGTGTGCCCGTGCGTGCGTGCGTGCGTGCGTGCGTGCGCGTGCGTGTGTGTATTTAGGGGCGGAGAGATACTTGATGTTTCTGTGGGCATAAACATCACCTGGTTGCTTTCTTGCACACTGAGACAGGACAGTATAAATGCACACAGGTGTTGGTCCAAGAGGCATTAGAGGAGAACACACCTAAACTGTCCAATCAATTTTTAACAAGAAAGACAGACGGAGAGGAAAGAGGGGCGAGCTGGACTTTGCTATTCATCAAATTACAGAGGTGAGTTAAGACTAAAGAACATTCACTGTCATGTTTACATTTTTTATTTTCAGCTTGATCATCTGTAGACAGAAGCAGCTATTACTTATAGTTATACTTAAGCATACTACTTGCCTATTTTTTGTTGTTTCTACTGTAATAGATTTTCTATATTAAAGTGGGAATAGAAATATATCAGTCTGCTGTTAGAAGACAGTAAAATCAAAGGTATCCAATGTAAAGCTAAATTGAGGAAGAAGAGATTAGTCTCAAAGCTTCAACCATTAAAGACATTTATTATAAATACTCAGGACCAGTGCATTTTGACTGTAATATCGTAATCTCAACAAAAATGGCTAAATATAGTAAGTCAATGACTAGCATTAAAGGCACATTCAAAATGTCTGTGCAAAGGAAAAATACAAGAAAAAGTAATATATATATATATATATATATATATATATATATATATATATATTAGGGCTGTAACGATTCATTTTTTTTAATCGCGATTAATCGCTGAAGTTCTATAGTTAATCGCGATTAATCGCATATTTTATCACATGATTAAAATTCTATTATTTTGCATTTCAGAACAGTTTTTAAGTACATATTAACAATCAAAAGCAATTTTAACCAGTGTATCTTGATTGGGAATCAAATGAATGCAAAGAAAGTTACTTTATGAACTTTTTAAGATAAATTTTAAGATTTGTAATTATTTATTTACTGTAAACAAAAGAAAAATGTGTGAATATGTCATTATTGCACAACAACTAAAAATCCCTATCCTTACTAGAGTCAATATAGTGTTTAGTAACTCCTAACTAATGTTGATTACTCACTGACGTCCAGTGATCACCGGTTAATGAGCAGCTCATTTCTGCACAAGTCCGTGTTAACACAGCCCATCTCCACTCTTACCCAGCGACAGAGAAACAGGCTGGATAGTCCGGTACACTTTTGTGTACCGAACAACAAAAACACAGCAGTCTCTGAACTCGCGTTGGGAGTTTCGTTGAAGTTGGATGTAGTCCAGTTTTTGTCTAATGAGCGGACACTTGCAAGCAGGATTGATGGAACAGGTGGCCGGCTAGCGTTAGCTTTCCACCTAGCTAGGTTATACTCCAGCCCCCATTCGTGTTTCACCGCTGAGGATGTCCCCCCGTGATCGCCCGCTCCGGCCGCTGCCTGCTACAGCCACCGCTGCTGCCCGCTGGTCAAACTAACCTGTACGGCGGGCCACAGCAACCTCTTATTTCCGAACATTCATCTCTCCCCCGCCCAGGATTTCATTGCTGCTGTCTTTCTCCATCATGGCTGCAGCCTGCAGCAGGAGGATGTGTTACCAGGAAGTGGCAGCTTGATGATAAGTAACGGTGCTGCAAAGGGTCAAAATAGTAGCCTGTTAGGCACGACGCAAAGCCGAGTGAAGTGTAAAATAAATTAATAAATGCCGGCATGCGATTAATGCGATTAAAAAAACCTTAATCACATCGTGATAAACGCGTTAACGCTGACAGCCCTAATATATATATATATATATATATACCCTTTACAGACCCTTTGCATATACAGTAGAGTATTTACTTTGAAACTGTGATTCAAACTGGATAGGGTGAAATGCTTTGAATCCGAATCATGACATTTCATGACAGACTTTTAGATTTAAAGCTGTGTGTGGATGTTCCTTAAGAGTTGACTTTTTTCACATTGGCCATTTCCCTTTCTAAAGTTAGTTATTTTCTAGTACCTTGCCAAACATACAATTTAAATATTAAATACCTGAAATAATTTCAGCGCATACTTACCTTAAAGTATGAAAACATGCTGACCTAATGATTATGTGTGAAATGACTAGGTCTGCTTATAAAATGATTAAAATTTGCAAACAAGCTACGCAGAACGATTATCAGATTCATTTTGGCAAATATGACTGCATGTGACCCATAAGGAGTTGAAAACCAAAACATGAGCTCGCTGTACTGATTGTTTTGTTCTACTTTACACTCACTAACAAGCACGCCATGATCCAAATGGGTAGTTTGCATGACTTGGCAAGAACAGAGACCATGCTTGTCTGGAAACCTCTGTATAGCCAATACTGCCAGTTACTATCCATCAAGCACCAGAGTTATGAGAACTCAGAGCTTGAATAAAGTCAAAGATTGTTATGTCAGTGAGCAGCTGGCCTTCTAGCTGGGTTTGCCCAAATTATTTCAATGCCACATTCATTTTTGCAGCATTGAAACCAAGCAAACAAAGCTGATCGTTGTGTTGAGACACTTGCACATGACCAAAATTATTTGGTTTATTTGGAACACTTCATTGGAAACTTTTTTTCTTATTAACTTCAGGTCTTAACTGCAGTGCTGCATCCACCCAGTATTACAGGCTTTCAGTTTGGATTAAAACTGCAGTGGGAGAGAGCTGCTTGTGAGAGTCAGCTAAGTAACGAAGGGGAGCAAAAAATGTGGAGCAGTAAAACAGAAAAGAAACTTACAGTATACAGACATTGGAAATGTGCTCACTGGACTTCATTATGAAATAAGTTTTCTTGATACTTAAAATTACCATATTTGAACAACTTTCCAATGAAACCATCAACTGCATATATACATTATTTGTCCTCAGCACAATATGTGCTTGCATATCCACCTTCTTACACTTCCATTTGAGCACCAGACTGGCAGTGTCATCTTAACATTTTTCTATTTTCTATTGTAGTACATTGTATGTATTTAAGGTTGATTGACCTTAAATACTTTAACCAGTCAACCTGTGACTGTCTGACTGGTTAAATGATGTGGACTGTGATGAAAACACCTATCAAGTTGTTATTAGCATTTTCTACACTGATTTTATTGGAACTGTATTGTACATTTATATGTGGACATTGTCTGCCATTGTAGGGACTGCAAACGTTCAGTGGGTTCCCAGGTGCAGTGACGGACCTGCTAAGTCAGCTATGAGCAGATTGTAATTGCTTTTCAGTAGTGCATCCTAATTTTTTGTAGTTTCACACAACAGCTTAATTATTCGTTTTCTACTCTGTACTTACATGCTGTTCCTGTTGTATTTTCTTATAGGTTGGAGGGTTGTAGAAAATGTTTGGATTTGTGAACAAACGTATCGAGCACTGGCTGGCAGAGCGAAAATGCCGCAGGAACAGACTGGTGACCAAAGATGGTCACTGCAACATTGAATTCGGAAATGTCATGTACAGCACACACTTATCGTTCCTTGCTGACTTCTGGACCACCTTTGTGGAGACCCGGTGGCGTTATGTCCTCCTCCTCTTCATCGCCTCCTTCACCCTCACCTGGTTGTTTTTTGCCCTGCTGTGGTACTGGATTGCCCTCAACAATGGAGACCTGACGTGGCAAAACCCCCCATCAAATCACAGCCCATGTATTATAGGTGTCTATGGACTCACCACAGCGTTCCTATACTCCCTTGAAACCCAGACAACTATTGGGTATGGTGTCCGAGCGCTCACCGATCTTTGCCCAGGTGCTGTGGTCGTTGTCATTATCCAGGCCGTATTCGGAGCCATCATCAACTGCTTCATGTGTGGAGTCATCCTGTCCAAAATCTCTTTACCAAAAAAGAGGGCTAAGACCATCTCATTCAGTGATATGGCTGTCATCAGCCCCAAAAACGGTTCTCTTTCCCTGTCAATCAGAGTGGCCAACCTACGCAAGACACTGATGATTGGAAGCCATATCTATGGAAAGCTGCTGAGGACAACAAACAGAGCTGATGGGGAGACAATCATCATGGACCAGGTGAACATTGACTTCATGGTGGACGCTGGGAAGGACAACCTCTTCTTTGTGTGTCCTCTCACACTTTACCACATCATCGACAAGAGCAGCCCCTTCTTCGAGATGGCGGTAGATACGCTCCACAATCAAGATTTTGAGCTGGTCGTCTTCCTAGACTGCACCGCAGAGACTACTAGCTCTGCCTGTCAGGTCCGGACCTCCTTTATTCCTCAGGAGATCATGTGGGGCTACAACTTCTTGCCCATCATCTCCAGAAGCAAGGAGGGCAAGTACAGAGTAGATTTCTCCAACTTCGCCAAGGTGGAGCCAGTGGCCACTGCACACTGTGCCCTCTGTTTCCACAACATCAAGGGTCATCATCACTACTCCAGAGATGGACATGACAACCAGGGCTTTGAGATGACTGAAATTAATGAGCTTCAGAATGTAACCAAGATGTGAGATCATAGATACATTGCAATGGATAGTGGAAATTAAGACTGGTAGAAATTAAGGCTGGTAGAGGCTCATACCTCTCACTGACAAACTCCTCAAGTCTCGAAAGGACAAACAGGTTCTGGCAGCAGGTGGGTTTATGCTAATGGTAGACAACGCATTTTGTAGCATTTAAATATGAACTAAAGAAAGCCTTGTTTTTTGTTATTGTATTGTATCTAACACAGATAGGAAAACCGTCTGTGGGTCAGGACACTTATTGTGAAGTATTTCTATGTAAAACCACACCTGCCACTGTCTGCTTCCAAAAGAGGGATGCCAGGTCATGCAAGATGGTGAGACAACAATTCAAAAACAAAAAGGTTTTCCCAATTACTACCACATGGATTATACACATGTGATATTACTTTAAATGAAGATGAGTGGTTCTAATTTACCTATGGCTTTGTATACATCAGGTTTACTGAGTATTGAGAGGCAGTAAAACGAATGTATTGTACTGTGTGAAACTGTTAGCCACTTGAATGCACCGTTCGTTCAACAGTTCATGCTACTGTAGGCTGTTGTACACAAAGAGACACTTGAAACCAATAGAGTATGCTTAACTATTCAAACACTGAAGCACTAGCAAAGGGTTGGGCTCACAGGCCACTTTTTTCAAAGTGGGTGGCAGCAGCTCTTAGGCGCCCTTGAGCAAGGCACTGAACCCCTAACTGATCAAAATGAATTTCCCCAAATAAAGTAAATTATGTATGCTAGCTGTGTTTTTCTTTGAGTGAAGAAATTATATTTATGAAAATCCATCTTTGTTAAGTCTTATTGTATTTGATCTCAGGGGAAAAATACACTGAAATACATTTTTGCGTACATATCTGTGTCCTCGTATTATTTTGACTAAGCCGGAATGTTATACAAGGACTGTGATCAAAAAGGTCAAAGCAGGCAATGACAGGTGCCAACGTCTGTCACGGCTTTTTATCTGTAAATAAAGTGAAGTTTTGACAGTAAACAGCAATTCAAACACAGAGTGGAAGTGTTTGGGAGATTGCTTGTTGGACATTGTTTTGACTGCAGGCTTTGAACATGAAAACAGAACTCTCCATTTCAGGAAATGAACAGTACATACTGTACGCTTGCATGAAGCTTTAACAGGTTTTCTTACTATGACCTCACTAAAGAACTGCATGTGCTTATGTGTGTGTCTGCAGGGATGTTGCTGTAGCACGTGACGTGAGTAATAAACAGGGCTCAGGTAAATGATGTGGAATGACTAAGCGGCATAAAGATGATGCCTTACAGATATGTTCTAATAAAAAACAAGTACAAAATTGTCCCTTGTGGCTGTTCAATGTGTCCGTGATGTGTATTTTTGTCTACATGGTTCATGCAAACTAATAGAACACTTTGCACGGCTGTAGCTGTCATTTAACAGAGACACTATGCATACACACCAGTTGTTAAATGACCAACACAAACACCTATCATTTGAAGCTGTGTTGAGAGAGAGACTGAAATGATGCAAAGACTCAAATCCTGAGGATACTTGTGATTTTACACCTATTCCCTCGCTCACAGTTTGTGGCTGTGTGATCTGCTGATTCAAAACCTGATGGAATGGAAAAGGGTGTGAACAGAGTTTAGCTCTGTTTACAATGACAAAATGTAACTTGTGATCATTATGGCAAAAATCTGGCATCTCGAAAAGAAGCAGCTATGGTGCAGCTTCCTTTCACCCTTGTCTTCCCACTGGAAATTATTAATTTGAATTAAAATAGGTTACACTCAGTTGCAAGTTTGTCAGGTACAGCCAGCTAAAACACCATGCTAATTCTATCATCATTAATATGCGGTAATTAGGGTGAAAAAAATATGTCTCTAAGTATAATGCAATACTTACAATACAAATCAATATCAACAGTTTAAAAAATGACTGCTGTACAAGACTGTACAAGAGCATTAGGTGTACCAAATTAACCAGAAACTGTATGTTATCTTACCCCTTCTTCCCGTCGACTATGAACTTGTTGTCCTTCCGGGTCAAAATTGAAAATGAACTTTTTTTGTTGCTTTTTCCCGACATTTTCGTCGCTTTTGTTTAAACACTTTTTTTAATTCATGGTCAATAAACCTAATTTTAATGACACTACACCTCCTTTTTGAGTTAAAAAAGGCAGAAACTATAACTTATTTTGAGTAATAGATAAGATCAGAGGTTGTTGAGTGGATCATAGACTGGATATTATGTCAAAGTTGAGTCAGAATACTGTTTTAAATCTATTTATAAAAAAGATTATGCTATGAAATTGAATACAACAGCCAAAATTCAATGAAAGTAATCATTAACTTTACCTGCGAGGAATGTTGTATGGGTCCCATACAACCTACATCCATACTAAAGCAGACTTTATAATGGTAAATCTGCCACTTCAAACATATAATGACCTATGAAAATAAATAACTGCATTATAGAGATACCTTTGTGCCAATGTTGCTATTAAGACTGATTGAAATATGAAAACAGCAAAAGCTTATTAATTTAAAAACAGCCAAACAAAAGCAGTTTGAGGTTAAATTAAGTCATTTTAAGTACTCTTGCTATTTTTGTACTAATAATATAATTCATGATCATGATTCATGAAATACAAATTACTGCATATATTTGTGTTTTACTGTGAAAAAGTCAAAAAGGAAAAATACATCAAGCAGAGAATTATTAAACAGAAAATTATTGTCATTGTGGTTAATATAAAAAAGATGTTTTCCTCTGGATAGTGTATTAAGGAGCTGCCGATATCAACAGAGAAAGCTCTACAGGCTTAAGAGGGTTACATTTTGGCTAGAGGGAGTTCTTACTGGAGAGCCAACAGAAAGCCTTAAAGCCCCTTGTCCCCTCCTCATTATTACTTAACTGTGCTACTACTTTACAACTAGTAAGGTCAAAATGTATCTCACTAGTGTAGTAGACTTTTTTGACATCACTAGTTAACTAGTAAAAATAGTGAGGCTCACAAGTGAACTAGTAAGATCAAAAGAGGCTTCAACTAGTTTACTAGTAAGCATTTTGGCTTTCACTTAACTAAGATCAAAAGAGGCTTTCACTAATAATAATAATAATAATAATAATAATAATAATAATAATAATAATAATAATAATAACTTAAGACTGATATAGCACATTTCATGTTTCATGTTTTCTTTTTTGAACATGGGCAGGGATGAGGCAGTTAACCACATCACTAGTTAACTAGTAAACATTTTGGACCGCACTAGTTAACTAATAAAGTCAACATGTATCTCACTAGTGTCACTAGGCTTTTTGACATCTCTAGTTAACTAGTAAATATTTTGAGGCTCACTAGTTAACTAGTAAGAGAAAAAGAGGTTTTAACATGCTAACTAGTGCATTGCTTCACTAGTTAACTAGTAGTAAGCAATTTTGTCTCTCACTAGCAGAGAATTGTAAATTTGCATACTCTAAATTCATGTTTACTAGTTAAAATGTCAGAGCTTTTGCAAATCATTAGTTAACTTGAAGGACTTTAAGTGTTACTAGTTTGGTCCACAGGACCACTAGTGCGTTAAAGAGCTGTTTAGTTTGGACTTTGGTGCGCTGCCCGGCATTACTAGTAAGGCTTCTGCTGTAACTAGTTGGACAAATGTTACACAAGTTGCTGAAAAAAAGTGACAAGTAAAAGATTTTGTTCAACTAGTTCAACAAAATATCCAACTAGGACAAACAACTGTCCAACTAGTACTGACAAAGAGCCAACTAGTGGAGGAACCTGATGTCTGATATCAAGACTCAAACAGCTTGCCATAACGGCCACTTTATCTTTTAATCTTTTAAAATGCATGCTGTGTTTTTATCCTGATGCAGATACAAACAAAACTGGCTTAAATAAGAAGGGGCAGAAAAGCTGAAAAGTAACTAGGCTCAGGAATAATACCCTTTGTAAATGTGTAATAAGCTGTCAGAACATTGACACAACGAAACAAGTATTGTGCAAAATGTCACAATCATAATTATACCACTTTTGTAGACCATGGTTTCTCAAAAGGGGCTACTAAAAGAAATACAGCTTTGTTTTCATCTGGTGAGGCCACAGGCAGGCAATGTAACATAACTTGAGAGGTAAAAACATTTATTTTGTCACATTTTCCTATACAAAAGCCCTTTTTCAAAAGGTATCACTTCATACATTGCAGGAATGACAATAATAATAATAATACATTGGCTAATTGTAAAATTATACACACATATATATATATATATATATATATATTTGATATCCAAAATACATTGCATATATGAAGTAGCACAGATCCCTTTTCATTTATAATGCTTGTGAAACATGGAAGTTAAGGGTACATTACAATACTTTCTTTATGCTACAAATGACAAGTTCCCTTTTTGTTCTTTTAAAGCTATAAACTTTCAGGAGAAGCTAGTTTTGGATATTACTATAATACTGAATGTATTGTATTGCATAACATACCTGAAATTATTTAATGCTCAGGAAAAGCTATCAATTTCAGGGCTTTTTGGCATAAAACATGATTCACAATGGAAAAGATCCATCATAATCACATGCTGCATATACAGAATTCCTGGCTGTTGGATTATGATTCAAGCAGGCATTTGTGGTTTTGGGAATACAAGAAAAGATCTCGTGCACATTACGATACTTAGGATGTTACAACCAAATTTCAGAAATAATAACAATAATAAAAAAAAAAAATGTTAAAAATGTATTGCCCAAATGTACAGATATAAAAACGCTTAAAATGTGGAACAAACTACTTAGCAGAAATGGACTTAAAAGGTTTGCATTTTTGACCGAGGTCAACTCGTATTAATTCTCTTGACTTTTTATACTGTGTCACATATGAAAATAACTCTGCATAATTTATACAGTAAGTTGCTTTAATGCCTAGTTGACTGATGCTTATAAAATAATAAAAAATAGGTCTGACAAACGCACAGCGTTTGCGAATCTGAGGATTTCTTTGTTTCATCTCGTCATACTTTATTGGTTTTGTTCTCTGATAAACTACTTAGTCCCAAGTAATTTATTTTCAAGTGTCCATTTTCAGTTACTCTAGAGGAATACTTTCGCT
The DNA here is from genome assembly GCF_008315115.2 of Sander lucioperca. Classification (NCBI taxonomy): domain Eukaryota; kingdom Metazoa; phylum Chordata; class Actinopteri; order Perciformes; family Percidae; genus Sander; species Sander lucioperca. The sequence goes on along the minus strand of NC_050180.1, from coordinate 29,907,055 downwards.
ATTAACAGTTTTGAACACCTGAAGATGGATATGTTTTGACATGATACTATTACATGATGATGAAATCCTGACTTGAGATTCATGTGCATTTCTCTGGGCTTTAGATCAGTGAGAAACTAACTTTCAATCACACATGCTGCTGTTCTCAAACTAGGATCCAGCCCTGGTAAAATGCATCTTAACTGTCTATTAACATGACTTAGTGCTAAGCCACTTCTCTGTGCTGACCTATATGGTCCTGACTGGCCTACAAAGAGGAAGAGACACCATGGCAGCCGTTATTGACAGAGTGCACTTCAAAATCAAAAATTGTCAGATTTCTTGTGAGACATGGAGATGATGAATACATATCTTACTACGCCCTTTAAGATGTAATGCTGTTTTGTGAATAATGAATAGAAAGTATATGGTATAAAACAGCAGTTAAGGCACTGTGAGGGTTAGGTTTCTCAGTATGCAATGTACTAAAACGGGTCCAACATACAGTCTTATTGTGTAGATACATCTACATAATCACATCTGCAAAAAAAAGGCACTTTCATGTTTTAGATTCAGAGAAGTTTTTTTTTTCATTAAACAAAACGAAAACATCTGACAAAGTTTGATTTTGCTGCAGGGTATCGCTTTTACGTGCGTTTCACAAACCAGAAGACATTCACATTAATACTGACATGGTCGAGCAACAAAACATCTGGAAATGGCTTGCTTGAAAGGCAACAACATGGCAAACATTTAATAGCCTAGTGTGTGGCCCCTGAAAACATCTGACCTGGGTTGAATTATTGTTGCAAATTACTTCAATTACATCTTGACTCAGCTTCCTCAGCACAGTGGAGTCAACTATACACATGCCCATCTTGAACTCCGCACACAACGCACAAAAAGCATTTTAAGTAATCAGTTGACCCAGGTCAGCAAAACATACAGCGCTTCCTTCTCTGGTATTTAACTCTTCTCTAGCCTTCCAGTTTGGAGGATAAATAAAATTGTGAATGGCATATTCCAGTTGCCAAATTTCATTCAGTGCTGAGAAAAGTCCATCTTATTGAGAGCTCCTCCTTGTCCAGCGAATTCTGGAAGACTCTTCACACACATAAAAAGATGCAGATGGACATACGAGCAGACGGAGACAGTGGGAAAAGAAAACTTGATGTGAAGGGAATAAGAAACCCCAACAAGACTGTAGACAAGCAGAAAAGGCAGATGCTTAAAGCGTAATGTTCATAATGTACTGAGGAGGATGTAGATTGAGACCCATAAATAATAGGCCCATGTCTGGTACTGTAGCGTGGCGAGGAGGGAGACAGACTCAAGTTGTTTTCCTGTCCTGCTTTGGTTTGGGGAGGTTTTGGAAAAGACACCTGTAGGTGCAGCTTTCAGGAGGATGGGAAAGAGAAAGGCACAGGAAACTCAGACGCACGTCCAAAAAGCATTAACAAATAGTTGCTAGTCTGGTAAAGGTAAGTAGTATTCCATTTTGGACCATAGCATCCAGTTATTTATAGAGTCTTACAAATAATAAAAAAAAATCTCCTTTAATTTTATTATCCTTCATTTAGGAGCAAAATTTCTTCAGAGGACAAATGCCTCAATCAACTTAGTCTTCATTGGTTCGCCGTCATTGGGAGTGCAGGTCAGCAATGTGGACTTTGTTGTGGGCAAAGAGAGGTTTTTATTGGGTGGTGGATGGTCACGGTGGGGTGTTTAATAGTAACTACCCAGGTGGGATGGCACATGGGTGTTAGGGTGACGGGGAACATTTGGGTTGGGGTAGATGCCTCCGGTGGGCGAGCTCCAGTACGGAGCGGTGGGTCCAAAGAAATTGGAGGAGGTGACGGGCATGGATGGAGGGTGTGGGGATACAAAGTTGACCTTCTGCTGGTGGGCATGGTAGGAAGGCACATACGCTAGGTCCGAGGGGTACTTATACATGGAGGACTCAGTGGGGTGCGGCTGCAGCGCCTGAGCGATGCCATGGAAGTCGAACTTGTAGGCGTAGCGCTTGCCGTGCACCTTGGTCATGATATTTTTGTCATAGTAGTAGCGCAGTGCACGGCTCAGCTTGTCGTAGTTCATGTTGGGCTTGCTCTTGCGCTCACCCCAGCGCCGTGCCACCTCGTCCGGGTCCGTCATCTTAAACTCCCCGTTGGTGCCCTCCCAGGTGATGCAGCCAGCGTTGGCGCTGTCAGACAGGAGCTCCAGGAGGAACTGCCACAGTTGGATCTGGCCTGAACCTGATGGATACAAACACAAACAGTGATCAAACATGCCACCTCATCCAAGAGCATTCATTATTCACCGTTCACCACTCATTATCTATCCAGTGAGGCCTGCATAAAAGGACATTTCCAGGACACCGGCATTATAAAGACTTGATCTTACCTGGATTGGCTAGGCGACTACTGGTGGGACCCAGAATCTGGTAAGGATCTGTGGACGAAAGCAGGGCATTGTTGGTCTCCACAGTGATTACTGTGATGATATACTATACACTAATTAATATGGAAGACTGAAGACAAAATAAACAAGTCACTGAGCAACAGCTAATCAATAATGATCACTCACATTACTTTTACCCATAATATCCCCTTTTAGGATGGATACTTAAAGCAAAATATGCAAAACAATGACAACATGAGAAGCATAATGTGATAAAGTCTTACATTAGTGTATTTGGATTACTGTGCTCCTCTAGATAATTAGCTGTTCAAGAAAACCAATTACACATGCTAATAGATGTGTGGCTGAGAGGTAAGAAAAAAACTACAAATACTAATAAACACTCAAAGCTTTGTGGTAGGCTGTATTCCAAACAGTCCATTATTAAATTGCTTTTGAACCACTTGTAAACAATTGTTTTTCACTTTTCTGAGGCTTTGACGACTTTACTCTACCTGATTTGTGCTTACTTAATTAACTTTTACACATTAGGCCTTTAGCTACCATTTTATAACAATGCAACAGTAAAAGAAGCAAATGCAAAGACTACACATATTAGAGATCTTAGAGAATACAATTATCTTATGAACATGGAATAATAATGCTTGAGTGTCTTGACTATCAACATAAAGAAAACTTTTTTAAATGCACCAACTGGCAGAAAGGGAAGCTGATATCCATGCTGATGAATTAGCTTTAATCCTGTGCTGTTACCTGGCTGAGGTCTGGGCTGCTCAGTGGACTTGGTTACATTCTGTGTAACCACCGGTGAACCTGCAGAGAGAGAAGCAATCAGTGATACAGATAACCTTGTGACACATCTTGAAGGCCAAAGTAAATAAGGCAGTAGTTGGCAGTTGGACTAAGTTCTCTTGACTGAAACTATTTCTAGTGGAATGTAGACTTAATCTGGGTGTTTTAACCTGCACAGAGTACCAGATGATAAAGTTCACCACATCAGGTGAAAATGTAGAACCATGCCCTTTCAGTAAGTTACAGCCATACATACTTATAAGTATTGTCGAGTCAAAAATTATTTTTGTGTCCTCACCTTTGCCACTATGCATGTTGTTTGACCATCCTGTCCGCCTTACAGCATCATATGAAGGGTCTGACAAAGAGTGAGGAAAGAAGGGAAGACAAAGTTATTTAGTATTAGTTTCAAACTGTGTGTCTGTTACTACAGTAAGTGTCTCATCTCATCATGTGCTAGCCTATCACAGGATTGCAACAGTCACAGCAAAAAACAGGGAAACCAGTGCCAAATAGCATTAATAAATCTATCAAAACATGGTTCTAGATACTCCTCACAGGATATCTAGACATGGTAATGTGGTTTGTTTGGTTCGCTGTGATGATTTTAATTGTAGATGGCACAATCTTTAACAGTTGGTTGAGCAGCCTGCAACACTCTGGCCACAAATAAAGGGACTGGTGCAAATGAACGTATAACAGAGACACACACAATACATGCACATGATATTAATCCTCACCCATCTCCCCACACAAGCAGCTTTTATGAAACCTTGACAAACAGCCAAACTGGCCCAGTTCTGTTGTGTGTCTGCCAGTTCAAACCTTACTGAGTGTGAAGCTGGACAGGTTCCAGTAACAATAATTCAATCTGACACAAGCAGATAAAACAGAGGATGTATTCTTCCCCTGGCAGTGTTTAAAAAACACCTTGGTACACTCACAGTGCACCTGGCCAGCACCCTTAATTGTTTGTATTTATGCGGGCTGAAACAGTTCAATCAGTTGCCAGAAAACAGGGAAATATGATACGTATTGTATCTAGATAAGCTTGTATTTTGTGTAACATACTATTCACAGTGTTATCATGACCTGCAAATCTATGTGTCAGCAGTTTCTCCAGAGGGAAGCAGATAGAAACAGTATAATAGTGATGAAAGAGGTTTTTGCTTGGAAGGAAGTTGTTGGAAGGTCAAGAGGCAATCAAATTTACCATCAGAATTTTTGAGAAGCAGGCTTATTCACAATCAAAGTTGACAGTTTGAATCCATAAATCTTAATGTAGGAGAATGAGCAACACTCACACCTACTGCAACAAAGAAGACTCCACATTACTAACTACTAATAACTAAATACTATACTAATACTATATTATATATAATATAATACTAAATAACATCAGGTCCTCATCTCAAACATAGAAAAGGTCTGGCTTACAGCATTGTGTTTTTACACACAACATGCATAAATTATTATCAACCGGTTTTACGATGCTTAAATGACTATTTATTTACATGGAGTCTGGTGGGTTTAGCAACGCAAGCCTGTTTTAGAAGGTGTGTGTGTAAGAAGTTGTTGCTATGGTGATTTCCACAGTGAGGGAGTAGAGGAGGGAGGGGGAGACAGTATCCCCCCTTCTGGTCTTCAACATTCCAGCCCCATACACACACATTGGAAAATCGGAATGTGTGTGCGTGTGTGTGTGTGTGTGTGTGTGTGTGTGTGTGTGTGTGTGTGTGTGTGTGTGTGTGTGTGTGTGTGTGTGTGTATGTGTGTGTGTGTAGGTGTTTGCCAGACATATGTATGTGTATGCATATTATTCTTAACTGTGTTTTAACCAGTGCACTCAAATAACTCACATGCTGATAAACTATCAAACATTGAAAAAAAGACTAAAACATTGACTAATATATTTCCCTGTATTTGCCTGAACTTTATATATTTTATTTATGATAATTATTCAAAAAAAGTCCATCAATTTGGTATGTAAAACACACTTTAAAGATTACTTGTTGTAACAGCGGCTTTTCAGACTTAATGTGTCAGAAACAAATAAATGCCTTCACTACGATACACTTGGGCTTTGTGTGCCATCTTGACCCATATAACAGCCACACCAGAGGAACATCCAGTGACAACAACCAACTTTCATCATCAGCTGCCACTGATGCCACACACTCATGTACGACCATCTTTAAACACTGTACAATACTGCCCTCCTGTGGTTCAGGACGCATTGACATCTTGGTTTTTCTAAATAAAATTCAAATGAATCCTAGATTATCTATCTAACTATTAAAGCAACGTTTGCCTGGTAACCTTCCACATAAGTGTTTCATTGTTTTACTCATTTCATAATCTTCCGATGGAACTTTCCTGCTGCTCAGGGACCTCGTGATGTCTAACTTTTCAACTTTTAACCCCAGATGTTTCAGCAAAGGGCCTATTCCTGTTTGCAGGTGAGAGCGGTTTTGGTCTGTGTGACTAAAAAGTGGGATATTCCAAATGAGTAATAGTGCAAGACAATACAAGTGACGGAGCAAAAACGTATGGATGAAGTGAAATGAAGGATATGAGCTCTCAAGAAAGCAAAAGAAAAGTGAATAAATTAGAATATGATCAAAAGAATGAAAGAAATCAGAGTGTAATAGGGAGAAACAACAAAAAAACAAAAAAAGGGAGAAGAGGGACAAATAATAAGCGGGCTGCCGTGGCTCAGTAGGCCTGTCAGGTTCAATCTGGTGTGGGCCGGCAGGATAGCCAAGGAGCAGTAACTGGGGGAGAGTCCTGGGAGACTTGCGTTTCCTGCCTGCCTCGCCTGCAGACAACCTCTCTTTGTTTTACTGGCCCTTTTTTCCCCTCTACTCACCGCCAGCCCCTCCCCCGCCTTACATCCATTCTCCACCACCCCAAAAAATACACAACGGGGCTACCTCCATAGGCTGCGTACAGGAGAGGGGTTACACACAGTGGATGAGATCATGGGGTAGAAGCAGAGACGGATGCAGGAGAGACGAGAGAGAAGGTGAGGGAGTCACAGAAAGAGAAAGATTATTGAGAAGCAGACAGATGAGGATGGAGACAGAGTGACTAAGTGCATAAAAAGGCTTGAAAGAGAAAGAAGAGAGAAAGAGAAGAAAAAAAAGTCAGACGAAGCACATCTTTGTAATTTGAAAAGAAAACAATATGGTAGCAAACCTAGCTACTGTCTGGTATGGGCTGGAGGAGATGCCCAGTAATATGGACTCATCCACATCTTTTCTACACCCTTATTGTTGCTGTTGGCAGAAGATTACATTAACATTCAAAAACAATTTTCCCTTGACCAGCATGCACGGCAACAATAGAGACAATTCAAGGTTTTTACCAATACAATCACTTCATGTTGGGGTTAATTGGAGTGAGTGAAAGGTAGGGAAGCAGAAGTGCAGAAGTGCAGAAGAAGTAGCAGATGTAAATTGAACAAAGCCCAAGTGGTCGGGGGTACTCAGGGCGAGCCAGCCACGCAAACCGAGACACAGACCCAAATGTGAACACACAGAGCTGCCTCTTCCCCAACCTCCCCCCTCTCTCTCCTTCATTTTTCCAGGCCTCGCTCTGACTGCGACTTGAGCCAGTTTCCACTCTGGTCTGGGGTGTGGTGCACGCTCCTGGGAGACTTCGACTGCAGGACCAGTTAGTCAAAACAAGGCCTGAGTGCTAGACAGAGAGGGAGAGAGAGGGAGAGAGAGGCAGAGAGACGTAGAACGACAGCGGGAGACATGAGTCGGAGAGAAAGAACAACTAAGCAGAGAGGGGTAAGATAGACAGAGAAAAAGAGGACAGGGAGAGAGTCGAGTCATGGAATGTTTTAACCTGGAGTCTGAGCCAGGGAGAGAGACCCAGACAAGGCAAACTTTTTTTAATACCCGTAATACAGGTGCTTTAAAAGCCATCTGTGTGAGGAAGGACCCATAAGAGGAGGAGAATGATAGCAAAGTACAGGAGTTAGACAAGGTAAGGAGACAGTGGATGCACCAGAACAGAGAAGCATCGGAAAAATATGTCCAGAGCAACAGGGGACTGCAACACTGCTGTACATAAACTTAAACATATGCAAGTTATCTATATAACGTTATTGTTTGTGTTCTAAAGAGAGAATTGCATCTTTCATTTACTTTTTTTTTTAAATTTTATTTCGCAATGCAAAGGGAAGCAATTGAAAGTCATAAATGTAGGACAGCTTGTACACTTAATGGCTCCCTTATAGTTGTATTGCCACTTTGACTTGGCTGCAAAATAAAAACATTCACAGAAGTGAATCATCATCTTTCCTTATTCACTGAGGTGCAGCGGAGAATATGAGTGTCTTTGCTGCCAATTATAAAATTTCAAAATGTCATAGCAGCGACAAAAACAGAAGGTACAAAGACTCAGGGGAAAAAACTGTCTAATGTGCAAACATTAACGCCAAGATATTACCACAAACAATACACATATACTTTTCAACATACACACTCTAACACATGCTGTAACACATGCTGCACTAAGACATGCAGGAACCCACCCACATACACACACATGCCTATTCACAGGCAAATAGTAGACATAGACTTTAGATAAACACTGAGAGCTACACACACACACACACACACACACACACACACACACACACACACACGCACACACACACGCACATATACACACACACAGCCTTTCATAGCTGCTGCATTCCGTGTTTTATATGCTCTCTTTTATTCATAACATTGCATTTTACACCACAGAGTCTGGAGCAGATTAAGGGTTGTCTCCTGCTGCATGCTCATGCTTACTCTACCCCAAAGAGTCTGTATGGTATTTGACTGTTCTCGAAAGGCAATATGAACTTGAACATCTGGCAATGCTGATCTGAGACAATGTCGATAAAGGCTTTTCCTGAAGTTAGACTTCTTTTATTGTTGAGTCACTAACTCCCAACTCTGATCTCACTCTGTTGATGTTTTTCTTCTTCATATTGTTTCAACTTTTCACTTAATTTTGCAAATGAAAGAATGAAAAAAAACATTTTGGAATATTTAATGTGGTTATTAAATTTCATCATTTTAGGGTGACTACAAATATTTCAAAACAGAGCAATTCATTTTAAATTGGACGGATATCAATGTCATAACTTGGTTGTATTTCCGAATTCTTGAAAAGTGACCCTGTTGTAGAGACAGGCTTTCCTCAGCTGAAAGCTGTTCATTGGCTGGGATCACAGGACACGACTATAGAGGCACAGTCAGTGTTACAGGAGCCCATAATAGAAGTCACCTCTTGTGAAAGGGAAATGCTGTTGAAGGGAGTGACCCTGTATTCCTGCCAGTCCAAATACCTGGCGCTGAGAACCAGGAAGACCGGGGTCGGGGGTGACTGAGCAGAATCGTATCTGGCCTGCCCATTGGTCTATTGGCATTGAAGCCGGGCTAGAACAAGTACATGGCCTGCTAACGCTCACCACTGGGGCAGATAGAGAGAGGCAGAGGGCATTCTTGGACACTTATCAGACTTAGTGTTTCCTCTCCTCCTGCCTTGATAGGGCCCCTCATCCTGTGAGCAAGGCTATCACTGTTATTGCAGTCCTTGCTCCCGTCTGTGGTGGTGACACCATATAGCCGATGTAAAGGATGTGCAGCTTTTTTTTCTTTTTCTTTCAAAGATACGCAGTGCAGCCTTTGCCTAGATGGTGTTGTGTCAGCACAAAATAATGTTTGTAGAGTGAACGTATGCAGAGGAAAGAGACAATCATCCAGAGCTGCTCTGGGCGTTGTTCTCAGAAACTAAGCTTTGCTTTTGCAAGAATATTACTGGTGCAAAATGACCAACACTGCAACAGGTATCATTTGCTGCATTTATACATTACTACAGATTTCTCACGTAAATGCGGATTCAACGAGCAAATTGGATCCAGTAATTGTGACACCTGTAAAATCAATCACCAAGCAGCTCACATGATAATACTGTAACACAAACCAAAAGTCCATATAAATGTGTCTTTTATGTTTACATTCACTCCTAAAATCGTATTCACATTTAAAAAAAAACTCTCCATGACAAATCTCAAGATAAGGTGAGCTGATACCTATTCTTCCTGTTTATTTTCAGGTAATGTGCCTTTTGAGAAAGAAGTGTCAATATCTTGACAAAAAAAGAGTAACTTGACGAATATCAAGAAAAATGCATTGAATTACATTTTTGAGTTAAGTTGATTTGTGTTCAAAACAAGTGAGTAAATAACCTTAACTAATGTACAGATTTTTGTTCTTGTTTGAAAAATAAAATACGTGGTACATTACATTGTGTATTTCGTAACCAAATTTCATAAACATACAGTGACAGTAATATCATAAAAACAGTGTAACTACTAGAGATGGAGTTTGTAGAGGAAAATGTGTGAAGGTGCAAAATGACAAGAAGTGGCGAGTTTAATACAATGACAACAGTCCCTCCAGCATATAAAGTGTGGCTACTCTCCCTTTAACCTTCTGTCATCCTCTCTGCCATTAATCCACTTATACACACAATACAAAAAACACACACACATGCACTCTTTTCCACTCCAGTCTGGTCTAAAAGCAGCACATCAGGCTCTTCTGCCATGATTACCGCACACTTGCTTCAGCACCTGTCCGTGATGCCTGTCTATCTAAACAAACAACCTCATTCACACTTCTTACCTCCTGCTTCTCTCCCATAATCACCACGTTCACTGCCTGTTCTTGCCCCTGCTGCTGTAGATTGAACTAATCAGCACACTGCTTTTGTCTTGTTAATACGCCTCTATTCTGACACCACCCTTGGAGCTACTATGTGTTGTCACAGCGTTCAGGTAGCGACTCTGAATAGCGTGGTCGGCTATAGCAGCTTGGTTCATATTTTTCAACAACACAAAAGGTGCACCTGCACAGAGCTTTGTCTGTGGCAAGTGGTGACTGCATATGCTTTGGATTCGTATGAGTGGTCTGTATTGTCAAGTGTGTGCGCTTGTGTGTATCTGTTTGTATCTGCTCGTCTGAAGCTGGCAGGTACTGTGAAGCAGAATTTGCCATTTTATGGTATAAGCTCTGATCAATTAATTTTTTTCTCTGTTTTTGTCTCTGTCTTCTTTTGATCTTAAGGTAGTCTAACATTCTCACTTTGCCCCCTTGATATAAAACTGTTACATCAGCCTGAATATGCACAGATAGATATTAGGATAAAGCATAGAGAATGAAAAAAATTTGTCCCTACCCTCTTTGGCAGCCAGACGTGGGGATGGGTCTGTGTGAGATGGTGTATTGTAGGATAATGATGAGCTACCTGTAATGAAGTGAGACAAAAGAGAGCATAGTAAGACAAAACAATGTCTCATCCACCAGTCCTGTAATGCATAAAGACGAACGATTATACCCAAAACCAGCATTTAAAAACCTGGATAAGACATATGCAAACTTTCATACATTCTTACATAAGAGCATCCAGTGATTAAAAGTACACATTATACATTAATTCACTTGTAAGGTTCTGCATTAACATTGTGATTATTAGTGTCATTAGATCTTCCAGAATATTGTATATTAATCATGATAACTTTGCTGTAAGGGAAATTGTAATTTGAAAGTGTACCCCTACCCTGAAGCCTGACACACAGTTCAAAGTGTATAACATTAGCCAGCAGGTGGCAGTAGATGGCTCAGCTCATACAGAGCCCATTTCATTTCTTGAATTGTGTTCCTGTTTTGTCTTCAAAAATAATCTCAGAAAGAAAAGAATTCATGATACATAAATCTAGTCTCAAATACGCAAATTCAGCACACTGTCAGTCTTTTAAAATGTAGGAAAAACTCTGTAGTCTGTGAGCATTTTAACAGCAAACCTGATTCCTGAATAATAAAGTCAGAGAGGCAAGAGTCTGCATATGGCCGCCTATTTATTTCACCTTATGGAGCAGAACTCTGCGCTGCATTCCTCCACTTACACAGGCACCCTGGGCGGCACCAAAATGCTCTCTTAATTTTAGCTGCCCCAAGGCATAAATCAGTGAGTGGAAAAACAGAGCCAAAAATGCACAGAGAAAACACAAGAGCAGCTACTGCATGGTGAGTGTTAAGATTTAGCACAAAGACGGACGGAGAGCTGCTGAGTAAGGAAGATACCTTTTCTGAATGGGGGCATTCTGAAAAAGAACAAAAAACGCCAAAGCAAAATTCAATTAGTGATGGGCTTTTCTTGAGATTCGATGCAGGATTCCTACTTAACTTGCTGTGCTGCTGGCGATGGGGTTGGGGGGATGAAGGGGCCCATGGTGGCAGACTAGGGGTCTGTTTTTTTTAGGGGGTGGTTGGGGGGGAAGAGTGGGGTGCTCCACAAATGTATTCTAACCTCCTAACACCCCACCCCTCCCAGTACTACCTACTCCACGGCACCCCCAATGCTCTGGGTCTAGTTTAGTAACCTGGGGGCCTCAGAACAGGGGAGCCATTGTATGAGGCAGGGTCCCTGCACAGCAATCAAACGCAGCTCCCCGTACAAAAATAATTCCACACGCAGAGTGTAAGCGCACAGGGGCAAGCAAGCCACCAAAAGCTTTGGATTGAGGGAAAAACGTGTAAGAGAAAGATAGACAGACATACAGAAAAAGAGGGAGAGAAGTAAGGAGGAAGGGGCTGTTAACCCTTTTCCTGCTGTGTGCCACATATGTGGGCTGACCCAGACAGGCAAACAGGCAGCATTGCTGAGAAAACCTCAAACCATCCCACAGAGAAACCCAGGGCTGCTGTAGAGAGTGAGAGTTTGTGAGGGAGTAGGGGAGAGCGAGTGAGAGAGGGAGAGAGAGAGAGAGAGAGAGAGAGAGAGAGACACCACAGCTGACACACAGTTTGGTGGAGGGAGTCTTGGCTGTGCTGCCTATTTATTTGGACGGCTTCTTCCTCTCTCAGAAAACAAACATGTCCTGGTAATCTGACAGCACAGTGGGAGGACTGGCCAGTGTTCAGCCTTTAAGACCCTCACTCTCTCTTTCCCTTTGCAGTCACATCTGCTTAGAGTCTGTAAGATTACATAACATCCACAAACAATTTTCTTTTCTCTCCTTCCTATCACCAATGGCTCTTTCAAAATGCTCTGTCCTTCAGTTTCTGCATGGCCATAATATTGAGATCTTTAAGGGCTAATTGAGAATTGTGATTGACCTCCATCGGACCCCTGCTGTTTATTTTGCAGAGCTATATGATGCCATTGCCTCAAACATGTGGTCTGAGCTTTGTCATCAAACTGAGGGTCCCAGTCACCCAGTTTTGGGAATCTTGCCACCTCAAGAAGGACAAATGGGCTCCAGCCAACAAACAGTAAGTCATCCTTTTAGCTCTGTAGGATAAAGCTGCACTGAGAAGCACCACTGCCTGTCTTCATACCAGCCATACATAGTGCATGAGAGATATTTCAAACAAGTCATCCAAACTAAAAGAGATTATCTGTCATCACCTTCCAAAACGACCCATGAGCGTGTTATTAGCTGACGCCCCAACTATGACATTGTTTGCTGGCAGTATTGGGAAAGTTACTTAAAAATGTAATAAATTATTTATGTTGTATTTGCATTACTTTACTAATTACTCTAGTGAAAATATCTTTGCCCGAGCGAAACCAAAAATGAAACCCAATATTTCCAAAGACTGTGTCCAGCTTTTCAGCAACAGCACTACACACTTGGCCCCACTGTTGTTCTTTTGCTATATGATATGTGAGCTTCGTCCATGAGTGCAGTCTGCTCTCTCCCCAGGCAGACAGTTAACACTTGAGATCACAGAAATACATTTGAAGATACAAAGCCCTGACAAATAACAGGCATGCCTATAAAAATGAAATAAAAAGGTTAATGCTGAGATGTCTATGCGACTGACCTGCGGAGCAATGCACAGAGCACCTCCAACCCTGGCCAAAATCAGTTGATTCCTGAATTAAGGCTCATGAGAGGCTAACAAAGACCCCCTCCAGCCCCTGTCCTAAGCAAATATGTCCAAACTGATATAAATCCTTCAATAAACAGCAAACAAGCCGACCCATAAAATGTCAAATTGTCACTGAGATTAGTAACAGTAATGTAGAACAAGAACTTAAATTGTAATCACTTACACTACTCCTTACTTTACTGAAACACATTATTGCATAAGTATTGTCATACTTATGACATTACAAAAATGTTTCTTATGACTTTTTTTCTATACTATAGTTAAGGTTTGGTTTGGTTTAGGCACAAAAACTTGGGGAAAGAACCGTGTTTTTTTTTTTTTTTTAAAGCAAACATTCATTGCTGGTATGTGACTTGGCACAAACTCGCATATGAAATTCAAATGCACAACACCATGACGTATACTTTGCTTCTCACCTTGCTACATAAAGGTCACACTACTTCCTGCATTGGCACTAAATGTTGGCATTGGACATAAATCTTGCGGTGCTGAATCGCCCAATCTGAACGTAATTTCTGAAGCTACATGGGTATTCCAGAATGATCTCACCACAGAAGGACGTTTAAAAATGACAGAACAAATGTGTAAGTAGAGTGATGTTAAGGCTGTAACAAAACATTTTAGCGAGGCTGCGGTGGAGGGGTGGATCACTAAAGTGTGTGAGCTTGACATTGTTTTGATGATCTTTTGAGATCCAAAATTGAAAGCTCCCTAACCTTAACCAAGTGTTTTAGTTACCTAACCTAAAGACCTTGGTATGCTCAGAAAAGTGCCAGAAATAGACATGTGAAGAATGAAAAAAGAGTCCAAACCCTGCTGACTTTCTCTCACACCTGATCAATCGCTGCATGAAGTTTGTGTGAATTTCAGATTGTCAGTTTCGGAAAGTTACAGGAATGTTTGGATGCAGCGACACCAATTCCGATGTTGTAAAGATGTGTTGGCGGATCTTCTAAAAAACATTGGGATTATGCCCAAAAAGTAATCTTTAAAAAACGTTGGGATTTACGTTAAAAAACAATTCACCTTGTGAATCAAGGTTTTGCAGACTTTCCCCAAAATCAACATTCTTATCTGACAATTAGGTTGCAAGTGCAATTATTATGCACCTCTAAGCAGCTAGCTTCAATTACAGCTTAGCTCATCTCAGTGTTTACATGAATAGCAACTGCTTATTATCCACCCCCACTTATGCAAATGTGATATGCACATAAATTCTTGTAGTGCTAAGTGCTTAAACCCCAGCAGTCAAGTGAGCAGCCGCAGACTGCTCGGTAATGGTGGCTAAGAGACGGACAGCTAACAGTAAAGGGCGCACAGCCAGGCTGTTGAGCCCCTGTGCACCAGTGATAATCTGCCAATAGAAGGAACTAATGCAAGCGGAGCTCAATAAAAATGTTGTGAGGGGAGAAAGGGGAGCGAGAGAGAGAGAGAGAGAGAGAGAAAGAGAGAGAGAGCTCTCCAGACCTCCTTTTTCCCTACTCAGCCTTCGAGCCCAGATGTTTATGGTCTGTATAAACTATTGAGAGCTCGAGAATGTCCCCCACTCTGGAGCGAGCATCAGCGGTAGTGCAGAAGCCCAGACTCTCTCTCTCTCTGTCTCTCTCTGTCTCTGTCTCTCTCTCTCTCTCTCTCTGTCTCTCTCTGTCTCTCTGTCTCTCTCTCTCTCTTGACTCCCTCACTGTAAATCCATCCAGACACAAGCAACGGCGACAGCTGGGAAACAGAACTATTGCTATTCTCCAACAACAGTCAATCATGACCCCCCTTGGACCGTTTCCACGCACTTCTAAAAAATAGACTCCCGCCCCCCTGAACTTATTTTTTTGATCCCACACTCACTCTCTATAATTGTTTCTCTTGCTCACACACTCCTGCCCATGTCCTTAAATAACAAATGTAAAACCTCTCAGTCAAGGACATATTTCTTTATTCAGTCTACTCCTCTGTTTCTTTAGATCTACAGTAGGTTTGCTCTCAGTTTTCTGTCTCCTTACTTTACCTCCTCACTCCCCTTTCCATTTTTTCCCTGTTTCTTCTCACATCTCTGTCTGTTGGAGGATACGGCTTTCGTTGTCTGAGGTTTTTTGCTCTGCTCCGTTTCCAGCACATGTGGTATCAAACCGACCTACATGGGTGCGATAAAGCAAACAGTCCGCGGTCCCTCCCTGACAGACTAATTTGAACAAATTCTCAAATTGCACCCAAAATTGAAAGCACATTGGGGTGCGGGCGGCCATTACTTATAAAAATCTGGATAAGTGACCAACAGTGAGGCCAAAATAATGCATGGGCAACTACCCTTGTTACTGCAAGCAGCTGGGTAGCCAGACAGATGTTCAGATTGTGCCCATGGTTGCAGCAGTGTGGTGTCTGAACGATATTTATGCACATGACGTGGCAGGAATGTTTTGTTATGGTATGGCTGTAGGGTGGGGATATGTGTCCCTGCCCCGTGCCGAGTGTACGTACAGGGCTTAGTGATTCTGAGGAATGTTAATCAGAGGTTCAATAAACAGAACCAAACGCACACATGATGCACACAGATGTGTATGAAATGATTGCAGTAGTAGCCCTTTGGATCATCCATTTTTTTTGGAGGAGGATGGGGGTCATACAGGGAAGAGTGGTGAATGGGATTGGAGGAAGACGTGTAATCACTAATACTTCCAGGGCTTGGCTCAGTATTTCCCTTCCTCTCTCTTTTTCTGTATTCTCGAAGCTCGGCTCAGCTCCAAATCTCGTGAGTGAAGCCAGAGGTCTATTTTCTGGACGGGGTTACTCCTCGTCTATGATTGTGTTTGTTTGTGCTGCGGGGGGAAAAGAGAGAGCGGCTTTAGTTTCCAAATCATCAGCCCTGCAGGGTCTGTATAAAGCCTCAACCCTCCTCCTCGTCCTCCTCCATCTCAGTCTTCCTTAGACATTCATTTACTAATATGGTTCCTCTTGCCCTTAAGCTCCCAGTGTCAATAATACACACTGCTTGCTTCTCAGAGAGCTGACCGAAAACAGGTCAGTCAGTGCAGGCACGGGAGCATTCATCTTTTTGATTGT
Source organism: Sander lucioperca (assembly GCF_008315115.2). Taxonomy (NCBI): domain Eukaryota; kingdom Metazoa; phylum Chordata; class Actinopteri; order Perciformes; family Percidae; genus Sander; species Sander lucioperca. The sequence goes on along the minus strand of NC_050180.1, from coordinate 29,890,841 downwards.
CGGGAATGGATCCAAAGCAATTTCAACTGGCAAGTGTAGAGGATTCCCGAGACATCTCCTCTGTCTCCAAAACACACAGGGTTTAAATCGAAAAAAGGGCAGCAATGGGCAGAGTCGCGGTGCAGCACGCCTAAGCCATGGCTAAGTCACGCAGCCAATGGCCATAATGAAAACTGCTCTGCAGAGTGTGCCCAGTGGCAGTCAGACGGATCCACCCGCTGCAGTGCTGCACAATGAGGCTGTTATACTCATGACAAGCATCTCTCTCTGCCCAGACGCCTTGCACAGAGAAAATTGTTGACACCCACAAAATAAAGTTCCCATTACATCACACGGAGGCCCATCACAATTTTTTTGGGAGTAATGTTAAATTTAGTTGAGCCATCGGTCACTCCACCCAGCGTGTTGTCATGATATTCTGCAGCCACAGTAGAAACAGCTCTCACTATTTTAAAGCACATACTGTAATGCAAAGAATTCAAAGATGGGACAAACTGTTCTCTGTATGTACAACAATCACATTACTCCTGATCTACTTATTTTTATAAACGGTAGACATACCTATTGTCTGAACTAGACATCACTGTGTATTCAAAGCAACAGGCATGCCAGATGTTACATCTTATATCAAAATGTAATTTGCATACTGCCTCAGAAAATTGGCTTTGTTTCCCCGGCGAAATTTATGAAGCAGGATTGTACCGAGGAACTCTTCAAAGGCAACAGGCTCAAATTTAGTTGCCTCCATTGCAAATTGCAGATCAACTTTCTTTGCTGTGCTGAACACACAGGCCTTGCGTGATTCCTGAGGCAATGCACCTGGGCTTCATCTTTCTGGACCATGTGGAATAAGGCGGAGCAAAGTCAAGTGGGGGGTGTAGTCGATGGTTATCTCGAGAAGGGAGAGAAACCCCTTTGGTTTCCACAGCTCTGCGTAATACTGGGTAGCCATTATAAAGAAATGAGTTTCCAGTAAAAGCAATTCCATTGTTTATTGACGGTAATATGAGTATAGTGCGGTGACAAAACAAAGTGTCATGTTGTTTGCTGGGGTTTAGCATTTTTTCACTCTCCCTCCTCATCCAAAAGTAGGGAAGAGTATATGAAAAATGACTTGTGTCTTGACTGAAAGTTGATTCAATTCCATTCTTTGGCATGAGATGGAAGCCAGTGCAGACTTTAACTTCAGCACAAACAGCAGGATGTACAACCAAAAATACTGTCCTTTTACTGTCCTTATGCTGTCAAATTGCTGTAAATTTTCTGTTCTGTTTTTAATCAATTGTCAAACAACTTTTACTGGAGTCCAACATTTGTTTCAAAACTCCATTACTTTATTCCATCCATTGTTCCTCTCAATTCACCTTTTTGTTTAGTAGCACTTGAGTTGCACAAAGTGTACTTACTTTCCCTGAGGTAATTGAGATGAGAGAGAAGCACTTCGGCGTTGTACATGGTGGTGAGCCGGAGAAAGTCATCCTTGCCCATCTTACAGAGGTCTTTGCCGTCTGTGTTCTGAAACATGGCTGTGTCGATCTCTAAAAGGCCGTACTCCTTGATGGCCCACTCCAGCCACTGGCGCACATGGTCCTGAGACCACAATGAGGGGTCTGCAAGCAACATAGAAGAAGAAGAAGGGAGAGGATTTTTTTTTATTGTTGACTCCATACTAATTGTTTCTGGACAGACACCAGGGAAGACCTTAAATCCGAGTAAGGTATAGGCAGGGGGCCAATGTATAAATTATAAACAGAGTTATGTATCAGTAGCAGACCTTGTTCAATAATAATATTCTTTGCCTTATTTTAACCAAATGAATAGGATTTGCCAGATCACTCATATTAGGTTTCTGGTAACTAATCTTTCACAGAGTAGTATATTTGCTCTGAGATCCCTTCCTGTGATTGTTCAAACTTTTAGTGTGTTTTGCATTGCATTTGCAAGTACTACTTGACCCAAGTCTGATATACTGCACAGCCAATCTGGTAACCAAACCCCAATCTTACCACTTGTGGTTAAGGAGGGGCCTCCATGTGGAGCTCCTATTCAGTTAATAGATGAGTGGACGTTTGCATCAGTTTCGCACAACATTTGAATACAATAGCCTTTACAATGGAAAATTGACCACAGCTCCATTCGATTTGGGAAAGCACCGTCATTCTCTTTGGCTCTCTGGCTTACGAGTAGCAACGTAATTAACTTACGTGTTAAAATTACTTTTCTAAAGGCTATAACCCTGAAGCTGCACTTGTTACTCCCTGAACTCCTATTTCACATACAGAAAGATCAAATTTGTGAAACCAGTGAAGAAATATATAGGCCTGGCAGACAAACAGACATCTCTACCTGTACGCATTCAGCCGTGCTCCCATGAGTGACGTAAAACTTTGGAACAATGCTTTACCCTGCAAACCAGCTAAATCGAAATGGGACTAATAAAACCTTTACAGCATTGGCAAAATTATACCAAAACAGAGACTGATTCTGTCTGTAATCAAAGCAGCAGCACAGTGAAACACCTCAAACATTTAGCGCCTGTATAACTATGCAGTGGATATACAGACATATGCAGACACATATTTAACCTTATCCAAACCATGTAAGATATGATTTATTTTTAATATATAAATACTTTTTATCATTACATACCTGCAGGTACAATGACTCTCCGCTCATTGGTTGTCATGTTGGGGGGAGGGGCATTCTTCTCATCCATGTAGTTTCCATAGTTCATCTGAGATGCATCGTTACCCCCCACAAGCTTATTGCATTTACCCACACTGCAGTCCACTGGAGACTCCCTGCTACACAAACACACACATACGAGGAAGTTAAAAATAATATTTAGCAAAATAAATTGGGTGTTGTTTTTTTTCAGTCATTGACTTTGGAATGGAATAGATAAGCCCTACACTAGCCAGGGAAAAGTTCACTGAAGATTAGAGGCAACAAGTGAAGGTTAGCTCTGGTAAAGAAATGGTCTGTTAAATGACAAATGACAATACATATAGTAGCAGCTGTAGTAATGAACACCAATGTCTAATATGTCTAATAAAGATAGATACAACTCATATCTCACTAAACACTAAAGCATGTAAGGAAGTGGTTGTCATGCCATACCTGGATCCATTCATGTGCTCATATTCTCTCTTGACGTTGACCCGCACTGGCTGGTTGATCCACTCCTGCTGTGGGGGTAAGGGGTTGATTTTGTGGGTCTGGCCGTAGTCCTGTGTGCCAGATGCAGTCATGTCTGTCTTCGGGAGAGGGGCAGCAGCAGCGTACGGAGGCTCAAATAGGGACTGGTCTTCACTCACCACTGATAGCGCCTCCTGTAGGTGGAAGGAACACATACTTGGTATGTCTTTCTCGACTCATTTTAAAAGTGCCAGTATGTGAGTTCCCAAATAGGCCATATACAGCCATCCTTAAACAAAAAAAATCCTTCAATATTTTGGGAAATAGGCTTATTTGCTTTATTGTAGAGAGTTAAGTCTGTCCGTTTCACTTAAGGCTACCACCACCAGCTGGTTGGCTTAGCTTAGCATAAAGCCTAGAGGAAGGGGGACGCAGCTAGCCTTGCTCCATCCAAATGTAACAAAATACACATACCAACACCTCTAAAGTGTACAAATGGTTTTACGTGGGCTTATGTGCTATTTTTTTGGGCACAGTGACTTCCTGGAGTCTGCTGGTTGATTGGCACACAACTTTACACTTTTTTGTACATATAAAAGAAATAAGATATTAAGTGTTAATTAAGGAGTTTTAGAGGTTCACAAGCGTTTTATTTAAACAAGCTGTTTCCCCCTGCTTTTTAATGCTAAGCTAACCTCCTGGCTGCAGTTTCTTATTTAACAGACAGGTATGACAGTGGTATCAATCTGTTTTTCTAATTCTCTGCAAAGAGGCATATTTCTTAAAATATCTATCTATAATATCAATTGTTTTCAGTAGTAAGACATAGTCATGTAATAAGAATGATAACAATAAACTCACAAACATGAGTAGATACAACTCCAGTCTTTCATTTTACACTACCCGGAAACCTGTGATGTCAAATTTTCAATCTCTTGTGTATTTTTTTGTTTACAGCAATTATGTGTAGTTATGGGTCATATCGTAGTCTGGCATCCTAAGTAGTTTGTGTACACAGCCCACGGAGCAACTGTAGCTTCCTGTTGATGTTAGGATGACTTCAATCATGGAGTACGACAGAGTTGTAAGGCTCGTCTTTACCCACGTACTGGTTTACCGACATTATCATTCAATACACACAGCTGTTCTACCAGTAAAGGTTGGACATTGGATCGCAAACTCTCATGTTTACTGTATGGGCTGACAAATAAAAATATTCTAAACCAAATCTTTCCAGATTGCTGGTTGTGTAATATTTCTCTTGCTCATTATCAGTTCTTAACTTGGACCCAAAACTTCCGTGTCATGCCCTGATGTGTATGTCTTGTCTGAGCGTTGGGCTTCCCTCCACAGCTGAAGACTCAACAGAAGCAGGGGGGTCACTGCTACAATGACCCCTCTGCTGTAGCTCAGCTGGAGCAATGTAAGTTTATTAAAGAAAACAAATGCAGAAACGTGTGGCTGGCCAAGATATTATGTGGTTTCCAACATGCTCCTTGTGTAATGTCTTGGAAGTAAAGCATGGATTGTGTACTTTGAGGTTTACATTTTAACATACAGTTGTCACCGCTAAGTGTTTGACGATGAACACAGTTGGGCAATGTCACCATGTCAAATCGGTGCCAGGCAACTTTTAGTTGGCACAAAATGGGGATCCTGCTTATCAACAACTTAAAGAGTCAGCCTTTCTTATAATTGGTCCATCCATCATTGTTTAAAACAAACAAACACAAAAATAACAATGAGTCAGAAAATCAAATGAAATCATTACAGTCATATGCTTCTGCTAGGGATTAGGCTCGGGTCTGATGCACATCTGGATCTGATAGGATCTGATGGCACAGCTTAGAACGAGACGTGTCTAATTCCCGTGGACTGAATTATTTCATTCCAAAATGCCACATATCTGCTTCGGGGGGAAAATGCTACTTGATATTCATTGATCAGTATTTCCAACATGTAGCCGTTTGCATTCTCTAAAATGTTGCTTTCATGAAAACAAAATCCTCAGGATCTCGCATAACTTCAGTATAATTCCATTCTAAGACATTTCATACAAGTAGAAATAGTTCACTTATCCCTGTTTGGATGATAAATGTTTCTTTTTATAGCAAAAGTTTTACAACAGATACAACTACAGGGTGACTATAATAATGTTTGTGGACTTGGATAATGGATACTTTGATACTGATTGGCAGCCACTCAATCCGTGCTTTTCCTTAATTAGCATACTAAAGTTGAAATACTTCTAATTAATATTTGAAACCATCGCAGATGCTACAGGTGAGGCCTTTGCTCTTTATCATTCATTTTCTCAAGTGATGTTGACCTTCGCAGTGGAAAAAGGTTTTAATTTGTAATTGCTCTGTAGTGCCCTCTGTTGTAATGCCACAAACCCCCTACTGACTGTGTCTGCACCAATCAAAGTATGGATACAAAGATTTACAAAGTGTGACAGCTTGTAGACACCCTGGAATAAAAAGCACTTGTCTTCTATTTAAATAATGTGGTGAGGAGTGAGTCAAGTCAAACTCCTTTTAAAACACGAGATAAATCTTGTTCACACAGTTAGAACCAGATTTGCCTATGAGACATATCAAATAAAAAAATGTTTGTATAGGCCTATACTACTATGTCAATGAAATACTACTCTTTAGGGTAGTTTAAAAAAGCTCAACCTCTCCGGAGCGTTTAACCATCTCGCCAGAATTAGATTTTCCAGTGATTTCATCAGTTGATCCATCATAGTCTGAACCCTGGCAGCAGGACTCACTATCTGAGCAGAACACACCAGCTAGTCTGTGGATGATAAAGTGTAGAAGAGTGAGGGAATGTCTCATTACAGCCTGATAAGGGTTTACTGAGCTATTATGACTGTTGCACGTTATATTTACAGTGACATATCAGCCTGTGCAATTGAAACTATGATTGGCAAGTGGTGTGTGCCTATTTAAGATTGCAGATGTTGTTGTTGTTTTTTTTTTTTTTTAAATAGGATCACACCACTCTTATGAAGAGAAGCTGAAAGGATGACAGACCAGTGCCTTCTTTCCAGTATCTGCATGGAACACACACATACTGCCAAAGAGCTACAGGCGGTTTTCTGTCTCTCACAATGTCCACAGATAATTTTCCACTCTTAATCTAGATGAATTTCTCCCGAGGACCATGTCTCAACATAATCACTAAAAACTCTATACAAGTCCTGAGTCAAAAAGTTTTCTGTTCTTAATACAATTTTTTTCTGAAAACAAAAATAAGTAATAATCTGACTTCTATTTTTGCCATATATCGTTTTGCAGTGCCACAGACAGAGTGGGGGAAAGTTTTAAATAAATAATAGCCCAGCTGTTAAACGGCACCATTAGAAGCATTGTGTGCGTGTGACACCTGCTGGGAGCCACCTCTGTTCGGTTTACATCAACCAAGTATATCTCTCCAAATGCGTCACGACGCGTCTGGAGCAGACTGGATATATGCAATAGCTCCACATCCAGACTTCACGTGTGATTGGCGTTCACACACACAGCCATCTAGCAGGAGCCACCCAGAGGGGGGCATTCCTGTCCTTTGTTTAAGGAGGAAGAGGAAACCTGTCAGGAAAAGATTGTCTGGAGCAGGAAGCTCTCATGGCTAGAGAGCCCTTCCTTTCTTTTAGCGAGCATGAATGCAGCTAGCAGCCAGTCATTTACACCCAAGGATTCAATTATGATTACATTAATTATGACAAACGTCTTGCTTTGTTACAAACATCCAGGCTGAGACATTAATGTCCTCCTGCATCATGGCTTTCGTCCCCGATACATAACAAAACAATCACAGCGCTGTGAGCGGTGAATGACGGGACTTTAGTGCAGCCTGACATTTTTGTCTGGCCAACGTTTGCACTCTTCCAAAACTCACACCACACCCAGCAGCCACAAACCCGTTACTTTACATTTCTCAAAGAAACTGCAACAATACGAGCAAATGCAGACTGCTGCATTCTTCTGAGCTTACACCGGAGGACACAGACTGAACGCATCGCAGGGTGAACTAATAGGGACTTGCCATTCAACATCTGGTGGCTGCAGCCATAATGCATCTGGAATTTGACTGTCGGGGCCAGTAGCCAAAGTTAATATAGACCAGCGCTCTTGACTACCAACATACCATTTCAAAACAGTTGTGTAACTATATAAGGAGCAAGCCAAGGTATCATTGTAAAGCATGTGGGTTTTAAGTGTTGCAAACAGAGCAGTTACCGCATGCAATTACCAAATGACAGCCTTACACTTTCACAAAACCTTCGGCGCAAGGGAGGGTGAGACGTTACAATATTCAACAGCAACAAAGAGAAAGATAGATTATTTCTTGTGTAAATACCAATCCACCACACTTTTTTGACCCATGGCAGGATCTTCGGACCGAACCGGGCGACGTGCCACACCGCTGTTGCGCAGCTCGACACATCGTATCCAGCGGCACATCCTGCCATGGCTATTGCTCAATCCCCGCTGCCCAGACTAAACCAAATCGTTGAACTCGTGGATTACATATACCTATATGAAAGTACATTGAGCGTAGGTTCTGAAATAAATAGCCACTCGATCCTTTATGCCTTTCCAAAGGTGCGTAATTGTGCGCTTATTGGTCCCCAAAATCCAAAGCGTGATTCTGATTTAGCCTTGAATCCACATCGTAGTGTATCCTTACAACCAGGCAGCTTATTGAAAAGGGATACTTTCAAAGAAAGAGGAAAACGAAGGAAATCTGGTTACCGCTTTCAGACCGAGAGAAAAAAGCCGCTCATCGTCGTCAGATTGGAGGTCCCAGCTCACAGACCGACACAGAGGGGCATTTCAACCCTTTGCTTAAAAAAAGGAGGCGCAACTCCGAAAAAGCAGTCTCCCACAAACTCATACACCCCGTTCTCCACCCTTACCTTAATAGTTCCGTCCATTTTGCGCAATTTTCAGCGGACCCCGACAATATCCCAAACATGACACGCTCCTGAATTAATTCCAGCCCCCGGTATGCGGCGGAGAGAAAGAGACACTTTTACCGGATTGAGTTTTTTCTTTCCTCTAAATTTGGGAAGTGAAGTCACCACTGTTGAGAAGGTTGAGAAGGAAGCTGTGTGTCACCGAAAGCCCTGCCTTCAAAAAAGCAGGATACTGTCCCAGAGAGATAAGCAGGGAAAACAATTGAGTGTTCGCTCCACTGTTATGTTTTTCTGCTCGGAAATATTTACAGGATGACTGCCTGCGTTGCGCACAGCCATTGCTGTGTAGCCTGCTGTAGAATAGGCTCGTGTTTTGCTTTCCCAGTTGTGTCACATATGGTGTGGAAGGGTTTACTATTTGTCCGATTTATGAATTATTTCTGCACACATTTAACTGAGGTTTTCGATAATGAGGTTTAGTGTCGCAGGACATATTTAAGTTATGTGATCCCACGTTTTAGAGCGCTTTCTTGGTTCACGCCTACACTTCAGACGTGCATCTCGCCATGACTCCATCCCTCTGTAAATCAGTATATTCTCTGCTTTATCCTATATCCCATAGTGAAAGTGATACATTAACTAAAGTTTCTCTTTGAATGTGGACAGATGTTTCTCTCAGACTTACTGCTGATAAAGCTCTAAATCAAGACAGGAGAGAAACTTGAACACCTTTTGCAGGAGTGGCAACCTTGTCTTTTTTAATGTTACAACTCTCTGTGAAGTTTTCCTGAGACACCATTAAAAAAAAACAAGCATTCTGCTCCTAACCGCACTACAGTCTGAGGGTCTGCTCTACACGTGTGCGTCTGCTGTTCAGCGCACAACTGAATGGATGAAGGCAGCCTGCATTAAAAAAAAAGCGCATTTGAAAGGGGGCTCAAATGCAAATTGTTGATATTATTTGTATTATTGTTATTATTGAGTTTGCCATTGTTATTCAATGACGTACTGTATCTACTCGCCTGAGCCCCCAAAAAGAAATCCCCTAATCCCTACCCCCACATAGGTATTTTTTTTTTCTTTTCGTCTGCCCTATGAAATTGCCCTCATCAATTCAAGCATAATTTGAGTGCAGATGCTAGACATGGAGCCAGCTCAGAACGTGACCAGACCAATAACACTACAAGAAACGTCCATTTTCACAGCACATTCAGCATTTCAGTGATATATAAAACATATAAATCTAACGAGTAGATAACTTAGATTTAAAGGAAATCCATGTTCCAGATTATACTATTTTAATAGTTTCAGTTATTAATTCTGAGTAGATTAGCGATCAATTCATCACTATCAAGAAAATCACATTTGATAGGAAAATACTTTTCTTTTAACCAAGTGACTGGATCTCATTATACTTCCAGTATTAATAACGCTTAACAATACTACAATACTACAGTGGAGTTGAAATCATGATGATGATGATGATGAATATTTTTTGCAGTGTTGGGGTTCGAGTGGCCAAACGGAGACTGCGCCTCCACAAGGACTGACAGCAGGGCCGGCCTGTCTGCTCTCGACTTGGGGGTCTGGTTGGGCCGAGGGCCCCCACCCTTGGGACCACCACATCTGGATCCTGCTAAGGGTCAAGGCTTCTCCTGCCTGAGGCCAGTTCAGACTCGTGTAATTAAGGGAGACACCTTGTTTAACTCTTGAGTGACTGGTTTGGTTTCTTTCTTTTTCTGTTTTTCTATACATTCCAGTGTCTGAGGTTTTCAAAGAGGCATTTTATTTTAGGAAGATTAGTGATAAAGTGGCAAATTTAAGAGAGCTGGTGATTCAACATGTGACCAGTAATAGAACCAGTAATAGAACCACATCTCTTAAAACACCCCACTTTTTTTTAGTTTTATACTGTGATGTGGGTCTTTGGATTCATGTCATTAGGTTCCATTAATAAAAAGGCAAGCGTACGATCCACTAGAGTCCACGCAGTGTTATGAAATACTTTCCAGGATGCTTTTCAAATGACACAAACCCCTTGTGTTTACCTGACAAGTCTGATATTCTAATCAAACAACATTTCGCCAACAACTTGCCTCAGACAAGATCACTCCCTCTCTGTATTAAAATACCTGCCATCCCACTCATACCTATTAGGAAGACTAGGGGTCCAGGACCTACCAAGACCATAATGAATACAGTGGTAACAAACATTTTGGAAGGCCAATAAACAGATGCAGGTTGGTTTATACAGTGAACCACAAAACATCTGGCTTGACGCTGAAACTAGACAGCCAGACATTTCTTCCTCCCTGAGCCAGTAGCTCCTCTGTCTCTCCGCTAGGGCAACCAGCCAGAGGTGGGCGGACACTATACAGAGTTTATGTTGAGCCGTGTTTCAATTGTTAGGCCCAGTCTTCGTTTTTTGGCTCATAGGAAGATTTGATGTATGGAGAATTTGATTAGAGAAGGTAAGTATTGGGAGTTTTATTTGTCGCATAAGCCAAACAAGTCAGAACAATCTGTCAAAAGGGAAATACTGTATAAACAGGGACAAAAACTGTATGAGGTTTATTTAATCAGACATATTTTTGTTAACAGTGTATTGTATTCAAGACATTTTTTTATAGTGTAGTCTACGAATTGTAGGTTGCACGTACCTCATTTGATAAGTCAAAGTTGGGGTGGGGAATTACTTCCAGTGCTGAGTGTTGTGAGAGACTTTTCCAAATAAAAAAACAGCCCCAGTCAATGTGAGCCTGCTAACGTTGGTGTTTATTAGACATCAGACTTGTATTCAGATCATTCCTTCTCTCTGTCAAAATACTGAGGGCAAAAAATGGAGTCTGCAGCACATATAAGCACGAACTGTCTGGCCCCTCGCTCTAGGCCATAATTAATTTGAGATTTATTTTTATTGGAGAGTTCCAGTCTCGCCTGGCCTTAACCAAACAAAACCAAATGTTCGGCCGTGGATTCGCTTGAATGAGGAATATTTCTTTAGATTTTGTATTGAGGCGTGCCACATTCTGACCAATATCTCCCTGAATGTGAGTGAGCCAGTGAGTGCAGCACTTGCACGCAAAAAGTACACGCTACCCTAAATCCGAGCAGAATAAGAAAAACAACATTATTGGAATCAGAACAAACAGAAATAATCTAGGCTGCATTTCCACAGCAAATCAAAGCAGCTATGAGATGCAAGCACTGTAAAATTGAAAGATAACTTGTTCCATACTCAAGTCCCACTAACCTGTTTGTCCCTCATTGCCCTCCTTTTCTTTTAGGGAGCAGAAATACTCAATTAAGAGCATATTTTCTCCTCAAACATTCCGCGCTATTCAACTCTTACAACAAATCAGGAATTGTTCTGAGGCCTGAAACGCCGAGTCTTTCTGCAGTGGCACAAACGCTGTGGCTGGATGAAAAGAGCCCTTATTCAAAGGGGGAATAAGTCTTCAAAACATTAACAAGTCGCCCTTTGGAAACATTCCTTGATTATGAAGATATTACTTCAGCTTGCCTCTGCACAATGGCTCATTTTAATAAGGCACAATCCGAGTAGTCACCCTCGGAAGATTATTATGATGGATGTGAGCAAACGTCATGCTGCCAGATTAACTGACTAACTAAATGCGAGCAAAGTACCTACACGGTGAAGTTGACATGATGTGGACATTACATGGTCATACACAAGGTTTTATATAAAAATATATATATTTAATGGCTTCAGTGCCTCAGAAATGTAGCAGTTGCAGGTATTCACGCTGCGCCATGTGTGACGCGATGTCGTTTTTTATGTGAAAACCAGATGTGCGCTGTTTGCTTTATTTACATTCTCAGGACTGTGGTGAGGAGAGAGAGAGCGAGAGAGAGAGAGAGAGAGAGAGAGAGAGAGAGAGAGAGAGAGAGAGAGAGAGAGAGAGAGAGCGAGAGAGAGAGAGAGAGATTCATGACGTCAAACATAATAATGAGCCACAACAGCAGCATTTTTAAGACAAAAAAAAAAAAATCGACAAAAGTCGAATCGATCTTGGCACTTCAGATAAACCACAAAATAGCCACATTTCGACAAGTGACTTTACAGCGTAAACTTGCAGCCGTTTAAGGTGGCAATCAAATGTAATAAGCACGGCATCTGTGCAACGATACTTCTACTCTTCTATTCTACTATTATCATTTTGCAAGAAGAAGCCTTTTTTTCTCCTTTAAAATCAGCATCAGCAAATTAACTGTAAACATGTAGCCTAATACTTCTTTCTAATAGAAATAATAATAGGTAATAATCACTGCTTAACTGATTGTTTTAACACTCTTAAACACTGTAAGACTGGAATGACTTGAATATGAGGAGATATGGTTGGACATCACAGCCTGAGTTAAAAAAAAAAATGAAAGGACCCCCAGTTTGTCCCTCCAACATTACCTGATCGAAGAGACGGTGGTGTCTTACCTTGACGTAAGACGACGTGTCAGGGACAGTTTGAAACATGTCTACTTGACAGACAGGCCCAAGGGTGCTCAGTGTCCAATGGGCCCTGAGAAAAGGAAAATATAGAGAATTAATAATAACTTAACAACATTAGTATTTTTTTTTCGATTGTATTGTTTTATTTCTATATGTAGCCTGTTGTTTTATTTGTTATACATACAATACATTTTCTTGTTGTCAGTAAGACACTTACACTAGACAGCTGTGTGCTGGACAGCGTACATTCACACAGTACCGCGGGTTTTGTGAATTTTCACACATGGGTAACCACTTCCATCAAAATAAAGGGAAAGTCAAAGTATGTCTGACTGTACACATCACCATTTGATTCATTCATATCGATGCCTCGTTTTTCTCCACAGTGGCCAGAGGTATTAGACACGGGCAGGTTTTTAATTACCACTGTGCGTACATTAACAAAACCAATGTATAGCCTACACCACTAACCTACTAGTAACACGAATGAATGACTCCAAGTCGACCAATAGGAGCTGGGCAGCAAGAAGAAGAAGAGGGCCCCATCCCAACCCCCATCACGTTTTCCCCTAAAGCTTACCACATATTGAAACACTTTTCGCTTTAATAAGTGCAGCTTACAAAGTCTAGGGTGAAAGGGCACTTAGAGGACGGTGTCTTTAGCCCTTCCCTCCTTGTGTAATTATTAGGAAGGCAGCGGCATAATGGTTGTTATATAGACTGTGTGATAAAGCAAATGAACGTATATAGACCACTATATTGGCATTCAGGACGCACCACTAAAGTAAAACATATCTTAACAAGGCCTATGGGACATCATTCTCCTGTTCAGTAGCATGTGTGCTCTGACCTGTCAGGAGGATTATAAATATACAACCGTGAGCCTTTTACCGACTCTGCATTTGAGCGTAATTAGTGTTAGATGCAGACGCGCCCTTGTGATCTTGTGCCAATACCTGACATGGAAATTCAACGAAAAAAAGAGAAAAATTATACAATAAAGAAAAGGACGTATATCTTCCTACACACGATCAGGGGTTTAATAGCACTATAATTTATCTTTTTTTACAGCACAATTTCACGTCCAAGTTTTCAGTGAATTCCTGCCCCATGATAAATTAGCCAAGAAAGAGAGGGATTATATGTGAACGTGGCACGGCTTAATGTAGACGACCAATGTTTTTTTTTTTTTTTGTTTTTTTTTGGTTGTTGCTTTTTTGTCTTCTCGGCTCCTGCAGGCAAACGCAGGGCTCGCCTCATAAAGTTTCCCAAATGCATCCAATTTCTAAGCGGTAAAAAGTGCATAGGACACCGCATCTGCAGCCAATTAGGCAGAGGAGGACTGGTGAATAACGGCGTGAACCTCCCTCCGAGACAGCCCCGTGGGCCGGGACCCCTCTAGTGTTACATTTTAAGCATCTTACCTTGCTGTTATCCATCATAAACGAGAGCCAACTGATTTTGAGCTAATACGCATTCCATTTGTTTCATCTTACATGCAGACTAATTCGACTAAAGCCTCCTAAAGTGATACAGCGAAGAGGTGAGCTGACAAAAGTTCAGTATTTTTTCGATTGCAAAGCCCATATGTAACTCAGACCTTAAAAAAAAGAGTTAAACTTTGAATAACAAGACTGAACCAATAAGACACACAATATTTGAAATAGAGGCAGATTCATACACTTTCCGAAACATCCGCTCTTTTTTTATATCAATGAGGTGCAATCTGTTTGTTGTTTTTTTTAACAATGTGACTGCGCATCAACAACAGCAATAAAACAAGTGGAAATGATTTATAGTGCTCCTGCATGGACACCTTTGCTGCAGAGTTTGTCTGAGAAAAGACTTTTAGCAAACGCAAAGTGTTATTTTTCTCACTCACCTGTCGTTTTTCTCTCGGTCGTTATATCGTTTTCGATCAAATCACTCCTTCGCCAATTCTAAACAATTAGTCCCGTCCAGGCAAAGCCAAAGCCGTTTTCTAATAATGATGACAGTGAGTTATATTTTTGAAAGGGGCTGAAAAGGAGCGCCGGGTGTATGCATGGAAATGTTGCTGAGATGGGAGAGTCGCGACCAATGAGCAGCGAGAGAAAACCTCCCCTTGCCTGCCGTGTGAGGCCACTGAACCATGAAATAAGGGGAAAGCAGAGAGAGTAAGAGCGTCATAAATCTGCTTTATAAAGTATTTTGGTAAAAGAAAAAAATCTGTATATGTATATATATATATATATATATATATATATATATATATATATATATATATAGTATATATTGTAGATGTCTCAATAGTAACTAGTATTCATTTGTGATTAAGTTCACACAACACTGCAGATATCGGAACAGCGGGGGTGTATGTGGTTAAACTGCTCTGTGGACAGTCAGAGAACTTCAAAAGCCCCACAAACATCATTACAAAAACGTAATAATCCTCCAAGAAATGTGATTGCACTTTCTCTCACCTTCTCTCACCTTCTCTCCGCAAATAAAATGGGGAAAATGGTATTTAGATGTATTATAACTACATAAATCACTTTATCTGACTTTTTTTTCCTAATAAAAGATCATTCGCAAGGGCAAGCTTGATCTACAGTAGCCTATATCTGGAACATATAGAGCATCTTCTTGATCCTCACACCTCTATAGCCTACTCTGCAAAATATCTGTTCAGGTAGGAATACAGCCTGCTATTATGCTGATTTTAAATCAGTACAGTGAATTTTAATAGTCATCGGCAGCATGCACTCAGGAGTTTCTCTGCAGACATTCATTCATGTTCCTGTCTGTCCTCGTGGTGACAGTTCCCGCAGGAATACAACCAGCAGCACGAGTTCCTCTGCAGTGGGTTTGTCTTTTCCTGCTCAGTTGACCCCACTCAGTTCACTAACTTCATTTCCTTCACATTGCTGCCCTCATCTTCGAAGAGTCCCCCATAGGATGTGGGGCAATTCACGGTGAGGAAAGTCGCCCAACCATAGCATTTTACAGCCTCATCAAGGTCGCTATTTCACGCAGAGCAACCAAAGTGAAACAGAGAAGTCGCCTGTAACGTTTTTTTTTTTTTTTTTTTTTTGCATTTGAAGGCCCTAACACATGCCAAGGATGAGTGTGAGTTGTGGGATCTGTTGCTGTACTTTGGGCCTATTCCATGTGCTCATTTGCAACAAGCATCCATCATAAAAACATTCATTTATTTACTTTTTTGCTCATGATTAGCCTACTTTATGTGTTATTTTTTGGCAAATAGTGAGGTAATGACAGAAAAAGTCTGGAAAATTTGGAAGAAACAAAATAACGGCACTCCATTGTGTTAAACAATCACTTATAAAAATAAGACGAAAAATTACACTGACTGACTTCACCGATTTGTTACAGTGCTGGGGGTCATCTGGTAAAAAGGTCGTCTCTTTCATCACCGGCTAGACCTTCTGTTTGTGGCACCACTTCCTAATGCAATGATTAAAAACAACAACACTGATAATAGTGTTCCCAGCAAGAAACAATGGACGGAAATCCCAACATCCGTTTTACTGAAAAATGGCATTCATGCGCCTGCTGTGTTGCCTTCCTCAGGATACAGTAGAAGAAGTTTTCTAACACATTTGAACAGCAACTATTAAATTCTCCAAAAAAAAAAAATAGTTAATATTAATACTAATAAAGGTAGAGCCATTAGCTGTTTTAATAGGACACCAGACTAAGTGAAGTTTGCCCATTAACCAAAAACAGCTTTTGATGGTTATAAGTCAAGAGCTTATTATCAGAACTCATTTTCAAATGCGCCATCAGCATTGAAAACATCACATTTTAAGTTAAATCCCATTTTCAATTTAGAATGAGAAGAAACAGGTTGCTATCTACTACAGCACTGAAAAGAAGACTTAATATAAGTAATTTTGGATATAACTGTTTCATAAGGACGCCCACTCTTCTACGTGTCAGTACTAGACCTATTTCAGAGTCCATTCATATCTGAAGTTCATTATTAGTGCCTGTTTAACCTATCAAAGGTGGTTCAACTGATCCACTGTGACTGTCAACATTCTGATTGCTTTGTCCTATGTGTCAACACTCTTTCTTGAGTTTTTTTAAGGAGTTGAAAAAAACGAATATATTTGCAAATTGCCTGGTTGTTTCATCAACTCTTGAGTCTTGCACCATCCAGGACTTCTTGTTTTTGCCATGGTATTGACATTACATGTGGAATGTGGCTGTAGGGTAATTATGCCTCTTGGTTTAGGACTCACACAAGACTCCCTGTTGATTGTCTTTCAGGATTATTTAGCATATATATGCTTTCATATTGTTGACAGAATCTCCTCCTGTACTTTTTTTTTAGCAAACTAAATCTCACTTTGCAGTGAGGCCAAACAATCTGCCATCAACAGTTTCCCATATGCAGTCCACTGCCAGTCTTTCCACACTGGTATGTTAACATTTCAAAGCTCATTCTCTTGGGATTCCACCAAAAACACTTGTATTTGAGATGATGTGGGCAACCTACAGACATCTGCGATTACATCGCCCAGAGTAAATGAAGCTCCTTACTCTGAACTGTAATGAGTTATTTATTTAGTTGAAGGAGCTACCGAGAGATGATCTGAAGATGGAGATCGGTCTCATTCCAGACCTTTTTTTTTTTTTTTTGTTCCTCTGGGAGAGAGAAAATGGCAGTGTGGCACCAGGGAAGGCAGGGCAGAGTATCAAATATTTTCACGCAAGCTTCCAGGCAGTCATGGGCCAGACATGGAACAGCACAGGACTCATGTTAAAAAAGAGTGGGAGTTCTTAATATTTGTATCATTTTTATGTATTGAATTACAGTTTTAAAGATTTAACCGAGGCCTAATAGAGAAACAGGAGATGTGTTTCATGATACCATGGTAACACAACAGACACCCCCTATCTACACTATGACAGACTGCAGTGATGCCAAAGCTACAGCTTCTTTTGTTGCAAGACAAAGATAAGAACAGAGTTGTGGTGATTTGCCAAACTTTAAAAGATACAACCCAACAACAAAATTCAAAGAAACCTATCAAAACTCTTACTCTGCCTGTCCATTGAAAATAGCTCACACAGAGTGCAGACAGCAGCCCACTTGTGTGTGTGCTGATAATTAGCAAGGGGAAGTATTAAATTAAAGCAAGGCAGTCATTTTATGAGGCAAGCATTTATGAAGGTAATAGCATCCCTATAAATTAACGACCTCCCAATGCCTCCTGATGTGTTGCCACTCATCAGGTCCAGAGCAAACCACGGATACATCCACTATGTGACCTCATCCGTTCAGTCTTGGTATTCTTGCCCCCGGGGGTTGTGCTTAGATGAGAGCTTGGGAGAGTGGTGGTTTGTGGAAGGACATGTGGTGTCGAGACAAAATGCATGTTATCATTGCATATAATATGTTCTGGTATGCATTTAATCAAAAGAAAAGAGAGTGTATTTGGGTCAGTGTCTGGCTCTCTGCTTTATACATCTACAGTGTGTCCATATAATCAATTTTCACAACATTACAAAACACGGTGAATTTCTCTTTTCTGACAGTGTATACATGGATTTCCCAGACCACTTATCTTCTGTCAATTCAGCTGTAAGTGTGGACACACCCTGCCTCTGGTCCAGACTGGGCATGGGAAACAAGGTGCTCACTTTACGTTTTAAATCAATCTTGGTTGCCAGGAGGTAGTCATCCCTACATGAACAACATAAGGCTGAAATAAAGCCTCTGAAAATGACTGCTCTTGTGGAAAAAAGCAGGGCGAGCGAGAGCAGGAGGAAAGCAGTGCCATTTAGCAAGCCTAAATCATCCCCTGCACTATAAATCCACTGACCGCTCATCATTCAGCAGCATTTTAAAAAGCCCTTAAAGAAAAACACAGAGTGAAATGAATATGCTGTCACCTCTCATTTGGGTCTGGCCCGCTGGCTCAATAAGAAAAGTGTTGTTCCCTGGAAGGCTGCTAGCCCGGGCTGAGCTCTCAGGTTTAGGGTTCACCCCTGTCCCGCATTCTCAAGGCTTTTGAGGCCTGTGTCTCTCTTTCCTCCCCCACGTCCCCCCAGACATGTCTGACAGGCTGAACTCGATGTGGGCTGCTCACCAGACTACAAAAATCATTCATCTGTGCCTTCAGACGGTCAAATCTGGATCTAATAAAGGGAGCTTGCCTATTGATCCTATTCATAGGGAAAGCTACTGCCAACTCTGACCACTGGAGGGCTCTCTGGCTCAAGCTAGAAGTGGCCAATTGAGGACTTTGGCACCTTTTGTTTAAAATGGGAGACATTATGAACAAGCAGGGATGATTAACATGTTGTGCAGATTAGCTCAGGTGATGTTTTATTTTAAAAAAAAGTCTTTAAGCTTTTAAGAAAACCTAAGTTTTAAGTTTTTTTTTTCTTTTTGTAATGTTATTTGATGGATGTACCTGTGATTTATCCAAAAACAACATATACTGTGTCCACATGTCTGCATGATAAGATGTTTGTTTCCTATTCTAAGCTGCCTTGTGGGATCATTAGGGCCAAAGATAACAAAGGCACCCTCCGTTTTTACCTGTGACACAAACAAACATGAAACAGGAAACACATGCTGCCGTGCTCTGACACAGTGCCAGCTACGTAGATGAGGGCAGTAGGACTTTGTTTTCTTTGAAACACTCAAGTGAAGCAGAATTAATGTACAGGTCGCAACAACACAAGAAATAACCTCACACGGATGGACAAGGATAGGGAGGCATCTGAGAATGAAAGAGGAGAGGGACAGCGAGAAGGAGAGTGAGTCACAGTCACTTTTTAGGGTTGTGTTTATGTGTGGGTGAGGGCACTACCCCAAACGCCTAGGCAAAACCACAGCATTCCACGGCGGGTCTTAAAGAGACAGAGCAACGCTGTCATCATGGGTATTTGGGGAGTAAAGTGTTAACATATGGTGAGGGCTATTTGAGACGGTTAGTGAGACGCACAGAAGCCAGTAGGTGGCCATGCCAGGTCTCTGATTGCATTCTGACAGAAGACCTCAACAGCTCAAACTGTATGTCATGTAGTGTATGAGGAAAAAGTAGGTTTAAACATGTTTGTTTTAATTTGGCAAAGTGACAGAAAAGGATAAAATGTCAAAAAAAACCATCAAAATTTCACATGAATTTCATTCAAAGCCAAGCAGACATTTAGTTTTTGGCTTGTGTCATGCTACTGATAAAATGATTGTTGAAGATGTACTGTATCTGCATTTCAGAGACCCAGTGATAGAGGGCAGAGTTGAGCTGTGAAACAATTGTAAGAGCAGCAGTGTGTCTTGTCAGGCTTGTGCTTGAAACTTTTCTCAATAAGTTACAAACTTTTGAACCTTTAAGTTATCTCACATAACTGTAATTCAAACAAGCTATTAATAAAATAATATGTTTCCTATGAGCTTACGTGGATCTCTAAGATTCTTGTATCAAGATCTTCTGGTATATAGTTTTAGATTCTCTTTTGTTTTTGGGATGTTTTGCGTACATCACAAACACAAACTGAAGGCTTGGTAACACAGCACTGTGAGGTGCCGTACTGAAAGCATCTTCATCCATAGACAGACAGCAGAGTGGGTGAGCAGTTTACTTTGACGACAGGCCCAGATTGCATGTAGAGGAAGAAAAACAGTTCGCTGTTAGGAAGAGAGAGAAAGAAAACGAGAAAGAAAACGAGAAAATGATAGAATTGTGTACGTGAGGAGGAAGGTGAGAGCATGGCGATGGTGTGTTGATAAACCTGTGGTTAGAGAAAGAGAGAAGCTAATGCTGGGCTATGGATGAAAAAGAAAGTATGTTAATGAGGGTGTTTTACAGAGAGGGCTTCTGAGAAGGAAAGAGAGGAAGGAAAGAGAGGATGCAGAGAAGGAAATGAAATGGAGGTTAGGGGGCAAAAAGAGAAACAGCCTGTTTCCTCCCTGAAAATCCACGGCACAATATGGACTTAACATCCTTAAACCATCAACTGAGCTCTAAAAATAACCCTGTTTCTGCACAGTAAGAGGTGGGAGTAGGGGTGAGTGAGGTGTGGGTGAGTGGGGGTGGCTGGCGGTTGGAAATGGGAATCGGCGCATGAGACTGGGAGTGAAAAGTTGGAGAGAAACAAAGAAACACCACCCTGCCAGACAGTGGTGATGAGAGATGGGCCAGAGATTGTGTGGCTGCGTGTGTGTGTGTGTGTGTGTGTGTGTGTGTGTGTGTGTGTGTGTGTGTGTGTGTGTGTGTGTGTGTGTGTGTGTGTGAGAGAGAGAGAGAGAGAGTGGGAGTAAGAGAGTGAAAGTGGAGGAGAGAGAACCCCAATCTAGACCTGAGGGACTGAGTTATCCCAGTAGCCTACTTTCACTTGGTAAACACTCTTTTTTGGAAACAGCATTTCTCTAATATTGAACATTGAATCAAATTTGATGAGGGCAGAGCATGATTCACCTGCTGACTGACTTGGGAATTATAAGCAATTTGCTAAGTTACTAGTTATATTAAAGATTTGGATTTCTCTTACAAAACATATGATGAGCTGCAGTCTTGTCTTGTGCTAGAAGCCTTTTCGTGTGACCACAATGCACTAGAAGGTGAAAAAACGCTTTGTTGCCAGCTTGGACCCAACCTTACAGTCAAAAATTTATGCAGAGAACCTGCTGCTGAGAACCTTGGGGAAGCACTGCAACCAACCACTGCATTTTCTCCACACACTCTTTCTTCTGAACAGATATGATTTGTCCTACTGATGACAAACTCCTGACTTTGGCTCTTTTGTCTCCATTCTGAGCATTTTCGAAACTCATCCAGCCTTGAAAAAACACCCCATGACCTATGTGCCATCTCGTTCATAACAACGTGTGTGCCTACACCTGCTTCTGCTGTGCCAACTCTGTCGGGCTCTGCCTAGTCTCACTTGCCAGACTTATCTCCACAGCACTGCGGAGTAGGGTCTGGTCCCTCCATACATACAAAAGCAAGGCAGAAAAAACGGCCTGGGTTGTTAGCATTTCTTTAAACCAATCACAATCGTCTTGGGTCACAGCGACAGTGTATCTGGAAATTGGTCTCAGGAAGCAACTTGTTTTGGTGGAGCATTTGCAGCCTGCAAAAGAAAACACCACATAAAATATTAAATGAAGTCAACTGTTTACACAATACAGTAACGTGAGCTATTTAAATTAGCTAGATACATGGTTAAACGTAATTTGCTCATACCAGTGTATTGCCGTGTGTATTTTGTCCATAGCAACCCATCCTCTAAGTCAGTACTACATGAAGTTTTTGTCCCTCATGTCTTTAAAAAAAAGTAATTTTCTAGCGCTATGGGTCTCTGAATCAAAACAATAGAAAAAGATGGAGGAATGCCATCATTTTGGTCAGTTTCACCCGGTTAGGATTCCTGATTGAAACTAGAGTGCGGATCGGGCCGTATTTTTCCATCCGAGCCCGGCCCGCGTCAGACAGAGCAGTAACCGAGCCCGACACAGGTAAAATCTCATTTTTTTCTCATACTAATGACACATGTACGTTTGTAGGAAGGCATTCGGAAATGTCAACAGATGAGCCATCAGCGCACACGGGGCAACAAGCACACGTTAACACAGGCGCGCACCTACATAATAAGCTTTTTTAAATTTAAAATGTTCAATGCCTTATCGCACTGATGTGACCGAGCCCGACCCGAACCCAAACATAGTTTCTAAATATCTGTCCGAACCCGGCTCGGTTGTGGTATCCATCCTCTATTTGAAACTGGTAAATACACTGAATAAAGCAGTTTCAGTTGCTTTTCAGTTCATCTGTAGAGGAGCAGCCGCTAACGTTTGCTCACCTTTTTTCTCTGATAAATTAAGATAGAGACGTTAGAGGATTTTACTGGGAGCCAAATTATTTGCAAAGATCTCCTCAGACCCAAAACAAACGGACCGAGTTTCACATTAAAAATCTGTGTTTTGCTAAATGTTCAGCAGGTCGGCGGAGGGCCTGGAGCCGAGCTGCCGCTAGCTCAGCTTGTTTCTCTGATAACTTTAGAGCAGATGTCCGATGACTAAAATCCTTCATCCACCTAAAACACATAGTAGCAAATTACCAAGATCTAGTTGTATCATAAACATGTGGCTTAAAACTGGATAAAAAACTGCTTCTGGCAGACAATCACAACGCTTGACACGTGCAAAGGGAATATGACGCCATTTACAGGCGATGGTGACCAAATGACACGGGCCATGTCCTTGATTAAAATTACAGATTTCTCTGGGTTTGAACATTGTTGGAAACATTTGGGATTTCTGGAGTGCCACGTACACTACTCAACTAAAAATATATAACATGAGATTGTTGCTTTGTTGTTATTAGCAGATATTAGCAGCAACTTTAAAACAGTAATTGGCTGAATCTACCTCTGTTGTTTCTATTACATTCGCCTCAGTCTCCTAGCATCTCATTGGTGAGTTCAGTCCCATGTGACTTATGAACAAGGAAGTTGTTGTTGTGAAGCCAAGGGGGTAAGCTTTGCTTCAGAACTCGAACCTCCTATGGCGCCATTTTGATGCTACCAAACGATCACCCGACGTTAGCATTCCATTGACTGCCATTCATTTTGACGTCACTTTGACAGCGAATAACTTTACATCTGAAGCGTTTAAAGACTTTTTTTGTCCATTGTTTATTTCTAAAGAAACACGACAATGTATAAAAAGCTCCATTACCTTGTATCTCACATTATGGCTCCGTAGCAGAGGAATTACCGTATAGTACAGGAAAGGCTCGCAGGCAGTTTCGACTTACATTAGCTGTTTAAGTTTAATTACTAATGTTAACTAGCATTTTAGTTAGCAATAATTAGCCTGTGTCCATGTTATCTCCTTACATATACCTACGCTCTTCGTCTCTGCAAGATTCGGAATGATTGAGATTTCTCTTGGCACAGCTACCAGAAGACTTACAACTTTCAGACACGTTGCTCACGTCACATTTACGTCGTCTCTCTCAGTTGGAGGCTGCGCAGTAACGCTCAGCGCTCACCGGAAAAGTGCTTCTAATATCCTTCACTGGTCTCGGTCCAGAGAAACGGGATCTGTTGGTCCATTATATACTGTCTATGTGTGAAGCTGATGAAGTGTTGGGAACATGGATGTGGTGGAGAACAGTAAAGAGCTGCTCAAGAAAGTGATCCGTCGCTTATCTCTTGTCCACGACATATCGGATCCACATGTCACACATACAGTACATGCTCATGCAGAGGACATATATTTGTAGCATGCATGTGAATTAACTTTATTTGTGCAGAGCGCTGAGCTAACCTACCATGGCTATATCTCAACACTGGAAAAGTTACACAGCTACCAGCGGCATTCAACTATTGAGAACAGGTGCCAGTGAGCAAACAAACCCACACTATTGGATTTATGGTAAGTGGAATATATTGACCGTGTTAGATAAACTGCAGATGTTAAATGCCTAATATACAATGGCTTTACAAGTCTTTAAAAGATAGTTTAAAGATACATGAAACGAGAAGTTACCAACAAGTGTGTACTGAATGCAATCTAATCAAAGTGCCATTTAGTCCTAATTCTTATACAAAATGTCTTGTAGATACGTTAAATCGTCCTGCTTGGGAATAAATATTTACTCAAATAAATAATAAAATAAATAAAATAAATAAAATAAATAAAATAAATAAAATAAATAAAATAAATAAAATAAATAAATAAATCTTGTAGCATTTGTTTCATAATTGGAGCTTGGACTTGATAAACGTTTTTGTCAAACTTATTGCTAACCTCCTGTCACCTTGTTGGGTTAAAAATAAAGCATAATAGGTAGTCAAATATTTTATGGCCCAGGTCTGGTGGTAGGGAGGTGAAGGTCCTGTGTCTGGAAGGAGACCATACACAGGACACAAGACAGACTCTGTTGAAAAGCAGCCACCGACAAGCAGCTCCTTCTTCCCTCTCATCACCCTGATAAGCCTTCCTCTGCAGTCTGAACCACACACCTCATCACAGGCTGGATGCACTGAACAAAGCCGACAGTTCTACTAGAGCGCTGATGTTGTTATCAGTGTGAACACTACAAGGATGTAGTGGAGCTAATGATACCTCTTTCTCACCTTTACCAGGGACATACTGAAACACTATAAGGACACAACCAGGTCCCTAATTCTCACATAGGATGAACTCCGATGAACCAACTCTAATCATCCTAGGTGGTGTGTGTAAGAGGTGTATGCCACCTCAAGGAGGACAAACATTAACGTAATTGGTAATTCTTCGAAGGAATAGCCAGAGTATTATAGTTTATGTATTCGTTTGAGTATGTCCTGTTACTGTATTAACTTTTGTTATTGATTCTCATCTCTTTGCATTTAAATCTAATGACTCTGCAAGAAAATGGTTACGTGATTTAATGAATATTAATGAGAATGCCACTTGATTAAGGCAAGTCGTTATCATTTTGTCCAGACCAACTAGTTGTCATTTACATCCCTAGTTGGCACACTCAAATCAGAAATCTAGCCTCTCATCATGTCACTTTCTTTTTTTCTTGCTGCTATTAACACTTTTTTTCTGGAATGCTTCTCTCTCTGTCCCCCCCCCTTTCTCTCCCCCCATCTGTCTTACAGATAGCTCCCCCTCTACTTGCCTCCCAGGCCTGCCTCTCCACCTCTCTTCTCTCCTCTCAGCCTTCTCTCACTTCTCTAATGAGAGCGTGTGTTACACAGGCATTCAGGAAACCTCTGCTAATTACATGACAAGCATCTCGTTCTGGAACCCTAATGAAGAGGAATAGCAAGCAGTAGACGCCACTGGAGTGGTGGTGTGTGTGTGTGTGTGTGTGTGTGTGTGTGTGTGTGTGTGTGTGTGTGTGTGTATGTGTGTGTGTGTGTGTGTGTGTGTGTGTGTGTGTGTGTGTGTGTGTGTGTTGGGGAGGGGGTCAAGATGGCCACTGGGTGGAGTGTTTGTGTGTGTGTTGGGGGGGGGGGGGTTTCTGGCACCAGTCCAACAGCTTATCAACCGGGGCATGTTGGACTCAGCATCTTGCTTTTTCCTTTCATCTTACAACACTCATCTTTTTTCCCCATATAAAATCAGCTTAAGGGCGTTATTTTACCAAGCAATGTTAACTTTACACTTATTATAGATGGTAAGAAGTTTGAAAAGGACACTTGTTCTCTTGTCTTTGA
Source organism: Sander lucioperca (assembly GCF_008315115.2). Lineage (NCBI taxonomy): Eukaryota > Metazoa > Chordata > Actinopteri > Perciformes > Percidae > Sander > Sander lucioperca. The sequence continues at coordinate 29,865,132 of NC_050180.1, read as the reverse complement.
AGTATGATGTTAAATACATGCAAATCCATTCTCTGTCACTGTTCACTGTCTTGTGTGCTGTGCTGGCTTTTTGCATGGAATGCTAAATGTGCAGTGTTAGTTTCAATAGCAGAATCAGTTGGTCATAATTAAACACAACATCGACTGTCAAACGCTAGAATACATGCACACACGTACTGTGGCCTACAGATAAACCCACGCACAGAGGAGACGGAACAGAAAAGGGAGAGAGAGTGACCTAGGCAGAAATCCAACGACTCAGCATGTGGTTTGGAGGAACTCGTTCTGTCAAGAGGCACACTCAGAACAGAAGATCGCTGTCCCGTACCATCCCTCGTGAAATGCTTGAGAAACACAGACCATCTGGAGGCTATAGTGCACACTCTCGACCTATCAAATATTGAGGATGTTTGTCTGATTTACAGGGCCTATTTAGGACTGTTTGGACAACTTGGCTAAGGGATTGGTGCTTTAATTAAAGATAATATCAAAAGCTAATATTGGCCCCAAGACCTTTGCCTCACAGTCAACAGTGCAACAAAGTCACGGTTCTGTGGGTGAGGGTGAGAGCCTTAACGACACACACTTCTAAATGAATCTAGGCAGGCTTGACACAAAGGCTTCTCCGTGTTCTTTATTTCACTGAGGTTACTGCCCCATATTCCCCCACTTTCTCTTTGCTGATGCCAATAGCAACGCAGGCTTTTCCAAGCCCAAGCCCACCGCAGTGATGGCATATTGATACTGTCATAAAATATTACATCCTCACTTTATTCATTAGAACTGGGCTTTAATCTAAAAATATCATGGGCAGGGAATAAAACAGAGTTTTCAGCGGCACATAGATTAGGCCTGTGCTTCTTTCACTGAACACCACAGCTCGGAAACACTCAGGCCCAAAATAGATGTTCTTCTCATAAAGGGCGCCTTCTTTGTAGTCTGCATACAGCAACAACATCTGCAGGGCAGTTTCTATGGGGGGAACAGATTCGGGAAGGCTATCAAAGAGAGGCGATCTCCTGTGAGAAGGGGTGGGCGGAGGACTTCCATATTCTCTTTTTTTCTTTTTTCTTTTTACTCTCTCGCTCTTTTCCTCTATTTCTTGCTTCCAAAAAGCTGTAGCAATCAGGACGATGCTAATAAAAGACCATTAATATCACCTGTCAGCGCTATCTTTGGAAGATCCAAAATGAGAAAATGAAAAAGGACTCACAGTCTGGAGCTGCTCACCAAGATGCAGGAAACCAGTGGAGGACAGACAGCAGTATGGTTTGGTGTTCTGATTTAAATAAAGCATTTGGATGAAGAGATCCATTAATGTCACAAGAGAAAGAAAACACGAGGGCTGCAGGACTGTTCCATTTCTCATTGCCGTTGTTTCACTGACAAAACATTTGGTTTGTGGAATTTATGTCTCAAAGCATATTTGCTCGTTTTGGTCAGACTTAGAGCAAATTATAGCTTAAAATTGTTTATATTTTGCGGCAACCTCTAGCTCACCCAGTAAGAGCGTGCGCCCCATGTAGACCGAGTCCTTTGCAGCGGCCCGGGTTCGAATCTGACCTGTGGCCCTTTGCTGCGTCTCATCCCCCATCTCTAGCCCACCTTTCCTGTCTATCCACTGTCACTATCAAATGAAGGGAAAAGCCCCAAAAAATAATCTTAAAAAAAAGATTTATCTTTTTTTGTGTTTTCTTAGAGATGTTCCAGTAATCCTAAATGAGGTTTGAATTCAGCAGTGTATGGTGGGATTGTCACTTCGGAACAGATGGTAAGGATAAGTAAAATGACCCCTACGTGACTCTAGATACTGTATCTTTCAAGGTAGAGAATGAACCTGTCACTAAACCTTTCTGTCACCTTTCAGAGTTTAAATGATAAGATTTTAAACTCCTGGTGGTTTTTGGTGAGGAATGTGGCATTGACGCTGTCAACTATGACAAAAATAAAGTAGGATCATTTATTCAAGCATTATTTTAGAGATTTCACATATTCTGGTAGAGATGGACCAATAAGAACATGTAAGACTTTACTAAGTGAGTGATGGTGAAGGCCATAATCTCCTGCAGGTCTTTTGACTGATGGCTTTTACTGACGGTGATGGCAAGGCGTTCACTATCTGTTTAATGCAAAACATGAGCACAAGCCAGCACTTAGATGGAGGCTCTGATCTGAAAAAGGTGGTACCATAATGGGGAGGTGAAATGCAAGGGGGCAACGTGATGATAGTGGCTTCATGCGGAGCAGAAGTGTATCGAGGGCCTTGCCTTTGAACCGGTGAGCCAGCTAATTGAAACAGCATTGCTGGGGCATCAGCTGAAGATCTGGATCGCATTCACCCCCCTGCTTTTATTCAATTTGGTCCCATCACAGGGGCGCGTCCCGTGCTTTTGTCTCCACATGGCAATAAGTCATACCCTCGCCTTTTGCCCTCGACGTGTTGCCCATCTGTGTCCCCTGGGGGCCCGGGGTGCTGAGGCCCACGCAACGCAGAGGGATTTAGACGAGGTCTTGAGAAAATGCAGGCTGCCTGCCACTGAGCCCCTTATGGTACTTCTTCACGCCTCTCACCTTGGACTTGACCCCCCCCCACCTCCCCTCAGCTCTTCACTCACACACACACACACACACACACACACACACACACACACACACACACACACACACACACACACACACACACATACACACACCTTCTTACTCCAAGACTTTTAAGATTTACTGTTAAGAGCAGTGGCTGTCAGGAGGATTGAAGCGTGCACTTTCTAATTCAAACAAATGCTGCACTGGGGTCATGGAATTATCATGGAGTCACAAGGTGTTTCAGATGATTCGCAAGTGTTGAGTGTTAAGCTGAGAGAGAGAGAGAGAGAGGGAGAGAGAGAGAGAGAGAGAGAGAGAGAGAGCTAAAATACATAACAAATAAAGCGATAAATAAGCAAATAGATAAACTTTCACCCTCTTACATGTTTATCACCAACCTCTATCAGAGCAGGTGGATGTAGATCTTGCATTGTAGGAACTTCTCATTTCGCAGAAGAGCGGTCAACGTTTCTGACATAGCTTTAATCAGTGTCCCACATGCATTGGCTGATGGTTGGGCTTAGGAGGTACGAGGTGAAGGATGATATGATAGTCAGCGATGTACAGTAAATAAATATTCAAGTGCATTCTGTCAAAACCTGAAATAAATTGATTTCACTTCTCCAAATGACAAATATGAGTTAGATTGAAACGCACATGACACAAAAATGAAAATTTGTGTTTAAAAAAAACTCTACATGATGTGACACATATACATGCACAGATACTTTTTTTGTTCTTCAGATGACAACATCACAGGAAAATCCACCATTGTCATTATCATATCACCCCCTTTCCATGTGATGTTTTCCTGCCTCTTTCCTGTTATTTTTCTCAGTAAGACTTTTGGCTTTCGGTAAGAGGGAAACAAAAAAGCAAACCTAATTCAAATTTAGCTTGGATTAAAACAGTCCATCTTTATTGAAACATTAACCAAAACAAGGAGGGATTATAGATCTGGTTTATTTAAGGAATGAGGAGTCTAAAATGACACATCAGTTGTCTTATTGACTACATTGTTTAAATTTCCTGCAAAACACAAAATAAACTTCCCAGCTGACTTGATATTGGATAAATATAGGCTACTTCACCCACAGGATTTTGGAATATTACTATGAAGTGGATGTGAGAGGGATGTTGGACTGGAAAAGTTTAGTCACAATAAACCCATTTAAGAGCATCACAGGCTCTCGACAAGTTTACACCTGTGCTATGGCTGCACGTGAGGGTTCAACTGCATGTGAAGTCCAAAGCCTACACACAGAGGAGAACAGAATTAGGAGAGAATCCCCGTGTGATTGAGGGAGGGACTAAAAGTGTGCATAATATTCCTTCCTCTGTGGGACTCGCAGCGAGCAGGTACAGCATCTCTGCAGTCCACCGCTCAGCTGTTGCACTCAGCTGCCCAGCGCTTCCACTTTACAGGAAACTTCTCACACCGCAGTCGGTAAGTGCAAAGTTTTATTGTACCAAAATGAACTGTTAGGATGAGGAGATGTATGATAGTATCGGTGCTCGGCGCTCCTTTGATGCATCAGGGTGAAAGTATTGGCTTTAAAGTTTCTGTTTCTCCCGTCAGGAATTCTCATAGAGCGTACAGCGCGCTTTTTTTTTTTAAATTGAGATGCGTTGTTTCATGTCTGCTTATTTTTGCGACCTTGCTGAAGGCGTTTAAAACGTCACAAAAAGCAAAGTAAAGCTGCATTCATATTTCTATCTCTTTTTTAAAATGAACTGTCTCCCAATATTTTTCAATTTCCCTCACTTTGTGGTCTTGAAACTGCATTCAAATAGAGCACTCAAAATATACAATGTATAAGTAGGATCTATTTATATACCAAAATGAATAATTTGGGTTATGTGAATGCTTAGCTCGTTTATTTAGCATTGCTTTATGTTTTTTTTCTTCTTTCCACTAAATCAATGACATTTAAGTAAAAGCCTAAAGGTAGTGCATCCATTTGAATGACATAACTGATTTGCACATTATTCACTTTGTGTATGGTACCTTTTCTCTGAAACAAGCGCATCTAAATCTTTTTGAGCTGATGAACATCTGCAAGCATTGAGCAGTGGCACATCTCCCCTCAGTCTGTCAACAGCTGCCACAAACTAGATATGCCAAAATGCTTAACATATGAATGTGAGGAGGATGGGACCTGCCACTGCCCATATATGCCATTCTTCCTCTAATGTAATCCTTCAGCTCAGTTTCCCCTCTCTTTTGTTGATTCTGCTTCAAGTAAACAATGTTAAGTAATAAGCAAAGTGTGTAGGAGGGGAGGAAGGAGAAGAGGAGGAGATAGAGGAGGAGGAAGAGGTGAGGCAGATGAGAGGAGGAGGTAGTTTTTGCATGAGGAGAAGGGAGGTGAGAGAAAAGCGATGGAAATGTTAGGCTGACAAGTCACTGAATGGATTTGTTTCAGCTGGAATCCCTTTTTTCCACATACAAATCTGCAGTGTTTGATTTAAAAGAAATGCATCAAAAACACTCCAAAGCTATATAACCTAATTCAGATAAAGATTGGATGTGATGACGTGTTTTTACAGTAAAAGCCCCAAACCACAGTTCTCACCCTTCTAAACTGTAGAGCTGATGTTGCAGGTTATTGAAACCCATGCTCAAATGTCTCACTCTCCCCCCTCTTTTTCTTTTTGACCCCCTTCCCTCTCTCTCCTTCTCTCTTTCCTCTCTCACACACCTCCATGTACACTCACAAACGCCCACACACACACATAGTATATACCACACACACGCACTTACACACAAAGTGTAAACAGCTTGTGATAGGTCGCTTCACCCTGCCCCATCTGTTTGCGTGTTGATCCCTTCAGCAGGCCCTGCTTCTCCTGTCCGCAGCGTCCGTGATGAGTTACTACATGGATCCAGTTTCTTCCTACCCGGCCCTTCACCCCTGTGACCGTCTGGGCGCAATGGTAAGACCTCCCTCGTAAATTACCTCAGTGTTAAGGCTGCCTCAGCTACCTGCCACACAGCCGGCCAGGAGTGTGAGGGAAAGACCGTTTGTATGTGTGTTAGCTGCGGTGCAGGAATGTGTGCAGGAGCATACGAGCAGTATGTGTGTGAGCAACTCTGGATTCCATCAGCTCACAGGAACACACTGTATCTGAAAATGTTCCTGTTGAGTTTAGTCCACCAGAGTTGTACCAATAGTGCGTGTATCTGTACATGCTGTTTCTCATGATTTCGTCAAAAGTTTGGAAACAGAGCTGTTGAACAAGACCATTTTCTACAAGGCTGTGAAATCGACCTTATGAACTCCTCTGTGTTGCAAAACCACCCTGTGCCAAGATGCACTTCTCTTTAGCAAGTAATATTGTAAATATTGAGACCTGTAGGCCTTCAACCTCGCCACTAACCAATCACATTGGAGTCAGACCATCCCCACTGAATAAAATTTTTCTCAGCTAAGTCACCAGTACAGTGCTGTGCAGCAGTCTGTTTGCAAGAACACCAAGGCTCTTAACGCTTTCCAAATGAGATAGCTGAATACAGAGTCAGAGACAGTGGTACCCGGGAACATTGGGATTCCTGTCAGATGAGCATTTGAAGGGTGAAGGCCAAGGAGCGGCAAAATAAATGCCTCCATTTGTATGCAGAGCGCCGGCACATTAGGATAAGAGACTGAGGTTATATGCAAATGGCAACCCCACCCTGGCCTGATAGAAAACATAGAAGAATACAGCTCCCTGGGTCCTAATTGGCTCAGGTGGTGGGGCTTGCCTTTGAAATTGAGACTACTGTATACCAGGGCAGACTTGGTCAAAAGGTGAACCTGGATCACCTTGGTAGCTCTATTCTCTTGAAATTTACATGAATTATACGAAAAACGCAGCAGGATTGTGTTTTATTTTCTAGGTTTATACTTTAGTGATTGTCAGTGTCTTGTATGCTTCACAAAGACTGTATGCAGAGAACAGTGGGGAATGCAGGGCTTCCAACCAGCCTGTAGCAATTAAAAAGAAAATGCCAGAAGCCACTCCACTGCAAAGGTGATCTTTGTTAATCAGAAATTATACAACACAGTGTAAGGCTTTCCTACTGTATTACATGTAATATAAGCAACACATTTTTAGCAAAGCACACTTCCTAATGCAGCTTTAATTTGGAATGATGTGCAGTCAACCTTCCTTTTCGTTATAAAAATTGTTCTAGTTGTTGTCGTGTAATACACTCCCATTCTACTAATTGTATATGTGTGCAATATTGCTTATAGCTAGTGTTTGAGACCCGACTGGTATCTGTGTTTTGCTTGTTTCACTGGATAACTACAGGGTACAAACAAACAACAAAAAAGCAAGCCGATAAAATGAAATAAAATAACTGATGCTGTTTGGTCAAGATGAGACAGATGAAGGTCAAAGTTTAAAGGTAATATCACTCAAATATCTAACTGTTATATATATGTTATTTATATTGCAAACATTAAAGCTATAGTGCGTAGTTTCTGTCGCCCCCATGAGGAATTCTAAGTAATGACAACAAAACTGTCGGCGCGTCCACATGATACAAGCCTTACATGATCGCGCACGCGCCCCCACCCCTCCTCCATGCAGTTGCTAGCAGCTAAGGAGGACAGGAGGATTAAAAAAAACATGATGGACTCTTCAGAAGAGGTAATTATCTTCACTCGAGTGTCTGCGCGGAAAAGTCACCGGACGACACAATCTTCTAAACATAGCCATACTGAGAAATACAGAGACAGTTTTGTGGAGCTGATAGTCTTAATTAGCTTTGTAGCAACTCATTTGGCGATGGCTTGAATGTAATGGACATTTATTAATATCAAAAAGTTACGCACTAAAGCTTTAAGATGTTCATTTGTGGACTGGAGAAACATTCAGAAATGAACAACTACTACTTAGTTCAAATTGAAAAGGCATAAAAGGCTCCTTCAAGACTGCCGTTAGCCCTCCCTGTTCATTTTCCAAATTCTATACTCAACTAGACAAATTGTGACCTCTGTATTGGAAGTGATTCTACACTTGAACTGACCAAAAAGTATTATGGTGTTGATGTTATCTCCACTGTTATCTCTCTCTGTCTAATCCATAAATCATCCATGTGGCTCCCTCCATGCCTATCTAACGTTTTCCCCCTTTGCTGACTGGACTGATAGGAGAAAGCAGCGTCCCACGTAAACCTCTAAAGAATCTCATAAACTGGCCTCCCTGATCCTTTGGTCATGTTTGCCATCCATAAAGCTTGTCAGCAACTGATAAATGCTGCAGTGCTTAAACAGGGGCTGCTTATCAGATCGGCAGTCACTCTGTCTGCCAGTCTGTCAGTTACACATATGACATATAGCATATGACAGTCTAACATCCCTCTTATTGGAGGTTGCTTTGGCAAGACTAACTGAAGGATTGCTTTTAGTGTCTTTTTACATGTTACAAATATGCGGAATTGTCAATTATTTAGTCTCAGAAACAAATGTGGATAATACATTACAAAGACTTTATATCAATATTCAAAACTGTATTATAAAACCAACTTTTATAAACCTAATTTAACATGGTAGGTTAAAGGAGCACATATAGTTCGACACTCTTGTGAGAAAAATGTCAATCCCCTGTTCACATCACTTTCAAACAGAAACGTCCTACAATATCTATTGAGTTTTTTTGTTTGTTGTCAAATGAAGGCTTTGATATGCTAAAAATGGCCAAGTGGCTATCTTCCTCCCTACTATCTCTTGTATCCACATAGAATTGCCAATCTCTCCTGGCTCCCCTGTCAAGTGCTGACTTTAGACTTCCTTTTTGGTGCAACCTCCTATGTGAACATTCTGTGATAAGCAGGTTAAAATCAACATGGCATAAGATAAACTGAATGAGTCAAATTTAGCCAGAAGGGTTATCTGTAAGGGAGAACACTGAAAAAAAAATAGTTTTCAAAATCCAAGGTTATGCTGTCAGCCAAAGCCACTGGATAGTTTAAACAGTTGTTTAAAGTCTTTCATTACACCCCAAGACACATAAATAAATATCTTTCATTGGTTAACAGATAAAACTCTCGCTAAACGTATTTGTCACAACACACACTGATTTGTTTTCAGAGCAGTAAAACACTAATTTGCACTGCCCCTCCAGTAGTTCAAGATTGATTGGATTTAAAATCAACTTTTTTGAAGCTGTTCCAGCTATTTAAATCATTGATTTTATAACTTGAAAGCTCAAATGTATTATTTTAATGTCAGTCAAGCTGCATCCTCGTCATAACCAAAGTCACAGTTACGAAGACCCCATAATTGTCCGAAGCACTAACTGAGCCCTTGCTGCATAAACATATATCTATACAGTATATAGTTGTTATTGAGCTAAGTGATTTGTATAATGTTTATAAAATAACATAATGGCTTAAGTGTGTCATTTGTTTGAATTTAGGTGGGTAAAATACACAGTTATATTACTTTCACATCTATTAGGTGTGGGAAATTGCTCTTCAACAGCACATTGAAGTTGACAAAATCAAGCATACAGAAGTATATTGGCTGTGTAATAATATAAAGTATGTATCTATTCCATGCCACAGTTAATTTTGGCTACACCATACTGTGTGTTGTTTGTCTCCAGAGATATAGTGGAGGGGTGGCAGTGGGCCCTCAGACCCATCTCGCAGGTGTGGTTCACCCTCAGCAGCAGTACTACCCATCACAGCCCCTTTACATCCAGGACATACCCCTGCAGGAGGTGCCAAACGGACACGATGTGTGCCCTACAGGTAAGAAATGGAAACAGTTTGACCTCAACTATGGTACGAGGTACTGGAAGAAGAGGCAATATGCATATTCAGTCATAGTTAATACCCCGTCTTTGTAAAGATGTGTAATCTATAAAATAATAAACAAACACATTTTAACTTATTTTTTACATGCTTCAATATGTAATGATCAAATAATAGTCAATAGTTAATTGTGAATAAACAATTTAGACCAAACAAAAAACATTGTGTTAACTGGAATGATAATTGGGCAATCATTTACACTCTAGCATTCATGTCTGTTGTTCTGCGTCTGCCGCACGATGGATGTTGGTGATGCTGACCCCGAAGGCAATGCCTTTACCAGATACCCCCCCTCCCCCTCTCTTTTTCTTTCTCTGTCTCTCTCCCTCTTTTCCTCTGAGGACAACCAAATGCCCTGCATTTTTTTTGTTCCAATCCTCTTTTTCTATTTTTTCTTACATTTCTTTTCAAATGAGTTTTATTTTAAACTGGAACATTCCTTCCAGTGCATTTGCCTGTGTTTGACTCTGGCCTCTTCTCGTCCTCTAAAGTGATTGATGCTGGCGGACTGGGACACACGCCACGGGAGTAGGTTAGGGGTGCTGGGGGGCACAAGCTTTCTTCCGTCACCTCCCTGAGCTGGATGCAGGGGGCAAGACAGTGGGCCAAAGGGCGGCCATCTTTTTCCCAAGCCTCTGGTTTGGTCTCTAGAGAGATGGAGGGGGCCTGTGTGTGTGTGTGTGTGTGTGTGTGTGCGTGTGTGTGTGTGTGTGTGTGTGTGTGTGTGTGTGTGTGTGTGTGTGTGTGTGTGTGTGTGAGGGAGTCAGGATTTGATGGGATTTGCTGATGTTTGTTGCCAGAGACACACTCCTTTGGAGCCCCCTCTTCATTGCTCCCAGCGCTAAAGCGTTGACATAAACATTGCTTAGTGGAAAAAATGGCCGAGCATTGACCTTTTTTTTCTCATTCTTCTCCTAAATCTTACACTATGCAGACCACAGGTCTAAGATCATTCTAGCCACCTGGAGATGTTGTCAGAGTCATTTAGCTCTTGTTGATGGTGACACATATAGAGCTGTTGAGGTTTTTGTGCTACCAGTATATAGCGTTATGAGTCTCTGCTAACCTTATACGCAGCCAAATAACCTCTGACACAGTCTCCACACCCTGCAGCCGTTGCTTTGACTCATTTCTCTCAAACTGAAAACACAGCTTCCCCTTGCAATTTCAGTACATTCATGCAATTTGTATATAAGTATACAGGTACAAAATTTTTCAACTTCCAACTGCTGTGTAAGTGATATGGCACCTCCAATATCTATACTTTGAAATCACATGTGCATAATTTTTAACCACTGAGGTTGTGCCAATTTTCAATTATAATTATATGCTCATTAACAGTGAGCAAGTGTTTCATTTATTTGCTAGAATATAATGACTTCATTAGTAGGGTAACGCCACTTATAAGGCACCCCTTTAAGTGTAAATGTAAAACTATCATCAGCAACAGTACATTTGTGAAAACAAATAAGTGTAAATACAAACTCATCTTACTATATTCCTTAATACTGCAATAATTTGTTTTTTGGCCAGTTGGGGGCAGCGGAAACAAGTCATGAACACATCATTGACTTATTATCACCTTTTAAGTTGATACTGCAAACCTGTTAGCAAACAGTTGCTTATTGACACATTGAGTAGTTATCGTTCATGTGGAGTCGTGTTTCAGGCAAATACTGTACCAAAACTCACCTTCTTTTAGCTCTGTTTTTGGTGTCTATCAACTCCTGAGGAAAATCTCTGGCTCTTTAACTGCTAAATGCTCCACTATGTTCACCAGCTAGTTGCTAATTGTATATACCTGCAGTTTGGTGCTGATTAGGTAGTGTACAGCAGGTTTTTAGAGCTTTTTCGCAAAAAAATTATGCTATGAGAGCAGTGGGCCGGGTGGGTCAGGACCTACCTAGTCTCGCATTGCCAAACCGATTTCCACACGCTATGGAGTAAGGTCGGTCTCCACACATACATTCCAGGATAGGAGAAAAATCGCTCTGGGTTGTTTGCATTTCTTTAAACCAATCACAATCGTCTTGGTCCGGTCACAAAGACGGTGGCTCTGCAAAATGGTCTTAGGAAGGAACATGTTTTGGTGGAACATTTGCACCCTCGCAAAAACAAAAACACCACATACAATATTAAATTAAGTTAACTGTAACAGTAACACAACAGTAACGTGAGCTATATAAATTAGCTTGATACATGGTTAAATGTAAATTGCTGGGTTTGGTGCCTTTTTTGGGTACCGACCGAAGTACGTTGGTGCCACGAGGACCAATTCACGTTAAATCAAACAGTGCCAAATTTCGCTACCTGAGAGCGTGTATGCACAAGCTTAGCTGTCCTTTCTGCATGTTGACAGAAAGTAAGGCTCCGACACACACACACGCAGAGCTGCAGTGCAGACTTAGCAAAACTACACCGACTCAGCAGTGTGTTAAAGTCACAGTGAGTCATGGCAATGCCGGTTAAGCGGTTGCAAGTGTGGTTACAACAGACTGGAGGTTGTAAGGCAAGGTAACTTTATTTTTATAGCACATTTCAGCAACAAGGCAATTCAAAGTGCTTTACATAAAACATGAAAGAGCAGTTAAAAAGATAGAAAATAAAAACAGGCTAAAATAGAATAAGATACAAATACAAGGATAAAAGTTACAGTCCAGTGTGAGAAATTAAAGGACAACATAAACCGAAGCATTGAGAACTTTGTATGACCAGTCGAACGATGAACGCCGAGTAACCAGTAACCAGTAACATAGCTCAAGTCGTTCGACTGTTCATGACTGTTTTCCCAAGATGGCGCCTGCCTGTATACCGAACGGTACTGTCTTTATAAACTATGTTTTTAATAAACTGTCTGTACACTTATAAAGTTCTCAATGCTTTGGTTTATATATAGGGACCCTCATTATGCTACCGTGGAAGTGTGGTGCTATTTTGAGCCTTGTTAGTGGTATACTGCCGTGCCAAGCGAAAAGACCGTAACTCAATTTTGGTCGAAAATGAGTTATTGTTATTTTTGGAACATTAAAGATCTGCTTTATCATGTGGACAAATATCTTGAGTCAATTTTATTGTTTTGGGGAGAAAGTTGTGTGTTGTCTTAAGCCAAGGCAGAATACCGTAACATCAGTTACGGTTCTTTGTCTTTGTTTCATGGCACTTCAGAATGCTCAAAGTGAGTCAAGGTACTCTGTAAACGCGATGCCCGCGCACACAGCAGAGGACGACGCTGACACGCAGCACATGTACCTGACTGGGAAAGATACCGCTACGCTCATTACTGTAAGTAGGCTACAATAAAACCTAAAAGTAAATACGTATCAATACCCACTCACCTGTCTACAGGCATACACATGTAGGAAGCGATCTATTTCAATCTCTGTCTGGGCGCAGTCCACTCTCGTCCACTGCGCTGTTTACACAAACACAGCTCTACTCTACTCTAAGTAGCGAATTTTTGTAGCGGTTTGTTGTATAACTGTTTATCTTAGTTTGCCACAAATCTTGAAATTTGGATAACTTCTTGTGAACTTAACTGCTGGCTAAACTAACCATCCTCTCTGCAGAGCATCTATGGATGTATTATAAAACCAAAACAAACCAACGTGGCTACTTAATATGCACGTGAATGATGGCATCTTTATGTTCACGTCTTCATTCTTGCAATGAGTCTAAATTAGTGCCTCATATCCAAACAGAAGAACATGCTTTATATGCATTAAAACATCAAAACACTCTCATGCTTAATTCTGACGTCTGTCAGAGAGTGTGTGAATCAATCATGTGACTGCCTGTGTGGTACTAGTATGAGTATGAAATACAGAAAAAACTTATTGATATATCATTTTCATATGATGTTGATAAATGTGAAGCCATTTTTATCATAGTGAGTCAAATAGGCTTAATATTGCTTACATTTTAAGTAAAAGTTATCATTGTTATCATAACATTGTGCTATAAAATAGAAGTTAAGGTATTTTGCCTTGGTATGACCGATTGTCATTTTGTGGGCGATGCTAAGGCAGAATACAGTAATTTCCGAAAAAGGGGGAAAGGTCAAATTTGAGTTCAACATTTTTTTTGTAGATAGATTAATACAGGTATACACTACAAAATGTGAACATTACAATATTATACCTATAACTCAATTTTCTAACTTTAAAGTCATTTTTCTCAGTTTCACACTCTGGCGAGTTAAGGTCTTTTGCCTTAGTAGGGCAGTATAGAAATAGCGATTTCTTTTTACTTTCCTCGTGCCCCGACGAATTGCGTTACAACCTAATTACCGTTTTGCGATGAAACTGGTCACATTCGATTAGCATGAAAACATATCCCAGAGAACGGTCGACTCGGTACCCATGTGTTATTAACCCCTAGGTTAGATTAGGTAGATTTTGCCCCAGAATTGTCCTTTAATAATTATTTGATTTAATAGGTTTTAGGGACGGGTTTGGGAGGAGAGAGGGTGGTGTTTTATTTTGTGTGGTGAGTAAAATCTTCTAAACAAATAACAAAATGTTCTAAGTAAATAGGATTAATAGGTTTGGAATTAGTTTTACAACTGAAATAATTTTTTGTTATTACAGAGGGAAAGTATCGAAAAAAGGTACCGGAACCGAATTTCAGGTACAGGTAACAGTACCTAACTCTAACCAGTGTATTGCAGTGTGTATTTTGTCCATAGCAATCCCATACCCATCTGTCCCAAAACATCCCAGTTAGATAGTAAATGCCATAAACATATTCTATATAGAATAATTAACCGAAAGAACCAAGCAGGCCTGCCTTGTTGCACAATCCAAATTTTCTTCAAAACTTGCCATTTTCAACGTGTAGCGTACTAGCTCGAAGTTTGTTCCTCCATAACGCCAAGGGGTGATACTTTTCTCTGTAGGTTCATCACTACGAGTGACCCCTTTCACATTCTCATTTATTGCATATAAATATTGATTATAGCCTTAAGCACCACATGTAAGTCCTTAGTTCACAACATTCCTAAATGTCCCACAAACTAAATCCGCTGTCATCGGTATATGGGTTGATATATTTTATCTAACTTTGAAAGTGGGTAAATTACAAAGGATTTTACTGCAAGTCACTTCTTTGGGAATGGATTGGGTGTTGTAAAATGAAATGTGCTAGTGTGAGAAAGAAAAGAGTACAGAGCAGATGTGAGGCCGGGATTTTGGATGTTAAAGGACCATCGCATGTTTGGCCCAGAGCCCAGTGTCACACACACTGCTTCCTGATAACAGCCATGCCATGGTGATATTTACACTAACTTACTCTACTCTTCACTATCCGACACTCACACCACAGGGTCTGTTCCCATTCCATGACTCCCACTGTGGAAATTCACTGTGTGTGTGTGTGTGTGTGTGTGTGTGTGTGTGTGTGTGTGTGTGTGTGTGTGTGTGTGTGTGTGTGTGTGTGTGTGTGTGTGTGTGGACGGTCTCAACGAAATCCATGCATAAATATCACAGACATGCATACACACTCCACTAACATCCTGCAGTGATGCACACTCCACATATTCATTCATTAAATTCACACCCTGCACTCTGGTGTGTATTGTATTACAGCATCCTCCCATTCAGTAAAGCAGGCACACAAACACACGCACACATCCACTCCCAGGCACTCATGAGTTCACTGTACATTTAAACATGCCCTCCCATTTAGTACACACAGACACAGCTGTGATCTGGCACTCAGGGACCATTAGCCTGTGTTTTATTTGATGTGATTTGACAGCTGGACAGTTGGAAGAGGAGGGGAATAGGGTGGAAAGCAAAGGAGAGTGGGCGGAATACAGTTTGGGAAGAGAAGACATATAAAGGGAGGGATAAGTCACAGGACTGGGACTGGGGTTGGTGGGAGGAGAGGAGACGAGGGGAGGAGGATCTGGGATGTGGAGCCTTAAGGGGAGGGGAGGGGAGGGGGGGGGCATCGCTTCTGATGAGGGGCACGTCCTCACGGGCGCAGGCCCATTTTTTATTTCTAAAAGTAAACAGGCAGCCTGCGGGGGTCTGGGGGGTTATGGGAAAAGAGGAAACAGTGATGCTAATCAGGCCAGTGCACACTTCCCCCTCCAACAATAAAACAAAACAAGAGTGGAAACGCGGAAAAGCAACAGACAACTTTGGAGGAATGGGCTACATCGCCGCCATGGTCCTTGATTTGAACTGCAAAGTGGGATGACAGTTCTAAGGCAAGAGGTGTTAGTCAATAAACAGAGGAAATAAGTAATCTGTTATTACTACACTAGATGTTGAAGTATTTTTAGAATCTCAACTAGTTTCCACATGAGGCTTCTGAGAAGTGGTTGCATTGTGCATTGAAATCGGGCATTTACAGTAGATTCACTTTGGATTTTCTACCGCATAACTCAATGTACTGCTTTGCTGAACTATAAAGAAACCATCTCAAAGGATGATTTCTGGTGAATGCACTTTTTCTTTTGATGAGCTTTATTTATTTGAGTGTTTTTCAAAATACATACTCTTGACTCATGTCTGGGTGTTTCTGTCACTTAAAGCTACTGGCTATGTACCCTGCTTGAGGAAACACCCCTTACTTTCCTGTTATTTTTAAAGATTTTTAAAGATGCTCTGCTCCAAAGCATCAGCCAAACAAGTCTTCCTTTGCCAGAGTTCTACGAGTTTTATTTCTAGGAAGTGTTAGTGTGGTAAGTTCCTCTTGATAGTGTGGTGACTAATTACAAACCACTTCAGTTAGAGAACATGCAGTTCTGAAACACATGCAATCACTGACGGGTGATGATGCAACAGATGCCAGCTCATCAGGAAAGGTGGCGCTTTAATGCATCCTAAGAGAGACCTCCCATTGTTTTAATGTTTAAATCATGAGTTTAGCAATATTCACACACTGTTAACTACAATGAGTGTACACCAGTAATGGTAGAGTGAATACCTCTTACTGTATCTTGTAATGTGCATTCATAGTTGAATCAATTCCATCCTATTGAAGGTTAAGGTCAATTCTTACCTATAATCACTCAATATAAAGGACATTTATTCAACAATTAATAAAATACAACAAGCAGCAGCTGTATAGTCACAGCCAGATCATTATTTGTTTGTGTTGCTACTTACTCTAATGTACAACCTTCATTTATTCAATGAGAAATTAATTAAAACCTTGGACTGATGTATTTTTCCCTCCGCTTCAGGGACTAGTGACGCTTTATCTGAGAACGCGGTGATAACAGAGAGAAGGGAGGGCAAGACGAGAAGAGGGAGGTCTGGGAGGCAGAGAGACTCAGAGGGGGGTGGGGATAATTGAATTATCTGCACAATGGAGTGATGGGGGGCACGTGGTGCTGCTAATGGAGGAAGAGATGTCCTTTTTAGCGAAGCTAATTGTTCAGAAAAGAGCTGAGCCTTTGTTCAGGGAGGCCCTGCTACTTTCCCAGTGCACTTACATGCACACAATTTAGTAGAGCGCACACACACACACACACACACACACACACACACTCACACACACACATGCACTCAGAAGAGACTTTGGAATGTGAGGCACAAGGAGAAGATGTACACAAGCACAGTACACATGCACGCGCGCGCACACACACACACACACACACACACACACACACACACACACACACACACACACAGGGATACACCACTCCTGTCCCAGCTAACTCTCTGATCTCAGCAGGAGTGCATTCAGCCTGTGGCACCTTCAGACAGCGTCCACCACAGATAGAGCTGAGACTGAGCTCCTAGACAGAGGCTACAAGGACCCCACTGTTTTACTGTTTTACTGTCTGCTGTGTGTGTGTGTGTGTGTGTGTGTGTGTGTGTGTGTGTGTGTGTGTGTGTGTGTCCATCACCCATCTAAATGTGTGCTTGAGCGTTTGTAAATGAGCGACTGATTGATTACATGCTAAAGGCTGTCTATTCACACAACATACCAAACCTGTCAGGCCATATCCATTGTCTGACAAGTTTTACACTTTGTCTCAGCTAAGTCATCATTTCAGATTTTATGGCTGTAAATGTGAAATAAAGTACAGTGTTGAAATCAAAATACTCTTGTGACTTGCTGCAAGGGCACCGACATCAAAGACTGATATCACTTGACAGCTGTATGGATTGCTCTAAATCGAATAACCTTTCAGTTAACTCTGTGAAAAGTAGCAGGTGCAACGGTTACATCTAGGGATTATAGACAGGCAGACAACACAGATGTGCCAGCAAGACACAGACAGCGAGCAGGAGAGAGCAGCGAGGAGAGAGAAAGCTGCTTTAGCTAGGGCTATGCTGCAACACAAAATGAGTGAAGCCGGCAAACTGTCAAAACCATGGCAACAGCATGTGTCAGGTGAAGAAAAGAGACACTGAAACCACAACTTGTTTGATCTGGGACTTTTCCTCAAGTGTGTTGGTACATACACTGGTTGGTTGTTTCATGAGTGTAAGACAATTAACAATCCCTTTGGCTAAATAGGAAATGACACAGTTTGTTTCAACAATAGTTGTTTTTTGAGTTCATATTGTGCAAAACTTTGACACAGGCAGTTCACATTTCATCAAGATCTTGATGAAGATAAACTGAATGTTTAGTATTTAACCATCCCACTTTTTAATGGAAATCATATTCGTCATGTCAGTGTCCTGTTCATGAAAATGTGTTTGTCTTCAAGGTCATTGTACACCAGACTGTCTTAGCGCAATAGAAATGGTCATTGCTCTGAGAGACAGATCAGCAACAAACTGTTCTGAGATACAGAAACAGAAATATTTTCAGAGTTTCCTGGCAACAGGGATTTAAAGCAGCAATGCTTTGTCAGCAACCTGTCCGTTTACAATTGCAATGTCACTTTAATAGATCAGTCTTTATCCTATCAGTTGTATTGTGCATTCTGAAAAGCAATCCGTAAAAATACAATTTAAATGATTTTACTGAAAAAATCAAAAAGTGAAGACAAGCATAAGAAAACCCAAACTGAAATGGGCTACAGTGACGCCAGCCTAGATATTACTCGGCAACACCATTAAACCCCTAATGGCTGCCCTTAGGCACAAAAGGCCGGGCTGTCCTTTTAAGTACAGATACAAGGGAGTTCATTAACAGAAAACAAAGAGGTCCAGTCAGAGAGAGTGAGAGACTGACTGAGAGATGAAGTGAGAGGTACTTCCCCCTTCTATTCTTCTCCATCACCCCCTCTACTTTGCTCCTGGTGAGGCAACTCCACTCACCGCAGAACCCACCAGCACTCTTCCCAGACGAGGCTCCTATCAGGCCAATGAAACCTGATCCAGGGCTGCTAATGGAGCCGGTGAAGTACCACCGGTTGAAAAATCCATGTGTGATCAATATCCCTGGCTCCCTCGCCTCCATACATACATGCATACAGTACATTCAGAAGTATCATATTGATGCACATCATAGGCTGTGCCATATGACTCACTCTAACAAGATTGCTAATGATGTGGTATATAGCCATGAAAAGGAGGAGTGATTACTTAGAGGAAACCAGTTACATTGTTTCATGATTTATCAAAATCATCTTCAGTATTTCGTCCTGGAGCTCAATTTTCTTGCATTTGTTTAAAAGCAGCAGGTTCCAGAGGAACTTCTGTGAGAATTACTATTATAATCTGTTATTACTGTTTTCTGTTGCCATGGGAGGTGTTCCCTAAAGGCAGTGGCTTGCTCAGAGTGGCGCCTTACTGTGGCTAAAAAGTCCAATCTTTCTCTTGTCTTTGTTCTTTTCCAGTGGCAAAACAAATTCTTGATTTAATTTCCAGTAAGGCATGGCCATTGTCCCTGATTATTGTAGATAAGAAAGCACAAATGTCTAAAAAAACAACAATGCAAACTGAGAATTAGAACAGACAGTTTGCCCTGTTCAAACTGAATTTCCATTGATTGTCTTGGTGACAGGGAACCCAGTTTGAATGATTTTAATATCTGTATGACTAACCTATTTTTAAACCATGCACTGTGTACAGTGTACCTCATTTTCATTTAATAAGAGGGTACTTATATAATATTGTACATATTTGCAAATATGTACTTTTTTTACTAGTACCTGATGCAGCTGTGTAAAGAAGAAAAAACACATGGTTATTTTTTATTGATCAGTACAAGGTGAACAGGAAATACTCTGAGGTGTTTATGAGGGTGAGTTACAAATTATGAGGAAGCCTGGACCTACAGCAGGGGTGGCGAACCTGTGGCTCTTGAGCCATATGCGGCTCTTTGCCTGCTCCTGTGAGGCTCTTACTGTGTGGCTGGGGGCTGTGTCATTGGTTGATTGTTGTTTTTAACTTTTCTGAAACAAACAGTATTTCAGATAAGTAAAAAAAAAACCACATTTGAATGCATCTGCCAATACATTTGCCAATTATTTTAAAATGGAAAATAATGCAGCAGAGTTTTGAGGACATATTCTGCAACCTGAGGAAAAACAGCGGCCACAGATCACCTTCATCGTTAACCCTTTCACTGCTGAATCCGATTGTTTGAAAGCCCCTTTAGTGACAGATGAGTGAGAGAGTTGCTTCGAGTGGCCACAACCGAGTTCAAGCAAGACCTGAAAAGGACTGTGGATAACAAAGACTGTCAGGTTTCCCACTGAGTCAGTCTAAGTGAGAAAAAAAACTATGAAAACTGCTATGTATTATGACTGTCATCAGATCTGAAAGACACTGTTGCTGTTGTAGTGTGGACGTGCATGTGTTGTGTGGCTTTTTGCTATGGTGCGGTTTTTTTTTGTGGCTCTTTATACCTAACTGGTTGGCCACCCCTGACCTACAGTATATGGGACACAGGCAGGCCGGACTATCCTTTTAGGTCTTTTGGTTAATGGTTATTTACACATAAACTAGCCTACAGTTAACTGTTTGTATTTAGCTATTTTAAGATCTAAAACTTCTCCAAATACATTGCTTTCTTATGTACCCTTGTGTATCACAATACTCTTCCTAAAATGTAGGGCTCAAATATGGCCACAATATTGTAGCCTAATCCATGCTCTCCCCTATATCTTATGCCTTTATATTTTATTTTATTTTATATCTTAATCTTATTACATTACATGGTGTTATTTATAATTTAATGATATTTTTGAAACTTGATTGTTCTTTTTTTGGCACGAAATATGTTATGATGGATTTTGCTGTCATATTTGGGAAGTACGTGGTTAAGCATTACTACAGATCTTTCTTAGGCTTTCTCAGTAGCTCACACATCTCCAGAGTGTTTCTCATCCCTGTAAAACGAGAGTAATTTGCGGGAACTCAGACTCCTAAACTGCGCCTGATGACGTGAAGGGGTCTTGGTACAAGTTGGTTCTCACAGAGGCACGGGGGAGGTGGTCGTAGTGTGTGTGTGTGTGTGTGTGTGTGTGTGTGTGTGTGTGTGTGTGTGTGTGTGTGTGTGTGTGTGTGTGTGTGTGTGTGTTTGTGTAGTAAGTAAGGGGAGGGGGGGGGGCATTGTAATTGAATTGTGAATCAACCGGCAAGTCATCCTCAAACACCGCCCCCTTTAGCTGTCGTCGCACTCCGGCTCTTTGCAATGCAACGCCCATAGCCAGAGATAGAGAGGAAGAAGTGAGTGAGTGTGTGACTGAGTAAGAAAGAACGAGGAAAAGAGGGAGTGTGTGTACATGTACCGGAGAGGGAGAGAGGGAAAGAGAAAGATAAGTTAGGAGTAACACTGAATCGCTTTAGTGTGAGAGGAAAGGAAAATAAAACGGCCAGTAGAATTGACCGTGGCGCCAAAGGAAGAGAAGACTTTCCCTTATATTGTGTTTTTGGAACTGTTAGAATAAAAGAGGGACGCGGCGTTATTAAGTCAAACTGATCTGATGGTCATGACGGCAGCTGTCGATATGAAACCGACGTTAACAATCATAAAGGCTGAAAAAATGGATGGTGAGTAATACAACTCTTCTGTGAGAGCTTGACAGTTAACACGAGACTAACATTACTCCCGAATGTTTCCTTGTAACGTAGCCGGCTTTTGGCAGATTACGTTGACGTTGATAGACATAATAATCGGTAATTAGATGCGCTGCGAGGGACATAACGTCCTGAACGTATTTCAGCGTAAAGACGCTGTTGGTTGCTCACTATTGGGAAACACGCAACACTTCAGAATAAATGTAATAACGCCGGAGGCTCCATGGTCATGCAATAGCCTATAGGCTATAACCAGTGTGTGTTTGCTATGTTTATTGAATGAATCAGACTGACTGGCGTGCCTTTTATAATTAACAATATGATGATCTGATAAGGGCTAGGCTACTTTGGAAGCATTAAGTAGAGTTAGGCTAAAGATGTCATGTGGGCAAAATAAACTGTCACACAACATGGTAAGACACATGTTTAATCATTAAACAAATCAATTATTGTTCCAGTGTTTTTTAAATTTATTTTATTTTTATATTTGTTCATGCAGCTGACATACTTTTAAAACGCACTGCATGTTTTACACTGATTACCTTCTCAGATTTGCTCTTACTTGTATTCGTGCCTAAGTTAAGTTTGGTCATTCTTTAGGATGTTTGTTGCTCAAAATGAACAATGAAGACATGCTTTGTAGTTTTGATGTATACTCTTTCTTCCTACTTTGATCTCACTGGGGATCTTTCTCCACATCCCTCTCTCTCCCATCTGAACACCCATATCTGACCCTATATTCAGTGCCATACTGGGAGAGCCAGGGCAGTCTGCCCAGCCGGCATGGGAGACTGGCAGTAGTGCCTAATCACTGCCCTCCCCACCCTGCTGTCTCCTCTACCCCCCTCCCACCTTCTCTACCTCCCCCTCCTTCTCTGTGGTTGAAACTGACTTTCCAGAGGGAAGGAGAGGCAGGCTGAGGTGATGAATCTGCAGTGCTGAGGCTTGCCTCTCTGACCTAGCTGCCTGGAAGACTTGGCTTGCTCCAGGGGTAGTCCAGGGCACATGCAGGGAAGCCCACAACTGTGAGCTGTGTTTGGGTTTAAACCTTTGTGTGGTTTCACTTCTCTTTTTTTGCACAGAGTGATGTTAAACATGGGCTGTTTGGATAATTTGCATTGAGCAGCTTTTTACATGAACAAATCCCCTGTGCTTTTGCAGCTCAGGTGGTGTTATGCCTGTTAGTAGAGCAGTAAGCAGCATTGATACATCAATGGACATTTGATACTAATTGCTAGTGTTGACCCACTAAGGGGCTGTGACTCACAACATTAACCACCTTCTCCTCACTGTCAGTACCTGCAGAGTGTAGATCTAGACATACACTTCTTACAAGCTCACATAAAAAGTGCTGACAGCTGCAGTTAAGTTGCCAAAGTGTAGCACTATCTTGCAAAACCATTTCGCAATGCTTGCTCCTGCTTAGCTTGGGTGCACTCAGGTCAGGCTGAGGCTGCATGAGTAATGAGCAGCTCACAGCTTCACACAAACATCTTTTTTTTCCACACTATGGCATTGTGGGAACTACAGATGCTGTCTCTTTCTTTCTTTTCTTTCTCCAAACACCTGCAACCACATACTGTACATACATACATATCCCACTAACAGGCTTAAGTGGCTTCAACCCACCTTACTATATTGTTTGTTTTCCTTTGCAACAGAAGTGCAGCCAGTGTTAGCTTACCCAAGGCCTGTCTTCTCTTTCTCTTTCAGCAGAGATAATTCCTTTTAAAGCGCTCACACTGTGCCAGGGTCAGAGGTGCACCAAAACAAGGCATCTAAAGTTCCACAAAGTCTTTATTCCTCTGTTCAGTTATAGTAGTCAATGCCTGACACAGCACACTTACTTCACTGTACATGTAACCCAGACCATGGTAGCTTATTATTGAAAGCATCATGTAGCCATAACAAAACTGTCAGCTCTACAGAGACCAGTTTTAAAGATCGGAGAGAGCAATACTTAACCCGTAAGGTGTTGCATTGTAACAATTACAGACATGAAAGCAAATGTGCTCTTGTATTGCTGGCCTTTTTATTGAGTGTTCAAGTATACACAAGTAGCATTGTTCTGAGGTCATCCAAGCATAGATTTAACATTTTAGAGATATGTCAATCATTTACAGTACAAGGAGTTGTCCGCTTTCTACATGAGTGAGTCGTCCCTCTTGTACTTTCCTTCTCTGTCAGGCCTGAAGGTCGGGGTTCAGTGACTGACAGGAATGTTTGTGAGCATGCCCTGCTGGGTGGCATGCATGTAGGCATAGAAGGAGCTTGATTCGGCAGCTCACTTTTATCTGATCAAAAATCTGTTGTTTGTTATAACTGCCGTGCCTGATGCTTCTCTTGAGAGCCCTTATAAGGCATCTCGTCCCACGCCCGCCACATGCACTATGCACACAAGCACATACAGGCCATGCCACACAAATGACTCTAAGAAAGGCTTCACTAATTTTCTTTTCCAAGGAACCTCCAATGTTGGTATAATGCTGAGAGGGGTAACTTGTGTCAGAACAGAGGGTGTTACATAAGCTTAAGGTTTTTGCTTCGCCGTGTTTGTGTCAGCACTCCGTCAGTAGCACGGTGTAATATATGCCAATGTTTGAGTGTGCATGGCTGCCTGGCAGCTGTGCAAACACTGTTTGGGTGATCCAGGCTTCTCTTGATGTGGTATGTCAGTGAATCGGGCCAAACAGAGCAAACTGGTCCGTTTTACATCTGATGTGCGCTGTGTCAAACTGAGGACGATATGGTTTGGCAGATCATAACTTGATTAGTTAATCCAGTGTTCAGTGCATCACCCAATGCCATTAGGTAGTGTTTGACCAGGCCATGTCTGTGCCTAGAGGGCAACTGATACCAGATTTCTCAATGGGCCTCCTTGTGCTGGTCAGACTTGTCAACAGACTGGGCGGATACAAGTGAAGTAGCTATCTGAGTTTCCACAATGACAGTGTCTTTATTTATTTCCGGCGTTGCTCAGTAATGCCACTGTATTACATCAAATGGGTTATCCCCCCCACCTTTCATTCATTGCTCCTTCATTCAGCTCGTCATCTGCTGTGTTGCCCATAAAAACATAAAACTATTATACTGCGTGGGTCCTATCTCAACGCTTCCCTGGTGACTACACGCCTTCATCTTTGCTTATAAAGCTTACTCATAAAGCAGGCATGTTAGCACCAGATATAGCAGTCTGCTAAATAGTAAGCATATGGTGAGAGCGAGAATGAGAGGGGGTTGGGTGTTTAAGAGATGGAGAAAGAGAGGCCTTCAAAGGTGTGGCCGATATGATGGTAGCAAATAGTCCTCATTATGCTAAAAATAATTAGTTTAAAATTAGAGTGTTTCTCCTTGTAATCTTCAACAGCTTCTCGTCACATTCCACAAAAAGCCAACAATCAAAACAAAGGAAAACAAGTTCCTTGGCTGGTAGAAATAAATGTTACCAAGCTTTTTTTTTTTGTAACAGACAACTCTTTTTCAATCATTCACCCACCCACTCATACAATTTCTACTCAAGTGTTCCTCCCCCTCCTTTCCCTTTCTTCCTCGGTTTCCAATGTCTTTCTGTTGGCCACATGGGTTTCTCTCACGCCACCTTGATGTGGTGTGTAGTGAGTTCCTGGTGAGTGCACTTTGTCCCATCCCCAGTCATTCCTTGCTTGTAATCCCTGAGTCATGGCACTAGACGCCTGCTGCACTACACGCCACTTGATGTCCGACTGTGCGTCTGCTTGGCGCGCTCACTGGTCTCTTCTACCACAGGAGTCTTCTACCAGTCTGATTGTGAACCCTAACTGGCCTGACGCTGCCCCAAAATGGCTCCACAACCTCCCACGCATCTCAACATCGTCCTGCATGCTTTAGAACTTTTTTTTCTCCTTTTTGCTGTTTCTGTTTTATGATTCCACATTAAGAGCTGTGTTTCATTTGATGGGATGGAAACTGGGCTAGCTTAGAAACATGTCTGCTTTGAGAATCAGTCCACTGTCCTGAAAGGCAGCAGGTTTGTTGCACTACGGATGTTCAGCTGTCCTCAACGAGGCCATGTCAGTCACTCATTTTGTTCAGTGTATGTTCCAGATTTTCTTCCCCTGTTTTCTGTTTGGTCTGCGTTTGCTGCAGACCACATGTTTTTGGAGTCAGCGTGCTGCTTTTGTAATCAGGTGAACAAATGGGGCACAGCCACATACTTTTTTGTGTATCGAACCTACAGCATCAGACTTGTTTTGATTGATTGGTCTTGCAAAGCAAAGGGAGATAAAGAAGGTAGTGTTTGCGTGGGTGGCTGGCTGGCTGCCTGGTGTGTAGGTGTGATTCTGTGGCGCTCATGATTAGGTTGGGCCTCATTGACGCAGTAAATGGGGAGGCACGTGTTTTGGCAACCAAGTTGCCTTTTCTGACTATGTCTGCTGTAGGCCCAAATATCCAGAACATAATGAGAACTTGACTTGACTTTTGGTTACAGAAATGCCATTGTGTTGGTGAAAAATTATATTTTAGCTTCACATAAATGCTCATTAGATGCTCTGTTTGCTGCCTAAGATGTGTGTTTGTTCTATGCATAGTTACAGTGACAAATGTTGAGTCATTGAGCAGGAATTTTACAAGATATGGTCATTGCTTTCATCATGACCAGTCACATTGTCAAAATGAAGCAGCACGATACCCCCTGAAGTCCAGTCATTCTTTGATGGAATGAGTCACTGTGTGTGTGTGTGTGTGTGTGTGTGTGTGTGTGTGTCTGCCAGCCAAGGTGATGAGTTTACACATCTGCAATGATATGCACATGTCTTAGAAATCACTTCCATCTCTTATTTCAAAACACTGAGTTGTAACTTTCCAGTTTATCACATCGCGGTTTCCATCAGCCGAAGCTGAGGTGTTTCACAGCGTCATGAAAATAACACCCATATCTTAAATAAGATAAAGGAAGAAGAGATGTGGCCAGATGTTTTGATGTTTATGCTCCTATTAGCCATGGAGCCTACACTAAGCTTAAAATAGAAGGATAATTCATCATCCTGAGCTGAAACCATTTTGCCACTTAGACCACAAGTCATTTTTGGTCGCATTAGAGGAAAACAAGAAAGCTGTGAGAAGCACATTAGCGATTGTAAAACAGAGGTGGAATGTGAGGCATGCAACATGAAAACACTGCGGTCTGGGGGGAATTTATTTATCAAGTATCCATCTGTTGCCCATAGCTTGCCTTCAAACAAGCAACAAACTCTTATATATGTGTGATGTATAATTAGAGCCAGCCACTACAAGATTTACATGCGTATGTGTTGCACAAAAGAACAATCAAGTGGCGAACATGTCCATCCGTGTGTGTGAATGTATGGCTGTATGCTGTGCTGTCCCACATAATTCACACTTGTATCAGAAACTTGGTTGTGGAATGTACCAGTTTGGACTAAAAATGGATCAGGCACATGTTTTGTGGAAAAAAAATGCAACACAGAGAGTAAACTGTTTGTCAGATATGTCTTGTGTTTGGTTTAGCACCTAAACATTTCCCCCAGAGCATCCCCTTTCTGTTTACAACAGGGACGGAGCCTGGGAGGGCAGCTAGCCTGGATACAACTAGGCTAGCACCACCTGCACTCTCCAGTACAGTGCTCGCCTGTCAGTTCCCTATTCTCGCCACTATGCTTTACACTAATGGATAAAACAAGGCAGTCAAAACCTTTTGGACTAAGTAGTGCTTTCATTATAAATATTTAACATTTATGGAGGTCATGGAAAACCTTCAAGTTGTGTGAGATGTGTCAGATCTCTACTGTTTGTGTAGTGCTGGGTTTTATCTTTTCCCCAATATTATTTATCTCAAAGTAATAGAGAACTTGAAGATTGTGCAATGGGCTGTTGCGAGAAGTACATTACTGTTGCTCAACCTTTTAATACTTGAGGTATACCGTTAACAAAAACAGGCCATTTCACACTGTTAAAGATCACAAAACAACAAATCTTGTAGGCAGTAAAATAAGCAACAACGAGCCAAATCCCGCTGAAAGGGCCTTGTCTCTGTTTCCCTTGTTCTTCTGGAAAGGAAAAAATTCCCATCAAGCTTTTAGCAAAAATATGTTTAGCGTCTGTTGGCGATGGCGCGTATCATTTCAAACTCAGAGGTAATGTCATATCAAGCACTGAGACTTTGGCATAAACAGTAGAGTTAATGCACTTTCACATCATGAGCTAATATGATTTCAGAGATGGATGGAGTGGAAGAAAGAAAGACAGCCATGCAGCTATGGAGTATTATTCTCACTTATTGTCTGCTTCAGTAGCCGGTATGTCTGTGGTGGTGATGATCCTGGACAACTCTAGTTTCTTAGCCAAAGACAGATGTCAGCAGTAGTGGCCTCGTCCCGTACAGCTGATTTACACCACCACAGGCTTGTGCTTCAAGAGGGCAGCCAGTAGCCAGTGGTGGAGACCTAAGAATAAAACAAGTGTTTCAGCACTGCTGTCTGTGATGGTGGGATGGTCCTGGTTTGTGGATTGGATCTCTTTTGGTTAACACTGTCCTTTGCTGGAGCAGGCTTGGGGCTAGGCCTGGTCTGGCTTCTTCACTTTGGCTTGAGCCAGGCCTACACATCTATTCCTGGTCCTTGGCATTGAGATGGAAATCTAAACAGCGGAACGGCTGCTTGAACAAGCAGCCCTCTCAAAACCAGACTGCCACCCCAACCTCCTCCTCTTGCTCCACTGAAGCCCTCAGCCACCACTTTATCACTCTGTGGCGCTGAATGGGCCCCCTTCATGTTGGTCGGGTTTATGACCCCGCGTTCTCAGACAGGGACCCAGATACTGATCTCCATCAAAGGCTCTCTCAGATACCACTGCCACCTCTGGTGTGCTATGGGTAGACTGGTCCGCCTTAAAGAGACGATTTTAAGCCTTTGGAAAGTAGCCAAGACCACGTCTCCTTTTCCCTGCACCGTGTCATGAAAAGGCTGATATGTATGTATGTATGTATGTATGTATGTATGTATGTAGGGATATTTAGGAAGGGTATGACCCTCGCCTGAACCCACAACTAACCTCACTTCCCACAGGAAGTGGCAACTTAGCCACAGGAAATGGACTCTTCTGCTGATTTAAATAAAGCCCACCATACACTCAGCTACAAGGGCATATAGAGGGTGACATGAAATACCACATGCTTTGACACTATACACAAAACCCTATACATAAATAAATTACTATTTGACCCTAAAGTCTTTGCCTTTTCATAAACCCAGCTTTGAATAGCCTTTTAGATGTCATCTTCATTTTTTTTCACAGCCAACGACCCTCTTTTCCTCACGCCAACACAGACCCACTCATTGGATAAACTCTATAGAGCTATTTATAGCTCAATCACATGATAGAAAGCATATTGTCCCTTATTTGTTGGGTCTGGTTGCCTGCTCTGCTTGTATCGTTGCATCATTCTGAGTGGAGGCAGCTTTATGAATGAACTGAGTCTCTGCCAGAGGCTGGGAGATGGCACTGATCCCACTGTGATGTCACTCCAGAGACAAGGAGAAGAGAGGGAGCATTATGAGACCTCCCATTCATTCCTCTGTCTCTCTGTCTCTCTCTCTCCCCACCGTGCCCACCCCTGGTTCTCTTGTCTTGTGATGGGCTCATATTACAGGCCGGTGACTTACACTCCCCCACCCACACACTCAGTCACCCCTCACCCACCGTGGATGCTCCCATGCTATCTTCCCCAGCACTGCCCTGCCCTGCCCAGCCCTGTCTGCTCCAACCCCAATAGACTTTGGCCCCAGTTGCAAAATCCCAATTTCACGCACACGCTCTGGCGCACAGGCAAAGAAGGCTGCTAATTTGGTTCATGTGTGTGTGTATGTGTGTTCATATGTGTGTCAGTTTAACAGCCGAAGGTGCCAAATAGAACCTCCATCGAAGGTTGGGTTAGGGATTGGTCACAGGGGCAGGGCACTGAAGGTCCACAGTCTGTCAGTGAGAATCCCTTGGGGAAAATATGGTCGCCACACTCAGCAGCCTGTCCATTACTCATAACATGGCAAGAAGGGAGTGGCTAATCAATACCTTTTATTGTACATCCAGACTAAACATCAGTCTCACTTTATCAGTGATTCTTAGAATAGATGGACTTATTATTCCTTTTACATCATTAGGAGAAATTGGTTTCATTTCATACTTTTCACTCCAGACGCTCTTTTCACTCTTGTTAGTTGTTAGTGAAATGCCATAATGTTGCCTTTGATTTATACCCACTCCCACATTTCGTGAGCTAAGTGGATGGGACTCATTTTGCGGACAGACCCACACCGTCTAATGTGGAAAGTGATGACTTGTGGATGCTCTAACTCTCAGTACATACTGACCATTCTGTATCTAATGGGACTCGCAGGCATTGAAATCCTATCAGGACTACATCATACTAGAGATTTTCTAGATCCTAGCTCGCCTCTCTTGCTAATGGATGCACACTGTACATTAGCTCTGCCACAGATACCCTTCATATGGATCACTCGTCACCATGGAGGCTGCTGCTGCTGTTGCACTTTTATGTCTTTTGTTTGCCTTTCAGCCTTGCTGTGTCTTGTGCTTCATGGTTTTATGATTTCAATTCACATAAATACAACCAAGCAATGTACATGCATATAACATACTGTTCAATTGTTCTGTTAAAAGGGCAATTTGTGTTTATAGAAACTGCTGCAGAGTCCAAACTTAGAAGACATTTGTTGTGCTTTGAAATGCTGCAAGACAGTAAACAAAACTTCAAGCTCATTTTAAACAGGAAAAATGAGTAATTCAAAATAAAAACAAAAATAGCAGTTCACATTTGAATTTGCTCTATAATCATGTTCACATATTTCTCTCTTTAGAGTACCTAATGGTAGTTCTCATTCTCGTTGGTGTTGAGTGTCTTTGATGGAGGATTTTGTGCTAAAGTGTATTCAAGTCTGTGTGGGCAAGCACAGGCTGGGGCCGGGTTTGATAAAAGCAATGGAGAGGGAGGGGCGTAAGCGGTTCGAAAGTGCAGACAAACTCCACTCGATCCAGCTTAAATAAACTGCCACATTTCGCCCCTGCCTTCACATCAAAGCGCAGACTGAGCCCCAGTCCCATCTCAGTTTGCAGCCATTTGCAACATATACATTTTTGCATTACCAGCACTAATTAAAAGAAAAATGAGCTCAGCAGAGGCCTAGACAACCCTGCTGTCAAGGGCAACTTGTACACAAAGACAGCTCACTCAGGTCTTATTTTCATTGTGAAACTGCACGGTTTATTTTGATGTACGAACTGTGTCTGACAATAGTTTAAACTGAGGTCTTATGTGAGGCTGTAAAACTCAAATTCTCCACCCTTCTACCTTGCTTTTACTTCTGACTTGAATGAATAACTTTCTGTTTGTTCACCAGTGTAACATACAGCAATATATTACAGGCCTAATTGAATCACATGAAGAAGCAAAGGGCTCCTGTCTGTCCTCTGTCTCTGGCCTGTTGCAAGGTTTCTTTCTTTCTTTTAAGAGAAAAAATAGAGGAGGAAAAAAGAGCCAAAGAAGGAAAAAAGAAACTGGGAGACCTAATTTTACAAACAGCCAGACAGACATTGGTTACATGGGCGAAGGAGGGACAGCTGTTGTGCATTCCAGATGAGGTCGAGACGTCAGTGAGTGGTGAAATTAAGCATGAACTGTATGTTGCCCCAGTGTACTGCTGGCAGATAAAACCGCCAGCCAGTGGAGATGCCAGAACATCTGGGCTTGACGAATGATGGTGCTGTGAGAGGAGTGACACAACTCTTACTCGTCATTATTCTGCCCTCAAGCCAAGCCTTTTGTGATCTTTGCGATTTTAATTGACATGCATGGAGATAGACAAGAGGGATGGACTAAAGAGAAAGACATGCCACAACAACCAAAGCCTGATTGAACCCCTGATGTTGTGTGCACCTTAACCCTCTGAAGGCCCAAGATGTTAAAGTGTTGCCTTACTTGCCAAGTTGATTAGACAAGATAATGTTATTATATACTGCATACTATATACTAAGATCATGATATACGTCCTTCTTTGTTGTGTAAATGAGTGTGGGTGCTTTGCAGATTGAATGATAAAGACATGTCAGTTAATTGGAACTCTATTAGGCCTTTTTATGTATTTACAAGTCAATGGTTGAGTCTTGGCCAGATTATTTTTTAGCAGTCTATTCTAGTGTTAGTGGCCCGGGGGTCTTTCCCCTTCTACCCTCATCATCTCCCCTGCTTTGCCCCCTCATCCTACACTTCTGCAGCCTGACCAATCTAATTAGATGAGTGCTAGTCATCAGGCACTGTTTAAGGCCATCAAAGGCAGCTCTGTTCCTCAATGGGTGCCCACTGGCTTTGAGCAGAGAACAGTAAGCCTAGTGTGTGACTGAGACCCTCGAGACAGCCCACCCCAAAACTCTCCTAGCCACCCGCCAGCAGCCACCGTGACATCATCACCTCATCTCTCGACCCTTAACCTCTCAGAACGTTTGACCCCGTGCTTAGTGCAGTGACAGTAGCCCCACTGTGTAAGGGCAACATGGTAGGAGGGCTAGCATGGGTCACGGTGTCACTGATGGGCACCGGCGCTACTCTTCCACCCAGGATGTGCGGGTAGGAGAGAGGTTAGTGTTTGTAGTATTTGCAAACAAACTTGTGCATTTATTTTAATGCAGAGTGCCAGAAGAGTGGGATTGCCTTAGGACCTTGCCTGAAATACCAGAAACTGTAGACAATTGTAGGACATTTTCTGAACTGTTCCTACTCACCATGCACTAAATTCTGTTTAAAAAGTGTAATGTGTCAGATGGCTATTCAGCCCACTAAAACATGTTCATGTGTATCATTGAGCAAAAATAGTGCACATAGACAGTGCTCAGTTTGTAAACAGTTCAGATGTGATGGTGTGACAGCTCTTGTTTAAATAGATTGGATATGATGCAGAGACAGTGTCTGTCTAGACAAGATGTAATTGTTGAGCCATGTTGTTGATCACGGTCACAACTGTGTTGATTTTGTGTGTGTGTGTGTGTGTGTGTGTGTGTGTGTGTGTGTGTGTGTGTGTGTGTGTGTGTGTGTGTGTGTGTGTGTGTGTGTGTGTGTGTGTGTGTGTGTGTGTGTGTGTGTGTGTGTGTGTGTGTGTGTGTCTTGGTGCATGTGTGTGTATGTGAAATTCTAACTGAACCATATTCACAAGTCTTTCTTTCCCGCCACCATCTCTGTCTCAATGTAATTTTCCATTCAGTACGCTTTATCGGCTTGAAATACGATACAGGATGCATTGTCGTAGCTGGGGTTGTCAATAATAATTAAAACATTATATAATATTAACATATTACGGTAGGGCTGAACGATTTTTGAAAATAATCTAATTGCGATTTTTTTCCCCAAATATTGCGATTGCGATTCGATATTCGATTATTTTTTAAGCTCTTTGTCTTCTGTATTATTCAAGAAAGACAAACAATAAATCATTTTATAGTATGAACAACACACAATTACACACTAGACAGTTAAATAAGTAAAAATATAGTATATATACACACACACACACACACACACACACACACACACACACACACACACACACACACACACACACACACACACACACACAACAGTGTATTTTTTTTTTTACAGTGCACAGAGAGGAGCTGCCTCCAGCCCCTCCCCCTCGTGAAGTTGCGTGCTGCCATGTGCACTTGTTCAGAGCGGCTATCGTTGCGTTAGCTAGTTGCTGGTGTTCTTGCCGTGGGATTAACTGTACTAATAAAACTGTTGAAACCCCGCGGCCACGCTGCCGTGAAAGCTCCCCGAACGTCATTTATCAGTCTGCTTGTTACCCCTCTCAGTGGCAGCTCCTCCACTCATATCTTTATAACGGAGCTAGCTAACTGCTAACCGCTAATCAGAGCTAATCGTTGCTAACCGAGCCTTGAGTTCTGTGTGCCTGTATTCATTAACTGCATGTATAGACTCAAGCCCGAATAAAACCCTTCATTTTATTAAAATGGCTGTAAAAGTTTTAAACTACAACTCAGAGTTGTTTGAATGACAGAAATCTGCTCAAGGTACGACGTAGCGTTAGCGTGCTAAGTTGATGCTTTCTCTGTGGAGTGCAGACTGATTTGCTCTCGCGAGTCATGTGACCAAATCGCAGCCTTTGCGATTAGGAAATCGCATTTTAACATATCGCGATATTATCACAAATGCAATTAATCGTTCAGCTCTATATTACAGTAGTAATTGCCATCCCAAACTAAATATACAGTATATTGCTATTGCTCCAAATGATATCATAATCAGTGTTCTTGTTTGTGATTGGCAGATCCGGAGTGTGGAGATGTCCCTCTGCTAACTCCAGGAAGTAAAGAGATGATGTCCCAGGCCCTGAAGGCCACCTTCAGTGGCTTCACAAAGGAACAGCAGCGGCTTGGTATTCCCAAAGGTAAGACTGTCAGCTGCTTGTGTTCTTGTTAGCCCCTGTTAACATTTTCATTGGGGAAATTACATTTTATCCGTAAAGCATGAGCCCTCAAAACCACCTCAACATGTCACATGTCACACATGCACATTCATTAGATCATTTCACATTATAGCTTGCTTTAGATCAGTCAGTGAAGGCATTTCTTTAGAAGGACTGAAAACAAGGAGACACCCAGTTATTCCAGAAATTGCCTTATGAGTTAGCTTCTTAAATGGAAGCCGACCACAGAGCCTCTTCATGCTGTTTGGAAACAGCAGTACTCTTGGTATCTTGTCTGTGTAATCATACTATATCTGCATTCCCTGGTTTTGGCTTGTCATTGCCACTGCTGTTTACATCCACTGCTGCCATCCACTCTGTATTTGATTGACATGTTATAGGTAGCTATATTTACCACAGGGGCGGTGTGAAAGTTGGCTGCATAACCAAAGATCAGAGTTTTCTCACAGTGAAAATGGAGCATTATACAGAATGTGCTGCAGTTCATTGTGTATGTGTAGCATTTGCACCACCTCAGTCTAAATACACATAATTCAACAAATTGCATATATCACAATCAACACTTGTGATCCTCTTCAGATCCCAGACAGTGGACAGAAAACCATGTGGCTGAGTGGCTAACGTGGACAGTGAACGAGTTTAGTCTGAAGAATGTCGACTTTGACAAATTCTGCATGAACGGAGCCAGCCTTTGTGCAATGGGGAAGGAGCGTTTTCTGGACTTAGCACCTGACTTTGTGGGTGACATTCTTTGGGAACATTTAGAAATGCTTCAGAAAGGTAAGGCCACTTTGGTCTGAAGTTCAAATACAGATTTTCTTTATTGTTCTCAGCACCTTTGTGCATTATTAGATGGTTTTAAGACAGCAGCTTTTTTTTAATCTCACATACAATATTTGAGAAAAACTCTCACTGCACAGTGTGATATCACTCCAATTTAGGACACTGTTGGCATTTGCTGTCGTAACAGGAGCCAAACAGGAATACACAATTTAGCTCAGGTCATACATTTTTGATAATACTGGATGCAGTTACACGATACATGAAATCAATGGTGAGGTCACTGACGCTCCTTCTCTATCTATTTTTCATGAAGAGGATGCAAAGCATTACCCCATCAATGGACTGACCTCCAACTTCCAGGAATCCCGTTATACCTCAGACTACTTTGTCAGTAAGTACTCATCACACTCGTAGTCAATCACTCTGTATAATTGCATAGGATACATGCCTAAAATATGAATGGAAAAAGAGGAGTGGTTTAGTGTTAAGTGAATAAAAGAGTTTTATATTTTACCCATTGTACATTTGGATTTAGATCCCAGTAAAAAGCCTGTTTAGGTATACTGTAGATGTATACTGATCATATATGATAGGAAACAATATGGCATTACTGTAAGTTTTACTAAAGTTAGGTACATGTCTAATCAATAATCATACCTCAAATGTACAAGACTCATCTTATGCACTCAGGGCTTTTGTTATGGACTATTCATGCACTAAGCATTTGGGCGACAGTTTAGCACAAGATGGATAATGACTCCACTCTCCTAAGATTGATCTTCCTCTTCCTTTGATCCTTGCTTTCCTTCTCTGCTTTGTATCCATACTCATTTCCCTTTGTGTCTCCAGGCTACGGTGTTGAGCATGCTCAATGTGTCCCTCCTTCTGAATACTCAGAGCCCGGCTTCATCACAGAGTCTTACCAGACACTTCATCCCATCAGCTCGGAGGAATTGCTGACGCTCAAGTATGAGAGTGAATACCCTGCTGTCATCCTGCGGGACACACCCCTCAACCCGCTGCAGGGGGACTACTTCACCGTCAAGCAGGAGGTGGTATCCCCTGACAACATGTGTGTGGGACGCCTCAGCCGAGGTGAGGGGTCACATACAAGATATGAGAAGTATAGTTGGAAATTTAAGCAGAGCATTGCAGTAAAGAATGTGATGCATTTCTGTTTTAGTGAACAGTTTGCTTGGATTGTGCGTTGTTTTAAATGTGTCCACATGTGCATGCATGTGCGAGTGCATGTCAACGTTTTTTGTGTGGGTGTCTGTGTGCGTGTGATTGTGCTGAGGCTACCAAAATCTTGTCATGCCACATCAGCGTGCATGTATTAGAAGAGAAGAAAAGCAGGCCCTCTGGTTGGTTTGTGGTTCAAGCAAACCCGCCTCACACACTCTAGACTTGGTTGGGAAAAAAAAAGAAAACTCTATTGTTTTTGTCACTGTGATACACGAACCAAAGCCGCAACGTGTTCTCTTCTTGCCGCCCATTCTTTATGTAAAACAGTTCAAGTGGTGTAACCTTCAAGAAAGTTTTTTTTCTTTCTTGTTTCTGTTGGCCTCTTTTCCTCGACTTCTGGGTAAGGAGATAGAGGTGTCATCCTCAGCGAGCAAGCGTGGGGTTTTCTCATGAAACTGTTTGCTTTTCTGAATGTGCAGGCTTGTTTTCTCTCTCAGTGGTAGTTTACAGAAGAATTAGCAGCATGGTTTACATTTATAACCATAAAGCTAGGATTTTCTTCTCACAAATCCCCAGCTGTGTAAATGAATCTCATGTGCCATGTACACTATCCAAGCCTCTTGCCAGTGCTTTAAGCATTTTCCTGCAAGGTATGAGGTCCAATCCTCATGCATCACACATACCAAGCTTTTGAGCATTGCGTTGTGCTCTCCCAACGTGGGAAAGTATTTTGGAGCACAACTGATATCCACATGTGGCTTCAATTTCAGCAGTTGAAGATTTCAGCATCAATCGAGTGGCTGCATTATCTCTCATTTGATAATTACTTGCCATTGAAAGGCTCCTCTTATCTTTCCCAAGGACAGAAATAGCAAGGCAATTTGTGTGATTGTCTTCCATGTAAAATCAAATCCAAATGGTGGTTGTAAAAGGGAAATTAGGTGTGAACTGGAGAGGAATGTGGCATGATTCGGGACAATATAGCTTAGTGAGAAGGAACATAATTTACTGCTAAGGTGTTGTTTGTGTCACTTTGATACATATTGCTGCTTTGTCAAATTCTACAGAAAACCCCCAATAACAATTAGAAATTGTATGCATTGAAGTATGACTATCAATAACATATGTATATAGTGACACCTCATCGTGTTTATTTATCTTGATTGTTATATTTTACTATTTACATTTTATATTTCTGTTTGTCTTGTGATTCAACTGTCATATTGAGAGCTGCTAAAATGTGTTTTGTTGTTGAAAACAATGACAATAAAGATCTATTCTATCGCATTGAAAACAATTCTTATCAGAGTAAAAGAAATCATACATAATACAAATTCAGGCTTTATTAAAGAGTGTGGTGTGCTATAAAAAGTACAGTTTGCACCTTTGTAATAACTTAATTTCTCTCTCTCTCTCTCTCTCTCTCTCTCTCTCTCTCTCTCTCTCTCTCTCTCTCTCTCTCTCTCGCCATTTCCACCCGTCCTTCCCTTTCAGGTAAGCTCGGTGGCCAGGACTCCTTCGAGAGCACCGAGAGCTTTGAGA
Source organism: Sander lucioperca (assembly GCF_008315115.2). Classification (NCBI taxonomy): domain Eukaryota; kingdom Metazoa; phylum Chordata; class Actinopteri; order Perciformes; family Percidae; genus Sander; species Sander lucioperca. The sequence goes on along the minus strand of NC_050180.1, from coordinate 29,827,783 downwards.
GCTGCGACCGATTGACCCAGTCATGGAGCAGCCAGTCCTCGTTCAGCAGCTTGCAACGGGTGCCTTCGTATGACAGCTTTGATTCGGAAGACTACCCCACTGCCTTGCATAGCCACAAGCCAAAGGGCACTTTCAAAGACTATGTGAGGGAGCGCTCAGACCTCAGCAAGGATAAACCCGTCATCCCAGCAGCGGCACTTGCAGGATACACAGGTAAGAAGCCTAGAGGTCATAGTTTATACATTATATTTTATAGAGAGGAATACCTCGAGACGTGCTGCAGCTTTTTATAGATAGACCTTTTTCTCAGCAGACATTTTTTAAATGTCATAGCAGGGAAAACACAGGGTAACCAATAGCATTAATCATAGCTCCGTTCCATTGAGGTGGGACCTTTAAACTTGGCAGCATGCACAATCCCAGGGCTGTTATACTGATATTGATCATTAGAAACTATGCATATGCAAGTGAGCTCAAACATGTTAAGAGGAACAGTTAAAGATCATATTGTGTTTATGATTATTACTGATAGTGTGTGCATGTCATCAGTTTTTTTTCTAGCTTCGAAAGATCCACCACGTTTCTACATTATCATTATTGTACATTACCATAAGGAGACAAAAAAAGGCTCAATCAACATCATTAGTCCTTTTTTTTACAGAACTTATTGGGCAATGTGTGGGCAAAGAAATATATTATTGTTGCATGGTTACCCTTTTTGTAATTTGGGTGACATTTTCTTAAAGTTGCAGAATTTAGTTCCTGCCACCAGTTCTATAAGGAGTAAGATGCAGTGCAGCTGAAACGCACTTGTTGACGCTCTGCAAAAGCCCCAGATGCGGGGGTGCCTTAATGCACTGCTTTTAGACCAAAAAAAAAAAAACTATCACCTTTTACCCTGGCAACTCGAGTCATACACATTACAGGAAGCAAAATAAATTTCACTCGTACCTTCTTCTTCTTCTCCTTCTTCTCTCTCTCTCTCTCTCTCTCTCTCTCTCTCTCTCTCTCTCTCTCTCTCTCTCTCTCTGTCTCTGTCTGTCTCTCTGTCTGTCTCTCTCTCTCTCTCTCTCTCTCTCTGTCTCTGTCTGTCTCTCTCTCTCTCTCTCTCTCTCTCTCTGTCTCACACTCTTTTGTTCTATCTTCACTTCTCATCTACCTACTTGTTATCTGCAGCCTGCATCTCAACCTATTTTTTTTCCAGGTCGCCCTAGCAACGCTAGTGAAACATAGAAATTATGCCTGCCCCTGCACATAACACCAGAGAAAAATTATCTCTTCATCTGCTGAGGCATCTTCATACTCGTACATGCTCAAAGAGCTGGCTTATGTATGATCTCCAAGTTCAATAAGATGTAGAGATATCTGCAAACTTTTTAAAGCAAATGCACTATTTTAGCATCTGTCAATGTTTTTGGTCTGAAAAAAGGTGCGTGAAAAACGACTACTGTTAGTACTTTTAACAGTTTAACCAGGATGTGCATGTCAACACATGATACACATACAATTGTCTTAACTATATTTTCCATATCATATGTTGCATAAGACAATACATATTCAACCTTTAGTCATGAGTCGAGGGTTTAGTTCAAGTCTTTATGACATACACTGTTGTTTAAAAATTGGACTGTGAAGGCGTTGAATCACCTCTTAAGGCAAAAACGTTTGGGACTTTTTCAGCCATGTTTAAATTATAGTCACAAGGCTGCGAGATTGCCAGCATTGGAAAAGGGGAAATCCAAGCAAATTTCTCAACGTAACTAACAATGCATACATCAGATCTCAACAGACTGTCCCAAAGTTGGTATGCACAAGTTAATTGGTTATCGGTATGGTTATCAGTTCAAAAGCCGTTTATAGAACAATGAGTCATTCATTCGTAATGATGTTGGAAAGATGTCGTAATAAACATATAATCAAATAATGAAGAGTAAGACACAGTCTAAAAGCCCCTCAAGTGATCATTAGAGGCTGGCCAGGCACCCTGTTTGATAAAAGTAGACTGAACCAAGAAACTTAAAAAGACATTTTTATCAGCTGAAACCCGATAAGCATTCTGGATGAACGAGAGAGAATTTTACAGCTTCTGAGATTCGTTTAAGTTTAAGGGTGATGAGGAGTTTTTAAACCAGCTATGATGACAGCTGCCTTCATGAAATGACAAAAATCTTTATATCAAAATGTAAACCTAAGCATGTGGAACTATCCTCTTTCAAAACGTTTTCAAATCACCACAACATTAGGGCTCCATTTACCGCTTCAATCTTGACTTCTGAAATGTATGAATTGTTACGCTACGACAGAATAGATGACTCTAAAAAGCTCAAAGCTCTAATGCATAGTGATGTACTCTCACTAAGGAGAAAATTCTTCCTCTGAGCTTTTACACGATGGGAAAAGGGAAAGATGAAAAAGAAAATTCATGCTAAAATACCCCAATTTTCCTGAAAGAGAAAAAATGTCAGGCAGCCTGCAGTCCAAGCTGTTATTAGGAGCAGGGTAAGGAGAGCGTAGTCTTTCAAAGATGGAAGCTGTGTGTGTGTGTGTGTGTGTGTGTGTGTGTGTGTGTGTGTGTGTGTGTGTGTGTGGGTGTGTGTGTATGTGGGTGTGTGTGGGTGTGTGTGTGGGTGGGTGTGTGTGTGGGTGGTTGAAGAAATAGGGGAAGAAAGAGGGGAAGAAAGGGAGAAACCTCAACCAAAAAAAACAATTTTAAGATTCCAAATTGATGTTTATGACATCTTGCTCTGCTCGGCTTCCTGTCCCAGTCACAGAGTGACAGGTGACACTTGACGGGGAGCATGATAAGGCTGCAGAGAGATAAGTGAAGCTCAAGTTGTCATCTTAGTGGTTTCCTGTGACAATATGCCATTTACACCTCTGTCTCCAGTAACACCATGCACCCTTACAACCCGGTAAACTCTCAATCTACACTATGATACTTTGCTTACTCTCTCCTCTGGCTACCTGTCTCACAAGTACAAACGTACAAATGCATGCAGAGGTACTTCATTTGCAATATAGTGGTTCAAATTAGTAATAATATTGACAAGTTATAACACTATTAGCTGGTTCCACCTTTTCAAATATGAACATTCAAATACTTTGAGTATCATTCTTTACCATTGTAATCATTATTTTACATTTACAAAAAATAAGAGAGATAGATGATTGATTGATTGATTGATTGATCCTTAGTTGCAGCCCAAATCACCAGCTTTCTTGCTATAGCTGCATATGCTAAAGAGTCATTTAGCATACCATGGGTCAGATATTTAACTCTGCTATGAATGCAAGCCCCCACCCAAGCCACCCTTCTGTCACACTGCTTTTTCAATGAGGCCTATTGTGCATGGAGACTTGAAATATATTTTTGGAAACTTTTTTTGTTGTTGTCAAAGGGCACCCTACATTCTGGCGTGAGAGCACATGGGGCTGGTAACCGGGCACTGCATCACCCTCATGTGGACTCGCTATTACAGTTGCAGACTTTTGGAATGCGAGTCGAAGCTTTTTGTCTGACAGAGACAGTGTTGCACTGCCACTTATTTTCCAAAGTCTTGGTAGTGGCTGTTGTCATGGACCTTCTCCAATCATTGCAGGAATAATAAGGGCTCACAGGCACCATTTTCAAGTGTTCAACCCACACGTCTGTTCCCCTCGAAGTTTTTGTTTGTGTTGTATAATGGTACATTTGGTTTTCTGAGGCACTTGAGAGAGGAGACTTTTGCGTAGCTTCAGTTTTGCTGAGGCGGTGTGCTGCATAGGCAGGTGTGATTTCAACATGCAAGCCTCAAACCACAAGATCAAAGTGTGCTGCAGTGAATCTAGTTCAGAGACAAGACCAGCCTTTTTTTGGTTATCTTTGTTCTGCTTTCCCTCCTTTTTTCCATGAGATGTAATAAGCTGTTATAATAGTGCTGCAGTCCACTTTTAACAGGTTATTATATTACTCGTTATTCATGAATCCATTAGAACACACACTCTCTTTCTCACATGCACAGTCTGCATTCAAGTCCCAAGGATGTGTTGCTGAAGTCTAAAGGCACTCCCTATTATTTTAAACTAGTGACTTCATCAGTATGGAACTCATACAAACACAGACTTTAGATTCACATACTGCATAGGGCAACTGCCAGACAAGGGAATACATGATGAATGAGTCTGTTGTATTTAGCAGGACATTTGGTTCCACTGCTGTACTTCAGTCTGACCCACATTATAAGTTTTACTTTGTCCCTTTTCAGACACAAGTGAATAACTGGCATGCATATGTAACACTGTCATACATAGAAGTATACACTATATTCCTCATTTTAAGCTGGATTGTACTTCTGTTTACGTCTTATCCTTGTAGTGCATGCAGTATATAGATTTTGCATAGTTTTATGCAATGTGTCTCACTTTTGTAAACTTTTATGCTAGAAATCCCTGTCTTCCTAAATATGTGTTTTCCTACTCTTGGGTTTAGCATCAACATTCCATATATGCAATGTATTATTATATCTAAAACAGTACTTTGGAGCTTTGAACTAATAATAGCACCACAGAACGTGAAAATTGAACACGAGTCTGGATCTTTGCACCTACTTAACACTTATCTAATTAAATCCACACACCAACCAGTGTCTGCACCAACAACAATGTGTCTCCTCAGTGTAAATAGTTTCTTTTTTTTTTTTAAATGCACACCTCTCTTTCTCTCTCCCATTTGTTCTGCAGGCAGCGGCCCCATCCAGCTGTGGCAGTTTCTCCTGGAGCTACTGACCGACAAGTCTTGCCAGTCCTTCATCAGCTGGACAGGCGACGGCTGGGAGTTTAAGCTTTCTGACCCAGATGAGGTGAGAGGTTGTGACCCCGCTGGTCACTGGTACACGTGCTGGGAGGTCCTAAGTAGTTAGCCAGATGAACAAGATGTCTTCTTGCCTTTGTGAAAATGTCTTGCATGCCTTGTTTGGCTCCATCAATCTTTTTGGAAGGGTAACTGGTTTTGCATCAGTAGTGTTTCATTTCAAAACGACTTAAACAAAGCAAAAACCAAAGTACTGTATTTTTTTTTAGCACTTAAAAGGTAGATGATTACATTCACACAATCCCAGATTTGAAAAAAAAAGTAATAATTGTGGCTTTGATTGTGAAGTCATTTGTTACACATTTATTATATTGTTTAGGACACATCTTGACACGCTTATTTCCTGCACTGTTACAGGTTGCTCGGCGGTGGGGCAAGAGGAAAAACAAGCCCAAGATGAACTATGAGAAGCTGAGCCGTGGCCTACGCTACTATTATGACAAGAATATCATCCACAAGACATCAGGGAAACGCTATGTCTACCGCTTTGTCTGTGACTTAAAAAGCCTGCTGGGGTACACTCCTGAGGAGCTCCATGCAATGTTGGACGTACAGCCCGATACGGACGAGTGAAAGCAAAGGCGAAGCGAGAAGTGAAGACAAAAGTTGAGGAGACACGTGGACTGGGGCTCATAAAGTGGTCTCAACTGTTTTGATAGAGTTGGTAAAACCGTTTTTTTGGGGACCAAAATGTTTTTGATGACTAACTGTGGTCCTTGTCAACTTCAAGCTCCTGTCTCTCAGACCATGTTTTAAAAAGAAGGCACAAGCCAAAAGCCTGTATTCATACCCTGTTGCATTTGAGATGTGTGTGCGCGCATGTGTGTGTGAGCGTGCGTATGTGTGATTACCGGTATTATTTAGCAGCTCAAGGCAGATCGCTATCGGGTAGAGTTCAAGTTCCGTTCTGCCTAAGTAGCACAGTGGGGGAGACGAGAGGACCAAGACATAAGGACTGACAGAACCGAGAGAGAGCAAAATAATTGATTAATTTCATGGTTTGGTTAGAACGGGTGAAACATTCCTGCTTAGAAAAAAAACAGTTGCCAAAATGTAAAAACTGAACTAAGGAAGGTATAATGACATATTTACATATTCAGTGTTTCTCTTTGGCAAAAAGAGAATTTTCAGCTTGGACCAAAAAAGTGTCGTTTCAAATTTGTTGTTTGAGGAGTGTATGCTTGTGCCAGTATTATATTATTAATGTTGAGAACACCTAATGTAAACCTACCAGGCATATATTGGAAATATATTTTTCTTGTGTTGTCAATGAAGGTATTACAACCAAGCATCCAATGCCAAGTTTTTTTGTTCTGTTCTCTAGGAGCCTTTAACTGAAATGTGCTGATTGGTTATCAGACAACACTATAGATACTGGCCATGTGCTTTGTAGGGTTTGTGAGATTACTCATACCTAGACTGTCTGATAGACAAACAACTGAAAGTAGCCGTTGCTTTTGAAACTGACGCTTTCACCTTTTACGTACAAGTTTGCCACCTTGTTAGAAATGCATATTGTGACTGAAACTCGTGCATTTTTTGCATATACCACCAGTATTAGCAAACTGTAGACAATCTATGTGAGGAAATTCAGGAGTCCTTGTTAAAAAGAGTTGTTTAATGTGCAGATTAGATGCATAATTGGTCGGTTCACTGTCCATGTTAGGGTTGCTTTAGAAGTGTTTGAATAGTCTTCTGTCTGTATGTCTATACAATAAAATCACAAGTGAAATAGTTGAGGAAGTGATTTTTCAAAATCCTAAGAAAGCCAGTTTTTTTTAAAAATGTTTTTTTATGTTTTGTTATGCAGTACATTTTGGACATGAGGACGCGGCTGCAGTGTAGTGTGAAGGTACAGTGTAGGAAAAAGGGACAGGCAATAGAAAAATGTGGACTAGAGAGAATCGGAAGTTGTGTGGGATAGATGAAGGTGACTGAAAGGAATACTGCAGGTGATGATCACTTGTAAGGTCCGATAGAGGAAGACTGACAGAATTGATGCAAGTTCGCGCTGCTTGGAGGTTTGCATTGCATGGGTTGTGTATTTTCCACTGCCTATGTGGTTTGTTGGATGCACGAATGCAGCTGAAACCTCATTGCAAAAAGAGGCATTTAGGACTAGTGGCAAACATTTGTATTTTATTTTTGGGTTTGTACGTTACTTACAGTATCTATGAGCAAAACAACATGCAGTTCATTGTGAGTAACTCATGTATGATTCCACCCATACTTGTGCATTAACATTCACTGGTTACTTTTGAGCAGCAGTTTCCTCCCAACAGTGGGAACAGTGGCTGTACACTGGCCTTATGGGAAATGCCAAAGTGGAATATCATCTTAGAATACAATGTTATTGTTTACAGTGGCTGAATGTTACCCATATGGATGAAAATAGCTTTTGAGATGTCTATTTGTACAGATTGTATTTCATAATCCTTTATTGAGACCCAGATTACACAAATAAGCAAGAGACAAAGCAGGAATAATAACCAAAACCTTTGTGAGGTCTTTGGCCACGGTGCTTCGGGTATCGTCCACAATGTCGGAAGATAGGGACCAGAATTCTCTCACATTTTTTTTGGAAAGTGTTGACTTTTCTCCGATCTTTTGTTAATATGTTGGAAAGCACACAAGCTTTAGGACTTAATGCCTTCGCTGATCTGGGTTTCCCACTGAGTGCAGAAAAGAGATGCTGGATATGTTCATAATGTTTAATTGGTAATAAGCTTGTCCGCCATCATCAAGCACTGACTCACAAACCCTCACCCATGTTCGTCAACAAATGGATTCGTAATAAGCTGCACTGTACTTCCATTCTTCTCTGCATGTTGATGTCACAGTTTCAAAACACTGTTTTTGTTCAGGTTAATTTTTTTGATTAGGAGTGCTTTACATATTTTTAAAACATAAATGTAATGGCTGTCTTTTCCCCCCACACAAGGTCCTAATATAAGTACAGTTAGTTTAAGATTAATGTGCTTAAAGAAAACATTCTGTTACCTAAAATGTTAGTGTTTTGGAAATGATTTTGACAGGAAAATGTACTATTGTTAAATGTCACGCATTACAATCTACTGCAGGTCATATGTATTAATGAACCTTAGTTGGGCAAGTGTATACACACCAGTAGTTTGTGGCAAATGAATATCTCAAAATGGATTCAGAAGGAAAACCTTTTTTTTTGTTATGGATGTTGTTGTTTTTTGTATATTTTATAGTGTCTCTGTATTTTTGTTATGAGATCATTTTTATTGTATTTAGTTCACAAACATTTGAATATTTTTCAATAATTTATATTTTATAAAAGACGAGAGATAGCAGCTGGTGCTTTCATGGGACTATAAAGGTAGCGCAGGACAAAATAATGTAGCGATTTCTTTTTTGTTTTTTATTCTTTTTTATATATATATATATATATATATATATATATATATATATATATATATATATATATATATATATATATATATATATATAGAAAATAGACCTGTCTGCTAGAGAAAAAAGGCTGATGCTGGCCCATCAATGATTTCTGCTGGAAAGGTTTTATAAACTGTAGCTTCTATTTCTAAAATGTACTTAATGTACTTCAAAATGTTATAAAATATATGTGAACAAAGATTTCATACTTGTGTGTGGTGTTACTGTTTTGAATCATAAATGCACATTATTATTGACATGTTGGTGCCATTAGTGCCATTGTAGTACTGTATTTATAGTACTATAGAATACACTGTTATTACTACACAAGTTTTGCTATACTATTTAAGTATTAAGAACATTATTATTGTAGTAAAGTTTACAGTTTTGTATGGCAATAGTGGGCTTTTGCATACTTACTCTGCAGAAAATCATGTGGTCTAAGATGTGATATTGACTCATCCAACCGAGTGTTTATTAAGCATTTGCTGTTTGATACGGTTTAACAGTAATCAGAGTTGTCTACAGAACAGGAAGTGATATACTAAATCACTGAGCAACACAGAGAAAATATGAATTGAACTTGAACTGTTTTGATAGATAGATAGAAGGTTTCAGTGAATAGTTGATTCTGCAATAGTCCCTAACTCAGTGGCACATAGTCAAACAAATCTGTCTATTGTTCAAATCACCACACTTTCTGTCCTTCAAAGGAGCCCTAGTTCCCTTTGAATTACATGCTGGCCACGGAGTGTCCCACTTTTTACGAGTGTGTCCCAAGCACACTGATGAGGTGACGTCAAAACAGAACCGGCACACTGGGGCCCATTCATGTGCTTGAAACCCCGGGCTCATATAAATTCCACTGTAGATAGAAAACATACAGGGCCATGGCCTGCTCCCCCCAACAGCTGTTTGGCCCCACTGCAGCAGTGTAGTAATAAGGCCATATGACAGGTTCAGTAAGCTGTTTTTCAATTTTAGAACATGAATGTACTATAGAGACAAAACACAGTGTACATGAAAATATCTTCAACACATTTTTAGACTGTGCATTTAGTTCAATTTACATACATGTAAAATGTTTACAGTGTACAAAGCAATGTAAAAATGTCAATGACATCAAATAGGACACATACTGTATAAATCATATACAGAACATACTGTACGTACATGACTGGTTTTACATACTTCATGTGCAACCCCAGAGCAAACATGATAGAGCCGTCCTCTGACAGAATCAGACCCATATTCTCCTGTTGGACCTGTGGGTGGTGTTCTTGGCAGAGGGCAGGCTGAGGTTACACAGGTGGTTCTTCTCCTGTTCCACCTCCCTCGCTCTGACTGGGCTGATGATCCAGACCAGACGTGATCGCTAGGCAGGTTTCTAAATACTTGCCAGGACAGTGCATGTTCCAACAGACCTGGAACAAAATCCAAAACTATTAAGATGCTACTCATACCTGCTTATTCCACTTCCAAACCCAGACAAAAAGCTGGCTCACGTAAACACACTTTACCCCCTTTTTATGTCCTCTGTGCCTCCTTCAAAGGAAGCTTCCACAGTTTTAAAGAGGTTTAAAAGTGAGAGACAGCAGACAGAAACATAAAGAGAAGAGGAAGTCTGTGCAGAAAGTGAGAACTGTCACACCTGGCAGTCGCAAGAAAGATGTCGGATGATTTCTGCCTCCCCTGACAAAAATTATTACCGTCTGTCGTCAGCAGCTTACAGCTCTCTTGACACTGGAATGCGGCCCGTTTGTCAGATTTCAAACCTAAATATTTATCTAAAGGGTCTTACCAAGCTACATCTGTCTCCTGCATGTAGTCTTAACATGACTGAGAAAGACAAGAGCGGGAGATTAAATGATGTACTGGTGTAGCCATGAAGTTGGGAAATACTGGCTGTATTGCAATCAAAACTTGAACCTCTGGAGGGAATTTATTAGGTGGAATCAATAAGTCATCATAACTGCCCTCTGGATTCAACTTATCAGGATGTTGCATTGAAGGATGTGTATTTCCTCCTATAGGATTTTGTGCATCATATGATACTGATCTGGTCTGTATATGTGTGTAGAGTTCTCCACGCTGGCACATAACCCATTTAAAGCAGAATCCATTATCACATTAACAGTGCATGCAGGGTCGTACTGTGTACTGCATATGATTTTTAGCCAATTCTGTTTTGCACCTACTTCTCTAGTGCCACTCTAAAATTATTCCAGCTCTCAAAACTATATAGTTTTATAGTTTATAGTGTCATTGCATGTCATAGTATACTGTCTACTTTTTTAAATGATGACTGTACTTTTGGGGTATAGGAAGCCAAACAATATCACGTGACTGCTTTATTCAGCACTTTTTAGAATATAATGGATCAAATAGCACTTTATTGTATTTTTTATAGGGCAAAATGACAGAGCGAAATTAATTTTGTATTTTAGAAAATGCAAAATAGTGCAAAATACGAGAGTAGGAAATGGGAACTGATGATGATTGACTGCCGCAGCAGAGCAAACTGTGTCTGTGATTGAAAGCCTGGGAGAAGCACCAGTTATTAGAATTTCTTTGTGAAATGACTAACCCTTTTATCAAGCCAACAGCAGGATCTAACACTATTTAAATATTTCAAGCTCAGTCGCAGAGCTTCATGTGGAGCTCCATCGTTTTCCAGAAGTGCACACACAAACGCGTCCTTTGCCTTGGATCAAGTCTTAAATTAGCAGCATAACATTCCAATGCAATAATAGACAACACTGTGGCTGTGCCAAATTAAAGAATCAGTCCATGCGAATACTAAATACTAAATTGAAAACATGTGGCAGCACAAAGTTTTGTGGTCCAGTAATTTGTAATAGATTTAGTAAATCTGTCCAAAACCAGTCACACTCATCAGGGCTGGTGAATGGTACCAGAGGAAACTGCTTTTGTGGTGAAACTACAGTGTATGTGCTCCATAAATCTCCAAAGACAGTTATACAAATATCCATATGAGAATGTTAATGTACATGTGTGTCAGCTAAATGAATTGTAAAGATCAGTGCAACAGAACTGGTATTTGAATTTACACTGAATTTAAGCCTGACCACCATCTGACTCCAAAGGAAGTGTTGTATATAGCATTTTTAATTTTAGGGACATTTATGGATACAAAAATCTAACATTGGAGGGAACAATATTACACAGCCCAATTGTCATTACTGTAAAATCTCTGTCAGCTTTTATCTTCAGTCGTGATGTTTTAGCAGTCTGCATTCTTTGGTTTCAACACCTAGAGGACCTTCTCCTATGATTAGGATAAAACACAACTACATCCTAGCTGCTCTAAATTATCGTCCTCTTCATAGAAAGAGAATCCCTGTGACGCACAAGAGAGCAACTCAGTTGTTCCATTACGCAGAGAAGTTGTGAAATATGACCAATATATCCCTAAGGGCCCTGATAGGCCAACTTAAGACACAGTTGCCTGGGGATATATCCGTGTCCTTCATGGTTGGGCTGACATGGACCAGTATGGACTCCAGTGGTGCCTAGGGACTAACATAAATAGAGTTAGATCTACTGTGTCCTCTCAAAGATGACCCTTCTCGTGGATTTTGGGTAGAGAGAGACAGACAGATGATTTGGTCAATTGCCATAACTCTAGGGACGCTTTTGCACCGGGCTTGTTTAAATATGTCATTTGACTCTTTTAAATAGCTCCTTCTGTCTGGCAAGTATACTTCACACATACATGAAATTACCATGTTACTTAGGCCAGGCAACTTATGTCACCTACTGTGATGTAAACTCAGGTAAGATCATGACTTGACTTTCCATTAGACATTTCCAAATGTTATTTTACTGTCATTGTAGTCATTTACCTTAATTGACGTGGAGAAGACTGAAGAATAATGATTCATCAATTAATTGTACCTATCTAGTCACACCTCAGTGTACTGGAGTGACATATTAACACAAAGCCATATGCCATACATGACCTAACTAAACATTTGTATTAGATATGAACATATTGTGACTTTGTGGGGCAGTTGTAGAGGTATCATTTTGTGACAATAGGGTCACTGGCTCATTCTTGTTGTAGTGGTAGTTTTTGTTGCCAGGATGGCAAAGTACACATTCGCAAGTTCCTGTGTAGTGACAACGTCTTGTTTTTCTTAGAGAGTCACTTCTTATCGCTGCTTAAGTATCTTGAATCAGATAAACACAGACATGCCCCTGCCTTTAGCAGACCCTTTTAGCTTTACTTACCATTCACTGTAAACCCACATTTAGTTGTAATTAGGGGTCCAAGCCCGAGTCTGTAAGAACGGGCAATAGCAAAGCTATGCCGTTCATACAGCAGGGCTGTAGAACCCTATTGTTTTTCTACTGATTAATCGTTATTTTTATTTTTCTTCTCCGCCTAAAACTCCGTCTACAGCCTTAACCGTGCATGGTGGGGGGTTGGCATTTTCAGGAATGGTCCCAAACTCCGCAAGGACCTCAGGCGCAAAAATAGACCTACTTCCACCACTAGGTGGCGCTATAGCAGAAAAAACGCGTTTGGCCCTATAACTCCCACACCGTACACCGGATATTCAAAAACCATATATCCTCGCGTTCCCTGGGTCCAACTGAATCACGTGATATAGGCCACGCCCATTTCTGCCTAAACTTTTATACGTGAAAAATCGCAATTTATCAAAAACCTACTTTTTCGAACTCGTCCTAGACCGTGCGACCGATCGGCACGAAATTTGGCAGGTAGCATCTCCAGATGGGCCTGACAAAAAGTTAATAGAAATTATTTTGATAGGATAAAAATTGCGCATATTACGTACAAACAAATTTGTGTAGCTAACTATGAAAACAGCAACTTTGCCATATCTCAGCCAAAATAAATGCTATCAACGCCAAACTTTAGATTCATGTTTGTTGTGACCCTCTGGAGGTCACTCACACGTTTTACAAAAATTGGTCACTAGGGGGCGCTACAAGTACAAAAGGTTTATATCTCATGAACCGCTACTCTGATTTTTACAAAATTTGATGGATACCATCTAGGGACACTCCTGAGGCCAACCCTTGAGTGGGGTACTGAGGGGTCAAAGTGGGCGTGGCCTATGGGACCCACGTCTAAATTTACTACTTACACTAACGTGAACAACTTTAAATGTACAGGGTAGATAGACAATGGGTCATGGACCACACCTACCAAAAATTACACATGTGGACCACTAGGTGGCGCTATAATGTTTTTTTGCTTTTAACTACCACATTACACATCGCACATTAGAAATCCTTACATCCACATGTTCCTTGAATAAAGCTGAATCGCATGATATAGGCCACGCCCATTTCCGCTTAAAATCTTTTTCGCAATATCGCGCAATGCGCAAAACCAACTTTTTCGAACTCGTCCTAGGCCGTGCGACGGATCAGCACGAAACCTGGTACGTAGTATCTCCAGATGGACGTGACCAAAAGTTACTCAAGTAATTTTGCTAGGTTAAAGTATGCGCATTTGACGACCAAACTAATTTTCCTAGCTAGCTACTACACACGTATCATATCATATCTCGGCCAAATGAAATGTTATCAGCAAATAACTTGAGATCTTTGTTCAACATCACACTACGATGCTCTGTACCAAATTTGGCAAAGATCTGCCTTTCGGGGGCGCTATAAGCAACGTTTATTTGTTTTGGCAAATACCTCAATGCATTTAAATGGGAAATTTGCAATTGCAATATCTCTGCCACAGTACATGCAATCAACACGAAACTTGTGGTGCTTGTTCGGCATGCCGCTCTGAGGCTCTCTACCAAATTTGGCGAAGATCGGCCATTAGGGGGCGCAATAATCAACGTAGACGAGTTTTGGCCCTTTTACTCAATGTTAATGGGATATTTGCAATGGAAAAGTACCACAGACCTTGCAGCTCACACTTCTCAATATTTACTGATGTTTGCCTCTTACCGTTACTTTTGCGTGCTCCTTTGGTTTTTTACATTAAACAAACTTCTTAACCCACCTGACAAAGTTTCTACAACCTTCACAGTGGACAAATGCAACTCTTTTCTCTCACTTTTTCAATCCAACATCTACACCATTCATAGGCTGCGATACCGTGCAATTAAACATTGCAGTTGGTGCTAAGTGGAGCGTCTGTCATAGTGTGATTGGTTATGTCGGTGGCATTGATGCTTAATTTCCCACGAAGCACCCACAGAGGAAAACCTAAATCGGCGCCTATGACGCCATTTGCAACAACTTGACCACCTCCCCTGCTCCTTCAACCACCACACCTGCCTACCCCCTCCACCCTCTCGGTCACTCTCTCATTTCTCTCTGCTGTACCCTGTGGTCAGGGGGGTTAAGAAGTTTGTTTATTGTAGAGAATACTTAAAGGTAGTCCATATAAGCGTGGAGGTGAACTGTTGACCGTTACGTTTCCAACGGTGACGTACCGTAGGCGTCGCGACTCGCGCCTCTCGATATTTCGCAACGTTTGCCTCCCTGCCGCCCGGTTTCGGGTTCCGCGCGCTCCCCTGGGCGTCGGGGGCTACTGGCGTGGGTGGCTTGGGCCCCGTCATAACTGCTTGCAGTTCTAGTTAAAAATTGTATTGGTCACTACTTATTCTTTCATGTTTTGTTAAAAACCATATTCGTTACTAAATCACATCAGTTGTTATATAATCACAGTTATATAATCAGCTTAAGTATGCAGTGCACAGCTCATATTAAGCAGAGATAACTAAGGATGTTAAGTTTCTGGATGGGAGGGGCGGGGTCACTTGAACTGTTCTTCGCTGAAGCAATGCAAAGGCTCATGGGAAAAAAAAAAGTTCTGAATGGTTACTGTCCTAGTTAAAGTGTGTTTTAATAATGTTCTACAAATGTTTTGGGTGTGCATTTATGTTATCTGGGTTTTAGTTCTGTATGGTTGATTTAGTGTTCATGTTTATCTACATTTATTGTTGCACCATGACCGAGACCCGGGTGGGGACTGATGGGGTCTGGGCAGTTGCAGCAATCAATGGCATTAAAACCCCTCCTCATGCAGTTTCTAGTAGGCAAGGAGGGAGGATTAAAAACAGCATGTTGGATTCTTCAGTAGAGGTATTTTCACATGAGCTTTTCAGGGATGTTTGATCTCTAACTTAATGACTTTGGACATGCTTTAGGCTGAATCCCATTTCTCAGTCTTACCCATACCCCTTACCCCTACCCCTTAGTTTACCCCTAGCCCTTGGCCCTCGAAAATGAGTGGTAAGGGGTAGGGGTGAAAACATACCCCTATGAAATGAGACCCCACTTGGTTACATCATCATACATACTTAGGTCTGTTTGCAATAAATATTTGTATACACACTGCATGGTCTGTTGTGTATCTGTTTCAGTTATCACTGTTTTGAATGTCATTGGTGTTCAGAAACGCTTTCTTTGTTAACAAAATGCTGTCTTTATTGCCCAATAAAGTAAACATTATTACAACTATTACAACTATTAGAACCATAACTTACATGTCACACACATATAAAAAAGGCACTCAAATGTATAAAACTAAAAAAAGACACAGAAGACCACAAACAAACAAAAAAACTACAGCTATTCTGAAATTCCAAACCCCAGTCTGATGCCTGTTGGCCAGTAACCTTTCCCTCCATACCCCATTTCTTTCATTAGTGTCCTGTATCATAACCAACAACAATGTACAGGTGCATGAACAGGAATGAATTACACATGTTTACAATAATACAGTACCAATACAATAATGAATGGCTACAACATGAATGCAGAAACTTCTGCTCGTTTTCAGCCCAGAAAGTGGATCAGCTGCTGGGTTTCCTCCGGCGTCCCTGTGTGATACAGGACGGTATATGTAAAGCACGTATCGATGTCTCCAAAGCAAGTTATACACTGATATCAAATGAAATTCGCTGCTAATGGAGTTTAGTTAACACTGTAGACATGCATGGAGTCCATTCAAGGCAGAGAAATGCGGGACTGTTGTGCAAATAAGCAATGTAGCTAACGTTAACGTTAACTTTAGCGTTAGTGTTAGCAGAGCAAGCTAGCGATTTTTAAAAACGTTTCAATTACAAATATGGTTGCAAATATATATGTACAGGACTGTGTAGAGCACAAAACAAGACCGTCGTAATTTTTAAATCAATTCTTTAAGCCGAAAATACTTACATTTGTGGGTCTCTCTGGTCGACCTGGCAGCCATTTTCCTTGTTGCGCAATGTATCTGGATACCCCTCGCTTTTCAAGTAAGCTCGCGTCCTTGCTTCGCGTTAAGGGGTATATAGCCCTTCCCCTTAGCCCTACCCCTCGACCAAAATGAGTATTGGGACAGCACTTACTCTCACGTGAGCACGCAAAACTAAGGGGTAGGGGTAAGGGGAAGGGTTAAGACAGAGAAATGAGACGCAGCCTTAGTTTGGTCTCGCTTCTTCACTTCCACAAATATCTAGCTGTTTGCCATCAAGAAACACCAGCACAAGTGACTGGCTACACACTTTAATGTAGTGTAGATTTCTGCACATAATCTATATTAACTTTCTTATTATTAAACAGAATATAAATGAAAAATAATGGAGGCTATTTGACAAACCAATAATTGATAGACAACACTTTTCTTAGCTCAAGCACCTATAGTCTCAAGGTTTGTCACACACTATGTACCTCTCCTGTTCCTCCCCTCCTTTCATTCCTTGTATTGTTGTGTCTGAGATGGGTTGAACCACGTCTTGGCATGTGTGGTGACTGTATTATCCAAGCTTATGAAGGGCAGATCCAGGCCATCCCCTGCTTTGGCTGGTAATTTGCATTTTTATTGCCATTGTCGCATCCTCAGTTAATACACCATTGACTCCCAGAGCCACCCTTGGACCTAACGGCATCACCTTGCTATCCCAACTGAAATGAGAGTGCCTGCTGGCCCCCAGATCTGCATTGGCTGAAGCTCAGGTACCAGTCGACCTGGCATTCTGGGACGGAAATGGAGTGTCCTCTCATGTTAATGTGGACTTTCCATTAGGAAAGATGATTGATTTGTGCAGTGCTGTTGCTGTGAATAGGCAATAGACTGGCACAATAAAAGAGTGAGATGATGTTTTGTGTGCAGGTGAGGCCGTGTTTGAACTAGAGTGTGACTGAATCAGGGTGCTGATGATGGGGGGAGAGAGGAGAGGTGAGGTGAGAGGAGAGGAGAGGAGAGAAGAGGGGCTTTGGGGATGGAGACGAAGAGAGATGAGAAACGGAATGAAAGGTTGAATATTGGAGGGTGAAGGTTAGGGGGTGAAAAGGACCAAAGGAGGCATGGAGGGTGTGGAGGTGCGGAGGCATGGGGGAGAGTGGTGGGAGATGGCAAAGGTGGGGAAGCTCTCAACTACATTCATTTCAAACACTGTCTCCAAACTAGATGAAAAAAGACAGCAGAAAAGAGAGAGGTCTTAAAGTCAGCTTTCTTTTCTTACAAAAGATTATTCTTAGGTTTTCTTTTGTGAGGCAATTGAATAACCATTTACAATTTAAAAGCCAATTCATTTGAAATTAATAGGACTATATACATAGCTCGGGCATACAGAGACATTGTTATAGTGTTTGTAGAACAAGAAAGAAAGCGAGGCAGGGAGGGAGAGTTCAGCTGGACTTAAACAGGTTTTGGTCACTGTCCAGTTGAACAAGCAAATGTTTTCACTTTTCTTTTACTGTGAGTCGAGTGGGATTCAGCAACTTTCCCAGGACATCTGCTCCCAACGCCCACGTTTGAATCTCCATCCAATAGGAGTTCTTCTTTCACCCCTAAAACCAGCGGGTGTTGCGCAGTGATTGGCTGCCCGGGCCAGGGCCCAGAAAGAGAAGGTTGAGCCCTGAGAATTTTCCGAAACATTTTCTTCTCTGTCTTGGCTTTGGCCAACATCTGCTTCCAATCAACGTTAGTGAAAAGACCGCTTTTCTTTCTCCCTGCTGTCTGAGTTGCACGCACACACGCACACGCACACGCACACGCACACGCACACACACACACACACACACACACACACACACACACACACGGCAACATTTTTCCTACAGTTTTCTTGTTGTAACTGTCGGGCAATACATTTTAGGCTACATTAAACATACAGTATGTGTGTTATCTTACAGTTAATTAGTTTTTTTCTAAATGGTGTATTTGTACCACATGCTTTTCTATCTTTCTATATGACAGATTTAACATGCACAAAGTTGTAAATATTTCACTACAAAGAATGATACATCATTATTCATGAATTAATTCATGAATGAGATCTGACTGAACTGATTGGGAGCAAAAAGGGCAGAAATTGGCAATAAGAAATATATTATCACAGGCACACACACTCAAACACATTGAACACCCTTGTAACTGCTGAGAGCAGCACTTCATCCCAACATTTCCATGAGAAAATAGCAGTAAGGGTCAACTTTCATGACCACAAGCGTCAGTTTCTGCTATTCTTTCTTTCTGACGTTCTTTCTTTCTTTCTTTCTTTCATTCACAGTTTTTCCCTCCTGTGTGGTCAATACTGTTGCTTCTATTGCGTGACTTTCAACTACAAGTCAACAAACTGTAGCAAACCCTACTTATTATAGCAGGTACTTTCCACAGAAATTCAGAAATAAGCATGGTGATTCACTGCTGTCAAAGAGAAACACACAATGTAAGCAGAAGTTACTCCAGTTCTAAGCAGTAGTCGCTATTATCAGTAGGCTGACTGTGTTGTTACTGCTAAACTTTTACTAAAAAAGTAAACTGCTTAATAGGCTCTGGCCCTCATGGCTAAACAATCATGGGAGAAATAACTTGGAGGAGGTTATGAGGTAGGTCAAGTGAAATTTAGAAGTTATTACTTACAGTTCTGTAGAGGCTACCCCTAGCAATAAATAAAAAATTAGGGCTATCTATAGGGCTACCAATATTATAATTAGTGCTGTCAATCGATAAAATTTTTTAATCAAGTTAATCACAGTCATGCGCTGTGATTAATCACAATTTATCGCAAATTTAAAAACCTGGGATTTACTTGTAAACGTGCAGTGGTGAAACAAATAAATGCATGACAAACTCGTTTAAAGAAATAGATTATTCAGTTTTATTATCTCAACCATTAATATTTATTAAAAAAGTGTTCAATAACAATCTTAATTTGTTGAGGCATCCATATAAAGTGCAGACATATTTATCAGTAACCAAAAACTGTTACAAAGTAATGTCTGCTACAAAGTCACAAATAGCTTACTTGTAATTTCTTTGCATAGTAACATCAACTCAAATGAATGCAAACATAAGTAGGCCTATTTTAGAAATGGAGTGCCAAAATGTATGTGAAGAGAGGGAACAGTCTCTACATTCTTGGTTAAAGATAGTGACTTCAAACAGTGTGTATCCGTGCAAAATGTCTCCTGTCAACCAATCATACAGTCAAGTCTTCTTTCAACAAGTTGCTCGGACAGACTAGCTTCTTCAGATTTTCAGATGATATAGCTGACATCTTCTTCTGCAGAATGTTGCCTGCCAAAGAGAACAGTCTCTCACATGGCACTGTTGAGCCAAGTGTAGCCAAGTACCTTTTTGCAATATGGGCCAGCTTAGCATATGCACCTGCATGTGACGACCATGTCGTCACAAGCAGGTGCATATGCATATTGCACTTCAGTAAGTGCAGTAAAATACCTTCTTCCAACTGCCTAACTGTCATAGCGTTTTCAGGGTCGTACAGTTCATGTATTCTCATTACAATAGTTCCCCTCACATGAAGGGCTGCCTGTGGCAATATGAATGATGTATGGAAGCCCACAGTCTTGAACTACGTATGTTGATGGGCATGCAGTGTGTTACAACCCATTTAGCGATTGCACTATTTAGCTTTGCTATTGTCGTTTTGTTTACAAACTCCGCCAGTGTCGTTTGACGTGCACGGCTTGTTGACCCTGTCTCAGCACTAGCATCTTTGCTAACATCAGCAAAAATGTGTTTCGTCCGAAGATGGTACTTCAAACTTGCCGTGCTTCGGTGGAAGAACAGGTTATCACTTCAATAAGTGCACACAACTTTGGTTTTATCATAACTTCCACATGGTAGCTTTTTATAACAAAACTTGCCGTTCAGCAGAGTGTGCACCATCTCCTCTGTCATTGTTTACTCGCGTTTGCCGAGCCACATGTATCGCACAACGTAACCATCTGCGCTGCGATAACGGTTGAGGTTGGGGTCAAAGTTGATAAAATGCTTACTTTGCGTTAAAAAAGTAACGCATTCATTATTTAGATGAATCACATTCGTTAATGTGTTAATGTTGACAGCCCTAATAATAAACTCTATTGAGCTTCCAGGATATTTTAAATTTGCACAATACTGTGTAACCGCTAGCATACCTTCTACTAAAAATACTCATTAGGAGTGTCAAAATTTCCACTGTAAAACTGTTGCTAATGAGAACTTTGGGCTCCAGAGTAGATAAAGATATTATCAGTGGCTTCCTGATTTTGAGCTTCCTCCCCATTGACCTTTGACCCCTAACACCATTGGTTTTGGTTTCCTGCTCCTGCTGGGCAAGGCCTGATTTACAGCGCAGTAGTGCTGACTGGTCTTCAAGAGTAATCCTGGGTCAGACCGAGCTAATAAATCTGTAGTGTGCCACTCCAGGAGAGGGTAAGACTAACTTCAAGTTTGCTGTGCAGTTAGGGTTTATGAAATGTGTGTTTTTTCTCTTTTTCATTATTTTTTATTGTTTATTTGTGTGTTCCTTTCATTTCATTCTTTTGGTTTGTTTGTTTGTTTGTTTGTTTTGTTTGTTTGTTTGTTTGTTTTTCTGGTAAAATATTTTAATTGCATTTTCTTGCTTTTTTAAATTCCCTTTTGACACTCTTACTTAAAGATATTTTGATATTTAACATGTTATATGACATCTGTTACAGAATTGAAACAGACTAGATCCAGTACATTCTATCTGTACCAGGTTACAGTACCATGGGGATAGTTCTCTGTGCCATTAAATGTTAAGAGCATAATTCAGAGCGTAATTGATGTTACATAACATATACAAATAAAATCAGCTTGGGAAAGTTTCTTTTTACAGTTCAACAAGGATCCGCATGATTAAATTCCTTATTATTACAAATAGAACTCTACTTGTATCCATAAAAAGCTCAACCAATAAACAGTAAGAAACAAGACTGAGAGTCTACGCTACGCAGAACTGTTTGGCACAGTTGAGCTAAATGCTAACATTAGCATGCTGAAATGCTTGACAATGCTAAAATGCTGATGTATATTGTTTAGCATATTCATCACCTTAGTTCAAACTTCTTGTGAAGAGTGGGGATTGGGGGTGCATGGTATCAGAATGCAAAGTTTCAGAATGCACAATGTAGTCAGTAAAACTATGTGCAAAATCAACAATGCATTTACAACAATGAATACCAATCAAAGCTACTAACACGCACCACAGTTAGGAGAGAAATATTTAATATCCCAGCTGACTGCATGCTCTATAGAATAGCACATTATCACAACAATTACACATCATATTTTCACTTTATATCTGTCAGTCTCTCTTTAGCTGGCAGTTAAAAAACAAGTCACTTGCAATTGCCTTAGCCCATACCAGGTGTTTTGTAAGTGAATAAAAAAAAGATTGAAGGGGTCGATGGTAGAGGAAGAATGGATACAAAAGAATAAATAGGTGAGGAAACGTTTGAGATGATGAGTGAAGGGAATGATGGACGCTGTAGGTTAATGAAAGTCAGTTAACATCATTAACGTTAAATTAATTTGTAAAACTATTTGCTTTATTTTGGTTTTTCAATTTGCACCAATCATAAATTTAAGCTTAAATTGGATCTCATTCATTTTACATTCCAAGAAATTATGTTTTTTAGTAAGTAATTTTGGCTTTGGTACAGTTTAAATGTCTTACATTTTAGATTTGATGTCAGTAAGAGCATATCTGCTTTTTATTCAGATTTTATGGTACTCTCACTGGCACTGCCCTCTTTTGTCTTTAGTCTGTGCATGCTTTTTGCTGCAGCCTGTCTTAACTCTCTGTTTCACTTGCTTCTTCTGACACAGCTTACTGGGCCCAGCACAGCAAACACAAAATGCACAAAACATAAAACATGGTCAGTGCAAAGTATGGTTGAGTGAGATGTACAACAGAAAAGCCAAATCCCAGCACCTGCTGTCCCACTTTTTGCAGTGAGTCATGAGAACTGGCTGATGATGTGTTTCATGACATGTTGCATGCTCTGTTTTGGCTTACCTTTGGCTGAGTAATTGTCTCCTACAGATGAGCTGAGGTCATGATTCTTTCAAGATACATTTGAATAAAAGTTTAAAAATAAGAGAATAATAGTTTGGGCTATAATCAAGATTTTGGTAAAATTCCAGTGAAATTCTTTCTAATTAGAAAGAGTAGAGAATGACTAAATATCTTGTCCCCATGAGGAATTTAACCACAGCCCCTTCTGCAAAGATCACAGTGAGTGAAGTAATCTTTTTCGACCTTTGGCACTTCAGAGGTTAAAGTTTTGTGGGAAAGGACAGAAACACCCAGGGTTTGTGTGAAGATAAATGTATACAACATGAATTAACTATTTTTGTTGCAATAACACAGTAAGTGCATTTGCTCGATCTTGAGCAATGAGCTATAACAGCACAGAGCAGAGGAGGGGAGCGAGAAGTGAGAAGGGCAGCTTCCCTGGCACCCAGGGAGAAGGTCGCTGAGACCAGGGGAGTCATCACAGAAGTGGGCAGGTCAGGAAAGGGTATTTTGACAGAATGATGACCAGAAAAACAAAGGTATAAAAATGCAAAATGTAATGTTTTCTAGTTACTCATACCAAAGATCCTCTATAGTAAGGATAGCGCATTTCAAGCAGCGCCAATAGTATGAAAGAGTCTACACTTCCTGTCTCCTAAAGGGGCGTGGCCTCGTTTTAACGTGTAGCGAACGTCATGTGGGTGGATGAAAAGTTATGTTTAAATAATTGATTAATATGTTCTTTTGCTAACGTTAGATATTTACACAGCTAAGAGACATAATTAGCATCACGGAGATTAGTTTTGTTAGGGCATTCACTAATGTTAGCTGACGTTAGCTTCTCTGTGTTGCCAGATCTCGCAACACAGAGAGAGAGGACACAGGTTCGGTCCTGAGACAGAAACAGGTCTCAAACTAAGTTAATTTTCTCCTGATCTGTCCGTCTGAAAAATGCCATTTTAGCGTCAGAATGTTCTGGATATATGTGGCTTGTGAAAAAATGGGTCCAATATCTACTTTGGCGACTATGGGGCGAAAGGATCACTCATAATCTGTGTTTACGTTCATTTCTCACGTTGGAATCAATACACTCGGGACCTGCCGCTAGTCTCCTAAAGAGGCGTGGCCGTGGCGGAGCCCACGTGACACAGATACAGGAAACTACTCTGTGTTGGGGCGTCTCGCTTCTAAACCGTCTTTGCTAATACTAGTATTTTAACAAATATATTTAAATTTTTTTTAGCAGCATGACTTGAGGATGGCAATGTCGGCCGCTTCATTCATAACTTGATAAGATAAGATAAGATAGAACTTTATTTTAAATTGCTGTGCAGCAGTTGCAATACAAAGTGGCAAGAGTGCAAATAGTGCAACTATAAAAGTCCAAGATAACAATAAGGTGCCATAAGTATTATTATAAGTATTGCCATATTTTATGTTTAGTGTTAGCAAATATTGGCATGCCTACATGTTGAACTAAGATGATGAATGTGCTAAACAATATACATCAGCATTTTAGCATTGCCAAGCATGTCAGCATGCTAATGTTAGCATTTAGCTCAACTGTGCCAAACAGCCTTTGGAGTGCTGCTAGACTGAGAGTCTTGTTTCTTACTGTTTATTGGTTGAGCTTTTTATGGACAGTAGTCCAAGTAGAGTTCTATTTGCAATAATAAGGAATTTAATCATGCGGATCCTTGTTGAACTGTAAAAAGAAACTTTCCCAAGCTGATAATGTCTGTGATACATTATTTGTATAATGCCAAAGCAGCCAAAATCTTAATAATATTCACTGATTTTCGCAATTTGGCTAAATCTTTAGCAGAATGTTGTGTGACCAAGGAGGCCCCAGTAACCTGTGATAGAGCCTTGCAGGTGTGTCGCAGAGCTCACCTGTGCAGCACCATGGTCAGCTCCACTTTCCCCAACACACTATAAACACCAACTCCTTGCAGTAACTACAGTACTGGCCTGAGCTGCATCAGGCTGTGGAATGACACAGTTCACTAATATCATGTGAGTCTGCAGTGCTAATTGTTTTTGTCTCCAGAAATGTGTTTGTGCTTGGCTGGAGGACAAAAGTAGCTAGTCTGTGATTTTATAGAAAACAGAGTGCTCATTGGAATCTATCCTTTTCTTGGAAAAGCCAGTGTTAAGTAATAATCTTTGTGTTCTTTTGTTTTTTTTAGGTGTGTCAACAATAGTAAGTCTCTAGATTTAATTGAATGATTATTATCTCTCTTGTCTATGTCTCTTAGCATTTCATGACATAATATAGTGTTAAAATTATGTTAATTTGTGGTTATTACACAACAATTGTGTGTGTGTGTGTGTGTGTGTGTGTGTGTGTGTGTGTGTGTGTGTGTGTGTGTGTGTGTGTGGTAGGACTTTTACAAAGTCCTACCATGACCTTGCCTAAATTTGTCCTACTGCCTTTGTAACCTTTTGATTTTAGAGACAATACTAAAACATAATGCCATTCTTATACAATTCTTATATTATTTCAGATGTTCTACTTCTGTATATTCTAAAAGTGTATGTCTGTAAAGGTCTGTCTGTGTTTTGTCAAATTTTTTTCTGATAACCTACTGTATTCAACATTTTGAATATAAACTAAAGTTTAAAATTAAAGCACAGACACATTTAGAATGAGTAAAACAATAGAATGAGTGACTTGGTTTGCCTTCTAAGTGCCATTCAGGTGCACCGCAAGCAGTATCAGCAGAATATGCCTCCCTTATCCACAGGACAACATCATCACTATATTTTTAAATGAGCAGAAAATATCCTGGAAACCAACAGAGTCAATAGCATTTCACCTATATTTACATAAACTGGCTTAAAAACTCTCCGTGGTTGCTATGTAATCATGTGTTATCTATGACTCTGCAACAGTGATATTTTTTCCACAATAAAATAATCTGTGTGCTCACATCCCCTTTTTCTCTCAGCGTGTAAGTGAGAGAGAATAAAGTCATATGATGATGTGCCAAAAAGCTCTTGCTCACATAACCACAAACCATTCCCCCATGCCCCACCCCACAATCACACACACACACACACACACACACACACACACACACACACACACACACACACACACACACAAACACATAATGTGGCAATCCATGCTAATTCTGCCTCCCCCCTAGACTCTGACAGTGCATGTATCTCACAAGATCCAAGATAAAACTTTAAGGAAAAAAACTGAATAAAATGAGGACTCCCCTGGCTGTCTTCTCAAGTGCCCTCATCTGAGTCAGTATAAACAGGGCTCTCATGGTGACTCAGAGCTAATGTAAAGCAGACACAGGGTGGTCTGGTGCTAACTGGTCACCGCTTCACTGAGACAATGAAATCTAAAGATGACAAGAAAAAAATGAAATGCCATGTTTAGCATGAAGTGGTGGAAGGGGTGAAAGGTGGGGGCGTGGGGAAGAAGAGGGAGGACAGCGGCTGTTCACACGCTGCAGAGGAGACGAGCACTCCTCAGGTCACAGAGTTTCCCATAGAAAGATCTGCTCACTCGCTTTTGAACGTTGAATCAGTGCAATGGGTTGACTGGAAGAGTATAAAACTTTCAGCTGAGAAAGGGATGTGCATGTGAACATGTAGTAGTCATGATTTATGCCTCTTTGTGTATTTTGTGAAAAAAAGAAATCAATGGACTTGGAATTACAGAGCAGTTTTGCTTTGCTTGAGCTCCTCTTCTCACATGAAAGCATTGTAATAGAGGAGGTGGAACAACATTCCCATGGCAAGAACTTCAGCTGAAGACATACAATAATCTTAGAATGGTAATGCTCTCTAAGCCTAGATGAAGGTCAATGACCTCTCTTTATTTCTCTCTTTCCTCATGTTTTGGCACTGCTATCCTCTGCAGTGCTGCAAATGGTTGTTTTATCTGCGCATGTGTGTGTGTGTGTGTGTGTGTGTGTGTGTGTGTGTGTGTGTGTGTGTGTGTGTGTGTGTGTGTGTGTGTGTGTGTGTGTTTGACTTGTTATAGGATTTGACACTACACAGATCCTCCTGTCCTTTATCCATCTAACACACGGGCACTGGCCAGAGATTACTCACCAAGCCATCATGCAGTCCCTCTCGCTTCACATGAACGTTGTGTAATTCTCAAACTGTATCCATGCAGCTGGATAAGAGTCATTAGTGGTTGTTACAGTTGTTTTAACAGTTGCTTGTTGCAAAAGCCGTAAAAAATAAAATGTAATGTGCAGACACCAGAGATTCAAAGCTAGAACTGTCAAAGCTATGTCAATCAATAGCCCTCTCGTGACTGTTCCAGGCAAGCCAAACAGATGTTTACACAGATCTTTTTAAGTGGTAACAAGAAGTCACGACTCACTGGCGCATTTCACCCTCTCTGACTCCCACTGCAACTTGTGTGGCACTTTCTGTTTGGTCTGAGGCAAGGTGAAACTACACGGCAAAGAAAACAACTCATGAAGCAAGCTAACTTTAACAAGCTCGGCCTGGGCCTGACTGCTGCTGCCTGTGAGAGGGCTAGAGTGATAGGTTTGGAGCCTGGGACTACTGCCTGAGCACGCTCAGTGGGACACCCTCCCAGGCTTTTCCCACATCACTGGGGGCCGGGGGGCCAGGGGGCTGAGGCAAGAGGTGGGCTCCTCGCTTCACAGCAATCTTCTGGGCTGTGGCTGGGAAAGGCTACGGCCCACTGTTCTCACCATCTCCCCCTGTAGTCACTAACCCAGCAGAGAGAGAGTGAGATTGACAGAGAGGGGAAGAGATACCAAGGGCAAATTTGTGGTCACAGAATCAGCCCAGAATACTGAGTCAGAGGACAGTAGATGTGGTGAGAGGGGACTGGTTGTCAGGTGATAACAAAATGAAACAAAGCAGGGCAGAGTGACTGACAAAAGTGACCCTGCTCTTGGATTTTTTTTGGGGGGAGGTTGTTAATTGCGATCTTGCAGCGATAGCAACTAAATTAGATTAACATCAATGTTTTCTCGTCTAAGTTGTGTTTACGTCTGTTCCCATATCCAAAGCTAAACTGTAGTCATCCTTTTCAAATGACTCATCGGACAACTGTATAACATTAACAACTCAGCATGCCTACGCAACATGTGGACCTCATGCTTTGATTTCTACATGCATTCTGTTTCACTTATTCATCTCCTGATTTGAATCAATTCTGGTAATACACTTAAATGTTGATCTTGATAAAAGTGGCAATTAAGTGCATATAATTTAACCATGTATCTATTTGATGATGAAGTTTGTTACTTAAATCAAATCAAAGTAATTGTCTAAAAAAACATGACTGGGCTGGTATCAGTCTCTAATGGACTAATTAGAAAGTAACTGCTGCTGATACTGGGGCTCATCGCCTTTGCCTGTATTTGCACTTCCTGTTATCTATTTTTAACTGATTGTATTTAAATCTGACAATATTTAACTGTACATATTGTCTATATTATACATATTATAGACATTATTGTGTTTATATTGTACAACACAAAATTATTTTACTGTATACGTTAAAATATTTAGTTCCTGTCTACATCATAGTCACCATTACTGGCATACAGTATAGCTGTCTTAATTCGTACCGTACATTTAGTACATTTATTCTTTTGTTTATTTTGCATATGTCACTGTAACATCCGTTCCTGCTACCACTACCCATTGGTTTATTGTACATTGTATAATTTAATTGATTTCATTTCAAACACATCAGCAATGTTTCAGAAGTTTCCAATCACTAAACCAAATTGTGGGCACAATTGCATCGGGTTATGTAAACCATTTATGTAGTAGCCTCTATGAGTTTCCCATCATTATGACTGGTAATCAATATGAGAGCAGGCATGTGCATTAAGTTCACAGACATCTGGAAAATGATCAACTGAATTTGCTTGCAAATAGGTATTGCCAAATTTTAAGAACAGATTTGTACTAGCGATTTCCTGTTTTAATTAATAGTGCAAGAGAATGTCTAAAGTGAATCTTAATATACTGTAAAGCTTAAGTTAACGTAGTTGTAGTAGAAATCATTGGGTGTGCAAAGGAACTAAAGCAGCTATAGCACTTTCAGTTTCCCCTCTCTGTCAGCAGATGAGAATGGGTGGGCGGGGGGGCTGTGTTGAGGGTCATTGGCCAGGCATCCATTAGCAACTTGCTCTTCAGTTGTAAACAGAGTGCATTAGAAGTGGACTGGTCACACATGCATATCAGCACACACATAAACCTAGCTCCATTAACACACACACACACACACACACACACACACACACGCTGATTTGACAATCCTTGCCACTTTCTGCTTAGCTGGAACTGCTCACCCCTATAGCTCTCTTTCTAAAAGAAGCAAATGCAAGAAACCACCTTCATCACAAATTCCACCCCAGAAAAAAATGTTTGCACCCGCAAAGCTGAATGCCTTTAACATCAGCGCTGTGACGGCCAAGCACCAACAATCCTCCCCATCCTCCTGCAGAAAAGAAAAAAAAACACAAACCAAGACGTGCTTTATTTTGATTGAACTTATCTGACATATCTCACTACCACCGTCATATAATGTAGCATACTAAGAAGGATGATAACACAGGTCATTTTGGGAAGGTTCACTGCTAGTGCCTTTATTTCCAAATGGTCATTTTCTACTAATTTCTTCAGATGTTCAACGTGGCATTATGACTTCGCGTAAACATACACGCCACTTTCCTAAAGCCAAGTGGCATGTTATCTGTACACATTTTGAGCTATCCACGTGTATATCTACGCTGTATACAGCGTAAACATACATGCCACTTTCTAAAGCCACATGGCGTGTTATCGCGAGGCTACGGTTGGTTTTAATGTCACACGCGAGGGAAAAGAAAAAACGGTTGGGATTAGGAAAAGAAGAACATGGTAAGGAAACAACACACTCGGAAAATGAAGGAAACATCACACGCGGGACGCAATCCCAGCTCTCCTATGTGAAAGTCCCATGTTTCACCCATCCACCACAATGACCAACATCCCTATGTGTATTTTCACCCTTTCATACTACTCGCTACGGCGTCAATTCACACGCAAACGCAAGGTAATGTAAGTCAATGGAGGACAAACGGTGTTGATAAACACGCTGAAAAGCGAGTGTGCGTCTTCATAACACGCCAATAACAGCATACCAATTGGTGTGTCATACATACGCCACTTCATGAGATCAGTCTGAAATGTTAAAGGTGCATTAGGTTAGACTTATAAAACTAACTTTCTGTCATACTTGCTTAAAGTTCCAGTAGAACTACATGAAGCAGGTAATTTAAAAAAAAAATCTCTAGCACCACCTACAGCCTGTAGTGTGATTTGCAAAAATTCACAGCTCCCTGGCCAGATGCACCAATCAGGGCCGGGGGAAACTGCGTGTCAATCACTGCTCATGCACACGCAGTCATTCTCCCTTGTGGGGGGAGGGGCTTAGGAGACAGTTTTGGGCTTTAACAGAAAGGGGAGAGGGACTGAGAAGTTGTTGATGTTCAATTTTTTTGGCTAACTCCTGGATCTTCACAATCCTACCTAAAGCACTTTTAAACAAAATAGTTCTTATTTGGGAACATAAAAGTTCAAAGAGCTACATATTTATTAACTACAACTTCAACAGCATGGTACACTGCTTGTATAAACACAATGTCCCAACACAATCATCCCTTTACTTCCCAATTTACCCTTTACTTCCCAAATAAGCTGTTTTACACCAACAGGCCCCTTACGTAACAGCAATCACGGCAGCTGCTTTGCATGATGAACAATGAATGATAACCATCATCCCTGAAGTATTTTGGTTTAGTTTCTGTCTGCATCTCTTTGTTACCCTAAATTAACTAAAGCCGACGTTTAGCATCGCCCATGGCTGTTGACACGAGACGGCGACCGTAGCAGACCTAACCAAGCTGGTCCGACTGCACAGTCGAATTTATGACAGTGACTGGAGCGGTGACGGAAAGATAGTTGAGCTCATCATGGGTTTCAGGTAAGGCTTGTTCCCTTTCTTGTGTTAGCAATCAAGGCATTTAGTGTATGTGATGGCCTGTTAGTTGTTGGTACTGTACAGCTAAAAACAAATAGATTTTCTAGTAGACCTACTACCTATGCTGTGGCAGAAATGGACACGCAGAAATATAAATAAACGTTTAACAATGAGCGACTCTATACAATTGAAGGTATTTACTGACTCATCAACAGCTAGCTCAACCCCAGAGACTGCACGCAACACTCCAGTAGTCCAATCCTCACAGTGAGGCTGCATGACTCACACACACTTTAAACCCTGCAGATTACTGAATGCAGGCTTATCAGTACGTAACTAACTAGCTAGCTGAGACCCAAGACAACGTTGGAGTTATCAGAAGGCATATTTTTCCTCTTTTGGCAGTATGCTAGCTGACTCCAGCTCATCCAATAATAGCAAATAAGTCAGGACCAGTCTCTCCGCAGAGCCCAGAGAGGAAGATGATATAAACCTTCCACCCAATGCTATTAAATCAGCAAACAAGCCAACCCCCCAAAATGACTCAGATGTAACAACTGAGTCTCAAATTGTAATATCTTACACTACTTGTTAGTGAATAACAAAAATTATATTAGTGCCCAACACTGCAAAGGAGAGACACTGTCAGGATGAACATGAATCGTGCATGTGTGAGCATGCATGGGTGAGTGTCTGCAGGGACGTGCACAGGTACGGGCTATTGTTGCCCGGGCAACTGCCCGTTTGCCCTGATTCGCTTAACTGCCCCTCTGGTGAAAGAGCTTAAATAAACTTTTCTTTCTTTCTTTTTGTTGCTGTTGTGGCTGCATCAATACAATAATACGACCATCATTACCAAATTTAAATCAAATTAAATCGCTATATCATCCAATCTTGCCCTCAGCGATGCCCACTGCCTTTTTTCCAGATTAGAGCAATAGCCCCTCCAAATGTCTGTGCATGTCCCTGAGTGTCTGTGTGAGTGTGTGTAGTGAGAGAGAGATAAAAGAAAAGAAAAAATCAGGGGAAAAGAAAGAGAGAGAGCAGGTGGTGGGAATAAAAAGCATTCCTCTCAAAAGGGAAATTCTAAGCCAGCTTGGGCTTCTCAATGAACTTGACATAACACAATTATCCCGTTGTTGCATATTTCATACCTTGTTAAATTTAATTAGAACAACGTTTACAGGAAGAAATACGCACAAAATGCATTCATAACAGCCACGGGTTAATGTTTACAAAAGTGTGATGAATAATAATCACTGTGTTAATTAACAGCAGGGGCTATAGCAGGAGAGTGTAGAGTACAGCTCGGTCTAAACCAGTTAGAAATTATACATACTTCCAGCAGTTTGTTTTTAATCATGATGTCATCAAACAGACTTAATCACATATTGTATGTATATCAACACAACGTTAGTGGTGACACTTTGATGCACAGGGAGGATGTAAGGGAAAGACAAATATATGATTTACAAATGTCCTCATCTGATAAATCTCATGGTTCTGCTATTCTGCATTGGTTTAAACAAATGCAAATATTGATTTACACAACTATTTGACCTGGGTCTGACTAGAGCTCTTTATTGCCAGTAGCTTGTGGCCATGTACCAAATTATTTATATCAACTATAAATGTGTGTTAGAATTAGATGATCCCTCAACACATACAATCGCTCTTGGAGCAACTAGACACACATGCATACGAGTGCGGTAGAGATAGGATTCATCCCTAGGGTCTGCATGTAGAACCAGTTTATAAATTACAACATTGAGGCCAGGAAGACATTAATGCAGAGCATCTGTGCGTGTCAGAGGGTGGATCTATGTATTTTTAAGCACGGCCATGTTTTTTTATTTACCTGTGGATGAATAAAGAGATGATTTATCAATTCACCTCTTGTGTTTCCCACTCTCTCATCCCCCCTATCTCCTCTGGGGAATTAATCAGTTGTCAGACCCATGCACCAAGGCAGACAGGGAGGCAGACAGAGGGAGGATGATAGGAAGAATGATGATGGGGGGCGGGTGGGAGGCTGAGAAGGATAAGGGCGGCACGAGCCAAATTGGAAACATATCCTTTCAACATGTCCTATCTGAGCATTTTATCTGTGAAAAGAGGCACAAGGGGGGTGACCCCCACAGTTCAAGGGCCTAACTCAATTCAGTGATGAAACCGTGGCCAACTCCTCACCAGCCAAACCAACTGCACAGGCTGCTGGGAAATGGGAGTGTGGTACAAAGCTCCTCTCCCAACACCTGCAATCCATAGGACAGAGATGAAGTGTGACCAAAACCAAAAGGGAGACAGGGTGAAGGCTTCTTACAGCCTCACTTAAACATTTGAGCAGTCATGTAAAATAAAATGAA
Organism: Sander lucioperca; assembly: GCF_008315115.2. Lineage (NCBI taxonomy): Eukaryota > Metazoa > Chordata > Actinopteri > Perciformes > Percidae > Sander > Sander lucioperca. The sequence continues at coordinate 29,794,876 of NC_050180.1, read as the reverse complement.
AGAAAAAAATAAATTATTTGAAAATGAAGAGAAGATTGTGGGTTAGTATTAAGGACAAATGTGAAACCATACTGCACTCCTACCCCTAACACCTTTGAAGAAGAAGGACTGGTGTGCCTGTGGCCCATCACCCAGCCTCTATTTTTTATCTGGGCCCAGGTGGGATTGGATCCAGATGGGGCACCTGATCACCACTCTCTCTCTCTCTCTCTCTCTCTCTCTCTCTCTCTCTCTCTCCCTCTCTCTCTCTCTCTCTCTCTCTCTCTCTCTCTCTCTCTCTCTCTCTCTCTCTCTGCTTTGGAAGGGAGTTTCCTGCAGATCTAACTCTTTCAATGCCGGTCACGACAATTCATCCCCTAGAGAGTGAAGAGCTGGGAATTGAATCAAGCTGTGAAATAGTGTCTGCATGTGTGCATCTGAACGATTGTGACCCCTATAATTGTATGGAAATTCAATAACTGTTTGACAATAGTTATTTATTGATCATTACTTACCATGCAAATAAGACATTATCTGTTACACCATTGCCAGCTTGAAATATGATCCTCCCAATCCACCTTGCAGATCAACTTCTCTCTATAACTGGCAACAATAATAACCATGGCATTAAAATAGCGTGGGGTTTGGTGGCTTATGTTTCTGTAAAAAGCACAGTGCAAAAATACATTACAATACAGTACAAAAAAAAACTGTTCAGTGGTGACTTTGCAGCTTGACTGCATTATGGGCCAATTCATTTTAAGTGTTAGGGCAATAGGGGGTTGTGTCTTATGATCCAATGGCAGATTAGAATACCCCTGACCCAATGGGTTAACCTAACAGGAAACCTGGAGGATACACCCTATTAGACCTGTACTTCCTGCTACTTTGAGGCATGTACAATTTATGAGCCCAGAGGTACGGTGTACCACTGCAGATCTGATGGATTTCCTCTTTCGTTCTCCAAAAAAGACCAAGCCAGAACATTTTATGAAAGAAAAATGAGATGAAAAAGAGGGAAAAAAGGCAGATAAGGTGAATAAAAGAACCATCTGCGGGGCACTCTGCAAAGCTTTGTGCCAAACGGTCTGGAAAGAATCACACATTCTGGCAGTACATCCTATAAATATGCTCTGATCCTTATAATTCAAATGAAACGTAGGAGGATATTAAATAGATCCCATTGTATATCAGTGCCAGTGGTGTGAGTACAGTAACTCACCAGGAATAGACACTTACTTGAAATAACTCAAAATTGATAACAAATATGATTTACATAGAGGACTTTAGACAGGCTACAATTTCCTTTGCTACATCCATACAGTGTATCTCACATTGCATTGAACTAACACACACACTCATGTCTGTACAGGATGCTTCTATATTTGTCACATTTTTTGGGTGTTTGAACTTTGAAGTGTCATTTCTCTGGAAATGGTTTCAAATGAACAAGCAGAAACGATGACATAAATGCAGCTTCACAGTGACGTAAGAATAAAAAACCACAATGCCATGTACAGCAAAACAGTGTAAACCCCCATTGGCTTATAACACTACTTTAAACATTTGAGTGAACCATATCTATGCAAAGGTGGTCATCTGCCAATGTTGTATCAGTGGAAAAACAGCAAGTCGCCTTGTTCTTGTCATGTTCTAAAAGTTTTTATGATCTGCAGCAGGAGAAAAAAATAAATCATCATGAAATACTGTGTCTCTAGTAGGGTTTTGGGTTTGTTTATGTGTGTGGGTGAAGAGAAGTGGCACTTACGCATTTGCCAAACCATCAAACAATGTTTCTGTAATCTGTCTGCAGGCTTCAGACACTCATTTCATGATGTAATATGTGCTACAGCTTCTCGTCTTCAGACTTCGCCTCGCCTTGCAGCGCTGCAGCCTAGCGTGACTGACACCTTGTGCCGTGCATTCCAGCAGATGTTATTTTCCGAACATAGAACAAGTTAAATGTGTTGTGTCTTACCTTAAAACACAGCATGGGTGTAGGAATTTGCGAGAGGACTTGTATGTGTAAGTTTTTTAGGGCAACAACTATAACTTCTATAAAATCTAATAAAACAATAACACAGTTTAATTAGCTACACAGATAGGTAATAAAACGTATGTTTCTGTGTAAGAAATTCTTACTATAAATTATGTTGAATATCCATACTTACTTATAGCTTGTTCCATCACTAGACCAATGTTGGTTCAGGCAGCAGGAAGATGAAGAAAGACAGAAAAAAGGGACGAGAGGATGTAGAAAATACAGGAGGAATAGGGTTAGCGTGGGGATAGAGATAAAGGTTGGTTTAGGGAGGAGGGTTGGATGCAGAATTTGAAGAAGTATATCAGGAAGAAGAGGATGAGACAGGAGATAGGCAAACAGTCTCCACTGCTGTCAGAGATGATAGAGTAACTCAGCATCTTGAAAGAGACTGTCTCCAACTTTTATCAAGCTGCAGTAAAACACTGATCCCTGCAATGCTTTGATACAGACCTTGTAGATCTCAGTTTTGCCACTGAAGCAGAAGTTCAAAGCCTGGGCCAGACCACAGTGATGCTTTAAACAATAACTAATTCACCATCAATAGTGATCCCAAGATTGAGGGTGTTACAAAAGCTACAAAGTTACAAAAACGGATTATTTCATGACCAACTCCCTAACACTGGCCATGAAATAATGATTCATGAATGTAAATGTATGAAATGTATTGTTAGACTACCAAGAGGGCCATCAATACAGCTAGAAACCAGAGAAAGATCCTTCTTGGGAAATATCCTATATCTACTTATATCCTTTATAGGTGCTTTGCAATTTCCATGTGTGCTTACATGTCTCAGGTGAAGGCCCAAACCTGACATTACCCTTCACAGTAGGGTCAGATATCATTTATAATCCTGATCCTGATGTTACAACATTTGCCTACTCATCCAGTAGACACAGAGGATCGTTAGCATGTGGAGTTGTGTTTCTGGCCACCTGGTGAATTTAAGTCCAATATTCATTCTCCTTTTAGCTTTGTTTTTTTTTTGTCTCCACCAACTCTATATCCAAACATATCTGCTAAATTCTCCTGATTTTCTGCAATTGTCTGTCTGCCGTTTGGTGCTGGGTAACTAGCGTATAGTGAATTTTGAGTGCTTTTATTGGTAAAAATAACTGCCTGCTGTAACTGCTGCAGAGTTTGGTGATAATAATCTGTTGGTTCAGCACTACATGCGGCACCTTTGACATACAATTATGTGATCCATTTTCAATACAAAAGTATTGATTTCACCCACTTCCCCACAAATCTCCTTATTAATAATGACCACTTTCTCGCTGTCCTTAATCAGCGGACCATGTCCAGTTTCTCTTTACACAAGACATTATGCCACAGTGACTCATAGTAACAAGGCTGTGTACGTGTCTAGACTCTTGAATGTTTATCAAATATAACATCAGATGTAAAAGTAATGATGGAGTTATTGTTCACATTTCAGTCTGCAAATGCATTTAGCGGAAAGGTGACTTTGGCTGTCATCCAAACTGTCTCTTAAACAAAACAACGGACGTTATAAGGTACTAATATCAGCAGTGAATGGAGTCACGTAGGCCTGAATGACTGAACTGCAGCAGGCGGTTTATCACATTTGATTGACTATTTTAGAAAGAGTACAGTTACATAATATCCTTTGGATAAGAACCTACTCAGTGAAAAATCCTCCCATTTCCCCCTCTCGAAAGCCAACGCACTTGCCCTGTATCAAAAATATCATGCCTCTCCCACAGATGATGACATTTGGAATATGATTTAGTCTTGTCGCCAAGTTACTATCAGTGTGGGGCTTTAGGTAAACACATTTGATAGGACCCAAAGGTCTAGCACCAACACTGAGCTGGGAGGACAGGCAAGTGCGCAGGCCCTTGGCCCTGTTAAGAATCAGCAGAAGCCAAGCAGGAAACATCTGGAAGACCCAGTGCAAACAGATGTCGGAATGAGATAAGAGCCTATGAGTTCAGCCTCCCATCTCTGCATGATGAGGCTTTGTAACATCCAGGTGGGCTGTAGCCTTGGCTCAAAGGTCCAAATAATCAAACTAAAGGTTTTTTTTTTCTCACACTAGCATCTGGTGAAGGCTGTGAATGTTGTCAGTAACTTGTGTTCCATTGTCCCTGGTCTCATTTTGATCCATTGTCAGCCAGACTCTCATGAGACTCCCTTTATACAATGTTTTTGCTTCTCCAGGTCACCATTTACATCATTTCCTGCCATAGTTTTAACATCGGCTGGGCAACAAAGTGAAGTATGCATCAATGATTGGCCATTCATTCGTATTGCCCATGCTCCAGCTCATTCTTGTACTGGAGATTGTTTGATATTGAATTGCAGTGTTAACTGTATTGTTTATTTTCAATTGCTCATCTAAACACTTGAGGCCATAGTCTTTGAAAAAACAAAAGACTGGCACAAAACTGGCAAAACTGTGTATGCATGTGATTGTTTCTTGGAGTTTAAGTTGTGAAGTATCATTGTGTTCCAGTTTTTAACCCCTCACCCCCATCACCATGAAAAAAATATACTAACTTCTCCCTTATGACTGCTGATTACTTTGCGTGAGGAACATAAAACAGAGGAGAAAATAACGGAGATAAATTATGAAGAAAACTATGTCATTCGCACAGATGAGTAGAAGCCACAGGGGAGGGTTGGTTCCTGTTAAACTATAAAAAGGTTTCTCTTGGGACATTAGATCTGAAGTGGAACTCACAGATTGTTCTGCAATCAGAGGCAACTGCACACCACCAGCCTGGATCTTCATACATTGATATATAATGGGTCCTTGGTGGCAGGGAAAAGTTACAGAAAAGTTAGTCAGTGTGAATTGATAATTTCGTATAAAAAGGATAATGCTGAATGATGTTAAAAAGTTAGCTTTAGTATTTGTGGCTACTGTTTTTGACTCAAATAACACTGATTTTTGTTCAAAAAAGAGGACTTTAAATTTCTGAATTGAGAATTTTAAGCCTGTGAGGGGTTTAATGAAGGAGTAGATTTCAGTGAAGGTCAGTGGATTATATTTGTTGTTCTAAATAGCACAATATAAATTTCAGTTAAAGGAGGGATGTGTTCATGGTAGATTTAACCCTTTTTACCCATTGAAGTGTTAGGATTAAATATAGTTTTAAGTGAAAAAAATATTGACACACTTATTTTCTTGGCAAGGTAACAAAATGACTTATATTTTGTTAGTAACAATTAGGTTAGGCTTGCTATTGCAAGCATGGCAAAGAACATACATTTTCCCTTAAGTGCTATTCATATCCGATTGCTACAGGAAGCAGTTACTGTAGAGCCATTGATCCCAAGGTTGTTGGTTCAATCTTGACCTCTTCCTGTCAATGTGGTGAATGGCCCTTGAGCAAGACACTGAACCCCAAACTGTACCCAATGTATGTATTTAAATATAAATAAAACAAAATGGACAAAATCAGCTTCATGTATTGTAATGTACAGTACTTAACTTTGGTCCAACAGGATAATGTGGCCATATTAGGACACATCATAGGGGATCCAGACATGACTCCGATTTCCTCCACTATGCTGCCTCAACCACACCCTTTTACCCGCAGTAATTTATAGGATTTACCAAACTACCCTTGGGATGACTAGTGGTCCACCGCACAAACAGGAAGGAGAGAAGAGGTCAGTGATTGAAAGGAGGAAGTGCTGGCAAACAGCAACAATACAAGAGGAGGAACACCCCCCCATTATAAATAGGAACAGACCCCTGCAGTGTTGCGTTCGGGGTCACGACTGCAGGGATGGGAGACAATAGGGGAGCAAGGCCGCTGGCTGACCAGTGTAAGTGTGATGTGTCTGCGTGACTGAGATAGTATAACGTCAAGGGTCATGGGAGACACAAGCAAGCAGTCACAAAACAAAACCGAAGTGCATGATGATTCAAGACTCCATTGTCTGGAACAATCATTAAGCTGATTGAGCTTGTTGTTCAAGTACTGTATCTAAAAGCAAAACAATTGTCCGTTGCATCATAATTGAAATAGATTTGGCTCTAAAGTACATATATAAAAAATAGCTGATGTAGTTAACATTAAAGAGTTTAGACATTGAATCAGTAAAACATGTTAGAAACAGCACCAATGAATTGTACATTACATCCTGTGTTTGTATGTTTCTATAGAAGTTGGCCACATGGAGCATCACTCATCCAAGTGGCTCCTCGTTCTGCATGTGTGTGTGTCTGAGGGAAGAGCGGCATCCTGCTCTTCACCTAAAACAGCCTGTCAACCTGTAAAGCAATGGACCTCCACCCAGTTTCAATGGAGCATCATCACAACTGCAGCCAGACACTTCCCAGAGGAAATCCTCAGCAAGGCCAGACACAACAGTGCAATTATTATCACAATGTAGCATCTGCCAATGCTGTTTTGCACAAGTTGAGTTAGATTGACTGCATGTTTTTGAAAAGAAAAGTTCTTACTTGTGTTAGCAGTAAGTGACATAAATAATTTACAGTTTTTTCTGATTGCTTAAGCGCTAATCGTGAATCTTGTAGCACAATTTCTAAAACTATTAATACGTATAGCAAAACCACTCACTGAGTTTGCAAAACTAAAAGCACAAACACTGCTTTGCACTCATTTTGCAATTTTGTAACACACACTTTGCAAAACTGTAGGCACAATTCACAGCACAACACTCTTTTTGCAGAACTTTAAACACAACTCTGTGCTTACACTCAATTACCACATTTCCAACACACTACTAGCAAAATTATACACATGTATGGCTATCATTAACACTATTTTGCCAACTGTCTGGCACACATTCACATGTGAAAACTGTGTTAAAATTAGTTCACTTTGCAATCAGCCTAAGCACTATAAATAAGCCACAGGTAAGCTGTCTGTGTGGAGTACAATGGAAGGAGCAGTAAGAGTGAGAAGAGTGAGAATCAGAGGAGGCCGAGGAAGAGGACGAGGACGTGGATGTGGAGTTGAAGAAGTTGGAGGGAGAGGACATGGACTTGAAGAAGCGAGAGGGTTAGAGGAAGTTAGAGGAAGAGGACAAGGAGGAGCAAGAAGAGGACGAGGAGGGGAAAGAGGAAGGGTAAGAAGAGTAAGAAATAGAATAACTGATGACATCAGAGCTACAGTAGTGGACCATGTCATCAACCATGGGATGACCCTGAGGGAAGCTGGCCAACGCGTTCAGCCTAATTTGAGCCGCTACACTGTGGCAAGCATCATTAGGACATTTCGAAATGAGAATCGGTAAGTACTTTGTAGCACTGCCATACTCTAATGAGAAACACAACAGTACCATACATGCAAAAATACTGAAATTGTTACTTTACAGAATTGCTAGACGTCCAGATGTTGGGGGCAGAGGAAGAATGTTCACTCCAGAGCAAGAGACCCATATAGTGAACATGGTGATTGCCAATAATGCAATAAGACTGCGCGAAATACAGCAGCGCATAATTGATAATGACACCATCTTTCAAAATATACACAGTGTAAGCATTTCTGCACTAAGTCGTGTACTTGCGCGCCACAGAATAAGAATGAAGCAAATTTACAGAGTTCCTTTCGAGAGAAACACAGAACGTGTAAAGCAACTGCGATATGACTATGTGCAGGTAAGCTATAGTGTCATTGGTTCTGAATTTGGAAGTGCATACTGTAGTGCTGTGCATGGGCCTGATGTGTTGCATTTGTTTTGTCTTGTCCAGAGAGTGATGGAACTAGAAGCAGATGCCATGGGACATGAGCTACTTTTTGTAGATGAGGCCGGTTTTAACCTCAGTAAAACCAGGAGACGTGGCAGGAACATTATTGGACACCGTGCCATCATCAATGTCCCAGGACAACGTGGTGGTAACATAACCATGTGTGCAGCTATAAGCCTAAATGGTGTTGTTCACCATCATGCAACCATAGGCCCATACAACACTGCACATATTATTGCATTCCTGGACACCTTACATGACATGCTCACTGTTCAGAGACCAGAGCATACCCGATATGTCATCATATGGGACAATGTAAGTTTCCATAGGGCTGCTTTGGTCCGCAACTGGTTTACGGACCACCCATTCTTCATGGCACTCAACCTCCCTCCATACTCTCCATTCTTAAATCCCATCGAGGAGTTCTTCTCTGCCTGGCGTTGGAAAGTGTACGACCGTCATCCTCATCAACAGGTAGCCCTTTTACAGGCAATGGAGGAGGCATGTGGAGATATTGATCAGGCATCATGTCAAGCCTGGATACGGCATTCAAGGAGATATTTTCCCCGGTGCCTTGGACTGGAGGATATCGCATGCGATGTGGATGAAATTTTGTGGCCGGACCCAGAAAGACGACATGATGTAGACTGATTGTCTTTTATACTGTGAAATTACTATTTTGTGTTCTGACTTTGTCTTGGTTTTGATGAGTGTGAATAAACACCAATACTTGAAGTTTGGATCCTTGTATGTTTACATGACACTATGACAAAAGTATGACCTCAAATTGACATCTGTACACAGAGAAAGCAAAAGCCAGATGTGTTTTGTATTCATACCATCAGTGTGTAGTTGCCACATTGTGTGCTTAGTAGATGATGGCTTGTGTTTACTGTTTGACACGAAAACACAATTTTTACGAAGGTGTGAAGAGTTAATCTAGCTGTGTTCGCTTTTGCAAGAGAACTACAATGTTTTGATAATTGGGTGAAAGGTTTTCTTATTTGTGTCTAGAGTTTTGCAAAAATAGCCAATAGTTACAAAAAATGTGCTTAAGCAATCAGAAAAAACTGTAACTGTGAGTGTGAGATTTGTTTATGATTGGCATGGCAGCAAAACTTGCTGTGACAAACTTTTTCCTTGCTGACAAACCAATATGACAGTGGCCATAGTGACCTTTGTTTGCTTCTTAACTTTTTATTTTGGCTTGACAAAGTCAGTTATTGATCAGAATAATGGGTATTAATCTCCTCTGTGTGTGTGTGTGTGTGTGTGTGTGTGTGTGTGTGCATCAGAGTAGATCTCTAAATACTGGGATTTTCATAGATGAGCTCTAGCCTTTTATTTAACTTGGCTATGATGCCATGAATCAAATGACACACTCCAGATGTTTTCCAACAAGAGTTTTCCTGAAGGCGGCCTGAATGGTCAAATGGAAATGACAGAGGAGACAAATCACACCTGTGGGAAAAGAACAACTGTTATCTTGAGAGGCACGTCCTCAGATAGAAAATGACAAGTGTAATTTTAACAAAAAGAGCAGAGGTCTTCAGGCTTGCAACGGATCACACATCAATTACCACATTTGGATTGATTTTGACAGGTTTAAATGTGGTACAAGAACAGATAATGGTTAGAGAGATAATGGAAAATTTCTCTGAGCTGACATTGTCAAAAAGATAAATTGTTGGGTCAGAAAAAGGGCAGAAACAAAAGCTGAATACTTAGTTGACAAGCATGCATATATTTAAATGATTAGAAGTTCACTTTCTCTCCTGCAATCCATCATTTTGTGAAGGTGAAACAATATCGATGGTGGTTGGGTGTCTTACAGGACATGTCAGAATCAAGTAAACACAGCTGATGACTCCCCTCATACATATAGGTCAGTGTCAAATTATCAGTAACATAAAGATATTGAATTATCTTAGCATTCAACACCATTCTGTACTTTTGAAAAATGAATGTGTCCAATTATGTGTGACATAAAAATAATAAAATACCAAAATACCAGTTATACAATATGCACAAGCAGCAATATAATACCATGGTATCCCCAGAGCAAAGCACAAACTAGGGAGTGCACGCCAACAAGAGAACCCCAAGGAGCAGGCTGAATTCTCAACGGAGTTTGCTAAGCCAGGGGAGTATGTAACATGGAGGGCTTAGGGCAGCGTCCGAGGCCTTTCACCTTGGAGCTGTTAACAGTCAGGCCTGTGATCCCAAGGCCCCCGTTAAAGACCCCCTTGGGTTTAGGACTGTAACCAGAGAGTTGGAATAACAGAGGAGGAAAGCACCACGCAGCGGGGCCTCATGTGGCGTGGTGGGCTCAGCCCCACTCCCTGCTCAGGGCCTGGAGAGAGGTCACAGGCTAAGAGAACTTTTTTTTTTCCTTCTCTCTTTCTCTCTCTTTTAAGCATAGATATGCCAGGCAGGAGGAGGTCAAAGGGAGGTGGACTCCCTGGGGCATGTGGTGGGTGGACACAGTGGCTAAGGTCAAAACAGCCCCCCGATTGCAAGACATTTATCACTTAATGCCTTGAATGTAACAGAACCAGCAAGAGTGTACATGTGCATGCCAGTGTGCATCTATGAGTGTGACTTAACTGTACAGGCAGGGTTAGCCTAGGGCCAAAGCAGCGTGGTAAACATCACTGCATGGGTCTCTCTGCTACCTCTGGTTTTTGAGTTTGCTGCTTAACCAGAAGGTTATGTGCAGCCCCATGTAGACAGCTCTGTGGTGGAAATACTGTATATACGGCCGCTGTCTGCAGTCGTCTTCAATGCGGATGGCTGAAGTGTTGAACTGTGCAAAACCCATGTAAATGTTTGATTATGTGTGTCATTGTCAGACTAAACTGGCAGGACTTTCTGATATGCTGGAAGAATATATACCCAGTAGGTCCCTTTAAAATGCAATTATAATGCATTTCTTCACTTCATATGAAGCATGAAAATCCCTAACCCCTTTCATGCTTCATATGAAGCATGAAAGATGAACTGATGAACCTGGATGAATGGGCAAGCCATTCATCCAGGTTCATCAGTGTAAGTCTGAAAAACAGCATGCAATACAGCATCTTAATGTTTATCGAGACCTTAATGAAGCCATTGGAATGCAAATATGTCAAACTTCACATAAAGGACAAAACAGTAGCAATAATATGATCAACAATAAGAAGTCAGATGTACACAAATTAGATCTCCAGCAAGAATGTTTACTACAACACTGTCTGCCACCAAATAAGGAACATGGCCAGTTATGTTAGCTTTACTTTCATTCTGTCCTCAGGATATATTTACTCTCTAGATTATAAAGTGGAGTCCCAACAAACAAAACAAAAAAACACATTCAGTTATTGCTACGATAACCATTATTAGTTCTGCCATAAAAATCACTAGCACACCTAATTTCCAAATTTGCCATATGACCCAGTTAATTGAAATGTGTTCAAGATCTGTGTAGGCTGAAACATAGTCTGCAATGGCAAACATTTAGTATATTGTTTGCAGATCTCTGGAATGTTAAATTATTAGTTATATTTCACACAAAGTTGATTTTATATTGTGAAGAGGCTGCAAAGTCTGTTTCTCAAGATGTGTGATGTCTTAACATCTGCCATTTAAATTAATGGTAAGCGTAGACTGCTCTCGGTTTCATATCACAGATAAGAGGTGGCTGTTTGTGAGGTCTAATCAGGCTGTACCTGTCAGCTCAAACTCTTATGCTTCAGCTTAGTAGAACAGTGGAATGGAAAAATTGAAAGGTCAAGTTGAACGGCGGTTGATTCAGAGCAGACAACAACTTTAGTAACCTGATTTTTTTCCCCTCATGCCTGATTTGTTTGTGTGAACTGAACAGAGTTTTAAAGAATCTCTTTTCTTTTTTTAATCTCATACCTTCAAGGGGGGTTGGTAAACAAATGCTATGGATCCCATGGGTGCGGAGCTCTGCGAACCGCAGAGCCTTTTTTGCTCCTGCTTGTCTCAGCTTGCGGCTGTGTATTTCTGTCCCTCTGAAGATGCAAAGGTAGACACACATCAGCACACAAACTTGTGTGCTTACACACACACACACACACACACACACACACACACACACACACACACACACAGAGGTACTTTAACACACAGCGGCCTGCAACAAAGCAACCAAAAATAACAGGCACCTGTTGCTCAAACCACAATGTCTACAATGAAGCCAAATTAGAGCATTTCCTTGGCAACAGTCATTTCAATCACAAGCCGCAGCAGCGGCCTAGAAAACAACTACACTTAAAAATGCTACTATGTGAGTCACTGGTAAACAATGAACTAACATGTGTTTGTGCACATGGTCCTATTCTCTTCTTGGTGTACAATCTAATATTGAATGATGTGTGATGGAAGACCTCCCAGACTCCCTGGCTGTTTGAGGGCAAGAAGAGACCGCAATAACCATTAGTGGTTGGAAGATGATTGCAAAGTTGATTGCAAGGATTTCACTGAAGTGTGACGAATAAAAAAGCTCCTCTTCTATAGTATTCTACACCAGCAACTACTGTGACTGTCACTGAATAGACTATGATGTTCATGTGTCGAAGGGGCTCCTCTAGTGGTCACAACCAGAACTTCACAAAGTTGGTGATTTTCTTAACACCTACAGTGTGACTCTCAGTGGACTGCAATACAGTAACAGCGCCCAAGAGACAAACAATAATGACTTAGATATACACATAACATATGTAATTACAGGGAACATAATTTATAGAGGCAATCTCTGCATTGTCTATTTAGGCTATTTGCTGTGATGTGAGTTAGGGTGAATAGTTAGTGGTATATGTAAAAAAAATGTATTTACATGTATACATTGTACACTTCTGCATTTCCATCTGATAGCATCTCCTGACAAATACAGTGATCAAGTAAATCCACATGGACAAAAACTATCATCACTATTCTTTTTTCTCTGTTTTTTTTTATTAACCTTTATTTTACCAGGAAATAATCCCATTGCGATTCAGGATCTCTTTTTCAAGGGAGTCCTGGCCAAGACAGCAGTATAATAGTTCCATATTCAAATATACAGTGAAAAACAAACAACATAAAACAAAAAAAGACAGTTTAATTTAACAATTTAACATCATCTCAACATAATCACCAGCAGCGCTCAGTAACAGCACATGTGCATTTAGTACTCAAATAGTCCTTTGTCCTAATTTTAAACTGTATCATTGTTGGTAGGTAATCTAATTTAAGATGATTCTGCAATTTATACCAGGATGAGGGTGCAAAAACTTTAAAGGCACTTTCACCGAAGACAGTTCACGTTCAGGGAATGTCATACATGATTTGCCCATTTGATCGAAGATTACATTTCCTGGTGGTGACTTTAGGAGTCAGGAGAGAACATAAGTAAAGAGGAAGTTTACACAGTATGGCCTTAAAAAGAAAAATATACCAATGCTTCAAACTGCAAATGTGCAAAGAAGGCCAACTAACACTATCATACAAGCTACAGTGATGAGTACAAAAACTAGAATTAGTTAAACATTTTAGTGCTGCATGGTATACTGAGTCCAGCATTTTCAGAGAAGATTGATTTGCATGCATGTATAAAATATCACCATAATCCAGCATTGACAGAAACGTTGCTTGCGTAAGTGTTTTTCTCGCACTAAAAGAGAAACTTTTCTATAATAGAAACCCAATTTTACTCTAAGTTTTTTTGTTAAACACTCTATATGCTGCTTGAAGGACAACATTCTTCTAAGAAGAAACCAAGATATTTGTAGGCTGATACTCATTCAATTACTTTCTCATCTAGTGTAACAATCTGACAAGCATCGTCTGTGTTCCTTGATTCAGAGAAGCACATGGAGATTCTTCTGAATAATGTTAAAAGCAGATTGCTTTACTTATTCATTGTACCATTACACCTAAATCCTCAAACATTGAATAGGAGGGAGGCAATAAAAAGGAAATTTAGGCAGTGACATGACTCAATATTAAGAGGGTTCTCCTAATGTTTTGTACACATATGTGTTCATGTGAACTAAAGTGGGGGTGTGTGAATACAAGAAGGAGGCGGTGGGCTGAGGAGCCTCACTTCTTCACAAAAGAAGGCCTAATTGGAAGCACATGTGTTTCACTTAGGATGGTCGGGGGGTATAGGTTGCTATTGTGAATGAGGGTGTTACTGATGGGAGAAGGAAAGGGAGGAGGGGGGGAAAATCTGTTTGTAGGGGGCTGGAGCTGGGGGTCTGGTGGTTGGGAGGGCATGAGAATGTAAACCTCGACGTAAGTGAAGCGATTTACTCAAGCCTGGGAATGCAAAGTGGGGAGAGGGAGGGGGAGATTGTGTGAGTGGACTCAATTTAAACCATATTGTCCAACAAACAAAGTGCTATCATAAATAAAGACATGTCCTCTTTCCATTTCTTTCTCTCCCGTGTCACCATGACCACAGTGATGTACAGCTATCTAGCATCTGATATTCAAAGCAGCCTGACATTCCTTAATACACAGATCCCTCAAATATTGTCATGCTGTCATGTTTTTTCCACAAATGGTCACCATGGTTTTCCGTTTGTGTACATGGAGTAAATGTACAATAAAAGCTCTCTTGATGTGGGTCTAAAGTGAACATATATATACCCCCTCGGTGGCTCACTCAGATTTATACACTTTCATAAAAAATGGGCCCAAAATGTCTGGTTTGGGGCCCGATATCCCATCATTGTGTTTTGATCGCGGCCAGGAAAATAACGTCCGACCAAAAAGAGGACAACACTTTTTTATTTATAACTATAAATTATAAAGGGCAAGCAGGTGAAAGAGGAAGAGTGAAAAGGCAGTGAAAGAGGCAAGTGACAGGGGGATGAAAGTGGGCGATGAAGGGGGGAGGGGGAGAGAGTGGAAGCAGGAGGAAGATGAGAATAAAAAGAAGGACGTGGAGGATGAGGAGCATGTGATTGGGAGGAGAAAGGGAGATGGTGGGTTCAGATGGACACCCTATACGACCTGACAACAAAGGTTACATGTCTTTTCTCCACCTCCACTTTACCTACGGACGTTCACTCTCTCACTCCCCTCCCTTCCCCCACCTCTGATCTGGCAGCACCTGAATTCTGGGTCCCATCAGAGCTACCTGCCAGGGATTAACCAGAACCTGTTACCCCTCAGTGTCAGATGACTGGACGCGCTCTCTCTCTCTCTCTCTCTCTCTCACCCACACCCAGAGCAACACACACACACATGTATGTACACTGTGAGAGTCTTTAATATGAACCAGCTGGGCTCTCAAGGCCATGCAGCGGGCCAGACAGGCCCATTCATAACCCTCTAGTGAGTTTTAATGAAGGTGGGTTCTGGGGCAGCGGCTGTGTGGAGGGAGTGGGGGAATTGATGAAAACGGGGGAGATGGTTGACTCCTTCTTTCTCACTCTCTCTATACCTTCAAACCAATTAATGTACTGTACCCAAGTCTGTATGGGGTAGAAGTTCACCATCAATCCATTTTATTTATAGTTAGCTTCTGTACTGTTTTTAAGCTTCCTCAGCTGTTGCCCTTTACACAGAGTGGATGGATACAAGCATGTCCATCGCATGGAGATAAGAAATGGGATGTGAGGCTATTTGCTTCTTAAAGGGAGAAAAACAATAAGATGAATGGAGCTTTTATAGCTATACATTATCCCCCACACACAGGTTCCCATGTCTTTGCACCCATTACCTTACTTGTGATCCTAATGTGCATGAAATGAAGCTAAAATATTGCCATAATAATGGGTAGATTGTACACCATTGGGCTTCAATAGCTTGTGTGAATCTTTTGAGAACCACTTTTCAGCAGACAAGGAGGGTGTCGTGGTGAAGTTCACAAACTTGACCCATAAATACTGGATAATATAGGTGTCAGTAACATTCACAGTCCTGCAAGGGCCAACAATGTCCATTATTAAACTGAAACCCCACACCGCAGGATATCTCTCTAACAACTGCACTTTTGGGGACTGTGCACATACTCGCAAGGACATTCACATTTATAGCATTTATTATAGTGTCAAGTATCCCTCTGTCCTACTCAAAAAGAGGTGATTACACATGGTTTTATGTTGTGCTTACAGGTCAAGGGTCAAATGTGAGCTGACAAGCTCTATTCCAGGTATTTCTATCACCACTATATAACTACTCATACTTTATGTATGTGTGTATTTGAAAGGCGTGATGGGTGACTTGAGTAAAGAGTGCATTTGGGATCTATTTCAACTTATATTTGCCCATACATAACAATCCATAATGAACGCCAAATGCTATGTGGTGTTTTGGAGATGTGATGAATTTGCATGTGAGAGAGCAGGACTGTTTCAAGCAGTGGTCCCCTCCGTTTGGCTTTCTCTGAGGGAGGATGGTTGGTGTGTAACCTGAGCTGGTGAAGTAACAGTGAAGCAACAGCCCTTTACTCCCTGAGGTCAGGCTGATGTGAACACCAATAAACCAGGCACTGGCACACATTCCTTTTCTCAAAAACACAGAGATGCACATACAAACAAACAAAAACACAAAAGTTACACAAAATGATCCAGATTTGATTTTAATTGACACAGTCCTGAGTTTTATTTAACAATGTGTAATGTTTATTTTTATTATAAGGCTCCATAAAACACATTTAATATACAGACTTTGGCTTAAGGTGTGATGATGCTTCGTTGAAATGAGCTGGAAATCAGCTGCAAAACAACTTCCTTACACTTAGCATAGCTCCCCTCTTCTAGCCACACAGACATGCACACAAGCTGCACTCACACGCACACAAACACAGTCCATGCATGTTTTCAGTGGGCAGATGGAGAGAAATCGGGGGGTATGTCACAAACCTCCCACACTCTCCACTTCAGCCCTGGTGGCCGCACAACCTTTGATATTTCCGACATAATAACCGTGTGGTTTTTCAGCTAACCCCAGGAATGTTCATAGGAAACAAATAGCACAACACATGACTACATTATGCAGTGTCTTGCCGGCATACAGTAATGATCCAGGAAATATTTCAGTCATGTAGGAGCTTGATTTAATCTGTCTTTCACCTCCGTACACCACTGCAGAATCAAACCATAGTTTGTGCAAGCATTAGCCTTCCTCATTATGAGAAACTGTATAAGCAAGAATGAATAGCCTGCAGGGCACTGATGGGTTGAAATATGTATATTTCCATTAATTTGAGCCAAAACCAACCAAATAAAATATGATGTAAAACAAAAGACAAATTTATCACAGATCATTGATTTAAAAAATTCAGTTTGGAGAAAGAGTGAGGGGCTGTGTATTAATATGTAGCGTGCTGTGGTATCTTTTTTTCTTTCATGCTGTACTGAGTCAAATAAAGTGTTTTTGGGCACACAAAAATTATGAACTCAAAATGTACAAATGTACAAAATTTGTTTGGCCAAATGTATGATGATCTACGACAAGTTCTACTTAAAAATCTGGCCTACCCATCATATGTTGCACAAGTCCTGCAAGGGCCCGACCTGGCTGGGTGTGGTGATATATAGATTTCTGTCACACAGGGCTCATGGGTTGTGTGTGCAGAGATTTCAGCAGGGAAGAGGTCATCCAGAGTTGAAATGAAGATGGCTCTTTTGTTCTGTTGGGCTTTCCTCTCTCTGATCACCGTCTGCATATGGGGCTGAATCACCAACCAGCGTTCAGTCGGTCCGGCTGAGAGCCAAGAATGCAGGAGCTGCTGGGTGGCGTGCTGGGTGATTTCCTGTCTGAGGGGTCTTCTCGTAGTTGTAAAGTGATCCGCCCTCAGTCCAAAAATAACCAGTGTCCCTGCAGGAGATGGCGTTGCAAAGCTTGTGGGGCACTGATGCAGCCTGCCTTGCTTCCTTCCTCAGAGGATGCTGGGAGCATGGATCTGATAGTGGCTTAAAGTTGTACTGTCAGCAGCGGGGAGAGCACAGACAAGGCCATTTGATTTGTGTAAAACAGGTGATACTTCTCTAAGGCCCCAGTCATGTTCTAGTAACAACAATAAGCCAAACTACAACTACTATTTGTTTTTCTGAAATGTTGCTTTTGTGACTTATTACCATGAGTGTTCTGCAGTCGAGTTTCAAAAAGGAAAGGGAGTGACAATCAAAATCAACACAATCTCTCAACACATTAAATGAAACTGACATGTCCATGTTTATTTTCACAAGAATGTCAGATTCAGGCACTGTGGTTTCACAGTTGCTCTGCTCTGCGACCTCAATGTGCACCAGCAGCATTGCAAAATCAGAAGGATAACAAATCAACACGTTTATCATTGCAAGGTGTGCCAGAGACATAGAGAGAGAGAAAGAAAGAGATAGAGAGAAAATTAGTGACGGATGGATTTTATCATAAAGAACTGCTGCCGCTGGGGGACGGGGCATGAGAATGGTATCAAAGACCCTAAGTGAGGGTAAAGAGGGAAAACTGATAGCAAACTTTGAAATATCTGACCCTAATAGGCCGATTATTTCCATGAGGGCTTTGCCTCTCCATAAACAGAGCAGCATATTTGTGTAGGTTTGTCTGTGTTGTTTCAGAGAGTCCAGGCCCTCCTAGTAGGGGACATTTCACTGGGTCATTATGCAGCAATTTAGGTGGCTGGGCAAGCGTTTTCCCAGCACCTCACAAACTGCAGCACAAGAGATAGCAAAGAGGTGGAGACACAAAACCAATATGTTAGTTCCCTTTGAAGAGGATCCACCGGAGAAGCATGGCTGAGCCCCTTTGCTCCATAAGGAGCCAAAAGGAATGAGATGAAGGATTACCTTAGAGAGTTAACTTGTTGTATGTGAGGGGAAGAAAAAAAAAAGTATAAGGTGGAGGGGAAAAAGCTAAGCGGATGCTAAAAAGGAGAGAGACCCAATAATGAAATAAATCTGCCCACAGCTTTTTGTTTAATGAATGTGGAGCTAATTTATTTTCCGTATGGCTCTGCAGATTTGTCTGGGCACAGAACAGAGCGTGCTCTGTTCTGTGCCACGCTCAGCGACCAGGTGTGGGACAGACGGGCTGAAACAGTTAAAAGTAAACTGAGTGCAGTGGAAATGGATCTGCTTCAAACTTCTGTGGCCTATTTTTTTCTCCTTTTTACACGTTTGCCAGGGGAAATAGACTAGCTGCTCCAATCACAAACAGTCTGGTTTCTGTCTCTATTCACTTCATAGTCACAACATAACAGCCAGCTTTTTGTATCTGAACTGTTGTCAAGATGAGTCACCCATCAACTTTCTATACAGACCTCCTTTCTGTACATTTGAAATATATATGTATGTACTGATGGTCAGTAGATACACAAATATATCAAAGAGCAAGAAAGAGAATCTTTTAGATAATTAATTTTGAAACTGACCATGCTGGATAAAGAGATAGAAGTGAGAGATAAAAAGAGAGGGCAAGAGAGGGAGGGGAGATGGAGGAGAGCATTAGTTGAGAAGAAAGAACTACAAACAAACAGTGAGGGGAAAAATATCATAAACAGATCTACTGAGACTATCAAGCAATGTAAATATGAAAAATGCCAAGCTCAAGTAAATGAACCCGTGCAGGAATGAACCCTCCTTTTGTACCCAAGTAACCTCTGTTTATGAAGACAAGCGAGAACGGGCTCTCGACTCGCCCGGGCCTTGGGGGACGCCAAGTACAGTTAGTTTGTACTTTGAGTATTTAATGTTCTGCCCTCCCTCTGTCCTACTCAACATGGGACACACACTCTTGTTACAGTGATCATGCAGAAGATGCCTTATAATTGACTTAACGACAACTACTTTGTCACATTGTTGTTCAGATTTCACAAAAACTGACAAGAAATAACACCCATGCATGATTGATAATATCCAGTTGAGTTCAATTACAGTTCACGCACACACCCTGTCATTCTTGCTTCTGTTTCCATACAAAATTAAACAACCGTTCAAGTTTGAGTGACAAATGTTTTGGCTAACGGCAGCATTAGCGTTTTAAATCAACGACGCACATGAAATAAACTTCAGCTCGAGCTGTGATCAGAAATCTGCTGTGAGAAGAAGGACACAGAAACCTATGGCCATAGACATCACACATTGGGTCTATAGAGTGATGTAAACTCTTTAGGGGGGACACATAAGGACTATTAGATTATATTATATGAAAGACTACAGTTATAAAAACTAAAGGTCTCAACAGGCCAACAAAACAATCCCAAAGATTTGAGAGAAAATATGCTATGACAAAAGGTTGATACTGTCTTTTAACCCCTGTTACTCCCCTTGTCATCCACTTTGTTGCACAATATCAAAATGGCTCAACCAGCATATTTGTTTGTTGCTCAATTTAAGCCACGCTTCAAACTGACATATTGTTTCAATGCAGCAATGTGCATGCAACCCCAAATATGGCTGGCAGACTTTCAAATATGTTTTGGAGATGGAGCAAATGGTGGTTTGGCTCTCCTTAGACAGACAATTTTCAACCAATGAATCAAACAAGCTTAAATTGGACAAATTAGGCAGAGTGTGATCAACTTAAGTTCATGGCTTGTCTTTGGCATGTGGCTCTGGTTTTAGACCAAAACGGAGCATGTTTGTTTTTTTAATGGCTTAATGCTGCCCTCTGTCAACAAATGACGGTCACTGCAGTGAGACATGAAAAACAGACACAGTAGCAAAGCTTCCAAACTGTTCAAAAAAGAAATAAAACTATAACAATGAGATGTCCGTCAAATAATTCCCGGAATACCATTTCAGCCGTGACAGTCATCCCCTCTTTGTCAGCCTGTGAGTCTGCTTCCAGGAATCTAACTGCAGACGCAGCACTTCTGAGCCCAAATGTGTGTTTCATTTGCTCTCTCTGTCTTGAACACACATGTGGCTCGAATATGTGGCCCCAGTGCTCCAACAGAAACAGACTGTGATCCAGCAAGGTTCCTAATGTGCACCTCACTGGAACGTGCCACACTGACACCAAACTAAGTCAGACAGGGCCACGTGTTCGAAAATTTAAATTTAACTAAACTGAATCAGGAGTGTTGGACAAAGAGCAGTCTAATTAACTAAAAGGAAATGTTGACAGCTCAAGATGACTGCAAATAGTGTAATACATCCTTACAGCATACATACAGTAGGCCTACACACCCAAAACCTAAGCCACAACATGTCACATTGAACTATACAGGCAGACCATTTCTATATTAAAACACTGTTCTATATACGATAGATGATGCACTCAACATCAAGGTCCTTTAAACTGGTTGAATTAAGTTATCGGGGACAGAAAAATTTGATCAAATACACACAATACATCCAGTTATTTGTATACGGTTATTTGTGCTAAAAAGAGGTTTTTTTCTGATAACACTCTATATGGCCTCATATTGTACATTTGCAATGTTTATGCATAACTAGTTTTCACATTTAAGGTGTAGATAGATTGTTGCTCTCTGTTCTGTTGCTGTCTGAGGCACACTCAGGTCATCTGTAATGGTTTCATCCAAAAAGACACATCACAGAGGGAGTGGCATTCCACAGATCAGGCAATAGCGTGGCTTTGGGAGGATTCAGAAAAATCTCCTTGGCCAGAATCACTAGACAGACAGACTGTAAATATTAGACCCATTTAGTATGGTATGTTTGCATCCGTGTGTGTGTGTGTGTGTGTGTGTGTGTGTGTGTGTGTGTGTGTGTGTGTGTGTGTGTGTGTGTGTGTGTGTGTGGGAGTGTGTGTGTGTGCGTGTGTGTGGGAGTGTGCGTGTGTGTGCCCGTGTGTGTGTGTGTGTGTGTGTGTGTGTGTGTAATATACACCCCCCTCAAAAGCATTTTTGTTTGTCTTATCTTCACCTTGTTTATAGCTGCTAGAATGAGAAAAATCATGTTCATTTGAAGCTATGACAAAATCCACCCTAACACAGATTATTAACAGGTTTCATCCAAAGCAAAGAGACTGCAGAAAAAAAGAAAATATTTGATGTCTTCGATAAACTATGCGATCAACAGTAAGAGACTGAATCCACAAACACAGCATGGGACTAAAGGAACCATGACAGCAAACATCCAATCCACCCTGCAGAAAGGTCTTTGAACAGCAGACCAGATCGAGGGGTGATGTGGACCTCAGACTTTGTTTTGGATGAATCAAGCAGAAAGGCAATTTCACCCAAATAATGTATTAATAAAAACATGTAATCAAATTATGGCATGACGTGATGGGTATATCAGATTGGAGTTACAGTTCCTTTGTGTCTGTGTCTGGGAGAGAACTTTTCATATCTACAATTCCAGGTTAAACTGTCTACCATATCTAAAACATGTGGGAATTCTTCTTTTGCATGGAATTTCGCTTTAAGGAACTGTATTCCATAAAAATGTGCTAGGGAGCCATAAGAGAGCTTCCAAACCAACCCTCAAACTAGTCATATAATTTACATCTTTGAAATAGAGTACTGCAAACAGCTCTTTAGAGTGTCTGCTCTGATGACAGGACATATACAAGGATTTAAATATACTTAACATGCTCTTACTGAAAATACTTATCTGTGAACCAAATAACAGATCATATTCATATATAGAAAACATTTACCTTAAAAACATTTACAGTAAGATTGGATTGAAGCATTGCAAAGGTTACAGCATATCATCAGCATCGCTATATGGAAGCATCTATTGCAGCAGGTACATTGACCAATTCCTTTCCTTCATAAAGCCACTACTCTTTATCCAGAGTGAGCTTTCAGCTACTGGTGTAAAACTTTACCTCGTTTGAATTTTACATTCAATAAAAACACATTTGTGAGACAACAAAAGAGAAAGAGAGAGAGAGAGCTGGGAAAGAGAGGAAGAGCAAAATAGCTCAGGCTTCCAAGGTATATCGCAGGCTGCTTGCCAGATGCAGTCCCGGCAGCTGGATAACAGATACTATGAAATTTCAGATCATTCTATAAATACCACTACCAGCTGCTTCCAGTTAATGTCAGATGATTATTAAAAAGTGCTACGGATTAACTGTTTGTTATAAGCTATTGAGCAATAATGTCCTTTTCTCTGGACAAACCAGTCATTACTACCCAGGGGGCACAGGGTGACAGAAATAGGTCTGAGATAATATATGAGTGTCTTAAACTGATCTGACAAGAAATGGATTATGAGGTATTTTCCCTGGGGGGCTCCCCTGGGACATAGCTTTTGTTTTTGTGGTGTCTCTCTTGTTGCATTAGTTTATGTGGATTTGTACAAGGAATTATATGCATAAGTCATAGATGTGGGGACTGACAGCATCTTTCACTGGTTTACCCACCAGCTCCCTACACTCCTCCCAAGGGGGCTTCTCCTGTTACCTGCTAATGCCACCCAGTCTCCCAGCTTTTGGGCTGAACATAACTTTTTTTACCTTACTGCTTTTTGTCTCACAGGTGAACATGCAAACAAATGCAGACACCTTTACTTTAACCAGTGGATCACAAAACCAAGTAACAGCAACATGTGTACAATATGATGCAATTCAGTACAATAACAGTGCAGTAAATAGGGCCTTTGTGAAGCTCATAATTTTGATATTTTATCAAATTTCTCTACATAACAGTTTGAAGAGAAAAACAATGAACATAGTGCAGGCTGGTACAAAACTAACCCCATGAGCTTTAATATCTCTCTCAAATAATCTAATCATTTAAACTCAAATTCATATTGGACCAAGATCGCTGAGCCAGTTTTAAATTATTTTGTTGACGCATCACCTGTGAATGCTGGAGTTGCCCACAGGCTTGATACAAGTGTCAGATTTCACCTTTACCTGACAGAGCTGACAACAGGCTGTCTTGGGACTTGCTTACCCAAAATGCCACTGCTTTGGCAGGGACAAGCTACAGGTAGAATCACTCGGGAAAACATGGGAATACAAATGGAATTTGCTTCAGGCTGCCCTTCAGGAGTGAATGGCGAGCGTCTGTGTCAGTTTTTTTTCAAATACCAATCAACATCCTGTACAGTTGTATGCGCACATGCACACAGACACAGACACACACACACACACACACACATACTGTAATCCATCAGTTTGCAGCATTATGGTTTTCATTAGTGGAAGACATATAAACTGACAAGGACAAAAAGCCACAGAGAAGCCACCCGTTAGATTGTAGTGATGTGGCCGATTGGGCGAGGGGTGTGACTAATTTACCCAGAAAGTGACACGTTGTCATTGCAAGCCATGAAGCTCAAAATATTCCAATGACTGAGTCGCTGTTTCATTCAAGTCTTCATTCATCTTCATTTTACTTTTACTCCTCATCTGCTTGATATTTTGGTTTCTTGTTCAGGCTACTTTGATCTTGAAAACGCACATAAATTAATTCATAAAACTTTGGCAGATTTTTTCACTCATCGAGATGAAAATACCTCAAACACCCGGGATTTAATCTATAGTCACGAGATCCACCTCCATCGGGGTGGCCACGTATCATCCAGCATGACTGACAGTGAGCTGGAGCCTGTGTCTGTGTGAATGTGCTAACATGATGTGGTTTTCAAGCTCAGTAAAAGCCCAGCTTTGTGCAATTTGATTGATTTTGGCAAACAGCGCACTGTAACCCTCAAACGGCTCTGTGCAGACTTTAACCTCTGCCTCACTCTCCACAGCTGTTTCCTGCCCCAAACTGCTAAAACAGTGGTTTAGCAGGACCAGAGGTAGGCCAACACAAACCAAAATATATCTGTCTGCCTCACACATGCACACACATCCATAAGAGCATCACCACCTCCCTGTAGACTGCTACTGGTCACCTTGCAGCACTTCCTGTTTGAGTTGGGTCATTTCCTCTTTCTTTCTGCTGAGGGAGGGTTCGTACTTCACTGAGGTTGAAGCGCAGGATGGATGAGGAGAGGTCATATCTCCCCCTGTAATCACCTTCAACCTGTCTCTCAACCACACACACACACACACACACACACACACACACACACACACACACACACACACACATAATACATGTAGAAAGACATGTAAAAAAAACTGTTTTTTACATCCAGTTGAAGAATCTGTGCACCAGTAGTGACTTTGAAAACCGCATACAAGTCCCATGTCACACATTTGCCTAAATTCACATCTGGGCAGAATGAGACCTTGTGAAACTGTGGGACTCATATAATTCTGAATAGGGGATCATGGCTTTGTAAAGGGCTGAAAAACATGCCTGTGACAGGAAGGCTGCTGGTTTATCCTGGGAGTATGAAAACATTTTCTGTAATGGCAATGGACCCTTGAGCAAGTAACTTACCTGATTCAGGAGGGTAAGTAGTGTATGTTAGAAGGCTGCGGTTTCACTGAGCAGCTCCCACATGTGCAATCATTCATTAACTGTAGGAATGTTAAGCAATGTGTTGCTTAAATCCTTTTTGGATGTAAAAAAAAATTACAAGTTACTGCATATTGTATGTTGAAAAAAAACTAAACTCAAAAGGATGTTTTCACAGCATCCTGTGAAATGAAGATCAATCAGAAAATCTGGTGTGTCATACTCATTGAATACTCCCCTCCCCCTCTATCTGTGATGACGAATCAAAATATCTCGAAATGGAGGCTGTTTATCGCCAGAGACTAAAATAACTGTTTAGAGACAATCCCAAAACGCAGACTGCTGAGGAGAGGAACATTTTCTTGAGAAACATTGGAGAACACTTCAAAGTGGTCCCAAATCAGCGGACTCATAAATGGTTTGCCCCTTAAGTGTGCTCAGCGCAATCACTCTCTGGTAGCAAGGGTAAAGAAATGAGGCAGATTGTTTGTGACAATTAGGCTGATGCCAGATACTGCCTGCCATGGCCTGCACAATCACTTGTCCCCATCAGCCAACTCTGTTTATCAGTAATTGCAATTTGGAAAGAACTGCGATTAGGCCCAAGGAGTGGTCAGACAGAGAGCTCGCCCAGCCCTAAACAAGAGAGCAGTGTTTGGGTAGAGTCTGCACGAGGTCCCACTGAGAGAGAGTGGAGGGGTAAGAGAGAGTGTGAAAGGCAGGAAGGAAGGAAGGAAGGAAAGAAGGAAAGAAGGAAGGACATATCAGGAAAGAAGCAAAGAAAGACAAATATGCAACAGTGACCCCCGTCTATCACATTAAATACTATCTGATCTTTGACACAGTCTGTCTGATAAGGGAGCATTTTTTTGTCACAATTTGACAGATTTTTTGGGGTTGTTTTTTTCTTTTTTTTTAACCAGGGTAGACTTGCCTCATTCATATTGTCTTTATTATGCATCCATTAATATTAAGGTAAACTTTATCCGAAATTGCATATGGTCATTTTGATTTCCCTATAATACCGTAAGTAATGTGAGTAATAACATGTTTAAGGTTTTAATAATCCAGAACGTTAGACAAACTTAATGTTCTATGTTTAATTTTAGAGCCCCAGAAATTTGCATTAACCTGTCTAAATAACCCCAATGCAACATTCACACGTCACCATCTCACACACACTCTTGCATGAAGGACACAAACACACAGATGGGTGATGTCGTAGGTAAAGCAGGATCTTAAATACACCATGTTTGTTATAGTGCTCTTAATGTTTCATTTCTTATTCTGCACTGTAACTTTTATTCTCGTATTTTATCTGTTTTTAATTTTTGTAATCGTTTTTAACTGCTCTTTAATGTTTTATGTAAAACACTTTGAATTGCCCTGTTGCTATAAAAATAAAGCTGCCTTGCCTTGCCTTGCCTATAGTCCTTCCTTCTCCTACAGGACTCCTTTCTTACTGATCACAAAATGTTCCATCACAACTCAGTTTCATATTTGAACATTGAAGTTGATATTGTTTAGTGAAACATAACACAAATACTGTAATCTGGCAGAGACAGAGGGAGAAAATGAGAGTGTGAGAGATGAAAGGAAAGTAGCATATGTTGAAGTGATTGAACAGCCATGTGCAGGGAACGTACCCCTCCATTCATCACTTCATCTGCATATCACATTAAAGACAGCCAAAGTGAAATAGGGTATAATGTTATCCAAATGTCCCAATGATATGCATTCATTTCATTTTTCTACTCATCCTATAAGTCTATTTTCCTGGTGAATAGAGAACACTTAGGACTTGGCTGACATCTAGTGGATGTATCTGGTTGCTGCATGTCACACCAAATGTGGTGCATAGTCGTGGTTGGTAGTTGTCGTTTCCTGGGATTCACATTGCATGTTGTGAGATGATGCAGTGCATAAGCACATACAGATGGTGTGAACCCTACTGGATTTAAGGGCTAAGCGATCACTGTGACAATCTGCTTTGCAGTTTAATGATTCTAAAACCTATTTTATTTTTCTCCTCTCGCACAGTTTTTTTTCTCTTTTTGTCTCTGTTTAACATACAAACATATATGCATAACAAAGAGAATATTCTTATTCTTATTAGTATATTCTTTAATGTTTCCCTAAATGTAGTCATATATGTACTGTAGTAATACCTGTGCTTTATACTGTCCCTCACAACATACAGTGGAAAGAGAAAACATACATCAACAGTTAGAACTGAATCCAACACACAATATCATTTTCATGTTACATTTAGAATGATGTGCTTGGTGATGTTATTTAAGGTACTCATGTATTTTATTTTGATGTGTTGGAATGAGATTTACAATAAATAATGCAACTGGATATATTTTCATCTATGTTACTTAAATAAATATTTTCAATTCCAGAAGGTTGATATGGTACAAAGTGAGTGTTAAAATGTTCCATGTTAGTGCAGTCTGCTAAATAAGGACCTTATGTCCCCAAACAGCAATGTTTCATTGTATGAATATATTTGTCAATATTGAGCAATAAGTGCTTTGCAGAAAACAATTTGTTTTGATGTCATGGGAAGGTATTCCAGAAGTCCCCTGCACAACAGAATAAAAAAACATAATTGGTAATATAGTGAGGCACATCCGGTAATTTCCGATATTCTAACAAAGAGAAATTATGACATCAGCATTTTTGCAACAGCAAAATTGAATCTGAATTATTTCATTTGAAGCAAGAAGCTAGCTTCCTATTTCAAGTAAACTGAGAAATCGTAACTATTCATAAACAGGTGGCACATTTAAGCCTCCAACCTATAGACAGCTCACATATATTATCATTTAGCCTAACCCAGGGGCTCAGGATATAACTGGTTCTGATTCAGGTTGTGCCAGCTTTGCATGATTTTGCCTTTCTGTACCCAAAAACCCAGAGAGAGGACAAAAAACTCTCAACATAGCCCTTACGGTGGTTTTGAAGAAAGCTCTCCTCATGTACACACACACACACACACACACACACACACACACACACACGCACACACACACACACGCACACACACACACACACAAACACACACACACACACACACACACACACACACAAACACACACACACACACACACACACACACACACACAACTAATCAATGTGAAGTTTAAACTGGAGCAAAACTGTGAATCTGAACAATCAATCTTGTTCACACCTAAAAATCTATTCTGTGTCAAGTTATGCTTCAGTGCTAAAGCAAACCAAAACAAACAACAGAAAGACATCAGCAGAGAATTGGGAAGTCAAATAAGTCACCCTTATCAGTTTCAAACAGAGGGAACCAGTGAATCATCCTACTGCAAAACCTTGTTTTTGTACCTTTAATTAGACATGTGCCTTTTAAAAGTCACCAGTTGGCAGCCATGTGGCCTTGAAATGGCCAAAACAAAAACCAAACAGAGGAATGATACCCTTAGATATAATATATGTCCACCATTGCTGACAGAAGGTATGGGAGATTTTCATTATGTAAAAGTAAAAGTAAAGTGGACACAATGCAGAAGCCTAAGGACATTTGGACCGCCAACTACTTACAATACTGTAACGGGCAAAAAATAAACTGTTGCTTTTTGGCTGTGTACCCCTCAGGTCACATTGCCAACCCTCAAGGCAAGGCATGTTTATTTATATAGAACATTTTATACACAGAGGCAGTACAATGTGCTTTACTGTATATAATGACGTTTTATAAAATAAAATAAAAGTGCATAAAACTTCTTTTTACATCAATAAGTTTAAAAAGAAACAGGTCAGAAGAATCAGTCCATACTGCCATCCAATCCTCTTTGCCATGTTGTCAATACATGTTGCTTCAGTATATAGCTTCTATTTATATTCTCAAGGACTGTGGCAGATGACCATAAAATGGGTTTTCATTGCTTTTCTTTTTAAACTTTTTTATTGTATGCTAGTGGATGAAGGTTGGTGGACTGTGTAAACAGAAGGGACACAGATGAAAATAGGACTTGACCCCCTGACAAAGTCTGGCATGTTGCCTTTTTATAAATATATTAAAAAAGAGGACAATAAACCAAACCAAACCAAACAAATTAATTCAATTCAGACCTCCTGTGTACAGAGCTGCAACATTTCCTCATGCATCTTCCACCAAGCCCTTTCTTGTATTTTCCCCATCCCTTCCTGTAGCCTTTACCCTCTCCAGCCCTTCATATACCCCCACCCCACCTCACCCTCACCCCTCCATCCTGTCTGCAGTCTGCCAGGCACAGATAAGGTGTCTTGGCAGGGAGTTGGAGTGCTGTCCTTCGCCTCGCTGAGTGGGAATCCAGGAAGCTGTGTTCACGCCACATCGCTGGAACAATAGGACAGGGAGGGGAAGCAATTGGGATGAAAATGGAAGAGAAAAATATAGAAGGGAAAAATGAGTGTGGAACTATTAAAGCCTTGCCCTGCCAGAAGTAGAATACCAAGCTAACATAGTTAAGGACACAATTCAAATCAACAGTTTTCTTCTCTGATTTCATTGTGTTTTGTGATGTGTATTCATACAAGTTCTATTGTCATGTAGGGAAATGCTCAACATTTGTTACACAATAGATCCAATTTTTACTTTCTTTAGGGATTGTTGGTTATTTATTTCAGGGGCCACCAGAGGAGTTTGACTCCTTTCCCCAGCAAAAAAATTCAGGTAACCCTCCAAAATGATATGCAAAAAAGGATGACCCTCCCCAACTATTTATTGATGCCTTCTGTGTCGTTTATATATATATATATTTATATATATATATATATATATATATATATATATATATATATATATATATATATATATATATATATATATATATTGACCGGGACCGAAAGGATATTTGAGTCGGGTATGGCTGCAAGCTTTGACTTTTCAAAATAAAAGCTTGCGTCTGATCCGTTATGTTTTCGTATGGTGTTTTGGATGTTTCTGAACTAAACAGTACGGCAATCATGCTAATGAATAAAATTATTTATTCATCAGATGTCTTAGTTACAACACGATGGAGCTAGCAAAGCAGTTTTGTGTTCATATGTGCGAGTGGGATTTATTCAGTTTGGGAAATCCCACTGTCTCTAAAGCTACAGTTCAAACTGTCTGGCTGACTAAACAGGGAGGGACCCATCTGCTAGCGATAGGGGCCGAGACTGAGAGAGCTACATGGAGCTACATGGATAAATATGCACCAAACAAGCCACTTTGAAATGTTGCTGTTCTCACGAATACAAAAGTTGGGAGACCCTCCCCCCTAGACTAAAAAAAATTTGATGACCCTCCCCTCAACAAAGAATTAAAAGAAATGACCCTCCCCTATTTTCCTCCGGTGGTCCATTCCATAAATACCGAACGGTCCCTTATCATAAAAGATTTAAGTGCTACCTTACAACTTAAATGCATCTTTTATTGCATTCCATGGCTTATTTTGTGATGAAGTGGTGTAATTTACTGTTATGGTGCATGCGCTTCCCCTTTTTACTCATTGTTTTCCACTGGTCTCAGAATACATTTGCACTATCAACAGTGGATTTACATATTATAGCATTGATCCACAGGTGGCAGTTGTAATATGCCAAGGTATGCTGCAATGCACCAACAAAAGACAGCAAGCTGGTAAATATGGATGAAAACAATGCTGGAATTTGAATGGTTAAAAAGTGATGTTTTTTGAGGAAGGAAATGCATTCAACACATTCGTCAGAGTAACACTGAATGTACACATAACTTTTGTTTGTTTACAAGAAAACTCCACAGATCACCTTTAAATCAACACATCATGTGGCTGCTATTACATCCTCTAAAGTGGAAATTCTCCTTGTGCGATTGTTGAATGTTGGCATTAAAGGACAGCATAATAGCAGAAACCCCTGCTAAAGGGAATTATGTGGAACTCTGGCCTCTACTGTTGATGTTCACAGTGCTTAAACATCTTCTACTGTTACCACTGTGGCCATACTGGACCAGGTATTTTGTATGTTTATGGAATGTGCTGCAGTACGACAACATAAAATGACATGTACATCCAAATCCTGAAATAAATATTCTGTATTCTTGTGAACTTGTGCCTGTGTGTGTCTGTCTACTCGTCAGTTACTGTGTAAAGCAGCTGCTGAGCTTAGATGTGTAGTGTGGCTACATGAACTGCCATCACCAGTTCCGCTCCCTGTCTGATTTACAGTCAGACGTTAATCAGACACATGTACACAAACACACTGCGGTGTACCTCTTTCACACCCTGTCCACATGCGCACACAAACACTTTCACAACAACCATCCACCTTACTGCAGCCTTGCCCTATTCTCTGTGCATCTCTTTCCAACCAGACAAGCCACGTTGTTTGCCATGTGTAGCTGGCAAACAAAGGTAGCTTAGTTCATATGATTTGTGTGTGATATGAATTAAAGGCATACTATGTGCGGTTGTAGTTCCAATGAGACAACCTGTAGGGGGACCGAAGAGGGAAAAGTTACATAGTATGCCTTTAATTCACAGCTTTTGAATTCCCTGTATATAAAGTACAACTGCAGGTGGTTTAATTACCCTTCAGGCTACTACCACAAAATGCTTTTAAAGCAACACTAGAGAACTTTTCCCGCTTCGGTCCCCCTACAGGTTGGAAGCGGAATTGTCCATTACATTACATTTTGAAAGTTTGCCAGATCGGGTAGCGGATCTGTAGTTCGAATGAACTGGACAATGTAATGTAATGTACAGTTCTGCTTCCAACCTGTAGGGGGACCGAAGCGGAAAATCACTCTTCTTCTATTATTGTCAAATAGTATCTGACCTCAGTCTTTACCAAATACCACATGAAAACTGAGTGGTTCAAAACTACATTAACAGTTGGTCAGCTGTAGAGAGCATGGGAGGAAGCCACACATTTGGGGCGTAGAGTATGGGGGACCACAGCAAGTAAACATTGTAATTTAAAGCATCATCTGTGGTGGTTGGATCAAGAGTGGATGGGTCAACGCATAGAGCATTTAGATACCATAAATCATTCAGACCCAACGTGATGTCACAGGTACGTAAAACTCATGGGTAAAACTCGGTTAATTTCAAATCGACAATTGACTTTTAGTTTCACACGGACCCCAGTCTCCTGTACAAAAGTCCTGTGTTTGTTTGACCTTTCCGCCACCCCAACATGTCTCCTTAATTGGAATTTGGCACTCTTATACTTAGTCACCACGCTTCCTTGTTTGCTCTCACGATAATTACTACAGCCACGAGAGTTTGCCGCCCAACAAGAAACTTAATTGTTGTTATGAGAAGCTTGAACAATCGACCCATATGGTCGTTTTTGGATGAGGACGGGCAAAAAAGTAGGTTTCATGGTTTTCTCAATTTAATCAACAACCACACAAACATTGCAAGTCCTTAGATCATTATTGTAATGTACTGGTAGCCCATTCCTCTGGCAGGGCCTGATGTCAGGAGTAGTGTGAGCAGAAAACGTTGCGAATAAGGGGCAAAGGTGCCTCATCTAAATTTGACAAGAGTACATATTTAGTAGTATCCGAATGTTAAACATCTTTTTAAAAAGCACTACCTACAGTGTGAAGTCATTATACAACCAAGACAATGCCCAAGCCTGCTGTTGAATGAAAATGAACTATCATTTTGCATCAGAATGCTATCAAACCTCCACAAGCCTTCTCCACTTGCCAGCCTCATTTAAACTTGATCCCATTTAATAGTCTTAATGGTGCTACATGCTGGGAGAATATATTCTAAATGAATAACTGAGCCTTAAAGACACTTCAAAGTTCAACTTTTTATTTGTTTGAGTGTTCACAGCACACAAATGTTCCGTAGTAATTGAGTCAGAGCTATTAAAATAAATCTCTCATATTCTCATCAATACACTTCAATTTAGTTGAAATGCCTTACACTCTTCCAACCTCAGTCTTTCCTTTTTATAGTACCATATGTTGGAGGAGGGAGTGATTCCTCCTGCATACCTTTCACATTTAGTATTGCTGCCACCAAGGGAAGGCAAAACAAACAGGAAAATAGGCAGAGGATATGAGTGCTGCTTTCCTGGAGCTGAACTAGAGAGGCGGTAAATCATAATCCCTGAGCCGAAACTGAATTCACCATACCTATCAAAACCCATTTAGGATCAGAGGCCAGAGGTCCAACCATTTACTATCTGTGAGCTCCCCCTTTTTTCTTCAATCCTTTTCTTTCAGGGGAAGAAAACAGATAAATGAAAACCAAATACACATGGATAATCCCCGGCGTCTTTCCAAAAAGGAAATGATTATATTTGAAGTTATATGAAAGTGCTTCCTGAAGTGAAGGAAATGCACTAGATTTTTAGGCCTGTTTCTTGATCTAAGAAAAACATAAGCAGACGCATACTGGCAGAAAGACAAATATATAACCCTCCACAACCTTCCCTTTCTCTCACTATCTCAGCCCCTCCATGTGCATTGTGATTTACAGTATACCTCAAAGCAGAAAGAATTTCATACAAAAACCAAACGTGCTGGAAAACTCTAAAAGGTCCTTCTGGCCAGAGACATGAAGGGAGGAAATTGCATTGATTTAAGCTCAGCTTCTTTTGGCATCTGTCCGCCTTCTTCATTTTTTCTTTCCTAAAGTGAGGGCGTTTGTTCCACAGCCGCTGGTTTAGATACAGTCATCTAAGATGTTTGTCTTTGTCTCTCATTCTATCCACAGTAAGCTGATGAGTGGAAGTGAGTGGCAGCATTTCAGTGCTTATAACAGAAACTATAAACTTCAACTACAATCAGCTTTTTGGGGGAGAAGCCAGAATAGACTTTCAATGGCTGCTTTTATTTTTTAATATGTCAGGCTCAATACCACTCAAAGCTTGCAAAATCATATATTATTTCTGACTGAGGAACAATAACAAAAAGCTGCATCATGTAGTAGTAGGTGTACTGTTATATTATGCACAATTCGACCATAGATATTTTTCCTCACTGTCCTCACTTTTTCCTCCTAGTCAACGGAAATCTGCGATGAAAGCCCCATTCAACCATTTCACATAATTTCCTATGCATTTATCCCCAATATACTTTTTAAATAATTTCATGCGAAGTCCAACATGTTTTGTGAGTCAAATCATACAAATAACACTTTCAATTAATGATAACTAATAGTGTTACTTTCTTTATTTAGTCTAGGTCTTAAGATCAAAAGTCTACGTGAGTTTTAGTCATATTTAGTCAACTTCATCCTTCTTATTGTTGGTCAGTTTTTAGTTAACTAAAATCAAATTTTAGTCCCGTCTTAGTCGATAAAAAAGCCTTGAACATTTTTGTTTGGTGTTAGTCGACGAAAACCCGAAATAATTTATTTTAATCTTGTTTTTAATCATTACTTTTGTTGGCACAACGTAGCCTGCCCAGATTGAAGAACTGGTACTGACAATTAGCCAGAACATGGCATGTTTTGGTACAGTTGAACTATACTGTGTTTATAATTGTTTGCACACTTTAATTTACATATATTTGGAAAGAGAATATTTGGAATATCTTAACAGACAATACCAGATACTATAAGCTACTGCCTAATAGACTTTAATCAAGCCCAAAGCCAATCTTCCACATAAAATGCAGTGCATTCTAATAACCAGCAGGTATCGCAAAAAGATTACATTAGATGTCATAGAATTCAAAATGGACAGGACTTGACTATCAAACGTGTGTTGCAATGATATGTGTGGTGTTACTAGGAAGATGATTCAGGCACACAGGAAGAGAAATAGACATACCTTATACTTAATACCTAAACATTAAACAGAAAATATACATTAAATACTGCGACCAGTCATGTGTTTTAAGTTAAGTTTAGCCGAGAACCGGGGAATGGTCACCGTGAGGTGATGGTCGTGACAGTGGCCATGACAGTTAAGTTTAGTCACAAAAAGGTTGTGGTTTGAGTTAAAACGCCGGCCCCGTTAAGTAGTACACGAACATCCTTTTCCTGGGTGAAAGTCTTGTGTTTTCCCCTTAACTTCTTCCAGGACCCACCCATCCACCCTGACCTACTCAGATGTGTTTGTCGTATACAGCGTCATGTCAATGTGGGGCTTACAGTAATAAATACATGGAATACATAGGAATTACAGTGCACTACTTTTCAATGCTATATGTACCAATGGTTTATGAGAACAGCCTTATGCAGTACACACACGTAATTCCCAATACTAGTTCAAATAATCTTAATGTAACTTTTTCTTCTGTAAGTGCCATGAGAACAGCTGTAGGACAAATTTGAGTTTATGAGACAGGGAAGACAGAAGCTGTGACAGAGCTAATTTTAAAAGTGCATATTTTTAACTCCTCGTCTGGAACTTTTATTTACTACCCGCTGATGCTTCCCCCTGTTTTTCTTCATGTCTTCACAGCTCAGGAATGCGCTGGACAACAGATCCGTGATTCCCTGTTACAGCAAAGAGTTTTAGTTTAGGACGATTGATGGTCGCTTCCCCGCTGAGTTCACATAGAATCAGCCTGTTTCCCCACAGTTCCTGAGGTAATCTCCTAATTCCCCTGTGATGTTCAATCGCCACAAACCAAGAGATGCCCCATAGGGCTTGTTTCACCATGACCAGCATATTCCCCAATTAATCATAGCTGCACGTTGAGGCATTATCTCTTTTTGTGTCAGCACCACATGCAGGTGAGGGTACGGTAAGCTTTAAGATAGCAGTGCATTGATTTAACAGTTGGACAAACAAAGTAACAAAAGCTAAGAGTTGTTCATGTAAGGGAAATTCTGTTTACTTATCTATTTGCTCTCTCTGAAGGATGTTATGCAATTATTGATGTAATGTAATTATCAATCAAAGAACATATTAATGAACTACAAAAATTATAAATGTAAATTACATTTTGGTATGTGTGTGTCCTAGCTCTATGGGAATATGAGGAATGTTTTTAGCTATGTTGGTCGTCATCATGGCTTTCTCTTTTGCCCACTATAACATTTTCTGTTCTGGGTGAAACCTGAACTAACTGTTGTTGCAACATGACATATTTTCACATGTTGGAACAGTTAGGGTGGCATTGATCGTCATGACCTCTTGACCGTCACGTCTCCACACAGCCTTGAAGAGATGCCTCATCTGGGGAGTCAAAGGACAGACAGAGGGTGTAAGTTGGACATCCAGAGGTTTAGCTGTGTCACTGGTCCAACAGACATGCTGGACTTAAATATTAATATATATACACACACACACACACACACACACACACACACACACACACACACACACATATGCATATGCATATGCCGACAGGTGTGCATCATGTAGCCCCGGGTGGACTGTGCTCGGAATTTGTTGGTTGGCTCTGTTTGATACCTTATGTCATTCTTTGATGGCCCAAACAAATTCCCTCTGGTTTACAGATGGCTGTATTGCAAAAGCAGCAGTACTTTTATATGAGCAAACATCCAAACCCTTTAAAAGACAAGTTCTTTGCTACCGCCTAAATATGTCATTAAAGCACAAAAAACGACGAGGAAGGAAGGCACAGAGCTACACGGTTTTCAGTGTGGAGATCTCACAGGGGCAGTGAGACTGTTTTAGGTCTTTCCAAGCTGTCGTTTTGAGCCATAAGTGAAAGCAAAACAACAGTGTGGGAGCCAGCCTAGCCAGTTGAGGCTCAAGGACTCCATACTTTGAGTCTCGGTTTCATATCAAGCCAACACCACTTCCAAACCTAACTCCTTTAGCTGTGCAATGGCCTTCTAGCCATCCATTTTCTCTATAGATCCAACCTACTTCCCTGCATGTCACTCTGCTTCAAGCTGTGCTCAGACTTTCCCAGTCATTTTGGTTCTATCTTTCCCACTCTCATTTACACTCTTTTTATTCTATTTGATTGACTAATTTAAAAATTTCAATTTCGACTAATCACTGCTGAGGGTAAAACAAACAACTGCCCTCTTTACCTCTCTTTGTCTCCATCTCTCAGTCCATTTTCTTTACATTTCCTGCTCCTTTCCTCTCCCTCTCCTTTTTTGTCTGCCTCCTCTGCTCCACTTATGCATCCCAGCAGTCTAGATTTCCTTTCCTCAGGTTATAATAGTTAGACTGTGAAATCACTCGGGCCCCACACCCCTCCCTTCATCCCTGTGTCCTTCTTTCCCCTTCCACTCCCTAACATCTTTCTCTCCTTCCTCTGATCCCCTCCCTTCTCTCACTACTCATAGCCAAACTTTAATATTTATGGCCTCAAAGATTGAGAAGTGGGTGGGGGCACGGAGCTTTACCTTGCCTATGATTACTTGCGTGTTGTCAGGAACCAAGCGAGGTAGGGTGAGGGTTGCAATACAGGGTTGAGGCTGTGAAGCTGCAGCCCTGCAGAGCAGAACAGAGGCTACCCAATCTCCTCCAAGCCCCCATACTGAAGTGATTAGGCCACAGGAAGCTGAACCTGACATTGCTGACACTAGGCCCCCCTACCACATCCTGCCCCAACATCCACCCACACCACACGACACCACCTCTCTACGCTGACACCCGACTCACCGTGGCAACCACAAGGCTGATTTACATCTTCTGATATGGTTACAGAGGATGGAAGAGCAGAGTATGCAGGACATTCAAGGGAGTGAAATAAAGTCAAGAAGAAACCTGAGATCAGTGGGGGGTGGGGGGTGGGGAGTGGCATGCTTGTGGCGACTGGTTCTGTTATTGTTTCCCTGTCTCATGGTGTGGTGGTAGATATAAACAGGAACAAGCAATGCAGCCTGCCAATTTCAAGCCTATGAAGTATAAGTGGGATCACTACTGCAGGTGCTTTATTTTGGCTGCTGGGATCCCATGGATCAAGAGATGTGTGACACTATGTTTTTATTTATATGAAATGTTTTCTACAAGGATTTATATGTTGCTCATGCACTCCATTATCCCACATTTAGTTTCTTATATTTTTTTAATAAAATAAAACAGGAATTAAAATTATTTAAGTAAAAGTTGCCAGTTGCCTTCTCCCCAAATAAACAGAAAACATGCACAAGTTGTATATTCGCCTAACCAATCCAGTGCATTTTAGCTTCGCATTTGGAGTATACAATATAGTGATTAAGAAAGAGCACTACTGCCCTCTTGTGTTTGGGAGTGGAAAGGGCAGAATTGAGAGCATGGAAATTGCTTTTCATATTCTTTTTACAGCCACAAATCAAAAGTGGGACAAATATGTGATTTCACTCACTCACTCAAAAAAACATATCAAAACCAAAGCTTTTTCTCTACAGTTTGCTTTATTAGTGCCTTAAATCAGCAGTCCACTAGAAAGGTCTCCACGGTACATTGGGTTTCTACTATTATATTCAGGTTAAATTAGGCATATTTAGGCATGGAAATATTCCTGATTCTGTCATGAGTGCCAACCTAAAACTGCAGATAAGCATTACCCCTCATTTTAGCTGTTATTTGTTCCCTCTCACTGTCTCCCTCACACTCTCTTGCACCAATCAAAATGTGTGTCTTATTTAAAGACGTGATTGCTCTCTGCTTGACTCCCATCTCCGGTGAAAGTGTTTCATTTCACTAATGCAGAAGTGAAACCGTCTCACTGAATTCTCTGGGGGCCGTGGGAATAATCAAAACACTGCAAGAGCCAGCGAGGAATACAAACTCCAGTTAAGAACAAAGGAAATGGAAATCAATGGCAGGATATGCAGATTTTTTTGACAGCTCGACACGCAACTAATCTTTTGGGAGTTTGCCCTCTGTTGCCTTTGCCAGGTTAAAAAAACAACTGAGAAGGGAAATATAAAATGCAGTGTTGTAGAAAGGGCACAGCATTACACCTACTATGTTTGTGTGAAGGTGTTCCAAAACAATCAATAAAGAATGTACTGCGATGCAAGCAAGGCTGAATCGCCTAAGGCATGGTCATGTCTTTAAGTGCACTGCTACCAACCTCAGGAATTCATTTAAAGCTGTATTATTTAAACATTTCGCTTCATGTCTTATGCACAGTTGTATAAGTCAGTTTGTCGACACTTCAGTAGCTTTAGGAAAGTCTCCATCTTATGGGCATCTTTCTTGAAGCAGCTGAGTAAGGTATAGTCTCTCATCACAGATTCCAGCATCTCTGGCTGCACATCATACTGGAATAGGCCCTGTTCACTGTGGGTTGCGGTCAACATTCCCTCATCCAACATCTTCACAAAAACATTTGGAAACATGACATTAATATTAAGAAAAAGAAGAAAGAAAACACAAGAATAAAAAGGTGTGTATTGTCTACCAAAGGGTTTAAAGTGAGATAGAGAAGTTTACAGAGTTAGTTTTACAAGCAGTAAAAATGGAATTATCGTAATTATACATGCTAGTGTGTGTTTAGCTGTACAACAGTAATTTAGCAATGGGATTTCACCCACCTTCTTGATGAGGACCACAACGCCTTGCTCCAGACTGATCAGTTTCTCAGACACCCACTTGGTCTTGTTGAGCAGCATGTCAGGAGCGGCATCGTAGCGATCCAGTGAGGTCTGCAGGTAGACCAAAGGCTCGATCCATGACTGGACGAGCATCAGCACAGAGTGGAGCAACCATTTGTCCTGCAGGGCACACAGGTGAAAAGTTGAAAGAAATGAATGAATGAAGACACAAGCAGTAAAAAAAAAAAAAAAAATACATAACTGGCCACAAAGTTGTCCTAACATACCAACATAAATAATACACTACAAAACATGACAGAACTTACTTTGCTCTATTCATGTATTGGTGGGAACAAGCCGCCATGTACCTTTCACATTTATTTTAAGATATTGATGAAGATAGAAGATATTATGGAAGATATTAATGCATGGCTTTTGATCAAGGGCTCGCCAGCTACAAATCAGCAACAACAGTAGGCTGAAATGTCATGGGTGAAGCCTGCTTAAATTCCACTAAGCAGAGCAGACTCCTGAGCAAGTGCGAATGACCACCATACAAATGGCCATGGCATTATTTCAGCAGAAAGGGCAGAGGATAAATTATTAACATAAAGAAGAGCCTTGTTGTATGTGCAGTTTCAAAGACCACATTTGCTATTATGGTGATGACATAACTTTCAACCAGCAGTTTCAATATAGTTCGCATTTAGTCCTTACAAATATTGCTTTTGCCATTTATACTTGGCCTTTGTTAGTTAGAGGAGGATTATTGTAGAATATACAATTAACTAGATTACAGTTAACATCAACCAAATCACTCTTCATAGTTCTTTATGCTAAGTGGCTCATTCAAGTTTCCACCCTGCTGATCAAGCTGACATTTGGCCTTAAAGGCTGTGCCCTGTTGGACAATAGTCAAAACCTCAGTAGGCACAGACACACAAGAAATGTTTTGAAATGTTATACAGGCAAGTATATTTATGAGATTTGAGGACCTTTCATTGTAATTAGTGCAAACAACCCATCATTCAGCAGCTGAGAGGGGCAAGCATTATAAGGAGGGGGAGGACTTGCACTAAGCATTGTTATTGCTATAAAAAAAGAAAAGAAAACCTTGGCTCTGAGAACCACTGCAGCTTCAAAGTGATTTGTGAGCAGGCCTGTGAATGCAAACAGTCATGCATTAACACTACCCCAAAGCCTGCACACACACATCCACTCAGATGCACAGAGACAAACAGACACAAACAAACCCATGCACTCACATAGACATACACAAGCACCTTTACTTGTATTTTGTTTGTTTAGACAAGGAAACTGCCTGTTTACACACATATAAGCAGTAACACATAAAAGCAGAGGTGCGCGCACACACACATATACTGCCATTGTTAACAGATTAATATCAAAGTACTGTCAAAGTAAATAAAAGCATTATGTGGTGATCAACGGCCAAGTACTCACAGATATCTGTTGGATTTCACCTTTGGAGCTGGGGATGGGTAAAGCTTTTGTGATGCATGCATAGCCTACTTGGTTCCTCTGGAGCTGCAATGGGAACGGGATAAACATCTGCTCCTAGAAATCCAGACAAGCATGGGGGGGGAACAAAAAACGTGAAAATACAATCACCCATGGGGTACATGCATGTGCACACACATACATATTTGTGTTATAATACTTTGACCCATTTATCCTTAAGGTTTAGTATCCATCCATCCATCCATCTTCTTCCGCTTATCCGGTAACGGGTCGCGGGGGTAGCAGCTCCAGCAGGGGACCCCAAACTTCCCTTTCCCGAGCCACATTAACCAGCTCCGACTGGGGGATCCCGAGGCGTTCCCAGGCCAGGTTGGAGATATAATCCCTCCACCTAGTCCTGGGTCTTCCCCGAGGCCTCCTCCCAGCTGGACGTGCCTGGAAAACCTCCCTAGGGAGGAACGAAAACTGACCGGTAGATTGAGAGCTTTGCCTTCTGGCTCAGCTCTCTTTTCGTCACAACGGTGCGATAAATTGAGTGTAATACCGCACCCGCTGCGCCGATTCTCCGACCAATCTCCCGCTCCATTGTTCCCTCACTCGCGAACAAGACTCCAAGGTACTTGAACTCCTTCACTTGGGGTAAGGACTCATTCCCTACCTGGAGAAGGCACTCCATCGGTTTCCTGCTGAGAACCATGGCCTCCGATTTAGAGGTGCTGATCCTCATCCCAGCCGCTTCACACTCGGCTGCGAACCGATCCAGTGAGTGCTGAAGGTCACAGACCGATGATGCCATCAGGACCACATCATCTGCAAAAAGCAGCGATGAGATCCCCAGCTCACCAAACTGCAACCCCTCTCCACCCCGACTACGCCTCGATATCCTGTCCATAAATACTACAAACAGGATTGGTGACAAAGCGCAGCCCTGGCAGAGGCCAACTCTCACCTGAAACGAGTCCGACTTACTGCCGAGAACCCGGACACAGCTCTCGCTTTGGTCGTACAGAGATTGGATGGCCCTGAGAAGGGACCCCCTCACCCCATACTCCCGCAGCACCTCCCACAGTGTCTCTCGGGGGACCCGGTCATACGCCTTCTCCAGATCCACAAAGCACATGTAGACTGGTTGGGCATACTCCCAGGCTCCCTCCAGGATCCTTGCGAGAGTAAAGATCTGGTCCGTTGTTCCACGACCAGGACGGAATCCGCATTGTTCCTCTTCAACCTGAGGTTCGACTATCGACCGAACCCGCCTTTCCAGCACCTTGGAGTAGACTTTACCGGGGAGGCTGAGAAGTGTGATACCCCTGTAATTGGCACACACCCTCTGGTCCCCCTTTTTGAAAAGGGGAACCACCACCCCGGTCTGCCACTCCTTAGGCACCGTCCCCGACTTCCACGCAATGTTGAAGAGGCGTGTCAACCAAGACAACCCCTCCACACCCAGAGCTTTAAGCATTTCTGGACGGATCTCATCAATCCCTGGGGCTTTGCCACTGTGGAGTTGTTTAACTACCTCAGCAACTTCCACCAGGGAAATTGACGACAATCCCCCATCATCCTCCAGCTCTGCCTCTACCATAGAGGGCGTATTAGTCGGATTTAGGAGTTCCTCAAAGTGCTCCATCCACCGCCCTATTACCTCCTCAGTTGAGGTCAGCAGCGTCCCATCCTTACTGTACACAGCTTGGATGGAAGGTTTAGTATGTAGATTTAAAAAAAAAAGCTTCTGTCTTTAGTTTAGTTTACTATTAAAAACCGAAGGTCATAAGCAGCAGTATCCTGATCTGTGTTTGTTTTTGGAATTCTGTTGGTTTTAGGCAACACGTTAAAAGGGTTACACTAAAAAATAGCTTCTTAAAAAGTAGACGAGCAACACTCAAGTGGATTGTTCTAACTGATTACAAGAACACACAAAAAGACATATCGGGAAAACAATGACAAAAGCTTCACTAAACGCGACCACTGGATACATGGCAGAGACTAATTTTGCTCAGCAGCATGATCTCATCTGTTAGACCTCATGCAGCGTCTTCTCAGTAACCTAAGTCCTACATCATCCAATTTCAAAGACCATTTTGGATCTCAAGCGGCAGGGTGAATGGGATTCAACAGGCTGCAAAACCTGTACTCCCACTGCTGCAGTATATCATTATCACATTCGTATTACTCCACTGTAGGTCTGCTCTTTCAATAAAACATATTTGGCTCAGAAGAGAAATAGAAGATGACTTTGAAGTCTGGCAGTGAGGCGATGATCATGTCAGAATCAAAAGCAAATAACAGAGTATCTA
The DNA here is from genome assembly GCF_008315115.2 of Sander lucioperca. NCBI lineage: Eukaryota > Metazoa > Chordata > Actinopteri > Perciformes > Percidae > Sander > Sander lucioperca. Next base: position 29,751,698 of record NC_050180.1, on the reverse strand, counting down.
ACAAAAAGTGTCAGTGCTTTCGGTCCAGCACATTGTGAAAAAGGCCAACAAAAAGTTATTTTGCTCTCATTGTAGAACTCATTCCAAGTGTTGCTAGACTGCATGCTAGATTTTATGATAAAAAAAATTAAAGAAAAACAGCTTGGGAAATTGACGGTTCGCTAGTCGCTACTAAAACTAAAACTGATAAGCAATGTGTTTTTAATTACTTTTTAGCACTGATATGTAGGAAAACAACATAATTCCATTTCTCTTTGGATGATTAAATTTTTTTTCAAGTGTTTTTTTTTTTTCATATGAAAAGTAATATACAGCTTCTCAAACACAAAATGCTGCATTGCTGTCACTGTAGCCTTTGCCAATGGCTGTTTCTACAGCACTGCTTTTCAAACTGCTGATTTCACATTTCATAAAACTATTTTCAAAAAAACAATGCCCAACATGATTGGATAAGAACATTCCCAACATAGGTAATGGGTATTTTTAGATTGCTTTTGCGTTGAATGCTCTCTTTATTGGCACAATGAAAATCATTTTCTATTGCCATGCAATTCTCAGTGTAAAGAGTGATTCTGTTTCTCCTGAGGCTGTACACACGGCAAATGCCTTTATTGTAAGAGTCTGTGGATGCAACGGGTCTGCTAAACCCTTTTTTCCCATACAGTACACAAGGGCAAAGATTCATTTTGGGGTAGTGGTCGGTGTTACTCACAAACAAAGAGCATGATTCTTCTGAGACACGGTAGATTAGCTCAGCGTGCTGGATGACTCGGTCTAGAAGTTTCTCTTGGGAGATGGAAGGGCAGCGGGAGAGGCTACCCTGCTCTTCCCTACAGTCTAGAGGGCTGCTTACGGTAAGAAGATAGGGCAAGAGCAAGACAGCCCATACACCCCGCTGCATGACTGAAGACAACCACATACATACAGATGTCACAAATACTCATGCAAACATGCACAAAAACCTGATCATTCGATATATATATATATATATATATATATATATATATATATATATATATATATATATATATATATATATTTGGAACCGAACCCGCAGTCGCTGCTTCGAGGACTGAGCCTCTGTAAATGGGCGCACGCTCTACCAGGTGAGCTACCCAGGCGCCCGATCATCCGATATCTTTATTGTTTGCTGGAGTACTGCCTTCTTATTATCAGTTACATGAATCAAAATCACTGCTCGACTAAATAAACGGGTGTAATTTCTGTCAATACAATTACAAAACATACTGTCTTTCTATCTAAATGTGATGCATTACCTGTCACCATGAGCATTCTGTCAGTAGTCTTCAAGTCCTTCCTAGTTTTCCTGTCATGCTGACACCATTTATAAAGCCTGACCAGGCCATGAATAAAGGAAAAGGTCATTTTGGTCTTGCGTAGGTTTTTGTAAAAAAATACTGGTCTTCCCAAAACAATGCATTACTTTTCTCATGCATAATACCAAGATGGAAACTATAGTCAGGAGTGTTAGGTCTAAATATCTTTGTTTCCTAATTTAAAGTTCTGAACTGGGAGTTTTTCTAAATATATTTGGCAATATGAAATCTGTATCAGCCGATTTAAAAAAGAAATCCAAATAAATGTTTTGTACATTCCTATTCCAGCATCCTGATACCATTGGTTAATAATCCAAGAATGAAGACTGAGACTGATTAGATTTATCAAACAAAAGCTCAACAAAGGAATATGCTGAAAAATCCCTCCTTTCAGCTAAGCTAAGGATGTAATGTAGATTTAAACATGCATGACAGAGAAGGCTGCAGAAAAGACAGCGTAGAACTGTAATAGACACAACAAAGAGGGGCTGAAAGAATGAGATTTATAAATCACTGAGATCTGACAAAACCCCTCAAACACTTTTTTATTTTGACATTTATATTCCATTCTGCTCAGAAAACCATGGGTGTGTGAGAGTAGGTCTGCCCTGAAGCTAGTTTGAAGTGAAGATAGTTTCCCAAATGTAATGACTGTGTTTAGCTGTAGAAGGAAGCGCATGTTTAGTAGTAACCCTTGCCTGCTGAATTTTTACATTACATGTCATTTAGCTGACACTTTTATCCAAAGCGACTTACAATTGCTATTGCAGAGGGTGCACGCCTCTGGAGCAACTAGGGGTTAAGTGTCTTGCTCAGGGACACATTGGTTGACGTATCGCAGTGGGAATCGAACCAAGATCTCACACACCAAAGCCATATGTTATATCCGTTGCGCCATCACCACCACCACAATGTATCTCTCACTGCACTACTTGTTTAATCTGTCCTTGTGTAAGTGTAATCAAATTGGTAGATTACCGGCGATGAGTTGTCTGGTAAAAAATCCATTCATTTATTTTGTATGCGATTTACAGGACATTCTTGCCCCGTACACATACAATTGAATACAATTATCTGCTATATAAACCACAAACATACTTAAAATAAATCAGGATACTAAATAAGATTGTGTCTTTAAATGATTCCAAACAAACAAGAGAGGGACAACATTCAATAGGCTTGAGCTCAAATTTTATTTCCTTAGTAAAGCATGATTAAGGATAAGTTCAAGACAGACAGGGGATCAAAAAGGGGCTGCTGATGGGTGTCGAGTTACTGATCCTCAAGACACCTGAAGCCTCATGTCGTATATCAGCCTTTTCCATATGAAACAATGTTCTTTTCTCATCACCTTTTCCTTCTCCATCTCCTTGGTTTAAGTACACCTTTCCAAAAAACATCTTGTTTTCTCCGACCTCCTTATGTTAAATCCTATTAAATGTACAGGGAATTTAAGACAACTGTGAAAACTGTATGTTGGTAAATTTACAAAACATCCCAATTAATATGACAGGACTCAAGTCACAGTTGTGAGGGTATTTTTGCTCAATGTAATCTGATTTGGATATCAGCCAAAAAGGTATTTGCAGAGTCTTTGTAGCACAACCTTATACAAGTTAAACCTAATGTATTGTATACATTCACATTTAAGGTATTTAAGGTTTAGTGCAAGCATGTTTGTGCAACCACACTTTATACAGGTTGCTTTTGGCACACATCAATGAGGGCATGCATGGAAATAAACCAAATCTAGAGAGTGTCTGCCATGACCAGTAAGCTGATGTTTTAGTGTTAATGAAAGTCTCTCAGTCAACTACAGAGGCTGATAAGGGAAAGGAAACGTGGTCCATTTTATGGCCACAGCAAAGATAGAACTGTAAGTGGTTTATGCTGCAGTTATAGATAGACAGAGATAGAGACATCTAGAGAGAGACAGCATTATTAAACACACAATAGAACAATAGTAACACTACATATACAAAACAATATCATAGAGAATTACACAGAATTAAGTCATTATGGGTTGAGGTTAGTATAACCTTACTGTACAATACATGTTTGGGTTATTACTTAAGTTCATACTAATTTACTGTATGTTCTTACAGTATATTATATTATTCCATTATCAATGATAGCACTTTAACTATTATTTCATTTTTATTTACACGTGTAACATTTAAAAGTTGCTATTTCATGTCCGCTTAGCCTAGAGTAATTTTAGTTCCTACCTGACATTGTGTTGCTGGGGACAGGTGTGAGTGTAACAGACTCAGGGTAACATGTGCAACAGTTAGGGAGTCTGCTGCTGAACCCAGAGTTAGTGATGTTGGATGTACAGTAGGCCTACACTGTCCTTCCGTATTGGTGCTGATTAAAGAAGATTCGGCTATTTAAAGATAAATTGTAGCCCGCAGGACAGGACTGGCGAACGCTACCAATCAAGAAAGGACATTGGTGGTACCTTGGCCTAGCAAACACACCAAAGATGGATCCACAGGTGTACTGGGTGGCAAAATGCTAAATGTTGAAATGCACACGGTCGATTCTCCAGCGGCGAGTTCTACATTTACTCGGGAGCTTTTACCTTCACTCAGGTGTGTGAGGCCTTTCTGCTGTTTGTGACAAGAATCCCTGAAATAACTGCAGAGCCTCTTTCAGCTAAAAATGTTTGAACAATGTGGAAGCGCAGTGGGATTGAGATGCCGAGTGGACTGGTTATACTGGGAAAGATGGGCTGAGTGGACTAGTTAAATGCTTTGAGAATGGACGAGCGGAGAAATGGAAGAAGGCCTTCAGAATGTCGTTCAGACAGGTAAGTACAACAATACACTCTCTTTGGAAGACGTTAACGGCGTTGCGTTAGTGCAAAAGCTGCATCTCTCTCTTTGCTGGTTTGTGTGATTATTGATGCATCTCTGTGTTGTCTGCTTTGGTGAATGTTTGTCCTACTGTTAAATATGTAAGAAGTGACAAGTGAATTCATTCTCTTGCACCCGCCGCGGTGCCCTTGTTATTTGTTGGTCATGTTGGTAGGCTATTAACTGTATGAGTTTGCTCCTCTTTGCTGGTTGTGCAATTAATAATCATGCTCAGGCTTCAGAGCGCCATCTATAGAAAATGAGTATATTGTTGGTTTGGACAGAAGGGCTCTGTGCAGTGTGGCAATGCACTTTATTTTGTAGCCTAAAAATATTCTTTCATTTAATAGGTTTACAACATCATCATCAACGTTTTTTTCTTTAGGCAGGCAGTAACGTTTACTCATAGTACATTTTAAGTGATGTACTTTTTACTTTTATCAAAGTACATTTGTCCACGATTAATTTTACTTGTAGGCATTGAGTGACATTTCTTTAAAATAACAGTACTTTTACATGAGTTAAGTATTTTATCGCTCTTTCCATCCCTGGCTGTGTGCTCAGCCTGCCTTCTAGAATGTATTGTTGCACAAATAGTAAGGGGTCATGTTGCTGATGTTCTAGTAGTGTAGGCCTACAGTTGGCCTATACATTGATACTGAATACAATGTACTTTGTTGCCAAAATATATCATCATACCCCCCTCACCACCCCATCCCTTTAAAAAATGTACATCTTAACTGCCCTACTTTTACCTTCATTTAAGTAAATTTTTAAACAAGTACTTTTACTTGATAAAAAATGCCTTTTACTTTTTACACTGAATTCAGTTCTGTGAGAGGGCTTGTTTGGTGCATTTATCTTTTAAGCCCTCTCATTTTCATTATAATGAGCAGTTCGCAGCTCATCACTACTGTTCTCATCTTGCAGGCACATTCTCATCTCTACACTTATACTACACTTATATTGTCATTTGACAATATTCTAAACTAGTCCTCCATTATATATCTCGTGCCAGATGTTTCGCCAGATCATTACACAGCTTTTGTCAATTACTAATATATTACTGGAGTAGCATCGTCTCTGCGTAACTTATTATTAAAACTATTTGTCAAATAGTGACTTGTAGGGGTGGAATGGTACACTGAAGTCACGGTTCGGTTCATACCTCGGTTCAGACATCACGGTTTGGTTCGGTACAATGGAGGGAAAAGCATAACAAAAATGCAGAAGGCAATTGTTTTTATTGTGCATGTCTCAGGCTGTACCACCTAGTGTCATCCAGTCTCTCCCCTGAGCTAGCTGCAACAGCCTGAAGTGTATAAAGTAGGGCTGAACGATTTTTGAAAATAATCTAATTGCGATTTTTTTCCCAAATATTGCGATTACGATTCGATATTCGATTATTTTTTTAAGCTCTTTGTCTTCTGTATTATTCAACAAAGAATAATATAATAATGTATAGTATGAACACACAATTACACACTAGACAGTTAAATAAGTAAAAATATAGTATATATCTACACACACACACACACACACACACACACACACACACACACCAGTGTAATTTTTTACAGTGCACAGAGAGGAGCTGCCTCCAGCCCCTCCCCCTCGTGAAGTTACGTGCTGCCGTGTGCACTTGTTCAGAGAGGCTATCGTTACGTTAGCTAGTTGCTGGTGTTCTTGCCTGGGATTAACTGTACTAATAAAACCGTTGAAACACCGCGGCCATGCTGCTGTGAAAGCTCCCCGAACGTCTTTTATCAGTCTGGTTGTTACTCCTGTCAGTGGCAGCTCCTCCCCTCATATCTTTATAACGGAGCTAACCGCTAACCGGAGCTAACCGCTAATCAGAGCTAACCGCTAATCAGAGCTAATCGTTGCCAATCAAGCCTTGAGTTCTGTGTGCCTGTATCCATTAACTGCATGTATAGACTCAAGCCCGAATAAAACCCTTCATTTTATTAAAATGGCTGTAAAAGTTTTAAACTACAACTCAGAGTTGTTTGAATGACAGAAATCAGCTCAAGGTACAGTGTAGCGTTAGCATGCTAGTTGATGCTTTCTCTACGGAGTGCAGACTGATTGCTCTCGCGAGTCATGTGACCAAATCGCAGACTTTGCGATTAGGAAATCGCGTTTTAACATATCGCGATATTATCGAAAATGCAATTAATCGTTCAGCCCTAGTATAAAGTAAGATGTAAACAGTAAACAATAAGTAGGCTACCCTGCATCATCTCCAGACTCCATCTGTAACTTGTAGCTAAACAAAATAAGACAATCAGCTAGTAGTGTGATATGGGAGACAAGCGCTGCTCTCATATGTGAATGCACAGAGCAGGGATGTTAAAAGAGAAGCTTCGGTTACACAGAGCAGTTGGCGAAGTGTGGCGTTAGCAAAAGCAAAAGCTTTAGTGAAGCTAAAGGCGGAGCTAAAAGCGGAGCTGAAAGCGGAGCTGACAGCGAAGCAAATGGGCCTGGAAGCCATTTGTGGTCAAGGCAAGAAGGGCTACAGTACATCAGTGTTTGGTTGTACATGGAAGGGACTAGTTTGCTTCGTGTGGACCAGAGTGATAGAGAAAGACATGGCTCTGGTGTGGACTCACTGGACCGACTTGACATGTAGGCGGAGCTTGGGAGCTTCAGAGCTAAGGCGGGGCTACAGATTAGGTGTCCCTAAGAAATGCATGTAACAGTAGTTCCACATTACATTAATTCATTTGCACGCGAGTGTTATTTATTTTTATACCGTGTATTCTCCGTGTAAATTCATGTACCGAACCGAGACGCCCGTACCGTTTCGGTTCAATACGAATACATGTACCGTTCCACCCCTAGTGACTTGCGAAGGTTGTGTGTTTCACTCGAAATAGCTCCTCAGGTTTAACTCGGTGCTTAAAGCACATGTGACTGCCTACACAATTTAATTTGCATGATATAGTTGCTTATGTCTTTCAGTCTGGTGATATGGCTACTAAAGTTCAGAAAAGTCTTTTGAATTTGTCACACCAACAGGTCCATTTATTCTGAAATCTATTTGGAAACCTCTGATAAAAGCCCAGTAGGCTAGCTGTTGCTAATAGGCTTGTGCCGATTGGCGATCAGATCGTATATCGATGATTGAAGGAATGATTGTTGATTGGGTTTTCCTATGCATATATTAAAGTGATTTTAACTAACTTACTATTAGAGATGTTCCGATACCAGTATCGGTATTGTCTCCGATACTGCCTAAAATGCTGCTATCGGTATCGGGAAGTACTGGAGTTTATGCACCGATCCGATACCACATAATACAGCCCTAAAGAAAATCTACGTTAAAGTAGTTTATTTATGTTCTTTTTCCGTTATTACTGACTGTCAAACTGGATAATAAAAGAAAGTTCTGTGGCATTCATTGTTTGTGTTTGTTCATGTTTCACAAAGAGTTTAACCTGAGCCAGACTGACAACAAAGATAGAAATAATATCACATCCATACAGGGATAGTAGTATAAAGTTGTTAAAACATAATGAAATATATGATACGCTGGTATCGGATCAGTACAGCTAATACTGACATTAACATTAGCCTTTGAGCCTGAAGTGAATCGTTGTTGACGCTGTTACATGTACGCGACTTCTCGAGAGTGAGGGGCTGGAGGCTGCTAGTCTGTGTGCTATAAAATAACATTGTTGTTTGAAAAAAAAATATGTTATTCGGATTTTATCTACCTAGGTGGGTCTCAATCTATTGGGGCGGCCCACCCAAGTATAAACTATGTATGGGAGAAACTTACAGATACCTACAGAGTTTCACACATTCACAATTGCAAGGGATCTATTCATGTCCACAGTACAATTTCTCTAGAGCATCTTCCTATTCAAAACCCAGCCCTTAAACTTTGAGGCTGCTGCTGCTTGCTCCATATTGTACTTTGTGCTACAGGCTAGTAACACTCTGTCATGTAGAGTGTCTGTTATTCTCTCTCCAGGGGTCCTTGAGCTGCACAGTGTGCTTAAAAGGAAATTCAACCTCACACAGATTCAGTATGTTGGTGGCAAATTGTGTACTAAAGTATACCATTTTTGGCTTGTACCTCTATTCGTCACACTTATTGTACATGACTAGTGGTTTCATGTTATTTTTTGTTCTGAACAATATCATCAACAAACATTAGTATGCCTTAGTGATTGGAAAAAGATTTCCTCCCAATGTTAAGACCATGATTGCATGCCATGTCTGTCATGCTATATCCATGCCTGCAAGAGTAAATGCCCACTCTACCCCCTCACACAGTATATTGGGAAGAGTAGCCTACACACATGCATATTAATCATTCTGGTCCTGACGGACTCCTCACGCTTGCTGATAGTTGATTGGCAGCTCCTGAATTGGGACATATTGCTCCCTTCTTGGTGGATGGAAAGAGTTTGAGTGCTTTATTTATGTATGTGGGTGTTTATGTGTGCTTGAGAGAGGGAGAACGATGAGAAGGAAGACGGCGGTTCATAGCTTAGAATGGCTCAGTGAAGAAAAGGCAAATGTAATGTCAGGAGTATAATTGTAGTCGCATAAAGGATACATATACAGTATATTTCATAAGACCATAAAACCATGTATGTGGGAAGGATGGAAGTATGTTGAGGTGGAATGCAACTTAATTAAGAAAAATATGAATTTCATTGCCACTGGATATTTGCCAAATACAACATAAATACTGGAATTAATTTTGGCATTGTTTCAGACTTCAGGTATCATACTAAATTACACTTTTTTTAAATTCTCAACCACATATTTACTATTTCATGTGCTGTTTGCTGTCATGTTTTTATTTATATTCATATTCTTCATACTCTTGTATTATTGTACATGTATTTAGGGTTTCCCCTTAAAAAAATGTTATGTCAATGGGATTTGCCGGAATAAATAAAGGTTAGGCAAATTATTTTTGTCTCAACTCCTGTTTCCCCTTCCATATGGCAGGGTATATACAATGAGTTTTGGCACTTCCAAAGAGATACTAGCTTTTAACTGGATTCACCTCATTAGTGTATTTCATGTGTGTCCCTATTCTTTTGTACAATCTGTGTGCAACAGTCAGTAGACTGCATAACAGTGGGTGCTCATGATAAGGACTGTAAATTAAAATAAAGTAAATGTCAGCAAGACTAAAGAAATGTCAGCAAGACTAAAGAGATGATAGTAGACATTTTGGAAGAAACAGCAAAGGAACTATGCCCCCCATGATATCAACATGTCCTCAGTGGAGAGAGTGGACAGCTTTAAGTACCTTGGTGTGCACATCACCAAGAGTCTGACCTGGGTGCTGCATACTGATGCAGTGGTGAGGAAAGCAAGGCAGAGAGTGTTTCACCTCAGACACCTGAGGAAATTCCGGGTATCCCTTCAAATACTGTGAATTTTTTACTCCTGCATCATTGAGATTGTTCTGGCCGGGAACAGGACCGCAAGGCCCTGCAAAAAGTGGTTTGTTCAGCTGAACATCACATAGGCGGTGCCCTACCCTGCTTATAGGATATTTACACCAGGCGCTGCAAGGAAAAGGCTAGAAGGCCAGCACTGTGAGGCTCAGGCGGAGCTTCTATCTGATTTCATGTGATAAATAATAAATTGATTGAATGTATGATTCAGTGTTTAAGATGGACAAGAATGCAGCAGATTCCAGCAACATGGCACATACAGCTGATGCCTGCTTTTCTTCCCAGCTTTCTTATTGTTGATGTGCAACAATATAACCACTAGTGGCATTCAAACGCACAGTATTGTTGTCTGCTTTCAGGCTTCAAAGGAACAAAGTTACTTGTTCAGTCAGCTCTCACCCACACTGTAGCTACCAGCGGAATTGTACTTATTTGTCTGGGTTGATAAATTATCATATCATATTATATGAGCAAAAAAACCCAGCTGGATGATGAGCCTCAGGTCTGTTCCGTGGCTATCTTATTTGTTCATGAAACGAGTGAAATAGGGAAAACTGGCTTTTTTTAATGAGACGTTTGAGATACAGAGACACTCAATTTCATAGTGCAATACCAACAATCCTGGGGCAACTGAGAAAACCACACATTTGTATTTAATGCCTCTTTATAAGTGTTGCAATCGTGTGTGTTTGCATTTGCATGCTGACAAGCATATGTGCATAATTTGTTTGTATCCTCTGCATGAAGAACACAAATACAATGTGAGACATATTTGCTTAAAATAATTAACAATGTCTTGTTAACTTTTGATTAAACATCAGTAATTGCACAGAAGTCATTTACTTTCATTACTTTTTTCGTGGCTCAGAATAGGCCTTTGGGGTGACACATTAAGTGGGGGGAGGATTTTGAGCGTCAAAGACTTCATTTCCTGCATTTACAGGCACCAATTTATGTTGAAAATGTCTGTCAAGGAAAACAGAAAATTCTGTTGGCATTCAAAATATAATGTAGTAAGTAGGGATGGGGGATTGTTCATTTTTATTGATATTGAAACCATTTTCGAGACTGCTGAATGATCCAAGTCTTTATCAATACCATTATCGATAGAGATGCACTGATTAAAATTTTTAGGCCGATTTTTCATTGAGTTTGACCAGCCGATACCGATTTTATTAGCATCGGATTTTAACATGCGCCGTTCCTGTGAACAGAGAATTGCCTTGCCTGTATTTTTTCACAGCAACCCTCCATAGAGATTTATCAGCCTACTTTAAGTAACAGTACAGTAAAAATTATTTCACACTATTATTATAGTTAAACTTTGCATTTGATCCGCAGTCTGTAACCGTCTTCTGTTTCTGTTTTTTTTTTTTTTTTTAAAAGGTGATTAAGCAGCCCACAGAGTGGTGCTCTTGGTAGCCAGTCCGACTATGTTTTTGAATGATTTCAAAGGGGCTAGTCTTTACCTATGGTCTTCACGCACACGCTGTGCTCGTAAATCATTTCTCCGGTTGCCGCATGTATCTATTTTTAGACATAACGTTATATGATCCACTAGTCTCGATACCAGTATCGATAAGCTTGGACCTTATTGATTTTAGGGTTTTTTTTGAAATTTGGAACCGTGTCCTAATAGAACCGGGTCTCGAGACCCATCCTTAGCAGTAAGGGGGCTTTCACATCCAGGACCTGGGTCCGGATCTGACTACATTTGACCCCAAAGTCCAGTTTGTTTAATTAATATGAACAGCTGGCTTTATGGTGCGCTGATGGTCACCGGGAGAGCGAGCAATCCGCATATGTAAAATATAGCAGCTGTGGATGAGAGGGAGGCTGGCTGCTGAAAATCAGACACTTTGGTGCTTGGGTTTTTCTTTTATCGCTGGCTAAAACCTCTTTGGAGATGCCAAAACTTTCTCTATGCAGGTAAAACCCTCTTAACTTTAATTTTAGCACTTATTTTGTTTGATGCATTTTACAAATATTAATCACTGGTCAAAGTGAAGAACTTAAACTACTACGTACTTAATTACTTTTTTTCATGTCAATTTGTATAAAGCAATTATTGCATCTTTTGCTTCATACGCATATGCATTCATCTCAACGTCTACAACAAAAGTTGTTTTTTTTAATCACATTCTAGGATATGAAGAAAAAAATGCCAAGGGCTCACTCAATTATTGTTACTCATAATAAAGAGTTGAAAAGTGCACAGCCAGCAAGAAAATATTACTGGGGATAAGGCAAAGACAGTCATTGTAATGCTTTAGAATGCTAATTTCTAGTTTATACCAATTTAGTTTATAATAAGTGTGAAGTGTGAAGTGTGAAGTGTGTGTGTGTGTGTGTGTGTGTGTGTGTTTGGGGGAGGTTTGCATTTGATTGACAGACACACTACAACCACTTTTTTATATGATGAAATTGCCAAATCCTTGTATTTCTGAAAATGTCTTCTACACTGAGGTCACTTGTTATATGGTGTACAGAGCTGATTAGAATACACCCCCTCATTCAACGTGCATATCATTGGTTGTTTCTGTTGTGCATACTGACTGCTTTCATACCTATAACCAGACAACATCCATATAGGCTGAACCAAGCAAGAAAAAAAAAGTCCTCTATTATAAAGATGTTTTTGACACAGCATGCATGTTTCCCTTGTTTCCTTGTTATTATGTTGCACCACACCAAATGCCATTTGACCCATGCTGAACTAATAGTTGGAAGTCCACATTTATTTTTTCCTTTTTGGATTTCTGCGGGTTGACATAAAACTGCTCACTCATCAGAGGCAGGGCACTGGAGAGTTGCAGATGACAGTTCTGGGCTGATCCATTACCACTTTGCCCCGGGCGTAATTACCATCTCCCTCCAGTAACACGCAACACTCTCTCCTTTCAACGCAATCTTGCACTAACTTCTCAATCTGGTTACAGCAGGAACAGCACTTCTGTTTCTTTTATATTTACAATCCCCCCCCCCCTTCTCGGGGCCTCTGGTGGAGCACACCTGCATGCATAAAAACAACAATTAGAGAGTGATCATGATAATCAGTGGTGATTAATTCAGCTTTGGAGTTTATTTCCCAGTGGGATTTGGTGGCAGTGCAGAAGGAGACGCAGCAGCAGCAGAAACATGCCTGTCTTGCTATGATGCCACGTGTCATTTTTTTGACAAGTCTCGGGGATAAAGGAAGCAGGCGTAAAGCTTTAAATCAAATTGGTCACACAGCCTTGCCAATCACTGTAGACAACATATGCAGGCTCACAACCAAGGTGAAGCTGCTGTTACGTGTCTCGGCGGTGAGCAATCTCCCTGTGCTCTAAAATGGAAATGAAACTGTTACACATCCACAGCTATTGAGGAAGGGATTTGCGTGGGCAGGGGTACAACTATACTCGATCGCCACTGTGGGAGAAGCTTTGGCTTTGCCCTTCTTCAAAGTGAGATTTACAAAAAGGAAATGCTTGGCTATTCAAAAGAAGCTCCTGATGGTGGGAAGACAAAAGGTACTTCACACTATCCTCCCTGGGGCACATGTACTCCAAAGCTCCACTTCTCCGCTTTACTCTTTATTCTAAGTACAAGTTCCCCCCCAGAGTGCTCCTGTCTCTGTTGCTCAATTTTTTTAAATTTTTTTTTACCTTTTTTTCTTTTTCTCTCTCTCTGTACCTACCCGTATTTCTCTCACTTCATTTCACTTGTCTTTTGCCACGTACACCCTGCTTGCTCTGCTTCTGCATCTCTCTCCTGTACTCCATCTTGTCCCTGCTCTCACTTTTTAAGTTTCTCTCTCTCTCTCTATTTTCTACTCTCTGCTTTCCTTTCTCTGTGCTCTCTCTCAGTCTCTCTATCTCAAGCCATGTGTTGGCTAGCTCAGAGCAAAACCCTCTATTAACAGAAGCCGAGGCCAGATGGCGGCTCAGAGATGGATCATATCAACTCTGAAGGTCTCTGTGAGTTCCAGACTGTTTTTTTTTTTTCTCTGAGCATCTCAAAAATAACTTGCACTTTGCCATTTCACCTACAAACCCAATGTGGGACTTGTTACTTAAATTACCATTTTGTATCTGCTCAGGAAAGATCAGAGAAACCAAATATAGTTGTATCTAATGTTGCTGTCATTCATCAGTAATATTAGTACTGAAAACTTTGTTCAGAAAACATTCTTGGCCATTTTTCATCTGATCTAGCTTACTGAGCCAAAAGCAATTCCAGGAATGGGAGTGTTTTGTGTCATTTTTGGACATCTCTTTTCATTGCACACTTGCTATAATATAAATTCAGTTGTGTACCCTCACTAAAGGCTGTCAAACTGTGATGGGTCTTGTTAACAAACAGACTTCAAATCCCCTGGCGACACTATTTATTCCCAAAGGGAACTTGTGGCTGTAGAATGAGAAATGTAACATGTCTGTGGACACCAAAAGAAGAGAAGCAGGTACAATATATCCACAGGGAAAAAACCCTGCAGATTTCCTAATGAGGCATAGCCAGACTATACACTTTGGTCAGTTCAGTAGATGAGCGTGAAATTCCCCATCAAATAATGTGAATCTCACATTAAGAAGCCCTCCTAAGGCAAAGTCTATGTAGTATGGACAACTAACTCAATTAATTCACAGTCCCTCTGAAAGTTTTTTTCCAAACCAAGGATGTGTTATGGTATTGTGTGTCAAAATGCTCATTTAGCCTGTCTGTGTTGTCACTGTGTGGTTCTGTTTCTGTGGGTGTCAGAAATGAGTGCACCAGCGCACACAGGGTGAATGCTGACTGAATCTGAACCGGTAGTCTGCCCTCAATACCAAAACAACTCTGAAAACTCTGTTTTGTGAATCCACGCCCTTGCCTGCTGCGTAGTGGTGATTGTCAGGTAACATTCAGAACCCCTCTATCTGTTTGCCATGCTAAAGCTTCACTCCTGCCATTTCTTTCTTACTCCTTCGTCATTTTCCTTTACAAAAAACAAGTTCATTGTGATTCGGAATGCAGTTCCACGCTCAATGGGTTCTGCTTGAAATTAGTTTTGAGAGAGTGAGCATGAGAGACAGAGAACCTCCAGCTGCCTAGCGTCTTGATGAATAAAAGATGGAGGCACCAGCGTCTTATAAACAACAACAGAGCATAATTAGTAGTTCTTTTTTTTCTGCTTTCATCATGCATGTCCCGCATGCTTTACATGTTGTGTGGACTTCCTCTCTCTTCCTTGTAAATCAACAGTTAAGCTGGAATAATATTTGTGTTCAATGCAAATGTAAATACTGGCATACATTTCTGTATACTTTGTATACACTTCCCCAGTATACTGTTGTAATCTTGCCTGCCTATATGTATATGGACATTTCTTTACAACAAACTAACACTGAAAATTATTTATTTATTCATTCAATTATATACCCATGCAGAAACATGCAGTACAGATTACTGTAAATGTGCAGTATTAATATTTACATACCAGGCCTGGGTTAAACCGGATTTGTAAATAATTAAATGTATTGGAGTACTTTACTTAGAGGGCTTGCCATATAGATAGGTAGATAAAAAAAATATGAAATTAAAAATTCCATGACATCAAAATGAACTATATCATCACTGAAAAGACTACTACGAAGATATAGGTCATATGAAGTAGCATAATAAACTGGCAATATTTTCTATATTTTTCTTAGCTGTGTTTTAACTTTAGAACACTGTTCCTTTTTGCCAATGCAGTTTATCTGTTTCTCATTATGAAATACTCTTACTCATACAGCACAGCTTTTAATAACCCGACATTTTATGTGGCAAATGCACTCGTAATTTGGGCACATAATCTCAGTCTCCTTTGAATCTCCATTAGCTGTCTGTTTCCTTAAAACTTCACTTTAATGGGCTATTTGTCAGACTTCTTTTACAGTGGACTACTAATGGTCTTTTAACGTAATATGACCTACCTTTTGCTGTATTCGTGATTGCAGTTATCAAAGTTATTTTCCATTAAGTGTTTACATAATTTTGTCTACGCCATGTAAAAAGCAAAGTCGGTATATGTACGTTTCAGTGACTGACAACTTACCTAACATTATAGACTTTTGCGAGACCTTGAAGTCCTACACAATTTGAACACCAGGGAATGTGAACAATTCATAAATACTGCCAGATCTGTTTGACTCAGGTCTGTGCTGTTGTCTGTCAATGCTCTGCGGTCTCTCCACATATCATCTGCTCTGCTGAATGTGGCCCAGTCTTAAGGCATCTGTAATATCCCTGGAGCACCCTAAGACAGGCTGATGACAGCATGTGTTTGTCTTCCTTTCTTTTGCTTTCTTTCCCATACACATATACACACAAATAGAGACACACACACACACACACACACACACACACACACACACACACACACACACACACACACACACACACACACACACACACACACACACACACACAGAGTGCACCTTACTAATCTTCAATTCTCCTCCCCCGCCCACTGTTGATGCTTCAGAGTCAGAGCCCTGTAAAGTCTTTAGCCCCAGGAACTGCCTCAGGGTATGAGCAGTGGTGATGGCAGGCACGGGGTAGCAGAATCAAAGGAGGATTGTGGGGAACATATGTGTATTAATGTGTGTTTGTTAGGGGTGTTTGTCAAATACCTTCCTTGCCCTTCTCACCTTTCAACCCCTGCTACCTACTCAACCTCTCTGCTCATCAGACACCCCAAGAGTGCACTGAGTGGATTTAATTAGCGCAGGAGCTGAAGTGAATGTGCTGGTCTGCACTACAGAGCTCTCGACATGACAACCAACACACACTCAAAGCCCAGCATACTGATGTAGACCAAATTGCCTTGAGACACCTGCTCACAACAAAGGTCACCTCGGATGTCAAAATCTTTCATTTACTTTGAGTAAGCAGTCGGATGAAAATTTTGATTTCTAGTCGTGTACAACGCACTTTAATGCCACTTTAATGCCTTACTCACAGCTTAATTCTGCTGGAACATTCGAAAGATTATGATACCAATAGCCAATATTGTTGGGCCTAATGATCATATCCCACAGTTGTTTTAAGCAGCTTTTCCCCCTTACCATGCAAGGCCTTCCCTAGGTTTTTAGTGTGCTTAGGTACAAATTATGTCATATGCTCATTTGCTCATTAGTCACGTCATCGTAGGTAGTGGTTGGCAGTTGCAGCGAGGGAGAGATCACTAAAGCAAAGCTTAGAGGAGCAGCTTGTCACTTAAATTAGAATAACTGGTCCACCTTTAGTCAGCCCACTTTAAGTTAGTGATTCTGTGCTGAAGTTGTCGCCCGCTCCGTGGCTAAACCTTTCACTTTAACCAGCAGATAGCAAGCAAGACACGGGAACTTGGCATGTGTCTTGAGGAGTTGTAGCATGTGTTCACCGACAGATAAACTGTTCACAGACTGCGCTGCTACGTTCACAGCTATAGCGTTGCTGTTAACTTTATACTCGTTTTCCCTCTCTCTCCACTGACTAACATGTGGGCTGCAGTTGCCGCTGTGTGCACCACATGCATGGTGTGTGTGTGCCTGTGACACTGTGTACGCGAACCATCATGTGGCTCCTGTGTGCAGGAGATAACGAGCAGACGCCCGTTCCACTGTGTTGGCTTGTTGTCTAGATGCTCTCCACATTGTTTAAGTTCATACGCTTTGGTGGTGCGCATAAGCCGTATAATGGCAGGGAAAACCCTGTCATGGAATTCACTCAGTGACACTTTCAAAATTAAACCAGGACATTTAGCACATTCAAAACAAGTGAAGCAATAAAATGACACATAAAAGACAAGCATATGAAAAGCAAGTGAAACAATAAAACTAGCAAATAACAGCAGGTGAAATGTAATATTATCAGAAGGTGAAGGCTAATTTAAAGAGGTAGGTTTTGATAAGTGGTTTGAATGTGTCCAGGTCATTACAGTCATGGATTAGGGACTTCGAGAGGGAGGGGGCTGTGATGGGGAAAGCTCTGTCACCCCAGGTAGGGACAAAATAGTTTGATGAGCTTTTAACACAATTCAAAATTCAAAAAAACAACTTCAAACACTGGTAAAACAGTAAATGGAAGATTATGTTCTCCGTGAGTGCTGGTGAACAGACAAAACAGAGAATCTACATGTTCATTCTTTCTATGAAAGCTTCAACTTATGTCTTAGGGTTGTGAAATTAGCCAAAAATATACGCAAAAAAACCAAACACATAGGTACGAATATATTAAAATATCTTTTTGCGAATTATGTCCACAAGAGGGCAAATCAATACAACGGAAGCAGACAGAGGCTGACAGTTTTTCACTATATTCAGATATAAATCTTTTTATATTTGGATATTATTTTTTTTTTTACCATTATTATGTCTTAATAGTAGGCTTGCACGATTAATCGTTATAAAATCGCGATCTCGATTCACCCTGTTCACGATTTAATTTAAAAATAACTTTGATTTTTTTTTGGGACTTTTTTATGACTTTGATTCTCATTTAATTTTACAAGCCGACTGCATCACAAACGCTACTAGTTTCTTCTGTGAGTTTTAAACAGACTGTATAAAAAAGGTTTTAAAGCGCTCCCAAGTGCTGCAGTGCTCTTCCTTCTCTTCATTGAAGCCTCTATGTTTACAGGCTTGTGGTGATGCGCAATGTGCTATAGGTGCCAAAAAATATTTGTTCAGCACTACCAATTTGTTTTGTTTTGTCATGGTTCATGTGTGCAATAAACATTACACTTCGTGAGAAAAAAATCATGGCAGAAAATCGTGATATCAATTCTAAGCTAAAAAATCGTGATTCATATTTTTCCCCGAATCGTGCAGGCCTACTTAATAGGTTTTCTTTTTTTTTTTTTTTTTTTAGATCTACTTTTTATTGTTTTTATATTTTTGAACATACAGAACAGACAAATACAATTGAACAAAGAACAAAAACCCTCTGCGGTCTCGAGGAAAACAAAACAAATAAACAAACAAAAAAAAAATAAAAAATCACACCTTGCCTAGTCACTTTCCTTTTTAATTCTTGTGATTCTGAGGTCATTAGGACTGATATTTGTGCTGCTGCGCTTTTCCATAGGTCTGTAGTCGATGATTTGGCTTTGTTAATTCTTGCTGTACAGAGCTCAAGCATAATTATGTCTAGAAAATACGCCAACCACTGTTTTATACAAAGCGAGTGGGGGGGGGGGGGGGGAAGCCAGCGCTGAGCTATCATTTTCTTGGTTGCAGTTGAGACGGCTAGCCAAACTTTCTTCTGTCTCCCAAGCAGGTGTAATTTAGAGTCGTCATTAAGTAACAAAACAATCGGGTCAGTAGGAATTCAACATCCTGAATCCTGAATTCACATCAGATATTATTGATGTTGTTTTATTCCAGAACTCATGCATCTGTTCACACTCTCAGATCATATGCAGGGAAGTTCCAGTTTGTTCAGGTTGACAGAACGTACAATAGGGAGTGGGAATGACTTTCGAGACGTATCTCTTCTGAGGAGTCCAATATGTCGTATGACATATGTTAAAGTGGATCTGCTGGTGATTTGGGTTCTTGGAACAGTGGAAAATGTTGTCCCAAACTCCCCGAAAGGGGAGAGAGAGAGAGGCAAGGAAATCGTCCAGGTCAGAGTCAAACCCTGGACCTTCTGCATCGATGCATACACCTCTATATATGTGCGCCTGCTCTACCAACTGAGCTAACCTGGCCACAATAAGCATCAATTTTAATACACAAAACACAATCCCACCATCTCACTATTAACAGACATATAGTCTTAACAATTTCTTTTCCAGAGAGAGGACAGACTTTAATGAAAAAGATGACTCTCCAGAAATATCACCATCTGTGCTATTGGAAACAGCAAAAGTAGTTCTCAGAGGATGTCTTATATCATAATCCACATACTGGAAAAGAACAGCAAGAATGCACCCTACTCCCCCACAGAGCAAACTCAGAAATCAAATACAGAAAAACAAATGTTAAACTTAAATAAAACAATGAGACAGAAATATGTCAGCTATCTGATTAAACAGGGACATTTTGTGTAAACCAGGTAAAAACTAAAATATCTAATGCCTCATCAGAGCAATCATAGATTCATGGTATTGGATAGAAACCCAGGCAAGTGAAGGACTATCCAAAAGACTGAACTTGCTCCAATCTGGTCCTTGTTACCAACTCAGGCACGTTTGTGGGCCACAACTGTTGCAAATTTAACTACATTTTGATGCTACAGCTCTGTAAAGTATGCATGTTTGGTAACTTGCAGTGATGCAAAACAATGTTCAACTGCTAAAGCAACGTGGTTATGTATTGTTCATTAACTACCAATGATTAAACAGGTCTTACCTTTGGGAAAACGGCAGTGCCTGAAATGTGTGGCAGATGATTGATGTAACGTCCACGTGGTGCAAAATGGCCGAACGTGTAAAGTGATTAAAACCAAACACCTCCCAATAAGCAAAAGTTATCAATTTTCTGCAACTTTGACTTCCCTTAAAAAATACAATTAAATTATACTCAGTGATTCACAGCTGATTTTATTCAAACAAAACTGAGTGAAATGAAATTAATAGATGATTCAAATTTGTTGAATTCAGCTCAATGTTAGTCCAAACTGCAAATAGTCTTTTTATTATGTAAAGGTTACAGTTGCTTTTTTAATAAATATTAATTAACCCCAGTCTCACTTTTTACAGTGTCCGCCCTGAAACGACCTGCCATTAGACACAAGAGTTGCTTAAGGGACAACATTAATATTTCTATTATTGAAGGACAGCAGAGGTTCAGGTTGCCAACATCTGCTTTCCACCATTTTCCCCTCCCATGACCGTCCTAGAAAGGTGCCTCTCAGTGACATTCATTTTCAGCAAGCAGCATAGTACAACTGAGTCAGTCCCAACAGCAAAAGCAGGTGGTGTAGGCGGCACAGATTCTGACATAAAGGTTAAACAAGGTTACATTTACACTTTGTGTACAAGGTGGTGATGCAGTGTCCTTGGTCATGACAGAAGCAGTTGAAACACTGGATGATGGAAGAACAGTATTTTCTTTAATGCAGATTTGTGAGGCCCTTATCAAAACGTTCCCTGCAGAGGAGTGCCCTTCTTCACCACGGATAATGTGGCCAAGGCAGTAGTGTTAACTCTACTCACGATGACTTCTAGCCTTTACAGCATTGGAATACTTATTTCCTTTTGTATGTCACCAAGTGAAAAACTGTCAAAAACAGTCAAGTTTCTCAGAAATACATATTATTAACAGGACATTGCTACATAGCACTCAAAGTAAAAAATGAAACCTCAGAAAAATAAGATTTCAACCAACACAAACAACTCTTAAAACACTGCCACTGATGATCGATTACCTCAAATGTGAAAAAAGAAACTTGCCAAAAAAACTACACATTTAAGGACAGATGCCAATATTTCATAGAAGTAGTAAGGGAGCTCATGCTGTTACCAGCCTTGAAAGGAAATATGAAAAAAACATTGTCTCTAGGTTCTGTAACTCCAGAATACAACTCGCCCATTATAAAATTCAGCACAGAGTACTCCTCAATACAAATTACACAGAAATGGATTCCTAAAGAATGACCCTCACTCACACAGCACACTGCCAATGACTACTTGCATGCCACTAAGCTCTGCACATTGAACAACAATTACACACAGGTGAGCCTTATCTTGCTTGAAGAATATATTTAATCAGTTGAACCAATAATAAAATATGAGCATCTATTGAAAAAAAAAAAAAAATAAAAACTAGAACTGCAAGCAGTTATGACGGGGTCCAAGCCTCCGATGCCAGTCGCCCCCGACACCCCGGGAAGCTGTGCCACTCGCCCCCGATGACCCGGGGAGCTGTGCCAATGCGGGACCTAAAGCATTACGTGGGGGGGCAAACATCGGTGAATATCGAGAGGTTTGATCCGCAAGGTCTGCGGTACGGTGTGAGCCGCGACGTCTGCGGTACATTGCTGTTGCAAATGTAGTGGTTAACCGTTCATCTCCATGCATATGCAGACTACCTTTAACAATTCTCTACAATAAACAAACTTCTTAACCCCCCTGACCACAGGGGACAGCAGAGAGAAATGAGAGAGTGACTGAGAGGGTGGAGGGGGGAGGCAGGTGTGGTGGTTGAAGGAGCAGAGGAGCTGGTCAGGTTGTTGTAAATGGTGTCATAGGCGCTGATTTATGTTTTCCTCCGTGGGTGCTCACAGGCGCACGCCCTTTAAAAACAAGTAGTCAAAAATGGTTTGCATTTCAGAACCTTAGGTAATGGACAGCTACCGACGCGTACACACACGCCTATTAACTCGATAATTAAGCCGTAAAGTAGGTTTCATCTCAGGACAGCGCCACTTCTCACAGATACAGATAGCATTGGAGATGAAAAGTTTAACTGACACGTAACAGCAATCAGCTTTGTGGGAAATTAAGAATCAATGTCACCGACATAACAAATCACACTATGACAGACGCTCCACTTAGCACCAACTGCAATGTTTAATTTTAAATGAATGTAGCCTACTGGCAGTCTGGCACACGTGGCTGCTCAGTATTTTCCGTGGGTGCTCGAACTCCGGAGCACCCACAGTATCGGCGCCTATGAATGGTGTTGATTTTTGATTGAAAAAGTGAGATAAAAGAGTTGCATTTGTCCACTGTGAAGGTTGTAGAATCTTTGTCAGTTGCGTTAAGAAGTTTGTTTATTGTAGAAAACTAGGGGAGCACGCAAAAGCAAAAACCAAAACGTAACAGTAGGAGGTAAATATCAGTAAATATTGAGAAGTGTGAGCTGCAAGGTCTGTGGTACAATCCCATTGCAAATATGTCATTAACAGTGATTGAGTTAAAGTGCCAAAACATGTCTACGTTGATTATAGCGCCCCCTATGGCCGATCTTCGCCAAATTTGGTACAGAACCTCAGAGCCGCATGCCGAATGAGCACTACAAGTTTCGTGGTGATTGCTTTTACTGTGGCAGAGATATTGCATATGCAAATTTCCCATTTAAATGCATTGAGTTATTGGCCAAAACAAATAAACGTTGCTTATGGCGCCCCCTAAAGGCCGATCTTCGCCAAATTTGGTATAGATCATCACAGTAGCATGTTGAACAATGACCTCAAGTTCCTTGCTGATAACATTTAATTTGGCCGAAATATGATATGATACGTGTGGAGTAGCTAGCTATGAAAATTTGTTTGGTCGTCAAATGCGCATACTTTAACGTAGCAAAATTCCTTGAGTAACTTTTGGTCAGGTCCATCTGGAGATACTACGTACCAGGTTTTGAGCTGATCCGTCGCACGGCCTAGGGCGAGTTCGAAAAAGTTGGTTTTGCGCATTGTGCGATATTGCGAAAAAGATTTTAAGCAAAAATGGGCGTGGCCTATATCATGTGATTCAGACAAATTCAAGGAACACGTGGATGTAAGGATTTCTAATGTGCAATGTGTAATGTGGGAGTTAAAGGCAAAAAAACATTATAACGCCACCTAGTGGTCCATATGTGTAATTTTTGGTAGGTGTGGTCCACGACCCATTGTCTATCTACCCTGTAAATTTAAAGTTGTTCACATTAGTGTAAGTGGTGAATCTAGACTTGGGTCCCATAGGCCACGCCCACTTTTACCCCTCAGTACCCCATAGGGCCAAACGCGGTTTTTTCTGCTATAGCGCCACCAAGTGGTGGAAGTGGGTCAATTTTTGCGCCTGAGGTCCTTGCGGAGTTTCGGACCAGTCCTGAAAACGGCAACCCCCCACCATGTACGGTTTAGGCTGTAGTCGGAGTTTTAGGCGGAGAAGAATAATAATGAAGAAGAAAAATCAGTAGAAAAACAATAGGGTTCCACAGCCCTGCTGTGTGAACGGCATAGCTTTGCTACCGCCGTTTCTTCCAGACTCGGGCTTGGACCCCTAATAAAACACTACTCAGCTGCAATACCACATACATGTGTACACACTCTTGTCCGAGTGACAACTCCCTCCACTTAAGCCAGTGAGTTCAATCCCCACTCTCCTAGACAGCTCTTTATCTTTGGGCTTCTGCTCTTTTAATCTGGACAGTAGATCAGACTCCTATTCCCCCTGTATATCTAATAGTGACTAGTGTGGCTCAAACACACCAGGCTCCATTCCCCTTTGGATACATCCATTGTCACATTAAATATAAACACATGTACAGTATATGTAGAGGTTAGATATCGGTGTAGGATAAACTTTGCTAAATTTGGGAAATCTAGCATTAACCAGAATTATAAGAGAAAACACTCTCCTATTCGTCCAGTGATATAATCTCAGTGTCAAGCAATCACCAAAATAAACAGTTTCTCTTGGCGATCAATCAAGAGTCTATAATGCACAAAATTAGTTTTGAGAATTGATTAACTAGAAGTCAAGTAGCCTCAATCAAAGAAAAATAATTGCATACATAAAGCAGGACTCAACATAAAAAAAAATCCCCACTGGCACCCGGGGCCAGTAGATCAGAGTTTTGCTGGCCCCTTCTACATTTTTACTGGCCCTGAAAGAAATATCATAGGTGTGATTGGCAAAGGACAAAAAAGCAGGAAAATATACGCTGCACCTACCATGACGCTTCAGAAAATGGTTATAACCCAGCTAGCCACTGTATGTTGTGCCATTAGCAGTAACGCTAGACCAGGGGTCAACGCGTGCGGCATGACATCACTTTGTTGCAGAGACACTATTGGTTAAATGCCGGCAAAGTAGAACACGGAAGCAGCTTGAAGAGGAAAGCGCGAGTATGTCTGCGGTCTGGAGGTATTACAAAGTTGAATTATTATAGAAGTATCGGATCGGGACTCTGTATCGGTAGATACTCAAAATCAAATGACTCGGACTCCTATTGATAAGTGTTGACTTTTTAATCATGGAGGTTTTATTGTAGGCTACTTACAGTAACGAGTGTAGCGTTAGTTCATCAGAGAGAGAGAGAGAGAGAGAGAGAGAGAGAGAGAGAGAGAGAGAGATGGTCACGTGACTTGCTAGAGCAAATCAGTAGAGAAAGCATCAACTTAGCACGCTAACGCTACGCTGTACCTTGAGCAGATTTCTGTCATTCAAACAACTTTTAGTTGTAGTTTAAAACTTTTACAGCCATTTTAATAAAATGAAGGGTTTTATTCGGGCTCGAGTCCATACATGCAGTTAATGGATACAGGCACGCAGAACTGAAGGCTCGGTTAGCAACGATTAGCTCTGATTAGCGGTTAGTTCCAGTTAGCTAGCTCCGTTATAAATCTATGGAGTGGAGGAGAGGGGTAACAACCAGACTCTGATAAATGACGTTCGGGGAGTTTTCACAGCAGCGTCGCTGCGTTGTTTCAACGGTTTTATTAGTACAGTTAATCCCACGGCAAGAACACCAGCAACATGCTACTACTAACGTAACGATAGCCTCTCTGAGAAAGTGCAACGTTGTGATGCTGTAGTTAAACAAAGGTGTAATTCATATAAATTCATGCATCACCTAATTTCATCATCACATACAGGCATGTCCTCCAGGAAAGAACAGTTTGTTTAATCTATCTAATCTTGTGTTGTTCATACTATACAATGATTTATTGCTTGTCTTTGTTGAATAATACAGAAGACAAAGAGCTAAAAAACAATCGCATATTGAATCGCAATCGCAATATTTTTGAGAAAAATCGCAATTAGATTATTTTCAAAAATCGTTCAGCCCTAGTGTACACGCAATTTTTCATGTTACTGTTTCCCTTAATGCTGTCAGTGTTCTAATTGTTAATGTAAAAAAAATTGTTACCTACAGTCATGCTAATAAAGCAACCTTAGAGAGAGAGCGAGAGAGAGAGACCTCTGACAGCATGCATGTTGCAGGCAATCAAAACCCAAGAGGTCAGCCCTGAAACCAGTCCCCTGGTCAGTTGGTTCTGAAGTAGGGCTGAACGATTTTTGAAAATAATCTAATTGCGATTTTTTTCCCAAATATTGCGATTGCGATTCGATAGTGTATTTTTTTATAGTGCACAGAGAGGAGCTGCCTCCAGCCCCTCCCCCTCGTGAAGTTGCATGCTGCCTTGTGCACTTGCTCAGAGAGGCTATTGTTACGTTAGCTAGTTGCTGGTGTTCTTGCCATGGGATTAACTGTACTAATAAAACTGTTGAAACACCGCGGCCACGCTGCTGTGAAAGCTCCCCGAACGTCATTTATCAGTCTGGTTGTTACCCCTCTCAGTGGCAGCTCCTCCACTATCTTTATAACAGAGCTAACCGCTAACCGGAGCTAACCGCTAATCAGAGCTAATCGTTGCCAACCGAGCCTTCAGTTCTGTGTGCCTGTATTCATTAACTGCATGCATAGACTCGAGCCCGAATAAAACCCTTCATTTTATTAAAATGGCTGTAAAAGTTTTAAACTACAACTCAGAGTTGTTTGAATGACAGAAATCAGCTAAAGGTACGGCGTAGTGTTAGCGTGCTAAGTTGATGCTTTCTCTGCGGAGTGCAGACTGATTTGCTCTCGCGAGTCATGTGACCAAATCGCAGCCTTTGCGATTAGGAAATCGCGTTTTAACATATCGCGATATTATCGCAAATGCAATTAATCGTTCAGCCCTATTCTGAGGTTAACTAATACACTAACACATCGATCTCAGACCAGCACTGCTTTCCAAAATCAGATCAAAATAAAACAAATTATGAATCAATGTAAGAAAAAAATATCTGGAACATTGGGATGATCAAACAAAATCACAATCCAAATTAGAATGCTACTTGTCACTAAAAAGAGATGAATTGGCAGAGTACCTCTCCACCGTCAGATACAAAACAGAGACAGATTATTACCAAGTACAGGCTAAGTGACCACAGCCTTGCCATAGAGAGAGGCCGGTACAAAAAAAGCATGGCTTCCAAAAGAGCAGCGGATCTGTGGTCACTGTACGACTGGTGAGGTTGAGACAAAGATGCACTTTTTCCTATACTATCCAAAGTTTGAACAGATAAGAAAAGGGTATTTTTTTTACAATTGTTTACAAAAGTTTACTCTGAGTCAACTTTGGAGAACGGGTGGGGGGATCTTCTATGCTAATTTTGAGGTCAAAGTCAGACTCATCAGTCATGCTGGCTGCTGCTCTGCACTTGTGTACTTATATTGCGAGACACCTTTTACCTCGATGAGAAATTTCATCACGTTTGAATCTCGCGAGATCTTGTGGGACCTCTAATCCCTAGTAAATTATAGAGAACTGAGGCAACAACTTCATATTTCAAACATTCATTACTAACACTACTAACAAAGACAAACAACATTAACACAATACGATGCTAAAACTACATACACATTAACACTACAGTCAAGGTGAATGTATGTAGAAACAGATTTTAACAGAGAAAGAAGGCTATGCAACAGATTAATGAGAGAAGTGACTGTCACTGGAAGAAGCTGGTATAAAAGTGGTAATAACTTTTAGAAGCAAGTTCTCATAGAGGCCACATTTTAATTCACCTGGTTAGCAGAGAGGAAGAGTATCACTTGCGTTTCTGTTGGCTTGCGGCTGCTGACTTGCTGTGGTGACGTCAGAAGAGGATGATAATGGTTCCACAGGGATGAAGATTAGTTGAGGTTGGATGGGTTACGCAGAGGCAGAATGGGAAACTTTGCATGTGGTAACAAAGGGATGATGCCAAAGCATCTGTACCAAAAAGACAGTTTGGTCAAGAAGTTCTGGGAGACATCTGACCAATCAGCAGATGTGCTCACCCAGAAGGGGGTGTGTCAGTGCTCAACACCCCCAACTCTGGGCACGCTGTCCCTTAACAGGTCAGAGGCTATGTGGCTGTATTTTATTTTTAACATTTTTTTTTGACAATTTCACAAATGATCATGCCTAGTTACTTACTAACTATCATGACTGAAGATCTAATCTGATGCACACAGGATAAAAAAAACATGACCTGTTTAACTTAGGTAAGATAATTTTAACATCTATACAACTCGTAGAATTTGGTTATAAATGATAGCAAAAGTTCTAATATATTTAAGAATACAGATTTATACATTCAGACGTAACACATTATAGTATTTTAGAAACCCGTGTGTTTCTTGAGTATGTCCAAAAGTGATGTTGGACACTTTTCTTCTTTTTTAATCCCATTTTGAAAGTACAACATATTTTTGCATCTATTCGTCGAGAGACTTGGGACTGAAATGCCGGTCTGCTGACCTCCTGTTGTGAGGGAGCCTGGGTCATATCAACAGGACCATTTAGCAGGTCTTTAGCTGGTCTTCTCAAAGTGGGCTTTGATTGTCTTCAATGTGAATACCAGCTTTGATCTGGTATCTGGTCAGACAGTTTTAGGGGGTTGTAATTCTATCCCCTTGAACTGTCTCTGTGTTCTGATATCCTACATCAGTAATGACGTATTTGTAACCCATTTAAGACAGTCTGCACAATCTCAAATCTAAGCATTCCAAGGTGGAGAGCTATATCTACTCTGGCCCCCTATATTGAGAAAGGATTACTATATGACTGTATTTCAAATTCAACTGCAGGGTTTCCCGCAGCACTTTGCAGTTAAGGCAACACGCTCCTGCCGCCTTAACTAAGTCCTCAATTTTAAAGGGATAAATCGCCATTTCACTGTCGCGTGCGTCGTTGTTTGTGGGAGTTTGTCAACAAATGTGCGGGCAGCTGGGGCATTCCCAGGCAGAGACTGGGTGAGTGGACTTACCGGAGCGTTGGCATATGGCAGGCAGAGAGCATTTATATACGTATCTCTGTCCTGTTCTTCACATCAGTGAGGCTTTCTTCTTTTATTTCAACGAAGTGAATACATGACGAAGTGACTAGAACTATCCATCACCTCTCGCACATGGATTCTCAACGTCCCGGCTGTTGCCCGGTCTTTGAGACACAGCTGTTGTCTGTTTTTTTTTTTTTTTTAATCACTACACGCGGTTCACAACACACGGTTAGTTAGCGTAGTTAAACACTACACACAGTGAAATTACGTGTCCTGTTTATATTTCACGCATGCTATCTGCTTTGAGTGAGTGAATCTATTGGCTAAGCTCTGTTATCTCAGAGCTGTTTGTTTTGGAGTTGTCAGGCGAAGTGGAAGAGAGCACCTTTTTTTTTAAATAGTTTAATGAGCTTAAAATTGCACATTGCAACTGTTATTTTGAAAAGCTGGTTATTTATCAATTATATATTATTTAAATGTAATATTTAGTGTTTAATAAGTAATTGTTAAATGTAGTACAGAGTCTGTAGTCTATCTACCTTGTCAGATGGCAACCCTACCACCTTAATTTTCTGCGGGAAACCCTGAACTGAATATGACTTCGCTGCAATCATATTTCATTTGCAGAATTAATGTGATTTTGTTTCCAACACTGCTTAATTTATCTGCAGTACATTACAATACTAATTAGTTAGCCATGCTGCACACCAATGTCATTTTTTATGGAAGAATTTTGTCACATTTACTTTGTTTTCTTCCTCACTCCTTTCTTTTCTCTTTTGGAAGCCTGATTTAACTTTCTTTGAATTGACACGATTGCTTCAAAGTCATACATATTGAGACAAACTATATTTGTCCACCCTAATGCAGGGGTGGACTAAACCATGTCCACTTTCCTGGGGGCTGAGAGGCTCTAATATTGTTTTACATTCAATAAATAGTCATGTATTTTTAAAAACAAATAAAAACAAACTTTTACTTCCAGGCTCTTTAAGGGTCCTCATCACATTGTGGCCCTGGATACTTGGTTCCACTATTTCATTACTTACTACTACGTTCCTGAATATGCTTTATTTATATATTATGCACATGTCAGTAATAACAGAATTTATAGAATAAAACTACTGTATAGTCATTATTGTGGTAGTAATAAGTATTATCATTCATACATCAACATATATCTTACATAATATTTCATTTTATCATTATCTTGTTACAATACTCATGTTTTGTTTTTTTGTGTGTTTTGTGTAGTTTTGTCTTAATTCCTGTCAAGTCAACATTTATTGGAATGCTGTTGAGCACTGAAATTAACAATTAAGAGACAGAAAAAAAAGACAAAACGTACAATTATACAGGATCCTCTCTGCCGTTGTCTCTGACCTTCTTCCCGGCCTAAAGAATAGTCACATTTCCACCACCTCATCAGGGACAATAAACACAAAAGACAACAAAATGAGAGAGAATCAGGGAGAAGAAAGGGAATTAAAAGACAGAAAAAGGAGGAGAGAAAAATGTAATACAAAAGAGACACTCATGAATGATTGCCAATAATAAGCTTGTTAGCGAATGAAATACTATCTCAGTGCTTATACTCACCCCTCCTTGAGTCTGTGTCATACAGCTTTGATTGACAGTTGGGATCCATGCTAGCTATTCATAATAGTGACAGGCTTGAGCAAAGACAGCTGTGTGTGGACATGTCCATGGACAGCATGACACATGACAACCTTGAAATAGCCAAGGCTTTGTTTGCCTAGCCAAGACCCACCCTCTGCTACCTATCTCACCATTTTCTCTCCCTCCGCCACCCCACCCCCCTCTCTGTCTTACCTCATAACAGCATCAACAAGTGATCTTTCTGGAACCATGGGCTGGCCATAATGAATAGCCTGAATGGTACCACTAGCCTTTGGAAGCCTTATCATTACAGAGAGTGAGAGAGACTAAAGAGAGAGACTACCCTTGGGTGAGGGGTGGGGGATGGAGGGGAGGCAGTTGAAGGTAGGTGTGTGAGGATACAGAGATAGAGGGCAGAGGGGAGGTTGATATGGAGGATTTATAAGGGGGAATATGAATGTTTATATAAGTGTGTGTGTGTGTGTATGTATGTATGTATGTATGTATGTATGTATGTATGTATGTGTGGGGCTCACTTACGAAAAGCCTGGCAGATTTAGTTAAGGATAAGGTTGGATGGACAGATGGACGGAATGAGCGAGGAGGGGGAGAAAGTAGGAAATATTGCTGTGTTTGGTAGATGGGTATATTTTAAGATAGCTCATAAATATAAAGAGCAATGCCTCATAATATCAACTCCAAAACTTACTTCGACATTTTAAAGAAGATGTCCCCAAAACTGACCTATATCATGCGTCAATCTGAATTGGCAAATGGAAGTAAGAATATACACCCAGAATATGGTGCAGGACTTTGTCTGGAACAGGCTACCACTGTCAAAACATATCCTTTAATCTCTTTTCTCCATACCCAGCCCCCTTCTTTCTCTGAAAATCTAGGACATTCTTTTTCATCATCAGTGTGTTCCCTGGTCTCTGTGGTATGCTGAGCCCCAATGCCAAAATAAAACTCCATAGTTAAGGAGTCTCTTTCTTTCTGCCAGTGTATTTGGTCGCAGGCACTGTCCGGGGATACGTGGTGATTGGTTGTGGTTCCCTTTTTCCCTTTGCATCTATTCATAGAATAAATATGAATATAAGAAGACGGGAGAAGAAGTGGATGAGAAGTTGTTTCCTACAATTTCATTACATGGTTGGATTTATAGCAAAGAAATACAAAACGCATTAACGAAAGAAAACACATAAAAGCTAAGAGTGAAATAATTGTCTGATTGTGGGTGTGTGCCTATGTGAAATGACACTTCATTAGAACTGATCCGATAACAATGGACTTGTACTGTAGGAAGTGTGAATCATTAGTAATGGCAGTAGATTAGTTTTGTTTGCTTTCACATCATCATTAAGGATGTATAAATTATAATTGAAAGAAAAATAAGACATTATTAGGATGCAACATTTCTGGTTTGATGATGTACCCTGGAGTAATACAATTCACATCAAGCAACCATGATACGATACTGTCTTCCGTTATCATTTCCATTGCCCATTGGCGTTTTTTGCTATCATTTCTCTAATGACAGTTTCATACCACACCATTTCGCTTATGAGCCATTGTGCCGTTTCCCTAATGCCGCTGAAAGTAACAAACGTCAATGGCAAAGTAGATATCCCTCTCTTTTCAGCACGGTCAGATTCTCCTTACTGTTTCTGATGATGATCTCTACAGTAAAATCAGTATTACCTCTGTGTGCAAATTCTAAGATGACAGCAGGGAATAGGTGCTTGGACCAGGCTCCCTTGTTTTGCATAGATATTAATTTTTCTGGAATGCATTTTAAACCCATTCCACAAACAATGGCTTGTTGCAGAGGCTGCCGCTAGGTGGTGCTGAAATCCTGTCCTCCTGCCTGTTCTACCGACCCCCATGGGCATCCTTAAATGGGGCTGACTGTGTTGTTGAAGGAGTTTGGCAGGCACAAGGCAAGAGTTACAGTCCCAGGTTTAATTGTGTTCTGAAGAAAAAAAACAGCCATAATGACAGGAAATACAATAAAGCTATAATGGAATCCAGAAATTCCAGTTTAAACACTTAGCAGCCCACTGTTTTGTACCAGCGGTATGAAGAGAAGAACTGTTAGGGAGCTTTCTGCACTGGTAGCCTGTGTTCAGATTGTGTCTTGTGATCTATTATTCATTCTGCTGATTCTTCTCATTGCAACTGGTTTGCATAAACCCACAGCATCATTAAATAAAATAAGCTAATTGATTAGTTTTACTGTAGCATGCTTTGATGTTCACCATTACAAAATATTAAGAACTTTTTCCATGATCCTTAACATTATTTTCCCACATTAAGACCGTTTCAGCCACGAACAAGAGGAGACAAGCTATAGATAAGCATTTTGAGCCTTAAGACTATTGAGATATTGACGTAGCAGAAATGGATTCAGCTCAATAGTTGGAAGGCACACCTATTATTTTATGCACTGATCCAACACAACGTCGTAAAACTAAGAGATGCAGAAAAGAAAGAATCTCAGCTCACAGCTATGTGGGAGAGAGGAAAAAAAGACAGATTGCATCTGGCAAGAGGCTATGATCTATAAAAAGGAGCCGAGGAAGGGATAGACAAATCTGACTCTGCAAAAGCAAACCGATATATTGGTCTCTCCACCACTAAACCTCACCTAAGGCTGGAGTATCAGCAATATTTGCTATTCCGCTCCTTTCTGGCAATACCACCAATGCCAAGCAGTGAGGACAAATTACCTGGGATGTTCCTCTGTGTGGTCCAACACATATTGGCGTATGACTGCCAGTGGAAAATTAATTAGCGAACGGGATAAGGTTACAGACACATAATGAAAGTTATTGGTCACGTCTCTTCATCATTTCCCCAGCTCCCCTATTACTTTTCACCAGGTTAGTTAGCCGTGAAATGGGGGTTTCATATGATGCAAGGAGGAATGTGCCACCACACCTTCACCACCGACACCTTCCACCCTATTCTCCCAGAGGGTTTGCGCATGGATGATCAAGGCACTTAGACTAATGTGGACGGTGCAGGTTGATGAGGAGGGATTGGGAGTGAAAACCATCCTTTTACATCACTACAGCACATTTAGGGTTCATTCTATCAAATGGCAGCTTTCACAATCAGCTCTGGCTTGTATTTATCTAATTGACCTGTATTCAGCTGGGGCTCAAAAAGGCCTTTGGCCTTGATTGCCTAACACAGATGTCAGTCCAGTAGCATGTTTGGATTGTCAGCTTAGTGGTTCCCATTGAGGAAAAAAAAGATAATAAAAGATCAATGGTAATAACAGACAATATACATTGCTACAGGCTGTAGGAGGCATGTTGTCTAATGATACCGCTAACACTGAGGCAGTATTTTTTTTCTTTGTCCAACAAAGCCAATAACCTAATAACTTAAACTCCTGCGTTGTATTTAGATATTTACATACAGATGTGTTAGCGCTTCATCAGCTTCTCTTATGCAGGTCGACTCCAATCAGAGCGGCCCACCACAGACACACAGCTGGTACAGTAAGCCTATTCTCGCAGAACAGATCTTTTGTTCATTTTTCAACTAACATTGCTGGATCTATTTTTTTTTTTTAGCAAATACACAATGATAGAACATGGTAATGAGGGTTCGCTTGCAACCACTATTGAACTAACGAGTCAAATGTTTGTGCTGGATATGCGTCAACGGGCTTAATTGTGTTCCACTCTTTCTATACTGCAGACGTGTTGCAAACACCGACTAAAATACACCCTAGAGTAAACAAAAACTGAGAAAATTTGCTGTCAAATCAGCTACCTGCATTAAGTGTGTAGTTTGGTGTGTAGTTATATAGATATGAGCACAAATACACACACAATATACACAATATAAAAACATATATAGTATATATGGTATTTTGTCTTTGATGATACCTTACTCGTATGAGGACATTGTTATTATTATTTTTTGTTTCACATATTGGAGCAGGAAAAGTAAATTAGAGAAGGCTTGTCAAGTGACCGCTTCCCAATGCCAGACAATAATGTAAGGACACAACAATAGTTTGGTATTTGTGCAACACATCTACAGACATACAGTACAAACACAGTCTGTGCTAAAATGGCCGCCTTTGATGTGAAATATGTTTGAAATCAGCAAAAATGGTTTCAGCCCTATTCATTGTTGAAAAGGTAAATGGAAAGGATTCCGCAGTAATGTCAGTGTATTAGATAGATGGATAAAAGGAAAACATGGGCATGGAAGCACTTAATACAAAAGTACTATGTATCATACTTTTACTTGTTTTGTTATTACAGTTGTTTTTTACCCTCTGTTTAAGATGGGGCCCATCCATCACGTAGGCATCTCAGACATCCGCATGGTTCTCCAAATCAAAGGCTCATTGACTGCCCCAGCAGCAGACATAGACACACGTCTGCCTCCCTGACAGTTCCAAAAAAGAAACAAGAATACAAATTGGGCTTTACTGTCTGACTGAGAGGGCAAGAGAATAGATCATTGACAATCATGACACAAATCCATCTCTGATTCTTGAAAACCCCTTTTCTATTGTTGCCTCTGGTTCCCCCAAGTCCCCTTGCTTAGTATCCGTCGATATAGACATGCTTGGAATAGTCATTTTGTTTGGCTGTCTCTACAGGAGTTTGGGCTTAGGTGCTTTAGAGGACATTTTGACAATGGGAGAAGGATTGAGGC
Organism: Sander lucioperca; assembly: GCF_008315115.2. Taxonomy (NCBI): domain Eukaryota; kingdom Metazoa; phylum Chordata; class Actinopteri; order Perciformes; family Percidae; genus Sander; species Sander lucioperca. The sequence continues at coordinate 29,717,035 of NC_050180.1, read as the reverse complement.
GAAAGCCTGTCAGTGGCTTTGCTGTTTATTGATTGCAAATGTGGTGAGAGCTTAATTGATTCACACTTTGAGATCAACACGATAATCTCTTAGCCTTGGGACTACAGTGGGCTGTTCAGGTAGGAAACAGACAGCTGGGAAGGGCATGGAAAGTGTGAATCAGCTGTGTGGAAAGTTCAGTTTGTTGTTTGCCTCCAGTCAGTGTGCTCACAAAAATCAGAACCATCGCTGCTGCTTCCAGGCTTAACTAGGTGTAATCAAGGAGACCTTCGAGTAACTAAAAGTTCACGGAAAGTGAACAGCTGATTCGTGTTTATAAACAGTTGTGTGTTTGAGCACAAAATGGATCCTTGCATTTTAATAAGCTAATGATTTGGCCATTTAAACTTAGTCTAATAGTACAAGCAAACTATAAAAATGTGGATATGTTATGTCTGGCCGATACCCTAACACACTGCTTAATAAGGTCAGTATTGGTTCAAACTATTTGAATCGGTGCAGACATCCACTTCTGTCTATCATAGGTTAATAGACATAGTAACGAAAGTACACGAAAGGAACATGTTTTTGTAGGTTGTTTTTGTCACCTGATCCATTTAACTAACCAAAAATCTTGTAGTTAGTACCGATACCACCAAAAGTACAAGATACTCGATACCAAAGTCGATACCACGGTGTGTAAAAAAGAAAAAAGCAATAATACTTACATTGATTCCTTTATTCAAACATTTAGGTGGTTTAGCACAGTGTCAAGGCACTCTTTTCAGTGTCAAGTTTCTGTCACTGTTTTGGTGTGGAGTGGAGGGGGGAAGGAAAGCGTGATTTACATGTTATCTGAAGAAAACGTCAGTCTTCTGGACTTACAGCCTGCTGCTCTGAAGCCCAGCATCACCACACTGTTTACTCAAACTGGCTCCTGACAGGAAACATATTTACATTAATTTACAAAACTTAGTACCTGATTCATGGGGCTTGAGCTGAAAAAAAAAAAAAAAAAAATCCCCAGGGTGAAGCCTTGAATCAGACAAGAGACAAAAGTCACTGATGGGATTGCTGCTAGAACCGCAGGCGGGTGGCCAGGCAGGCTAACAAGTAAGTAGATGAACGCCTAAAAGAGTTTGTCAAAAATGAAGCTGCATTTTCACTGGTTTTCTGGGGCTTCAAATGGAAAAGGCAGGGTGAGGCTACATGGGACCACAGCCATTTCTCTGTGTTCTGCAGATGAAGAAAGAATGCCTGATCAAGCGCAGCAGGGGAAGAAGGCAGGCTGGGAGGCCAAAGGGATTTGTGACTCTGTTTGTGTGTGTGTACGACCATGTGTGCATGTCTGGGCATAGCAGTCATAAGATTTAGCTGTTTTCTGACTGAAAAAAAAAAAAGCTTTGTAAGAGGATGCACACTGCCTTTAGGCCAACTGTGTAGAGTCCAGGAAAAGTTTCTCTCTGTTAACCAAAGTGAACATACTGTAATTACTAAGCTGCTGCTGAGATGAAAGGCAAAGTTGTGTGTGATTGATATTTTATGTAGGACGAGTGTTATAGATATGTGAATCTTCCTGTGATACAGGGAATGTACAGAACACTTGTGCTTTCTGGGGGAGCCACTCCCTTTAAAGTGTCCTACGTTTTATAAATAAAAGTGAGATTCAGTTTTTGCAGTACAGAAAAGAGACTTCAATCGCTGATTAAGTGCAATCATCTGTCGACCCTCCTTGAAACTTGAGTTTGAATTGAATTAAGGCGAACTTTGTGAAATACAATAATCAAAGCAACATTGCATGCAAGTGAATCTTGCCAGTAGCAATAAACATCAATAGAAACGGATCAATATGTTGTCTCAGAGGCCTGATCCAGCTTCAGTGAAATACATTCATTTAAAAAAAAAAATAAAAATAAAAAAAAAAAATGTATTCGTGAAGGGAGATGAGACGGGGGGGTAGCAGGTACACACAAATTGACTTTAAATATTTTTTTAAGGGAATTTAACAGAGGGTAGAAGAATTTTTAATAAGTATAATGACATTTTTGTTGTCTACTACAGATTATATTGACATACAACTTATTTGCTCTCCCAAATACACTTATAATATGACAGCTGTTGTAAATAAAGTGTTTATAATTACTATCATTGCTAGAGGTCTTTGCCACTTGAACATAAACATATATAGTTATTGGGCATTTGCTTAAAACTTGTACTTTGGTTAAATATTTTAAAAAGTCATTGAGTCCTGTTGTGTCATGCTTCAGCTCAGCATTAAGATTTTAAATTATTTAACTAAGACTAACTTTAACCAAGCGATTACTGTTGCCTAAACATAACCATATAAATCTCAATCAGGAGCAGATATTGTACGGATCTGGGGTCTCATTTATAAACGTGGCGTTCGCACAAAACGGGGCTGAAAATGTGAGTACGCCACTTCCCACGCAAAGGTTGTGATTTATAAAAAACAAACTTGATGGGAGAATGAGCGGTCCTCCACGCAAACTCTGACCCATGCGTATGCACATTTTGGAGACAAAATGGGAATTGGCGACGCAGATGGTGAGGTGGTGAACTGAAGTCAGACTGCAGAAAGTAAATGTGGGAATAATGATTACTTGTAATATTTTCAAGTATTGATGCCTCACGCACATTTTTTCACTCCATATCATCCATGTTATCAAGAAGATTAAATCCAGCAGTGTTATTTGTGCTTGTACTGAGTGATAATTTTTCCATAAACACCTTGTAAAATCCAACTCAAATCTTAAGTTCTTAATATTTAATCGGCGCTGTCTTACCGTCACATTGTCGGCTACGGAGCGCAGGAGGAGGAGATGGCCATTTTTGGCTTTTGGGTGTGCGTACACTTTTAGTAAGAATCCTACGCACAGTTTTATAAATGAGACCCCAGGATGATAAAATATGTTGACAATGAATGTTTTTGCAGATAAATTCAATTTAATCTATGAAACATAACATTTTCTTGCAAAACATTGCATCTGTTGCAAATGAGTTGTAGAAATAATAGGGATGGGTTAGGGTTAGGTTATCTTAAATCTTATCAACTGTCATAATGTTAAAGTAAGAAGAGGACAAGCGTTTCGACAGAGCCTATTCCCGGTGTTGTACCGTATTCTGTGACCCATCAGATTCTGTGACCTGTTACAGTGTAACAACAATTTCGGGCCTAAGGTAACGCTAAGTGCTTTATGCAAGCAGAAAAATATGTGATTTATTAAGATGATATTTGCTGAATTATTACGTAGAATTAATATACTGTAGTATCCACTGTATTGTTTATACCTTAGCTTGCCTGACTTCTGCAGCTAACGCACAGTCCCCCAGTGACGGGAAAGGGGACAAGGATACTAATTGTCACATAACAGTGACTAAATATATGTTGAAAGCACAACACCCTAAACCCTGTCCATGGTTTATGTATGATACTGAATAAAATAAAAACCTATTTTTTTTATTTTTAGTACATCTTCAATTACCACCAAAACAGAACTGGATTCAGATTTGCTCAAATGCTATTGAACCACATCCCTAACATGTCTATCTCCCTATCTATCATGAGTGAAGATGATACTTGGTCCGACTGACATCCAATAAGTGAGCTAAGTAATCTCACCACTTGTATACCATCAAACTGCATGCAAATTGATAATGAAAAAGGCATCCATGACCTTCCACTCAGGAAGCAGGGCAGGAGTAAAACTGTCACCTCAGACCTACAGCAAGCCAAATAATCTGCAAGAAATGAGCAGTGAAATTCCCAGTGGCATAATCATCACAATTTATTGGGAGCACAAAGAAGTACTGTAGGTGGACTGGTGAAGTGCCAACTGTGTAAATGTAAGAGAACGCATTTTGGAGAAATTAAGCAATCGTCTCTCTCAAACCCCAATGTTTTTAAACTTCAATCATTTGCTTTCTCTGGCTGTAGAAAAAGAAAAATCCAGAACTTTTTTCATTCAGAATACACAGTGATGTAACCCAAACCTCAGGCAAAGTCGGAGTGACAGGTCTGAATAATGCACATTACCTTTAATAAAAAACTGACTCTGGATGTAGCACTTCACTTTGAAATGCACCTGAGGTTTTGTCAAGAAAGAGAAATGCATTTTCTTGTTGTTCTGACATGGAAAATATATTTTATCTTCAACAGCATCCTTTTCTCATAGTCTACTGTTCCCCGATCACTCTTCTGCTCTCCCTCTTCATTTTGGGTTAAGGCATGTATCCAGTCAGGCGAAAGTAGCATGTTATACCCTCAGGTGAGACAACCCAGCATTATCCTGCTTCCTATGTATTAGGAATCTAGCATGATGTCTGTCTTGACTGCTACAAGTACTACAAGAGTCAAGACTGCCAAAATGCATTAACCAGTACCACACTCTGAATAATTAAATATCTGGGTGACATGGCTTGGCAAGAACACCACATTGCTCGATTAAAACTTTTTTACCAGGCACTGTGAAAAGTTTCCAAAACAATTAATTACCAGGGTATTAATGCTGGCTTGTTCTATGTAAAACACAATAACGTTTGGGACTTAATTAAAAAACTCATTATACTTCCGTTTTCAGAGTTTTAGAGTTTTCAAATGAATTTGGCACAATTTCCCCTTCTCTCTCTCTCTTTCTTTCTCTCTCTCTCTCTCTCTCTCTCTCTCTCTCTCTCTCTCTCTCTTTCTTTCTTTCTTTCTTTCTTTCTTTCTTTCTTTCTTTCTTTCTTTCTTTCTTTCTTTCTTTCTTTCTTTCTTTCTTTCTTTCTTTCTCTCTCTCTCTCTCTCTCTCTCTCTCTCTGTCTCTGTCTCTCTCTGTCTCTTTTTGTCATTTTCTTTCTTCCTTTCGTTTTTACACACACACTGACACATACTCTCCTTCAGCGGGTATGCATGTGCACCTCTGTAGATCCAGAGTTACTTTTGCATTTATTATCACAATTATATATTTAAATCCCCAGCTCATTTTTCTTCACTCTGATTCACTTTTTTTTCTTTTTTCTTTTTAAAACAGAGAAATTGAGAAATTAATTTCCATTCCCCTCTGAGAAGCTTTCTCTTGTGGAGCCCTGTCTGCACCGGTCTTGTCAGTGAGGACATGCGGGATTGAAAAACCTCGGTGGCAGGGGTCACGCTGCTCTTCTCTTCTCTACACCTTCACATGCCCCCACTCACGGTTGTGCAGACCCAGTCCTCATCTTTTATGGAATAAAACTACATCAGCACTGTCTCTGAGAGAAACATTTTATTGCACCTGACCTCTACCTACCTGTATTTGAATATCAAGACAGAGGCAGCACAATGGCCTAAGCAGTCGATGCACAAAACACCCTCTCCTCACTCAGTATACCCTGTCATAACAAAACATCCCAGGGTCCTCAGCCACACAAAAGGGCTCTTGCCTATGCTAAACATTTTGAGACAGACATGAATAGTAATTGTCAGAGAGCTCCCATAGGACACGGTATGAAGCAGCACTAGAGGGACATGTACCTTAAGAGACTGAGCAAACAAGCTCTTTGCCTGCATAAAAAAAGAAGAAGAAAAAATGTAATGGGGTCAGATTGAGGGCAGCCTGTACTCTCACACAAACATAGATACACACATGATGACTCACATACACACTTGGCCTTATTAGTCACAGCTGCTTTGGCATAAATACAGACACAGATGCATATTCAAGAACACACAGGTTAAGTTCCACACTCATTCAGAGAAAACACAAGCAAACAATGAATTTGAGAAAAGGACCATTTTCTATGGCACCTAATGCCACTATGTTTTCTCACTTTAGCATCTGGGGTCAACTACAGTACTTGAGATGGCAGTGTGAGGCACTTGATATGTTCAAATGTCAGATCTAGCCACTGAAAAGAAATAAGCGAAGAAATCAGGCCAATTACAAAAGCTGGTCACTCTCTTTGTGTTGCCTGAGCTCATTACTATTCATGAACTCGCCCAGTTGCGCTGGGTAAAGGATGCTGATAGCCATGCTCTCATTGGCTAGCTGTTAGCCAATCAGAGTCAAGCAGCTTAGCTCGTTGAATATTAATGAGAACTGGCACAAATTAAGCTGAGTCTTCCTGCAGGCTTTCTATACCACGCTAGAATGGCTTGAAACAAGGTAACCAAGGCATTTTTCCCACAAAAAAATGTTAGAGTCCATGGCAGAACTTCAGACATTACCACAAAGTAATGAAATACGTGTGGCAGGGCACCTTTAATGAAAAGAAGAGGTAGTGTTTTGCTTATGCCCCTGATCAGGGGGTGTCGGACTGGGGGGGAAATGGGACTGAGTACCCAGGGCCCTCATGTGAGGAGGGCTCAAAAAGATGCTGAGAATGCCGTTCTACAGGGCCCAGGATTTTGTGCTATGCCACTGCTCTTGATGCAATTGGTTAGTTTTTGTCTTAAAGCGTAACTCTCGACAAAATGCAATCTACGGTCTTTTTGTGAATGTGCCCGAGTCAAACTTTCATTTAAAAGCATAATTATGACGGAAGTACCACTTTTAAGATTTACCGTATTTTCGTTTTCGGTCAGATGGCCTTTTGAATGGGAGTGCTAGGGGCACTTTTATGCTAGCCCCAAAATAGCTATTTTTAAAACACTAAGAAGGCTCGACACAACATGAAACTTTGCTCGAAGTATCACCAGGGACTCTACACATGAACAAAATCATTGACAAGATTGTTTGTGTACCCAGAGTTTACTAAAAAGGTTTTGAACAACTCACCGTAGGTTTTGTTGTTTCCGGCCGCTACCACCTCGGCAGTCAAAACGAGTCGATATCTGAATGCGAATGAACGGACTCCATATGAGGCTCCTTTTTCAACTACGAGTTCAATATTGTTTTTTTAATAACGACAAAACAAGAAATAATCCGTGCATTTATATGGAACTAATCTTTAGGAGCTTTGCATCTTTACTCTCCTCCCTGTTACGTTGCATTCGGAAATCGATTGTTTTTGACTGATAAAATGGCTGCGGCCGGAAACAACAAAACCTACGGTGAGTTGTTCAAAACCTTTCTTTTCAGTAAACTCTGGGTATACAAACAATGTTCTCAATGCTTTCGTGAAGGTGTAGAGCCCCTGGTGATACTTGGAGCAAAGTTTCATGTTGTGTCGAGCCTTCTTAGTGTTTTAAAAATAGCTATTTTGAGGCTAGCATAAAAGTGCCCCTAGCACTCCCATTCGAAAGGCCATTTGACCGAAAAACAAAAAGACGGTAAATCTTAAGTGTTGATTCCGTCCTAAATATGCTTTTAAACGAAAGTTTGACTTGGGTACATTCACAAAAAGACCCTAGGTTGCATTTTGGCGAGAGTTACACTTTATGTCCTTGTGTATTATTTGTGGGTTTAGGGACAATAGAGCTGGGGGCCGTGGAAAAAAAACAGATGACCATTTTACATCCCTTATAATTTTAAATAAATGTGTGTGTGTGTGTGTGTGTGTGTGTGTGTGTGTGTGTGTGTGTGTGTGTGTGTGTGTCTGTCTGTGTAATATTCATGAGGCTAAGGAACAGTGCAGGAGGGTAATTTTCTGTACTCACTGAGCCAGGCATTCCTCAGGACAAAGGGAGTGGGGAGACACATAGATTACAAGGTTGAACAGGAGTGATGAGGGGACTGCGCGCACAATTACACAACCAACAACCCACACACACGCATACACATTAGACACCCCTATTTTCTCCTCTCACAGTCTCTCCAAATCCGACTCCACCCCACTAGCTCACGGCCGCCTGCTCTAACAAATCCTTCTCTATTCCCCAATTGCTTGTCAAAAGGACGAAATTAGAAAATAAAACTGTGCGGCTGACAAACAAGATTACATGCTGTTTGCACCTGGCCGTGGCAATTAAAGCTCTGATGACAAGCGAGGATGGCCTCCTAATGTGGTGTCTCAAGGCATATAAATGTTTTCACAACAAGATTTTGCCCCAAGTGCCATGGTGGCAGTACTGCGAGCCACACCGCCTGTCATTCTTTGGCTCTTTGTGCTGTCTGTTGGATTCTGTCGTGAGCACATCTGGGATATGATACATTGAGAAATTCATAATTAAAACTATGGCAACAGATACAAAAGGCACTCCACTGATTTGGATTTAAAGGCTGGTTTAGCTGATCCAATAAGGAAAGAAAGCAAAAACAAACAAAAAAATATGGGAGAGAAAAAAAACTGCTTAGAAACACAATTCAAGTTTAGTAATACAAGTTGCAGATGTGTTTTGAATAGACAGAAAATATTGTTGTAGGCAAATATCAGAGATCAAATATGCACATCAAGTTTCTAAACACATCCTAATTTAATGCTCTGTGTCCTTTGTAAACAGAGCAGTCTGGGGCTTCTCCTCCAAGTCCTCATGTTCAGCGGCTTCAGCTCAAGGGAATTTGCTGAAAGTCCCTTTATCTTAAATAGCCCCATTTGAATGACTGCAGACAAGCAAACTAAATTGTTTAAATGTACCACTTACACAAGCTGATTGCTTTCTTCTGTTATTTGTGCCAGAATAATAAAACGGACCCTTCGCGTAAACATACGCCACATCATTATTTCATAAGTTTGCTGACTTGAGAGCAGTAAATTATGTACGCTTTGCTTTCTGGTGGAAGATGGGCCTTTCCCTCTACATTAGTGTATACGCTGCCTAGATGACGGCAATGTCTATATAGCATATGCTGAGGAAAGCAAACCCCTGAAGAGACTTTAGCATGTAGGGCTCAATTTAACTGCCTGAGTTCACAACAATAATAGATACTGAAAAGTGTAGATCTATCTATATATTGTGCAAGGTTCTGTTATCCTTAACATGTAGCTAAAAGCACTATATAAATGTTATCTTGAATTGCTTACATTCTCCATTCACCAGTGCTACTCCCTTTGCATTTCTTAGGTTGTTGACTTGAGTGTTTCTGTTTTTTGTTAGCAGGCCACTGAGTTAGTTAAAGAAGCCTTTTTCTTCTTTGGCTTTATATCAAAATGATAATGCCGGCTTTTCTCATCCCCTTTTGGGTCCTTGACTGTCTATCATTGACTGTGAATAGCATGTAAAGAGCGTAACTCTCCTCATTAGCAGTCGCTGTCCTCCTGCTATATTGGCTCTGCGTGGCACCTCTCCCTTTAGTGGATTCCAGTGTGTCTCTGTCTGAATATGGAATAGTATTGGAGAGCTGGGAGCTTCAGAGTGACAGATGGAGGCTGTGTTGTGACCCTTAGAGATTGGCAAGCCCTTCTGTCCCCTCCTGATTGAGTGTCTAACTACAGGTCGCTCTCCTCACGTCAAACAACCCTGCTTTATGTTATCTGAAGCCGCTCCCACTTGGCCCTCTCGCTGTCGATGACGCCGTCAGATTCCGACAGCCGTTGTCATCTGCAGCTTGCACTGATGCCATTGAGGCTTGATGAATGGCACTTTAATGAAAGTAGTCAAAACAAAACAGGCAGAGGTTTGAATAAAGATATGAGTATGCATATTAGAGGTAGAAAAAAATGGGTAAATACAATCTGCAAATGTATTTGTTTTAGCAACAGATGAAAATACAATAAGTGTCAAAAGTTTTAAACCATCATGAGAAAGTTTTTCCTCCGTGTTGACACTAGTTGACTTATAAACCTAGCCTGACGTCGTCATACTCAGATTCTAGTCAGAATATGACTCTGATACTGCTCTATTGGGCTGTGATTATGGGGCATGTTTCAACCAAACCAGGAAAGAAAATGCCTCTGCACTCAATTGGATAGACCTACAACCAATCAGAGCAACGGAGACAGATGTCATAGAAGCTGCAAGTCAAAGGCAGACGTTACTGTTGATCATCTGTCTATCATCGTATGAAGCCCGCCCTGACAATTTGATTTGTCCGAACAGCTCTGGTTCGAGCATTGTTGCCCCACAACGGATCAAGTCCAGACCGAACTTCGGCTGGCATCCAGCCTAACTGAAACCAGCATATAACACTAATGTATGCAAAGTATTTCAAATTGTAAGCACTTTTGCCAAGAAATGTGTCTGGCAGATCCTGTGGAACCGGTTATATGTTTATAAAATATAGTCATCAAATCCCATTAAAATGATAAAGGATAGTATATACAGTACTTTAGTTTTCATCCAAATTTAGTCCAGTTTTGACAGACAGCTAGATGTATTTTCTAGGCTATGCTCTTAGCAGCTGCTCCTGCAACAAACTGAGACTTCTACAGTACAAAGAGAGCAAATGCCGTTACCTAAGTGAATACAGCGTTCCTTTTTAGCAACAGTTTGCTTTATTTGCAATCAGTTCTCAAAAGCATCATATGTCTTAGATTTACATTCCAGGATATAATGTTAGTGTCCTTGCTCCCACACGGTCTTTAGATCAGAACAAAATCAGCTTTACTGCTGTGAGTCTGTTCAGTTTTACAGATATCACACACAACTGTTACAAAGCTAATGAACAATTCAAGTTACATAAAACATTTTGCAATGTACAACATGTACAAACATCACATTTTCACTCACTATAACCACTACAACTGTCATTACAAACTATTGTGCCAAAATATGAACAATAACGTTGCAGTCAGTGGGATACCGTTAACTGAAACTTGTTGTTTTTGAGCAGTATGCATCCCCACTAACCTGGTAAACGTTTTAAACAGCATAGCTTCTTGTCTCATCAGGGGTCTGATAAACAGTAAATGGATCAAATTTCAGTGCCTATAACCCTATTCTCCAAGCTACTGTAGCTGTCATATTTCACAGGACCCGCGTGAGCGTGATTTTCATGGTGAAACAGCCGTCGAGGCTTTCGTTGCTCTACCTGAGGAGAATATTCTGTTTATTTGGTTGCCATGAATTTGCGAGTGATGACGTCCTTTCCAGTTGCTCACCCTCAAAGAGGAACATGCTGAAGTAGCGAATGCAATAATTTTGTAAGGGTGGTGTACCACTGCTAAATGTATATTTTGAAACACTGGATTGTGGTTTGGTTCAATTCTAATAAAGTTAACAAGTACTGTCTTATGCTTCAAGCCACTGTTGACTTTTTTAATACCATGACCATGATCTTTCCCTTACCTTGACTGCCTAAGCATAACCATAAAAATGTTAATCACGCTTTAGTTGGTACAAACGTATACAATATCACAAGAATGGATATTGTCGGCAAACATTTGAAATGTTGATTGATACGTTCATTAAAAAAACCTTTCCTCATGGTGTTGTTTAAAAACTACATCTGGGTGGAATTACATTTCCCTCAAAACATATTTGTTCTTGCAAATTATATAAACATATATTTAAACATAATTTCTAGGAGGCGGGGTTTTTAGAGGACAACAAAGTAAATGGACATGTTATGAACCACAGACATCAGCAGGCACTCTGCGTCTGGTAATGACCTGCCTTCATTCTGGTTTCCAGTAAATGAAATACATGTTCAGTTGGATTGAGTCCAGGTAATGAATTTGCCCCTCCTTGTCTGCATGTTTTAGGGGTATTTTCCTGCTACAGTTGAAGGACGGTGTACTGTATTAGAAGTAATGAGTCCTACACTGTTTACTCTATAACTCTCAAACACCCTGAGAGCTGAGATTCACACTTTAACCTCATAGTCATTGTTCCATTTCAAATCATGTGTGCTGGAGTACAGAGCCAAAGCAGCACCGCATCATTCATTTTGTATGTAGTGCAAAACATTTACCTCAAATATTGTACATCTTTTGAAGAGGGTATGTAATGCTGAATGTAATGCTAGTTTCCAGCTCCCGAACAGCCAGTCATAGAAGTGGTAGAGTGCCTGGTCTATTCCATATTAAGAGGTACCCACAGATGGAGTATTCAGCCCAGGCAGTGAAGAGCAACAGAGCAAAACAGAGTGATCTAAAACAGAGTGTAAATGTGTTGGATCCCATCTGCACTCTCTCTGTGTCTTTCTCCTGTTTATTACATTCCAAATACATTAGTCACAGGGCTAAAACAATGTTGAGGAGGAAAAACTGTCCAGCAGCAATCATATCTCAATCATGATTCATGCCATCTCTGACTGCCAGGTTGTTTATTGCATTCCTCATGATGGCACCAAACCCTCTTGTGTCTTCACCAGTATTATCTTCCAAAGGAGCACTCACAAGAATAGATAGGTACTGAGTGAGTGGATTGGTACCCGAAGATATTAAAGTATCTCCAAAATAGATGCACTCTGCCTTTCCACTTACAGACAATTATCTGGCGCTCTGTAATTGGCAGCAGAGAACGGGGGAGACAGTAAAATCAATATTCACATATGAGTTTCTCAGCGTATTTGAAAACAGCTTTGACTGATACAGAAATGCCCTCTCTATGTACACAGAGGTATACAACAGGATCTGCAAGACTTTCTTTTTTGCTTGTTTGATTTTTTCAAATGCACTTGCTTTTAGAACTTATATCGGCCCAAAAAAATCAAGCCCGAACCTACCCGAGCCCGAGCACGTTGCGTCCGAGACCGGCCCGGCCCAACACATTAACTGTAATTATGAGCCCGAGCCCGATTTAAACCCGACACTTTTTTAATACGTGGGCCGTTATAACTGACGTTCTCAACTACAATTCAGAGTTGTTTGAACTGCAGAAATCTGTTTAGAATAACGCAACAAGGACGAAGCCTGTAAACTGCTGTTAGTTTATTCAGAATGGAACGGATCGCAAGTAGGGTTGGGTACCGTTTGGATTTTTACGATTCCGATGCCAAACCGGTACTTTTAAAACGATTCCGATTCCTAACCGATTCCTAAACCGTTTCTTGAAAAACTGAAAAATGACATCAAAGAAAGGCTCTTTTATGGAGTTTTTTTTTAAATTGAAAATTATTTAAATTTAACAATATATTAACGTTTTAAAGTACTTAAATATATAATAAGTAAACCTAAGTCACCTAATAATAATAATAATAATAATACTAATGTATACTTTATTAATCCCGCAAGGGGAAATTACAATACCTAACACATAACTACAATAATTTAAGAAATAACAGTTACACTATTAACAAGTAAGAACTAAATAAATGTTGCTGAGTTGGTATGCCAACCAGTTTCAAACTTTAGCAGTTCTTTTGCAGAAAAATGACCATATTTTCCTTCTCTGGTGAGATACTATACCTCTCCTGACTTATGGCATGTCCTGCACAGGAGAAAACTCTCTCAGGTGGTGTCCAAGAGGCCTGTACACACAGGTATGAGTTTGAAAGGGCAGACAATACCACCCGGCTACAGGGTCTTGTCCTGAACGACAGACTAGCAGAGCGTAATATGTTTACTAGCGATCACGTCCAGTGAATGGTTAATATGCCTTTACGTCCGTTTTGGTGAGCTCAGAGGGAAAATATGCCATTTAAAAAGTAGCCTACATTTACGATAGCTAGCGGTAGACTACAAAGAAAGTGTGATATTTTTATGTCCGTTTCGGAGCGTGTACAAAAAGCTGTCTATCAGCTGTGATTGTAGAGTGCACGTCGGGGGAATAGTGCGGACACGCGCTTCACACCGCGAGTCGCGAGCGGGCACGTGCGCCACTCGGCGTAAAAGGGAGAAAGAAAAAAGAATCTGCCGCTGTCTGGAGCGACAGAGGGAAAATATTTTAGTCAGAACCGAAATGAGGAACCGAAATTTGCGTTCTAATCCGGTCCGAATACTACCGTTTGCGTAGGAACCGGTTCCATAGTGGAACTGGGTTTCGGTACCCAACCCTAATCGCAAGTGGATCCGAATGAAGAAACGATAAATAACAACATATTGTTGTCACTGCCCACGACTTGTTTAAACTGCTTCCATACCTCCGACTTTCCTCCACACTTGCTCAAAGGTAATTCTCCTGTTTTTCTTTTTTTCTTTACATCTTCAAGCTCCATGTTGCACTTAAGATACACAATACAGCCCAGCAGGCCCGGTGTGATGCGTGCGAGAGGAGGAGACTCCGCGCATGAAGTGCTGCATTTTGTAACTGCAGCCTAAATTTTGTACACATTTGTTACTTTTATATAGCTTATATATACATATTTATAATATTTCTGATTATGGCATAGCTTTCTCCTCACCCAATTAGGCTAAATAGGTAATGGATAAAAAAAAAAAAAAAAAAATCAAAGCTTGATCAAGGGTCCGGCCCGGGCCCGGCCCGAGGATAGTGGCGGAAATAACAGCCCGAGCCCGGCCCGAGGTCGTGTTGGGCTCGGGTCGGACTCGGGCTTGGGCCGAGAATCTAAACTGTACTTGCTTTTAGCTGCATGAAAATCTTTGAACAGATGCCAAAGAAATGCAAAGCACATACTGGAAATGCTAAACTAAGCTATTTCACCTGAAATACCAGAATAGATAAGCCAACAAATATACAGGACTTTTTAAAAACAAAACTCAATTTCTGAATATTAATATTATAATTATTCTATTTCTTTTTGAAGAGTTCATCTTGGAATGCATTGGTAACACAACATTGTGAGTAGTTACTAAGAAACGAGTAAGGAACAGATCATAAACAACCTGATAATGAATCGTTAATAAGTATGAAGACTAGGGATGTTAATGTTCAACCGTTAACCTGGTGCACGATGCTCACAATGGAGAGCTATGCCACATGCCACTATATCAAGGAGGACTGGCGGGTTAAATCGGCCGTCCACCACAGAGTAGGCCAGGCAGACACATAGCTGACATCCTCGCTGGTGGGTGGCTGCGGTGGAGACAGGCTCAAATATACAGGCCGCGGACACCTGTGGACTTGTGTCCAGGAGGTTCTAGGAAAGTTGTTGTTTGTGTTCACGACAATGGACGGAACATTGTGGCTGCGCGACCAGTACAGGTCTGCAGCTGTCCATGGAACGCGAAAAGTAAATGTCTGAGCCTCCCGGACAGATACACTGGGCCTCCGCTGACTGCTTGTCAGTTAATGATCAGTTAACAATGGTCGGCTATTGGTCAGAAAAAAACCTCTAAATTGGCATCCCTAATGAAGACTATATAATAATAATAATAATAATAATAATAATAATAATAATAATAATAATAATAGATTACATGTATATAGCTCTTTATCATAGATACTCAAGAGAGGCAGGGCAACATGTTTTTAGTGGTGGGGGAAGACAGAGCACCCGGAGAAAACCCACGCAGACAACCAGGGTTCGAACCTGGTACCTTGCTGTGAGGCCACAGTGCTGCTAGTAGATAATGGGGAGTTACTAAAGAACAGCTGTGGATACACTATATTAATAAATCATTAGTTACTGACTAGTTCATAAATGTCTAAATCAACATACTGACCACTTTTTTCATGTGTAGTTCCTTATTAACTATGAATCAGCCATTATATTCAGACCACATATACATCAATGTTCCTGGCCACATGTCATATCCTATACAGACAGATACTAATCTAACTTGTAAGCATAGGATGGCGTATAGTAATACATATTTTTCTAATTTGAGATCGGTTTAACAACAATTAATAATGCTTATTTTCCATCAGTGGAATCATAGGCTCCATCAGCTCCATCATGGGGAGCTGTTGGTCCTTCAGTCAGTCCTCCTTCCTTGAGTTCACCAGCTTTACTTCTAAAGCTGCATCAGTTCTTCGTCACTGAAGCAACAATGGTGGCCCACAGCTGGAATCACGTTAATTCATGAAGCTAAATCTACCCAAGATGCAGATAATTGTAAATTAACACATTAGAACAATCTAGAAATACTTGCACCTGAAACCGAAAACATCGGGAAACGTCTCTCAACATCAGTTGTTCCACGAGGAACAGTTCTGTGCCACTTATTTCTGCTAACATTTCTGCAAAGCCCATGGCTCATTTTTCTGGCTTGCTATTGGACAGCTAACATGCCACACAAAACCTCAAAAACACCCACTAATGCACGCACAAAATGTGTTACTTATTTAATTCTGGTCTTTTCAGGGTTATTATTGATGCTTGAAGTGTGACTTAATCTCCTTAATTGTAGCTGACTGCTAATATGTCCAACAAGAATTGCAGTTTACTACTAGCCAAGCATATGCAGAAAGCAGTTATAATGATTAAAAGATAACTGTCTTAGAGTTATCTTTAATCATTACAGCTATAATCATCTGTTCAACAGTCCTGGAACTAAAGCCACCAGAGATGCGATGCAGTGCTGGAATGAAGCTGTATTTCAGTGACCTTGGGGAACAGTAAAGTGCCTTGTTTTCTGTCCATCTCTCCTGATGTGGTTGGATTATACTATTGTGCCCATCCACACCCATGATATATCTATTAACAGCATGTTGTTATTGGATCGGTGAAGGTAAAATCCAAGGTAACAATCCATCAATATATTGCCCTTTCAGTGAATAGTTTTGATATGCCATTTCAACTGGTTTGCATAAAATCAAAATGGTTGGGCTTGTACACCGGAGCAGCAAACCCGAAGATCAACCCAAATCTAATATGTAATCTGAATTTCATGATTAAAATATTTCTTCTGATAATCCTGCTGTCTCTGGTTTGCCATTAAGGAATTAAAAGTGACACATCCAGTCAAAACTCAATTATCACAATGTTGAAGTAACAAGGGACTACTTGACTTACTGATTAATTTATGAGTAACTAACTAGTTACTATATTGTGCTGCTTAGTTAATCAGGAACTTCATGAAGAAAGTGGTCGTATGTCTAATAACATATTTATGAACTAATCGTTACCTAATGATTCGTTCGCATAGTATCTTCAAGTCTGTTCTTTTGCCATTATCTACTACCATAATTTACATAGTCCTCAATTTGGAGTTATCAACAATTCGTTAATTATCAGGTCGTTCCTAATTCATTCTACTACTACTAACACAACCATATTGTAAAGTGTTACCAATGTATTTAATTCTCTCTTTTTTTTGTTCCATTTACTTTTGCAGCAGACTGTGCACACTCCCCTCTGTGATGTCTTTTTTTTGTATTTTGTATTTATTTTTTTGTATTAAAGGTAGTAGAACCTGTCCAGATAGCCAGGATGAAGCTGTATCCTGGAATAACGTCTGTAAACACTATTTTATATTCACTCTGCTGGTCTGGGACTGTATGTGGAAATATCAAGGGAATACATAACAAGACGATACATTTTCACACTCAAAAACATTCCTTGCTCTTTCCTACTCAAATATTATGTTGCGTTAGGTGAGGTGTGTTGAATATTTCATATTTTCTTATTATGTAAATATATATTGATATAGATTCAGACTCTCCCACGTGCCGTCTGGCAAACACTAGCCCAGATGTCATGTGAGCTTCTTTTTACAGCCATAAAGCTGTGACTTGGCCAACAGTTGCTATATGCACAGTGTCTCTCCCTCAGCCATGGAACTCGGCCTACTTGAGGCAGGTATTCATTTTTTTTTACTTTAACATTCAGACAAATCAGTCAGTGGCAACTACACTGACTCATAAACAACCTTTAAGATGCCTCTCTTTGTTGGGATATGTATAGCTCATCCCTGTTATTATAAATGGGGTATGGCATTTACATGCAGCAGCTTATAAATATTATACTTAAGACTAAAATATTGAGGGAATAGGAGCATGCATATAAACATAGTCTCTGCCTGGTCTGTACTGTACGTGGGCAAGTGAATTAATCAATAATGAAAGTCAGTGTTATCGGCAAACATCGAGCAGTTGCATCTTTGACTTGCAGTCCGGTTTCACTATCCTTGCAATCTTTTGTTTTGCAGTCATGCTAGAATATGTGCTGTGCTGTATTTGAAAGCAGTTACCTGACAGGTAGTTTTGTAGCGTTTCACTTGATAGTACTCTATCCAATCTTTCCTCATTTACCCTTGCACTTTTAATGTAAAAAATTACAAAACGGAAAAACAGAACAAATCTGAATGCCATTAAGTCACTCAACCATTAAAAACATACTGTAACGATTAGGGATGTAACAATGCATCATGACTCAGTTAAAAAAAATGATTTAAATGTGTAAAGATTGCAACCAGTTGAGATAAAAAATTAATCGCGATGCAATTTTTTTAACAGCCTAGGGCATGACACTAGTTAACATACAGCGAGTAACGTTAGCCTACAGTTAGCTAGTAACGTTAACTGGCTTAAACAGGGTTAAAATGCTGACAGCTAAATGGTGTAGTGTGACTGTATTTCACTGGAAAGGATTCCAACACCAGGATGTACAACAGTCTGCAGCTAATGACACAGAGGAGACTTGCTGCACTTTGAGACACCATAGCGGGACTAAGTGTTTGGGACCGGCACTGTAAGCCTGTGTTGCGTTCAGTCTTGTTGTAAAATACCCTTCTGCCATCTAGTGTTTATTCCTTTATGTAGTGTAACTGCAAATGAGTGGTAAAATTATTGTTGTTACATTTTAAATAAATCATTTAAATTTAACCATTTGGCCTCAGCAAACAACAAGCCTTTCTTTAACCTTTATTTTTTTATTTATTGTTTGTGGTTTAAGATAAAATACTATTTCTTATGCTTTTGATAAGAGGACACATCTTCTGTTTTGTACAGTTTATATAAATAAAGGAACGTTTTCAGTCAGTTCATTCTGTGGTGAAGAAAATTGTGAGAAAATCGAATCGTGAGTTGAGTGTATCGTTACATCTCTGGTAACAATTGTTTGAATATGTATTTTCTTCATCCATCCTTTAGTGTCCACTGCTCCTCTCTCCCTGGGCATACTTCGTTGTAAGAAAGCAGTGCATAAATGTAATGCTGTTGGACTGACGTTGTGGTTATGCATTTTAATCAGACCTTGCAATGTATTTTTTTTTCTTTACATGCTGACTTACATTTCATCTTAAAGTGACTTATTGCACAGTTCATCTTGAGTGTACAATATGCAGTATGCACATATATAGTGCAGCATGTTCATTTCAAAACATAGCTGCTCTTTTTTTAATGGAAGAAAATGTCTCTGTCCATGGTGCTGAAGTCCTCATGGAGAAAGCCTTTGCAGACAGGTCGTATGTGTTGCTGTGTCTGATAGTATTGCTATTGCAGGGCACGTAACACGTCAGCCGTGACAGCTGTGGATTGACAATCTACTGTCTCACTGGGAAAACTAATATCTGATACAATGATGCATATATACATTATCTATTTCTCAAAATATATAGCATTATAGACTCCTCAACAAAGTGAGCAAAAGTTGTTATATTCAAACATGAGTTGTCTGTGTGTAGAGCATCTTTCCTTTTAAATGACAGGTAACTGTCAATTTTAATTACAACAGATGCTTCATGTTTCCTCCACTTGCACAATTTAAGACAAAAAAGGAAAGAGTAAAAAAAAAAAAACGGAGCGATAAATGAAGAAAGATAGACTATCCTCTGCTGCTCATTGGTTCTCTATGTCTTCCCTGGTCCGGGAGGAGCTCCGTCACATTTATGCCTAAGAAGACAAGTGCTCCCGCAGCTCCCTCTCCTGGGTTTTCAACCCCATCCCTCTCTTTGAAGATCTTTTTATTTTTTTGCAGCATCTGCTTTTTTCTCCTTCCCCCAGCTCACTGCTACTTGCCTCCCTTCCTTTTTTCACACTTTGATTGCATGTATCTCTCATCGGAGTCCTCTGGCTAATTGCATCATTCTAATGGTCTTTCATGATCATACTCTGTGGTAAGTTGACGTTTCATGCCGCTTATTAATTAGAATTAGCAAGAATAGGACAGAAAAGTGAAGAGAAAGTGCTGATCAGTAGTTTGAGTGTAGAAATTGCAATTGTCTTGGTTGAGGGTATTGGGACTGCGAACAGATCAGGAAATGAGGCTCAGATCCAAAAAGTTTACATCATTCCTGGCTAACCCTTTCATTTTAATCCCATAACATTCCCAGTATAAATAAACACTCATTCTTTCTTCATCACCAGTAAACAGTCAAATGTAGTAGGTTGCTGATATCTATTGACACAGTATATCACTTGGCTGTAGCCATTATCAGCAGCATCCACACAGCAACAGGACTTGGCCTGCTATTGGAGAGAGTAGGTGTCTATATCCTCACACACACACACACACACACACACACACACACACACACACACAGTGATGGCAGTGACGATGTTGGAAGTCTCCTCCTTTAGCTGGGGGGCTTACCTCGCTCTCTGTCTCCCTCTCTCCTTCCACTCTCAGTCACTCCGAGATGCTTCCACGTCAGTGCAATTTAACAGTTCTTTGATCCATGTCCTGAGAGTGAATGGCAACAAATTAAGCAAATTATTTGAACCACCCACGGGCCTAAGGCAAAGAGAGAGGTGGAGGGAGGAGGGACCGGGGGATGCTAGAGTTGTTAAAAGGAGGGTCGAGTGTGACTGCGAGAGCTGTGAAGGAGGGAATCAAAATAAATAAATAGGTACTGTATATAAATGTATGAGATAACCGAAGAATGACCTAAATCAGGGGAGATGTGTTCTGCCTCAGTGGTCTCCACCTGTTCTCAGTCAGAGCCTGGTAAAAGAGTGAATGTAGGGTTTTTTGTGAACAGCATCAGAAAACAACATTACCACGACATCTTATCTTCTAGATGAAATCAATTGGGTGTGAAAGGAATTCCTGTCTCTTTTCCATTTCTTTTTATTGTCTAAGCAAAACAATGTTTGGTATTTTCTCCCTGAGGTCTCTGTACTTTTTGATATATTGTTATTGCAGTCCTGCTGGAATGTTGACAGTGTGTTTTGGAGGGGGGGTAAATTCAAATGCTCTAAAGTGCTGAATGAAGTACAATGAGCCACACACTACATAACTATTATTGCTTTGGTTTTCAACAATTCCTACACATTTGGCATTTTCCAATATTGTGGCTCCATTCATATAGCGCTCATATCCAAAGCGCTTTACAACTTGACACACACACACACACACACACACACACACACACACACACACACACACACACACACACACACACACACACACAGGCAAACAATTTGAAATATATCACTCCCAGTGCAGGTCTGTTTTTCTGAGTGTATTGGCATTTTCACCTAGGAATACCCAACATACCAGAGGCAAGCAGATCACAGAGTACAGAAAGGAGTGCTAAATGTGTCACGTTTTTTGGTTCACGTTCATGTTTCAGGTTTTACAATTTAATGTCACGTATGCATATATAAATAACTTCAACTCTCTTCTTAAATATTCCATAATTGTTTTCTTTTTCACTGTAATTTTCAGTGTGCTCCTTGTTCCATCAGTATACTGTATGCTGTTTGCAGCTTGATAAACTAGCTTGATTCAGGTCACAGCTGGAGTTAACATAACACAACTCTCCCATTATGTCTACAATGAACTAATCTAGTTGTTATGCTTACATTTAGTCTTCTGCATCCCTTTGCCTTATGTTTATTACATCCCATTTCAAAAACAAACAGTTTGCAGTTGATGTAGCATTAATCAATTAATGTTTTGGAAAAAGGGACTTCAAACTGCTCTATTTTCTCATTTATTTTTTATTTCCCTTATATGTGAACAACTTCAAGGAAAAACACATGAAGTGAGTTTGACAGAAATACCCTGCACCTCATCAGCTGAGGTCAAGGATGGACTTTCCAGTGCAAGTGCAGACAAATTGTCATTTCAAGAGAACATTTTCCTGCATCTTCTTGTTCGATACATGCCATCTGCTGACAGAAATTGTGCTGCAACAGTTACAAACTTGATATATTGCTTGTAGATTCTCCTTGCTGGGTAAAATAATGAAGGTGATGTAAATTCAAGCCACTTTTTCCTTCGACAAAAAATCTTTCTATCCAAAGGAGTCTGAGGAGGCCCTGCAAGATGTCAATCATTCCCTGCCATTGCCTCTCTTCCAGTCCTTCCACTCCTAAAATAACTTTACTCCATAATATTCAGCCGTCATGATTATGTCTCAGTGTTCACATCTCTGAGAGCCTCCTGCACCATATCTCTGTCATCAGAATTTAAGTTGGATAAGTTGTCCTCATCCTCGGTGTCCTCGGCTCAGTTTCTCCAAGTTAACAGAAGGAACTGGGCAGACTGGAGCCCTGGCTTCTCTATTAATAGTGTAATTTCACAGCTCATTATAGTCCAAGGACCATTCCCTCCATATGGTGTCAGCAGTATACATTACCTGGCAGATCTGGGTCATATGGTATTTGCAAATCATTCTTAGCTCTTCTGCTGTCTGTCCAAATGTTAAGACAATCAGACAATTATTTGAAACTTAACTTGTTAAAAGTTAATTCATTGTATTTAGCTGTGGATGTCAATATTTGAATTGCCCTGGTGTGCCACCCATCTGGTGCTCCATGTGGAATAAAAAAAACTAATTAAAAAAATACTTATCCTTGAATATTGTATGGAACAAGGTGTTTGATAAAGACTGTAGCTTTACTCTATTCCAACCTATTGAACTACAGAACATTTTGTTTTTGTCTGAAAAGTAAATCTGACAGTCCACAATAGTAAACTAATTAATGCTTAATGCCTCACATTATTGTAATGAGCCTTAATGAAGCATTTTCCCAGAGCCATTAAGATAAAGATGGTAATGGATTCAGCACACAGGTGTGCTAACATGCATCTTCAAATCAATGGATTCCCACTGCCTGAGCTGTAATTAGACTGCTGTAATTAGAGGGTCATGCCAAACTTGTGTTGTGTATACTCGGCAAACGCCTGCATGGATATAAGTTTGTGTGTATATGTGTTTGCTTGCATACCTGTAAATCCACTGCTGCCTCAGCTGAACTGCCTTGAGCAGAGGTGGCTTTGCAACAGGCTTGTTATAAATTATCCGATTAACCTTGTAAGACAGAGCAACTCTTGATTTTTGCTCAAGGTGTAATTGCTTTATTAGGCTGCATAGCAATAAAATGAGGCACAACATGTAGGCTGATGTAATTTGGTGAAGTGATGGTAGCTCTGCAGCTAGCGTACTGTACTGTAAGACAAGCAGCTCTCTTTTTAATATTCTGTGCTGCAGGAAAGAATCCTGCAAATTAGTAATGAAAGCCTGATTGATCTATTGATCTGGTGCATGACGCTATTATGCACTGCTTCAGCAAAACACGTTGCTGCCTTGTTTCAGGATTCTGCTAATAGGCTCCTTTCCAGAGCTCTTTAGAAAGACACAGGTCAGAGATCAGTGCTCGGATCAAGAGTGCAAATATTGTGTACAGTTTGGTTCGATGATGACATATGCACTATTTGACAGTGAAACCTAATAAACTGTAAAACCTTAACAGGCCTGATGAGCTACAGAATTTACTGGAGAGCAATGTTTATGTACATTTTTTAAAAACTCTTTAAACCATCAGAAGAGATCACGCTTATTGGCCATTCAAAAACTAACCTCGCCAAATACTTCTACTGAAAGCACATTGCAGGCTCCCTTATAGAAATGACATGATGGGAGAATTCCAGCAGGTTTAATCTTCAAGAGGCAATTTACTTGATAGCAAACACCTAATAGAAATTCCAGACACAAAAATGTGGCCCCACATTCGTTTGGCAGTGTAAGATCATCATAGCAGTGCCAGTGTACCTGTCAAGGAAACGACAGACATACTGTACAATCACTGAAACATATAAAACATGCTAATTAGGTCTGTTTATGTAAACAAATTAAAAACAAACATCCACAAGGTAAGCGGAAAACATTCTTGGAGATTTGAATTGGACAGTTTGTCATTGTTAAGCAGTGTCAGCTATGCTGGCAGTGTTGCATGGTTTTATCTGAAGAAGCAAAATACATACTTAGGTTCTAATGCACCAATGGTTAGTTCAAGACTGCCGAGAGGTGCTACAGTACAAATCACTGATCACCGAGACAAACCACTGTGAAAACAGCTTTTTCCTCACTGCAATAAAGACACTGAACTCCTAACACTAATCCCCCAGCTCGCCCAGCACCTGCTACTCCCCGATAGAATATTCACACTTTCCTTTCACTTCAATGTTGACGCTGTGGTGATGTTGTGCATCTGTGTTATGTTATGTGATATTATACATACTGTATATAATGTGATTATGTGTGCCAGTGTTATTGCATTTTGTGGGCGTTAAAGGACTGTTATGTGTATTGTATTTTATGTGATTATACATCTTACTGTGGCTGTGTGATGTCGGTGCTGTGCTGTTATGTACTATAACAAGCTTGGCTGTAAAGTCAGAGTGAATCAAACTGAATTTTCTTAGACACATTTTTTTTTACATCTCTGTTTTATCACATTGCTTCTTTATTGACAATAAAAAAGTTCTAATTCAAAAAAGCATGAAATAAAACTTTTGACACCAAAATCAAATTAATTCAAGGGATTTAGAAAATGATTGATTATGAATATTTTCTGTCAACAATCCCAACAACATACTTTACGGTGTAGTTTGGCCATGATATCTCATCTCCAAATGTTTTTTCTATAGAAAATGTAGGCATTGATGGTGAGATAAGTGAAGGAAGCAGTGACATGAAAGTGGACCTCAGAGTTTTTGTGATGAGTTGTTTATCTCTTCTTAAGTCCATAAACTTTCTGGGTTCAACCCAGGCACAGAAAATAATCCCCAAGCCTTCCTCATAGTCACGTCACCACAGGCAAACTAGGAGCTCATTGAAGTGCAAAGAAAAACAGAATCTGAAAAATCACATTCCACATAGCTTTGAAGGAGCAGCAGTGCCACTTCACTGGGGCGAACTTTCGAGAAGCTTAATAAAGCAGCAGTGTTCACTCTGAAGTGAATTAGAAAGTATCAGCACGTGCATTACTTAGTGATCAAAGTACTTAAATTAGTTTTAAACCATTACAGTAATATGTTTTTGTTGGGGAAAAACAAATTCAAACCTTCCAGGCTTAGTCAAGCATTATAGGGAAGGCAGTAATTACATGCACTCGTAATGAAGGCATTGTAAAATATTCAAGGCTGCATCTCCCCCTTTTCAACACAGGGTTAACTGGTGCAGTTTTGTCCGTTGACTGACATTGGCTACAGGTACAGCTGCCTCATGCCTGTGAGCGAGTTTTTGAGTCACAAAGCATTTATAATTGGTCATGACAGGAGCTTCTGGTTGCCAGATTTGATCTATACAGCCCCTAGAATATTTATTATTCAGCATTGCGCCACACTGTGCCTCTAAAAAATACATTATTTGAGACCTAGTGGAGTTCTCAACCAGAGGCAACTATGACTCGTAACAACACCTGGCTAGACAAATAAAAAAAAATAAAAAAATAAAGAACGAATGAAGGAACAAATGCAGTAACACATACAAACTGCAAATGCCTTTGATCTGCTGGTTTAGATGAATCTTTGGCCATCGGGCCGTGCTTACCCTGATCTTATGATGATCATTTGTTTTGTATATAAAATCTTAATCTGTAAAGTACTATAGCTTTCAAACTAATGTAGTGGATACAAAGTACAATATGTCCCTCTAAAATGTACTGGTATAGAAGTATAAAGAAGCAGAAAATGTAAATGCTTTGGTAAAGTACAAGAACCTCAAAACTGCGCTTAGGTACAGTACTTGAGAAAATTTACTTAATTACTTTCCACCGGTGACAAAACGGTATGCCCCCATTCAAACGCCATATAATCACATACAGTCTCTTTAATATTGTACAACCCATATCTGAATGTTTGTGCAAGAATATGTGATTTTGATGTTCACTTACATTAGTTGCAAAAGTTGTAAATTGGTCATTTTTACCAGAACACAGCAGAGAGTAAAAGTAATACGTCAGAAATTCATGAGCCCTAAACTGCTCTTGATTCAAAGGGGTTTCCTAAAATCCACTGCTGCCACACTGAGTTGCAATATGTTGGTGCTGGAACCTGGTTTATTACTGAGATATCTCCTGGTCCTGCAACACATTGCACAGTGGATCACCTTTAGTCATTCTGCTGTTTTTCAGTGCAAATATTTTGTGTAAAGGCTTAAGGCTGTGTTTATGCAAACAATGCACACTATAGAAATAGCCTGTAATATATAGTATTCCTTTAGATTAGAACTATACAGCTGGCTGGGAATATTTTATGGGTGGGGTTTTCATCAGTACATATAATAAATTATAACAGTCCTCTGTGCCATAATCCAGTTGAAAATGCCCAAATTGTACTAAATGTTGTTCACTGTTGAGTGAATGTCAAATATATTATTTAAATTCTGATCTCGACCTCACTAATTCTAATATCAAGGGTTAGGCCAGTTGATGCATAACAATACATTGTGACATCTGGCCTCTCTGTAATTAGTCCTCATAGACTATTACCATGTAAAAACGGAAACATTGACGCTTGAACATGGAAATGTGACATTAGATGGCAGGAAAGGTGGCATTTTGGGCAGACTTAACCTGAATAGGAAGTTAGTTGATTAGAAAAGTCAAAGAAGGGCTCTGTGCAAGACAGACAATTTGGGGGAAAAGAATCCGCTCAGATAATGTAATGTCAGAGAATCCCTATCATTAGTGGAGATGTAATAATTTCCTGTCTAGGCTTTACTTCCCACAGTAGTTTGAGTGACATAAATAGTGTTACAATGTGACAAAGGTTGTGTTAAAGGATGGATCTGATTTTATTCAGTTGAAGATGGAATTATTTTCTAACACTTTATATGTCTGGTTTTTAAGTGGCTGAAGTATA
Organism: Sander lucioperca; assembly: GCF_008315115.2. Classification (NCBI taxonomy): domain Eukaryota; kingdom Metazoa; phylum Chordata; class Actinopteri; order Perciformes; family Percidae; genus Sander; species Sander lucioperca. The sequence goes on along the minus strand of NC_050180.1, from coordinate 29,690,441 downwards.
ACTTTATCTGTAAATTATTATAATGTTTGATATTTCTTTTGGTTGACTTGCAACACTGAAAATGATAAAGACAGCAACAACAACTGGGAGGCATAGGCTAATTCAGATAAGTTGGAGTGTGTGTGTGTGTGTATATATATATATATATATATATATATATATATATATATATATATATATATATATATATATATATATATATATATATATATATATATAGATATATATATATATATATATATATATATATATATATATATATATAAGGTGCATATACACTGAGAAAACAGATTAATACATTTAAAATACATTGCCTGATCAGCATTTTGTTTCCTGCAGGCTCTTAAGCAGCACCATGCATACCCAAAGCAGAGATGGGGAAAACAGCCTCTTTTAATTCCCAGAATGCAAAGCAAGGAGCAAGGCTTTTTTTCTAAATGATGAGCTCTTGCAAATTGATGACTAGTGAAGATCACTGACGACTTCAAAGCTGAGTGAATCCAGGTCACCTGGGAGACAGTTTATGCATATTTGTGTCCTGATTAAAGAGCAACCTGCATTGATCCACATCCACCCAGTCAATCATTCCATACCAGTGCATTTTTAAGGAAATTATCTTTTAGAAACTAAAACAGCCAATCACCCATTTAGCATTAACAGAACAGATATTCTCGGAGCGCTACCGTAATTAGGTAATACTTAGTTTTCCAAATTAGCAAAGCCCGTGCATCTCCCCATGGTCCTCGGTTTCTGACTTTGCATACATGATGCAAATATATTTGTCTGTTGTGATGCTTCTTTGGCTCTTAATGTCCCATGATCCATAGAGTAAGCAATTGACCAAGAGGCATGTTGTTTTTTTTGTTTTTTTTTCCTCATCACGCTTTCCAACAAGCCCCTGTACTCGGACCACTGACAGAAAAACAGAGTGGCAGAGGGCAATTCATTTCCCTTTTGCAGTCTTACAGTGCAACTGCATATTGTTATTGGTGTTTAATTTTGTGACTGATATTACTAAAGCGATAGTTTATAAGATATTGTGAAATGACCATCACGAAAAGCATCTGTGTCTCTGTATATGTAAAAAAATGTGTCTCTACAAACATGCTAATGCTTTAACAAATTGTTAAGAATTTTGGCAGTTTGAAATTAGCAATATCCTGAATGTGAAAATAAAGAGTCACTTAGATAAGCTCCAATAATTACATTTATTTGAGAAGGATTTTAATAATGACAGTCTTTGTTTTTGCTTTTGTTATATATCACTTATTTGCATTCTTGCCAAGATTTAGATGAGAAGATGGATTCCACTCTCATATCTGTCCGGTAAATATAAGGCTTTCTCGTATCTTACGTTCCCAGGGTCCTATGTTCCCCAGCTCAATATTTCCTTAATATGACTCATTAAGGACACCTTATGCAAGGGCGTGGGAAGGGGGGTGCTGAGGGTGCTGCAGCAGCCCCTGCTGGTAGGAGCTGGATTTTATAATTTTTATTTTTTAAATAATTACTAATTTGCTGTCTGACATTATTTATGTGTTTGTGTATCAAATAATGAGGCAAATAGCAAAACAGAGTTATGGATAGGTTCAGCTATAGCCTACTAAAAAGTAACTGTTATAGCTACTTTAGAGGTGAAAGTGTTACGATGAGCAGGGGATAGAGGACCCAAACGCAGGGAGAAGGCAGGCAGGCAGAAGGTTTGAACTCAAGGATTTATTGAACAAAAACCCAGCAGCACAGAGGCTGGAAAAAACATGGGGAAAAAACTCAGAGGGAAAACTTACAAAACAATGAAGGGAAAAATCCAACACAAAGGAACCCGGCTAAAACACGTTGACAGGGTACAAAAACACAACTCACAGGACAGGGACACAAACAGACGCAAAACAATATGACAACAGACAAAGGGAACACAGAGGCTATATACATGAGGTAACGAACATATGAGGGACAGGTGATACCGGAGGTGAAACACATCAGGGCGGGGCAGGACAATCAAACAAGGCGGGAAAACACAGGAAGTAAAACTCGACAAGACAGAAAACTAGACTATCAAAATAAAACAGGAAACGGAACACACTCTACTCAGAATAATACATAGTCAAAACAATCCTCACAGAAACATACACAATCAACAGGGAAATACAGAAAACAGAAACATAATGATCATCAAAAACGGAAACAGAAACACTCAACACCACAACAGAAAGTGAGTCAAGTGACGTGACTCGCTGAGAAGCGAGCAGGCTGAGGCTAGTTGAGTGGAACGTTAGTTGTAGAGAAGAATATTGTTGGGTACACGCAGGGGTACAGATCAGATTATTGGCATATTATCAAAGATGTTTATCAATATTAATAAAGTTATGAATATGGTTATTAATAACTTTATCAAATCAACAAACAATCAAAATGGGGCACCACCCTGGAACTTCAGGGGCCAATATTGAACTGTGGAATAGTCTCATTTGTCAGTGGAAGGGTGAAATCCGAGCACTGACCTGTGTTTAACCAGCAATTAATACAATAATACACAAATAATCACAAACAACTGCTAATTAAAGTATAGTAGAATTTATTAACTTCAAAATTATCAATGGCCAATCAATAATCCTTTGATTAATTAAAACCAATATACGTTTCTTTTAAGTACAACAAAACAAAGCAAAACAAAACAGCATGTGGGGAGATCCTCTGTGTGTGTGTGTGTGTGTGTGTGTGTGTGTGTGTGTGTGTGTGGGTGTGAGAGAGTGAGTGTGAAAGAGTAGGGGGTGACGAGGTGTAGTCTAGCCAAAGACTACAAAAATGGCTACTCTTGTGAGCTGCACAAAACTGTTTCACCCCAAGAGGGCGGTATTGATAGGCTAGGCCTAAGATTAGCCGTTAGCTCATTCAGGCTAAGCTATGTGCTAACAACAATAGGCTAGCTGCTAAGCTAACGTGTCTGCACACGTGTGGCTGACCAGAGGGAGACACACCGGAGCGCAGAACTGTGGAGCGGTGCGCGCTCTGCAGTTTATGTGACTCGCTGTTGGCCAGCTGTTCACCTTAGCGCGTGTGTGTAACTAGCTATGTGTTCATATATGTGTGTGTGAGAGAAAGGTTAGAGAAGTAGGAAAGAAAGATATATATATACTTGGATCTAACAGTACCTAAAACTCCTCAGCAGTGGGACAAGCAGAAAGTAGCATTTACAGCCTGAACAAGCTAGCTACATATTCAACACAACATATCAACAATGCACCGTGATCCGAGTACATTCACAGAATAGATTTGACTCAGCGGTCACAATCCTAGATTAATACATTACATGCGCAGCAGTAGCGCTGTATTAATCAGATCACATTAATGGTAACACAAAGTAGCAGCAATAGCAAATTACTCATTAATAAAACACACTATTTATCTCTGCCCAGACGTAAGCCTTCTTACTGTGTGTTCAGTCCGTTTGTCCGTAGGTTTCCACGAAAGAAACGGGGGTCCGTGTCTACTCGTCAGCAGATCAGAGGAAGCTCTCCTTCCAAAAAGGGCAGAAAGAAGGGAGCTAGAGTCGACTTGAGACGAAAAACGTTGTTTCCTTCTCCTGCAGATATGAAAACACTGGCGAGTGGTTTCAGAGGATCCACGGTGCTCCCAGCACCGAAATTAAGTCCACTTAGTTTCAAAAATGGAAGTTTTAGCACAAACTTGTAGTGCTGACCTGTCGTCAACTGGAGTTGAGGTGGAAAGCATTTGTTTCTGTGTGTCATGCTGTAGTGACCAAAGTCACAGGGCAAAAGACGAGAAGTGGGGGGTGACATGGAGTTTTATAGCTCAGGCCACCAGACCTGGCTCCATGCTGGTTTTATGGTACCTCTGAACCAATGGGAATGCAGGACCTCCTGGTGTTTCGGCCATTTTGTGCAGTAACACCTAGGTGCGACTTTTAGGCTGCAAGGTCTGCATGCAGGCCGTTGTTAGAAAATGGGTGATGAACCATCTCTTCTGAGGAGACCTGGATCGGAATTTTCCAAGTAGGCCTTCTTTGTCTCAGGCCCACTGTCTCTGAGCACATGTTGGCTGGAAATCCTTTGTTTGACAAGATAATGTTTAACTCACTCCTGGACGGTCCCAACAATATGTCGCAGAAAAGGATACAAGATTTTTTCTTCCGGCATAGTAATGCAGCTAAAATTAGCAAGATTTCATCTGTAGATGTTACAGTTGATGTTTCCTCCTCCACCGCCGAGGCAAACTGCAGCTGAAGAGCATCTAACTAACGTTAACTTTACAGAAGGATTCGAAAAGCCCTGTCAGCCAAGCAACTTCAGTTATCCTGGAAGGAGGTTCGGGACAGAAACTTTTCGACGGTCTTTTCAGCTGAGATGAGAATTAATGATAAGCCGTTTCTCGTGTGTGTGTGTGTGTGTGTGTGTGTGTGTGTGTGTGTTTGAGTGCCATCTACTGGGCACAATTGGTAGCTAATTATCCTGAAATACGGGAATGCGTTCAGCTTACTTCCTGTTCACGTGTGGAAAATAACTACGCTGGTTCAGTGTCTCCTGAAACTGTGGTTATTCTGGAAAAAGAATAAGTTGCTTTAAAGATAATTCCTTTCCCTGTGAGGGCAATGCCTGTAAGTACGATTGTTTTCATTGCATATGTTTTGTGTAACAGAAACCGCTGTGACGTGGTTAGGACACATTTGCTGTGGAGAAGGCACAAGTTAGGGTATACAGAAATTGTTGGCGAGGTCATTGCAGCCTGATTATTATCATATATTTTCAAACCAAACATCTCTGGTGTGGTTTTGACGATCAGAAAAGTAATTTACCTTAGCTATATACTGAAACAGGCTAATGATGTCAAGTGCACTTCTGTGATGTTAGGGTGCGCGCAGTGGAGTCGGAAAGGCGAGTGCTGTCGCATAATTGTGGAACAGTGGAATTTGTGGCTGCCCAGGACTTTTCTAAAACTTCTCACTCTCACCCATACACTGCGCTAAAATGACGTATTTAGCTGTCAAAATCTGAAACATTTCCTGGGGGGAGAAATTGTCAGACGTCCATTATTTTGTTATTCAGCACTCCTGGCCGCGTGCCTGACCTTATGAAGGGTTTTATGTTCTCAGCAATGCTTTTTTTCCTCTAGGTCAAATGTTCAATGTTTCCCTGGATCAGTTATGATGAAATCACAGACAGTTTACCCTTACGATGTTATTCTCCATAGTGGCTGAATGGATTTTTACCATTAGAGCTGCTTTGAAACATCCATCTCCCTTTGTTCTTTAGCAGTTTGTACTGCAAAGATATTGCCCTTACTATTCTCTTACAATGAGGAACCTGGGAACATAGGACCATGGGCACATAGCGATGACCCCCCATGTTAGCTTAGCATGCAAGAAGTAGTCTGACACCCTCTGTAAAACGTCCAATTATCATGTCTGTTTTGTTTTTGTAAAGAATTTAAGAAATGTATTAATTAGTGAGCTTCAGAGATGCTGGTTGCCAGACTTTGTTACCTTTGGTCAGAGCCTAGCTGTTTCCAGTCTTTGAGCTAATAAAGCTAACCAGCTCCTGGGTCCAGCAGTATTCTGTGCAAAAATGAGAGTGGTAGCAATGTTTTCATTGAACTCTCCACAAGAAAGGAAATGGATATATTTCCCAAAATGTCAATCTATTCCTTTTGAGGTTTGCAAAGTACAGCTGCCACAGCAGTTTAAACTGGAGCAAACAATGAACCCTTTAGAATGACATTTGATTAATTACCGTGTGTGTGTGGGTGTTAAATTGAATGGTTGCACTTGTTTGTTTTTGTTTGCTTATCCTGTGATCTTATTTCTGTTTATGCTTTGTTCTAATGTTTATGCCTATATTTTTACCATTGAAGACGACATAACAACCCTGTTTTTAATGAATAGCACTTTGGGTTTATGTGTAATAAAATGTGCTTGATAAAAAGTTCAAACAGCAGATTGTTTGGCCAACAGAGGTAACGGTACTGTACATCCACAGCGATGCACACAAACATACAGACTGAAACGTACTGTAAGTTGGAGAGAGAGACAGAGAGGGAGAGTAACAGCAGAAATGGCATTCATTCAGCTGGGCTGAGGACTGGGACACTGAGAACAAAGGCGGCCTCAGCACAGATTCTGCTCTGGGAGTTCACACTGTAAAAAGGGAAGGGACGGCTAGTGTTTCCTTTCCCTCCATTACCCAGAGGTCTTAATTAGTTTAGGTTAATCATGCACTGTTGTAATTGACTATTGTTGTTTCTCCTTTTCATGTATCATTTCACTGCCTGGAACCAACCTGTAGTGGGGCACCTCATTTCACATAACAACACTGATACACTCCAATTCCCTAATATGATTGTTCTATAGCTTTCTTTCTTTCTTTCTTTCTTTCTTTCTTTCTTTAATCTCTGTTTCCCACTTTTCTCTTTGTTTCTCACACAGAATCACACATGCACATTGTACAAACACTGCTTTGTTCCTGCATCTTTACAGTCACTTATTGTTTTGAGCAGAAAAAGCTGAAGTCCATGGCACAAAACATGATACTGTGTGATTAGATGTGATAGTTGCATCTTAAAAAACGATCAGAAATGCTAATTACATTCCGTTTTCAGAAGGTGTGCTCATTGCTTCAGTCTAATATTAGCTATTAGTAAAGATGATGAAACGTGCTCTGGTTTATTGGCATTTATTTAAATCAATCCCAATCATCTTGGGCAGCGTTAAGTGCCGCACAGAATAATGGAGCCGCTGTAAAATAGCCTCGGGAAGGAACTTGTTTTGGTGGAACGTGTACATTTACAGGTAGTTTTAGTCATGCAACAGAAAACTCAACTTGGACAGATAGTCTAGCTAGCTGTCTGGATTTACCCTGCAGAGATCTGTGGAGCAGTTAACCATAGTCCTTATAAATTGACTGGAGTTTAAAATGCCAACACAAAGAAAGCAGAAAGTAACGGACATCCGGCCGAAATGAAAGACATCTAGCGGAATATCAGGCACCTGAACAATCCCGTAAGTGGAGAGTCGTTGATATAATTCAATTCAATGTTATTTATAGTATCAAATCATAACAAGAGCTATCTCAAGACACTTTACAGATAGAGTAGGTCTAGACCACACTATAATTTACAAAAATCCAACAATTCCAGTAATTCCCCCATGAGCAAGCATTTAGTGCGACAGTGGCGAGGAAAAACTCCCTTTTAGGGAGAAACCTCGGACAGACCAGGCTCTTGGTAGGCAGTGTCTGACGGTGCTGGTTGGGGGTGTGATGAACAGTGGCAATAATAGTCACAATAAAGGTAATGCAACTATACTAGAAATAGTAGTTTGTAGCAGGGCACTGCAGGGCATTGCAGGGTGTAGCAGGGTGTAGCAGGGCATAGCAAGGTGTGGAGCAGGACCACGGCGACAGCTGCAACCATGATTTAGGTGCCACCCTAATTCAAGGAAAACTGCTGGGCGAAAAAACATAAGGACTCCAGGGAATAATCTCCCCAGAGACAGCTAGTGGTTCTCTAACCGAGCAACTACCAGTCAGAGATTACAAGATGCAGTATTTGTCGTTCATGCAAGAAAAAGAGCTCAGACTCAGCAAACTTTGAAAACCAGTGGAGTCATTTACTCACTAAAGTTAATACAACATCAAGCTAATAACACAGTTGTCTTACTCTCATCTTCAAGACATAGCTGGAGGTAAATGTCCTGGAGACGGAAAATACATTTATATATTAAATATACACATACTCAAAAACAATGTTAATGGACCTAAACACTGAATTATACTATGGCGGCAGTTTAAGGTGTGTGGGACACTGAGCACATATGCAGTCTCAGCATAAATTCTTTACATTGTGAAACAAAGGGTTGCCTATTTTTCATTTCCCCAGTTACCCAGAGCTCTTTGACGAATGCATGAAATAAATAAATAAATTCACAAGAGCGTGACTTAAAGCACCAGTTCATGTGAACATACCTAAGTCAGAATCTAGCAACCCTGTTGGGAGACACAGTGGAGAGATAATGGCTACTCTGTGCAGACAACATCTGCTAGAACATAAGTGTCTCTGTCAGTGCCTCGTGGAGCTTTTGTCTAGGCTGAAGGACATAAATGCAAAAGTAATGTTTGTCAAATCAGTTTTGAGGAAAAACTGTTGGTGGTTATTTTTATTTTCTTTAGGATAATAAAAAACAGAATAGATGTGTGGAGTCATTAGAGACTCCACACATAGAGATCCTAGCTATCTCCCTTGAAAAAGAGATTTTAATCTCAAATGACTTCCTGCTTAAATAAAGGTTAAATAAATAAAAATAATGCAACACAATACGATTTTTTTTTTAGACTTGCTTTATGTTGACAGGTTAACTAAGTCTCAGACAAAATAGATTGGCCAATGTGGTCCTGCTGCTCTGGGTACCTGCAGTCTTATGAACAGCGCTTTTCTTTTGGCATTCTCAAGGAAGAAAATTGAAATAATCACAGAGAAAACTCTGCACATCCTGAGCTCACCTAGAGCTGATATAAAATAAATAAAGGCATTTCACACCAACTGTGCAAAGTAAATGTGTTTGTTTATTCTGTCACATTTTAATGGTTTCAGCCCCTTGAGGGGGAGTCCTGCTGTGTAAACCTGTTTTTTCTGATTGAGGCGTATCTTTGTGGGTTTTCATATTCCAGTTCAATAGTGCCCTCAAATTGTTCATGCCTAATTTTTGTGTGCCACTTTCTGTGTTTATTCAAGGCTAACAGCTAGTCTTGGATTGGATGACAAACCAAAGAGACAGGCTGACACTGGGCTGTCAGGGTGATGCCAAGCCATCTGCTCCTCTGGAGCTTCCAAGCGGGAGAGAGGTGGGCAGAAAAGTGTAGTAGAAAAGAAATAAGAAACCTACCACTAACCCTGGATAGTGGCGTTTTGCTTCACATGCAATTCCCAAGTAGCTGCTATGAATTGGCAAAACATAAGATTATTTTTAAAAGATATGAGAGGTGAGGTTCGCAATTTTCAGTGGGAGGTAGCTTGCACTTGCAAATAACCGAAGTTTACAGAGATATGTTACTTATGGAACCCTATGGAGAATTCCAGATGGCAGCACCTCAGCTGTCCTGAGTCATCTGGTATAGAATGCATAAAGGTCACTTCACAAGAAGAAGAAGAGTAGTGGTAGAAGAAAAATAATACCATTAAGCAATATTGATAGTAATTAGCAATACCAGTAGCAGCAATAATTACAGCTGTACAGTTATTAGAAGCATCATATTGTAATTGGCACATTGAGTATCTGCTTTGCTCTACAGCATGTGTAAGAGAAACATTGTTCCTAAGTAGATGGCTTGCTGACTGTATCAGGATGTGGAGAATTTGAGACAGTTAACAAGGACAAATATTAGTTACAGAGAGAGTGACTGAAATGTCACAGGTTTGTTCATCACTACAGCCAAAAATGGGGTAATGCTGGAAATGACAGCATCATTTTCAGGTAAATTTATGAATTACATTTCATTACATTACATTTCAGTAAATGGTGCTCAGGTTTGGCAGACATGAGAAAATATGTCAGTCTTTGTACTGTGAACACTTTCAGTATTTCTGTAAAAAGGAAATCCATTCTGGTGGAAATGAAAACTACACTTAATAATAATACTTGCACCCTCTGTTACCCCTTATGTTTGCAAATAAACCAGACATCTTAACATCCCAAGTCACTAGACATGAACAAGTCTTCCTCAAGAACAGCGGCGCTGTTGTGGTTCTATTTTGGTTTGCCTATTTGTTAATGTATGCAAAGACTTGCATTTTCATTTCCTTAACGTCCTGAAAGCCACAGTCACTGGCATGCTAAGCTGGTTATCAATTACCTCCATTGCAATCCTGCGTCTTTCTTTCCTCTCAGTTCTTTGCCTCTGAAAAGGAACAAACAGGGACATCAAGCATCTGAAGTCATGGTTCAGTGATGGAGTGGATGGCAGTCAATAACAGGTATAAAACAAATGCGGCAGAGTATAACAATAGCAAGCAGGGAGCGCACAGAGGATGTGACGATTGGCTTACACAGAGGAAATCTTTCCATTGTTAAATATAATCATCCTCTGTTCTACATGCACACTCAGGGAATTCCCCTGGGAGTTCATTTACATGAAACTTGGCAAATTTATCAACTTCTTAGATTCACTGCTGTGTTTTTTTAGGTTAATAGATCCCACTAAGCGAGCCTGGGACTTACTTATTGGGCCTGAGTGATTGCCATTCAAAAGTTTTCAGAAAGAAACTACATGAATATTGTGGTTATGACATTTTTTTACCCAATCTATTCTGTGATATTAACTTAGCTTATAAATTAATATAGATCATAAAAGTCCCATTATTGATGTAAAAATGTCAGAATCTTTATCTTTTATCAAATGTTTTTGATTCTTTTGAAAATGTCATTACATTTGGGAACATTTTATTACATAGGAGTAGTTGCACATATGTACAGTAAACATCTTAGGGAATAAATAATACATTGATCTGTGAGAAAATAATTGCAAGTCTAGCTTGAGAGTAGGGATGCACCGATATGAATGCCAGTATCGGGTTTTACTCCGATGCTGTGGGCATGTACTCATGCTTGTAATCATAAAATGACTCCAATACTCTCACTCCGATATCACCTTAAAGCAACGTGACGTTAACCTCTCTGTCGAGCAGGTTTAGGCGGCGGAAGAGGAGCAATGCCAGCCGATTGGAGATTTTTGGCTGCAAAAATAACAGGCTCTTACCCAATACATTATTGCACGTTAATAATGCCGGGCATATCAGCAGCCTTGTGCCCGTAGGCTTCACCACTGATAATTTAAGTAGCAGTGTCAGCCCAGTGTCTCTCATCAGCTTAACAGGCATAAACAGGAAGAAAACGCTATTTAAATCTGTTCCGTTTGCATGCGTTCTCTACACAGCACTGTTTTAACAACCCCAGTGCTAATCTGCAAATAGCAGTTTTCTTTTTGTACAAACAAGCTAAAAAGAAAGCCCTCGGTTTGTAGTCTAACATATAGTTTGCCTCGAGTCTTTAAGTTTAGACAATATCTTGTAAACTTAACTGCTGGTGTAAACAAACCATCCTCTCCGCTGGAGCTGGTAACACATGGCTGCTTAACCTAGCAGCTAGCAAATGTATAACTAGCAGCTTAATCCCAATAGAACAACACAGAATGACAGCCCTCAATATCATTGTGAGCATGTTAACATGCTGACGTTAGCATTTAGCATGAGGCCCTGCTGTGCCAAAATACAGCCTCACAGAGCATGGCTTGGCAGTCTATGGTGCCTGAATAGCACATGCAGAACTCAGGTCATACATTTACTTTTTACTTATCATTGAAATAATGACACACACACACACACACACACAAAAAACCTTGCGACTACATGTTAATACAGTTTTACCAAATATTACTTAATGATAGAGTAGTGTCATTTTGGTTCAATCAAGGCTGATTTGGTTATTTTACTGCTTATCATGGGAAGCTGAATTAAATCAAGGTGAACACACAGATGTGTACTCTAGTTAAGTGGAGTGCTTCTGTAGGTAAATGAGTGGTAGTGTGAAACACAATCCTTTTATCTTCCCCTCCTCTTAATCTAGCATCTGTCCCTGAAGAGATTAAAACAATGGACTAAGTAATTGAGAAACTAAAATTAAACGAGGGCAAAAGTTTGCCCTTTGAGGTATAAGGATTTTACTTGCTTCCACTCTTGCAATTTCATGGAGCTAAGTAATACATTGTACATTCAGCAGCCTTTTGAAAGCAGCAGTCGCTGTTTACGTACAGGCAAAGAAATGTGCACTACAGAACAAATTCAGTTAGAGGGAAAACAAATTATCTTGTCATTTTCTTGTTCAGTCTTCAATATTAACAAATTTAGCTGCAATGACGCTATTTTTCTCCAGAAACATTGTTTGTGCTAGTATCATAGAAAAACATGGATCCAGGCAGTTTGTGCATTGTGTACCCATCCCTCTTTCTCTCACTTCGTGTCACACAACCAAATGCATCCAGATCCAACCTCGCTTTTAAGTCTTGTGGCTTGACACAAAGGGGAGCCTTCCTTCCCCACACATCATCTGAAAAGGGAGAAAATCAAAAAGACACAAAGAGCCGTCTCACTATTCAATGGGGAGAAAACTCATTCTGTCACCGCTGCCATTCTGTGTGAGATTACAGTGGGGACCCACGGCCCATGTTGCCTTTGCATCCCTCTTGCATTCTGTCATTGATGGTTTGTGTGTGTGCATAATGAATGCACTTCTGTAGGAAGTTTCGACGCATACAGTGTCTATATGTGGTGCTATTAACATATTGTTTTGAAAGGTAACACAAACATGTACTGTCCATGAAGCACAGATGTTTTCATCGGTATGCACTATTTTTAAGGGGCTAGACATATTCACAGCTGACCTATCTTTGTTAGCATCTGGAAATGCAGGCATAGTTAACAGCTGCTGTCTCCACATTTGCATGTACCCTAATAATGTTCCTCGTTTTGTGTGTGGAATCTGTAATGAAGCAAAGAAAAACTATGCAACTGCATGGCATGAGATTCTAATGCACATTAATAAGTAAACAACCAAATAATACATAATGAAGAAATAAAGCCTGGGTAATTGTGTTTTCCGATAATTTGTTTTGGTCCTGCTAACTTGTTCTGCTGTACTTTATATATAATAACACAAACTCTGGTGTAACTTTCTGTGATAAAGCTGTATTGCAGTGTTGTGGGCTAATTTCAACCAAAACAGAGTAGTGTGTTATTATTCTACATTAGGGAGCAATTTGGGCTGTAGTGTATTTAGCCACAACCACCCCCAGGGAAACATGGTCATGGTTAGAAGAAACTAATGTTGACAGTAGGATACATTGATGTGAGCAGAGATCGTATGTTCCAAGTTGGAAACCTAAACTGTATTTCAGTTTGTTTTTGTAGGTGAATTTATTTACATTTCATGCTGTCAAGGACCAGCGTACCTTTGACACCAGTGGCCTGGGTTCATTTCCTGTCTCGTTTATCTAGGACCAGGTTTTTCTCTAACCTTACACAGGTGATTTGTATTTCCCTACCTTTAATTGTACTTTATTTTTTTAGTTTAGTTAGTTGTACCCTCCTCTGATTCAAATGTTATTTCTCCGTGACCTTGTTGAAGAAGTAAGTAAGCAGGGAATTTATTATTTTGTTATTTAAAGTCTGGTTTAGGTTTCCTTATTATGTAGAGGCAAATGGATACATGTAGCAAAGCCAGCAATGTGGATATCAGTCTATAGACCATGTGGGTTGAGGTGTACAAGGAGGTGCGGGAGCCAGGTGGGAAGCAGTTATATCAATTTACATGTTGCTCATGACAATATTATAGTACAATAACTTGTTTTTAATGGGAAAACAACCTTAAAGTCCCCAACAATCATCATTAGTAGAGAGAACTCTGATCCCTTGATCATACTTGTGCAAATTTATTCTTCTGTGAATATGTATCTGGCTGCTTTTAATTTGATCCAGGCCATGTTGCTCCATGATAACAAAGGGTACATAAATCATGTTACAATAGCATGACTGTTAAAGTGCATCTAATAAAACCAAAATAGCACGGCCGATGTAGGCACTCGTGACAAATACAACCAGGGATGCGTGACTTTCCTAATTCAGGGCAGTGTGAAAAGAGAAGAAAGGAAAGTATGCACCCATCAGATGCTGCACAGTAATCAGCTCAGATATAAAAGGGAAATTTACAGTGACTTGTTAAGGTATCGGTGTTTGGAGAACTAACTGAACAAACCTAAGTTTGCATATCATACTGTATATATACATTTTAGAAATGTGTTTATACCTGGAAAGTTGAAAAAAGAAATCCCACAGAGCACTGAAACATTACATTGGACAAATAACCTTTATTTATTTACACATTTCCGACGATGACAGAATAAAAAAAAAAAAAAGTGAGTTTCACACTACAAGTCAATGTAAGGCAGATAATCACATACCACAGCGGTAAAAATCCTCTATATCTAGAATTCAACACAATGGAATAAACAGTAGTGCAGCCTAAGCCATTTATAAGCCTGTTTACAAGTTCATGTCCCTTGAACAACATTGTAATGTTCAGCAGAAAATAACTGAAAAGTAATTTCCCTGAGAAATCCATTGCCAGAAACTGAGCAAAGGGATTCACTTTCTAATCATCTTTCAAAATGTCCATAAATGCTTTGGCACTGCCGACAGTGGTCATGTATGTCTAATCTATATGGAACTCCTTCTGCATGTTTTACAGGGCCTGCCCTGCTCTCCTTCCACTGTCCCTAAAGCAACATTTCCCACCAAATCTCATAGTCTGACCGCACGGTCAAAGCGTAACCCGGGCCGTGTTGCAGTTATCAACCCTGGACACATTACACTGGAAGTCTGCCACTTTCTTCGCTGTGCCAGAAAAACAAAATTCAGATCTCTGTAGATCCTCCACACACATCTACAGGCACAGAACACAAACCAAATGAAGTCACCTAAGTCTTAGTATTTCACGTTTTGTTTTGTTTTGTCAGTTATGGTTAACATGGCTTTAAAATGGTTTTCCAGGATGATGTAAATTGTTTAAATTAATACATTTTCTATTAAGGTTTGACCACACTACACTTCCATTTCCATTAGTCTAGCTGAATAAGAGCTATTCTGAAATGCAACCCTGCCCTCACCACACACACACACACACACCCCTCTCACTCTCCCTATATCTGTTAATTTGGGTCACTGTGTCACCTCAGAGGAGACCAAGGTCCTCTCATTACCACCGTTATGAGCTAATGCATCACTGTCCATATGCACACCGTGGGGGGAAAGAACAGACCAAGTCAAAAGAAGTATGATTGGTTTAATGCAATTATGGGAAAGTTTAACCTGGATGATATAGCGAAATTGTCATATTTTATGGCCTTTAATATGCCTATGAATGGGGCACAGAGGGAAAAGGGAAGGCTGTTCTTTGATAGTGAGAGAGGGGCCATCGATGCTTTTCATTTCACAGCCTAGTGAGCACATTCACTGTGGTCTTGATAAGAATGGGAAGAGAGAGATCGAGAGAGGGGTCAGCTTCACCCTGGGCACCTGATAAGATGGTGACCATCATCTGGTCAGAGCCATAGACCACTATAATAGTAGAGTTCTTACAGTTGCAATTGTTTGATGATTGAGTGTTAATAGATTGATATCTAGTTACTGGCTGCATAGATACTACCAAATCCGAGTGGAAAAATAATAATTTGATAAATGTGCTTCAGACTGGAATATGATGAGTGAGATATTATATATATATATATATATATATATAATATAAACAGTATCTCACAAAAGTGAGTACACCCCTCACATTTTAGTAAATATTTCATTATATCTTTTAATGGGACAACACTGAAGAAATTACACTTTGCTACAATGTAAAGTATTAAGTGTACAGCTTGTATAACAGCGTAAATGTGCTGTCCCCTCAAAATAACTCACCACACAGCCATTAATGTCTAAACCGCTGGCAACAAAAGTGAGTACACCCCTATGTTAAATTCCCATAGAGGCAGGCAGATTTTTATTTTTAAAGGCCAGTTATTTCATGGATCCAGGATACTATGCATCATGATAAAGTTCCCTTGGCCTTTGGAATTAAAATAGCCCCACATCATCACATGCCCTTCACCATACCTAGAGATTGGCATGGTTTTATGTCGGTTAGCCTAATAGATGGTTTGATTTGCATTGAGAGATGATTTTATGGAAAGTACCCCATGCCAATCACTAGGTATGGTGAAGGGCATGTGATGATGTGGGGCTATTTTAATTCCAAAGGCCAAGGGAACTTTACTTTTAACCCAACAAAAAAATCTTAAAAAAAAAAATAAAGAGTTGCATCGTATACATTCAACTCTCTTGGCTCACAGTAGCACACATTTAAATTCCATTAGGTATAAACTATGTTTAAGTATTCTGACAAAAAAGAATCCAGAATTCTGTATAGTCCGAGATTTTATGATGTGCTCTGCCTCCTTCAAATGCACAAGGTATTTCAAAACAGACCACTGTCTTGTTACAGATATGACCTATCAAGCCATCAAAGGAACACAGTGCAGAGCACATTTTAGTTGGAGATAATGTAGTTGATACTGCAGTTTAAATACCACAGCGCAAAAGATGGTGTAACAGTGCTACTGTGATGGCCTGATTAGATCTCAGTGCCACGATATAGGAGCCATCAATTGATATCAAAGTAATATCATACAGACACTGGCTGTATGGAAGGCTATTTTCATTTCATGGAGATTTATTTTGATACAAATAGAATTTTTACTGCACAGTGGTTGACACATGTAATGCATCATTTACCACCACAGCATACGCTGTGTCCCTCTCACCAATGTTTAGAGTGCATCAGAATTAGAAAAGAATGATGAGACATGTTAACATAGGTTAACTAAGCAATTAAATTAGCTTTAAAATACATACATTACGTATTGGTATTTCGTATCAAACTGTGTAAATCAAAGGTTTATTTAGTAATGTTTTTTTTGCATTTCCTTGGAATGCTAGCCGTGTTTGGCCCAGTTAGTACCACCGTCTTGTTGCGCTAAATAATTTGTGGCATCTGTGTGGAATGCATTATCATTATCGGTAACAAAGCAACCACCTCCTCCCCTCCAAGAATATAATCTGGTCAGGGGTGACAGCTCACTTGCTCAGCTTACCCCTAACCTAACAGCAGCAATCTGTGAATTTCCAGCCAATGATATTGATGCCAAAAATGTAAAAGAAAAATAGATTGAATGGTATGTTGCTCAGGTTACATGGATGATGTTTGGGGTCTGATGCTTTTGTGGTCCCACTAGCATAGCTTGCAGTTATCTGCTGTTTACCCTGCTTAATTAACCAAATTCCCCAGCCTTCTTCTCCATCAACAGCCACCTGTACGACACACCTAAGAACAGACGCAGATTATGGTAGTGAGTCCCGAGAGCCGCTCAAATCAACAGCCTGTATTGCCTTCTCAGCTGGGACGTACTGATATTTGCTGAGAACGCCGGGAAAAATAACAGCAAACATCCACGACTGTCACACAGAAACAGATAGGAATACATGGATGCCACACAGACACAGACAGACATACAATGTAGTGGCTTAAAGGCAACACATTTTAATGAACATTCATGTACAGGTAAGGTTACTGTAAAAATCAAAATACATAAAAACACAGGTCAGGTGCTTGTATGATGCAAATGCTGTGCAATAATGTTTCAAAACTTTAAAATGTATTCCTGACTTCATTCCAGATTACACAGTACAAAGAAATACTACTGCAGTGTTAGTGTAAGCAACATAAGCAAGAGCTTTTCTTTTGGAAAAAAAAAATATAAATAAATAACAGGCGTGAGGGAAAACAGACTCAAAACGTGATAGATTATGCGGTACTTAGTGCTTGGAAGAGGCGACGGTGCTCTAATTTAGACAGATTAACATCTGTTTATTTGATTTTCCTTACCCCATAAAACAAGGGCGGTAGAGACAGATTAAAGAGTGGCTAAGCAGCCTAAACCTTGTGTCAAGTCCATTAATAGGCAGGAAAGGGGGGTGGGGAAGAGTTGTGTTGATATGAATGAATCCATAACTAAAGGACATGTCCTTCTGATAATGGATCTGTGTTTTAAATTAATTTTAACTCCACAGAATATTTCTGCCTTGTGTGCATCTTGTGGTATGATTGCACAGAGGTTGACTCATGGGTGAATGGGAAAGCAATCCAATCAATATTCCTATATAGGAATAGCCTCTATATCCTATATATAGGAATATATACTGTATATGTATACATATATATTCTTGTTTTAATAAAAAAAAAAACAGTAGTATGTGAATTAGTAAAATAAATAAAAGCTTTTTTTGTTTACATAATTTAATAAAACATAACTAAGGCGGTAAGTGTTGCAGTGCAGAACAGTCCAGGCAGAAATAGTACACTGAATGTATTAGGATTAAACAACAGATTATTTCAGGTTTTGAATCAAATTTGTCTTGATGTCAAATACATTTGTTGCTTGCATTAATGTAAACACAAGCATTGCAGACACTTTCTTTATGTCCATTTTTGAAGGGAATGTTTAAAGTCAGCTGTCCAGCTACATTTATTCTCCACTCCATTGACCTGCTAATGCCCTCTACTGTAGGGCTGCAACTAACGATTATTTTAATAATCGATTAATCTGTTGATTATTTTTTTCGATTAATTGATGAATTGGATAAAAAAAACAAAAGCATTAATTTACATCAACTCAATATATACTTACATACTTGTTGTTTTAGTTAATAGTTGTGTAAAGGTAAGTAACCCAAAGAGCAGGTACAGACAAGACACACACACACACACACACACACACACACACACACACACACACACACACACAAACAGTTCACTTGAAGCTTATTCATTAAATTATTATTATTATCATTGTAGTAAGTGCAAGTTAAGTTCATTTATACACCACATTTAAACACAGCTTAAGATGACCAAGTGGTATGAAAGAACTTTAAAATGAAATTAAAAGGTAACACACACACATATATTTGTCAACAATAACTGATACGGGACAAAGCACAGAATATATACATGATAACAGATTGAAAAATGAATGGGCCACAAAAGGCGAGTGAATAAAAACGTGTCTTTAGTCCTGCCTGCTTTACTACTGTTATTAACGAGCTAATGCTAGCTTGACATGCTTGTCAAGCTGGATAACGAGTAAACACCACACCAGCACCAGAAGAGCTACTGGAGAGACGTTACGTTCCTTACTTCAAAACGGAACAAAAGTAGGATTCTGTAGTGACTTTACCCTGCTGTTGAACTCCCTTCCTCCTCATCAAGGACTCCAACATGTTTACGTTTTAGGTGCTGAATCGTCACCGTGGTGCGCCTGTGCCATGCCATGTCACTTTTGCATATCTTGCAATTAAGATGTTTTCGATTTATTTAGTGTGAAATGCTCCCACACCTTGGATGACTTAGGTGGTACTGATTTCTCTGCCTCCGCCATGTGTTTCAGAACAACGTTACGGGTCTCTCCGGTCTCTCTCCGTATTTCCTCTAACCCCGCTCTGCGCTGCTCCGCTCTGCGCACAACTCAATTTATTTTTATCTCTGCAACTGAGTGGCGTAATAGTTGCACGACACAACGAATCGATAATGTAATTCGTTGACAACTTTTTTAATAATCGAATTTTATCGATTCGTTGTTGCAGCCCTACTCTACTGGCGCTGCAAATGTCACACTGGTGCGGACCCTTCACATCCAGATAAACAGGCAACTACTTCATGTGTCTGCTGTACGGATAATTCTCAATATGCTAAAACTTTGGAACACACTGCCAATCTTTTATGGAGTCTGGAGTTCACCACATGCAGGATTAATTATATTCCTTCATTGGTTAATTATAATCAGTTAATTGATTGAAACATTTAACTGCTACCGCTTGCACTGTGAATAGAGCAGAAGACAAATTGTCAGACAGATTGTGACAGAAATATATACTGTATGTTTTAAAGTCTCTTGCAAATCCATTAGGGAATTCATTTAAAAATAGAATAAAGAAACAATTATTAAATGATAGGGGTGTGACGAGACGAGACACAAGACTGGGTTCACGAGAACAAGAAGAGACAAGATTTTAACACTATTTTAAAGAAAACTTCAATGAAGAAATATGACTGGAAGAATAATCTTTACTCAGAGAACCAATGTTACAACGTAACCAAGCGTTTCATTGCAGCAGTAAACAAGGAACTAGGCTGCTTTTGTATTCATTTATTTTAAGACGAGGGGAGAACATTTCTCTTTGTTTAATATCATTAAAAGTAAATTTAGGTTTTGCTTTCTGCCTTCGACTCATTTAAAAAAAGACAAGAAAGAGAGTGATCAGAGCGAGTCAGCGCCACACTGGGGGGGGGCGGGGAGAGAGAGAGAGAGAGAGAGAGAGATTCCAGCACAAATTTTAAACTAATGTATTTCAATGGGAAGCATCTTTCGTGATCATGAAAGTAGTATGAAAATCCGCACAGGGAGGTTGGTTGGGGTTGTGGATGGGTCAAACAACACAGGACTTTCACCCCGGAGTCAGGGGATCGTATCCAGCGTGTGACAATTCATTTCCCCGGTCTTCTCTTCCTAAACACAACCGTCCCGCTGTTGTTGTGTGTCCCTGAGAGACCGGGTCCGTCTCCCGTGTGTGATGTTTCCTTTCCCGTTCTTGGTGCTTCCCATTTTGTGCAAAAAATTAGATGAACGTGTCAATAGATCAAAAATAACGTGACAATATCACGAGCTGCTGTGAGACCTTGTTGTGAATTCAGAGTCAACTTTGGAGAACGGGCGGGGGATCTTCTATGCTAATTTAGTGGTCCAAGCCAGACTCATCTTCAATTTTTACCTCAACGAGAAGTCTAGTCACATTTTACTCTCGTCACATCTCTATTAAATGACATGTTTATTTTTAATGACATAGTCTTTTTATTAAATTACAAAACATTTCATCTCTGTAATTTGTTTTAAAAGGCAACAACTTAACTGACAGTTATTCTGGGTGTTGTGCTCCAGACTCCAGCCTTGTGTAAAAAGCAATTTATTTTGTATGTTATTGTCTTTGGTTTATAATCTAAAGCAAACACCAATTTGTGTTGAAGTACTGTTTGTGTGTCATTTTCTGTTTCTTGGTCTAGCCTGTGCAATTTAGCATGGAAATTGGAAAATTGTTTATAGTAGCAAAGACAGAGTGGTAAAACAATTCAATCTGCTCTCTTTTAGAGACCCAGCAAATACTATTTTTCTAATCGCCCTTCACCTTCCGCTCTCTGTGTGTTGCAATTCTCAAAATCCCTTTCAATACGGGAAACAACAACAAACTTTAAAGGGTTGATAGAATGATTTTATGGGGTATTTCACACTGTTCCTTCAGGTCTCCTAATAGGGTATGTACCATTGGTTTGGCTGAATATTGCTCAAATGCTATTTTATGGGTCCTTAACTACCCTGTGAATATGGCTCTATTTGGAACAAGAGCTTTTCTTCCAATTATGGTATGCTCATGAATATTTAGATGAGCTGCTCGCTGATTGGTTGAGCGAATCCCCATACACACACATTGTAGACTAGACAGCAGGTCTCATATTTCAGATACTGCAAAGTTATACATTGTTTGTCTACTATTTCGTTATTAAATTCACTTTTTTTATGCGAGAAATCAACTATATAAAGCTCAAATATGGGCCGTTTTACGAAAATTGATGGCTAATTGCAGATTTGGTACGACGTGTCGGACTTTAGAAGCTCCGCACAGTCTGACGAGAAAGCAGCAAACTCCATACCCAGTTAAAGTCACCGTTTCCCTGGGTACTGGACGACTGGGGCTTGGGGCTCCGTGGAGCTGGCATAACTTTCGTATATTTACAGTTTGAATTTTGTCACATCACTTATAAAACAGCTACCCCAAGGTCTTATAAAGCTAACTATGGTGTCCAATTTCAATTTAATGCATTTTTGTGAACGTGAGAGGTCTCCTTAGGAGGAGCTGCTAGCTAGGCTATGTGTCCCATTTTATCCTATTGGAAAGGATTGTTGCTACACTTTTGGCATAACTTTCGTATATTTACAGTTTGAATTTCGTCACGCTACTTATAGAACATCTACCCCAAGGTCTTATAAAGCTAATTATGGTGTCCGATTTCAATTTAATGCATTTTTGTGAACATTAGGGGTTTCGTTTCAGAGGTCTAAGAGGAGGCTAGCTAGCTCTCATTGATGGAGCCTGCGGCTGGATGGAGCTCTATCTATGAGACTCGCGGACAAGAGGCGTTTATTTCCCCGATCGTTTGTTTAAATAACTCAACACATAATTACACACATTCTAAGATTAACTGGAACCTGTGGTAAGAGATTACTGGCGTAACAAGCTCGCTGACCGCGCTCTCACTCACACACAGCGGCCATTTAGCAGGAAGAGGGGAGCTGCAGGCCCTGGAGCTATGTCAGGGCAGCGGCGTTTGGTAGTCCACTAACCTAAAAAACGGTGACTTTGCACAAGTATGGAGTACCGTGGGCTGCCAGCCGTGATGGAGCTCCATCTACCTCACAGCAGGCCGGGGTCTGTGAAGGAAGGCAGGCCGGGCGGCGAGGCAGCAACACAGGCAGCACCGGCCGCTGAACTCTGACACACAGTCAGACAAAATTTGCAATTAGCCATCAGTTTTCGTAAAACGGCCCATTTTTACCTCTACATAGTTGATTTAGACTACATAGTGAATTTAGTAATGAAATAGCAGACCTCTGGAGATCTGCATGACCTAGCTAGATTCAGAAGACTAAGCTGACCTCAGGTCAGTGGTGTAGCCTATGCAAATGTTGGGGCGTGACAAAGACTGACTGACTGATGGTTTTGGGATCCTGACGTCAGGATCCAGCTTTGTTGAGATTCGCCCATTTTCAGCGGCAGTTTCAAAATGTGAGATTTGCAGAGGATAGGGGTATCAATGGGATTTTGAGCTTCTATGTATGTGCTATTTACCCACGAACTGTCATTATTCAACTATGACAAGGTAAAATCGGTTTTGCATTCTATCACCCCTTTAAGCTACTAAGCCACACATTGACAATGGCAACTTTGAAGAAAATTTGGAGTGTTCAAGGCCTGCTTGGTTCTTTCAGCGAATGATTGTAAAGATTTACAAAGAATACGTTTGTGGCATTTACTATCTAACTGGGCCGTTTGGGACCGATGGGTGGGATTGCTATGGACAAAGTACAAACAGATACTCTGGTAAGAGCAAATTACGTTTAACCATGTATCCAGCTAATTGAAATGGTTAACGTTTCTGTATTGTGTGAACAGTTAACTTCAATTAATATTGTCTGTGCTGTTTTCTTTTGCTGGTTGCAAATGTTTCATCAAAACAAGTTCCTTGCCAAGAATATTTTGCAGAGCCAGTGTCGCTGCGTCTGGAAATTATCCCTGCCCAAGATGAGTGTGATTAGTTTAAAGAAATGCAAACAACCCAGAGTGTTTCTTTTCTCCTATCCTAGAATGAATCTGTGGTGTAGCCAGACCTTACTCCACAGCGCTGTGGAGATAGGTCTGGCAATGCGAGAGGTAGTTGGAGGTAAAACACCTAAACCCAGATGTTTTCTAAAATGTTGTCCAATGTGCTGTATTCTTGGACAAAGTGATGTGCAAACAGCTTCATCTCATCGGACATTGGCGCAATGCCCAATGCCAAGATGCACAGGGGACATAGCAGAGGAAGCAGGAGGGAGTGTTTGCCTATACATGTTAGCAAGTCATTTGTTCCTTCTTTCACCTAATCAATGCCCCCTGAGCCACAGATACACCAATGGGTTCCTCTTAAAAGGTCATGAAAGCCATTACGAATCTCTAGCTATGTTTCCATCCACACGTTTTTATCCGAATTAAGTGATATCGAATGAAAAATGCCTTATGGAAACAGTAAAATTCGATTGAATTTCTTGAATATTGACTCAAATGAAATACGTTCGGTCTCATCGGATTTTATCTTGATCGATATACGGCTTATGCGATAAACGCTGATGGAAACGTTATTTGCCGAATAAATAATGAATTGCGATTAAGTTTTAGGTCATTTTATGGTTGCAACCCGCCACAAAACAAAGAAGAAGTAGTTTTAGTTCATTTCCACCCAGTATTTCCGCTCTGTTTGCACACATGGCGGATGTCAACAAAGACAGATGGAAGTGGACGAACAAGGAGACGCACTACCGGGAGTGCCGACACAAATGTCCCTTATGATGCAACGATCGTCTACCACAGCCTGTAGTACGATTGATGGCCAGCCTTTTCTATTGACTGAATCCCTGTAGCCTTCAGCAGGGGGTCTAATCGGGACGTGAGTCCCGTCTATTGCGCCATACACCTCTGGCAAAGGTGCGCTCTGGAGTTACGCAGCGAGATATCATGCCCCTTATCCACTCCAGGTAGGTATATATACCTTTGCATCATCCTCGTTCGTATGGCATTGCACACGGCGTAAACACACCGGTGCATGGTGGTTTTGCTGACTCCAAACGTTTCGCATACCACTCTGTACTCTGCGCATGTAGCCAGTTTGTAGGGCGCAATGGCGATACGCTTCTCGGTTGGAACCGGAGGGCAATAGCTTGCGACATCTGGGAAAAGGGACGGGCCAAAAAAATTACACAACAGGTCAAATGTTGTCTTGGTCATCTGAAAATGCTTCAACCAAAGGGTTTCCGTGAACTGTTTGGAGCGCTGTCGTTCCCACACCACAGGCCGCCTCCGTTGTCGTCGGGCATTTACGTGCATCTGCATCATCATAGCAATGTGTTGATAGCGTCGTTGTTTTCTTATTATAGCTTGATATGTCGCTATCAGCTGGCACATAAGCACTATTACAACTTGTGCAATATTGATCATTTGTTGGTAGATGGCATAATCCATTTTGTCTAGCAAAACTTTGTTCGCAAAAGTTAGCTTGAATGATTCAGTGCGAAAATGAATGGAAACACCTTAAAATGTCTAAAATCAATTCGATATACCAATTTGATCGCAAAACAGCATGTGACGTCATTACGCACAGGTTTTTATTCGCTTTAAAGCCGTTGGATGGAAACACACTTTCACCAGCTTTATTCGCATGAGCTTTTTTACCGAACTTCAGATAATTCGATTGACAAGTGGATGGAAACTTAGCTTCTGTGTTTACTAAATGAAAGAGCAAAGGCATCCCTTTGCCATGGAAGTGCTAGTTTCTAAATTCATAATGGTCACACATGCAGATGGACACACACACACACACACACACACACACACACAGTGAACCTGTAAACACACAACTGAGTACAACCTTGCCTCCAAGGAGCTACTGTATATGACTGCCTGCATCTATCTTGTTTTAGGTGAAATGGGCAGAGCAGGCAGTGTGCTGTCAGCTCATTTTTCTAAAACCATAAATTCAGTGCATAAAACTCAGTGGAGTAAAACTCTCAAAGGGAAAAAGTACATTTTCTTTGCAGCCAGCGAGATTATGCTCTGGCAGACAGCAAGATTTAAAGTGTTCAAAACAAAGCCTTTATTTCCCTTCTTTTACTCACAAGATGGAAAGATGAATCTGCAGTTAAGATTCATGCTAGCATTGCAAAGCAAACAATAAATACATTTGACAGCGGAAACACATTTCATTTAAAGTCATCTACGGTAAATAACTGATTCAGCTTCAGCAAGTTTCCTCTTGGGATTTTGAAGCCACAGTTTACAATGTCATGTTTTAAAACTTAAGAGTTCGACTTTTTTTTCTCTCAAGGTGACACTGAAGAAACACATAACACCTCCTGTTTTCTAGAACATATTGCGACTTTTAATTTGGAGGTTTACAATAGACTTCAGTGTCATGAGCTAACATCTCTGTGTCACAATGTAATAGATTGCTTGCAGTATGATGTCAGCAGCTGAAGTGATAGAGTGTTATCATTCGTCCATGACCTGTGATCAATCACCAAATTCAATTTGAGGCTGATGGCTGGGGAGGGGCCACTGAGCCAACCATGAGACAAGGTAAATTTAGGACAGCCGTCCCTGTTAGTTAATTACAGATGACCTCAAGAGGATAATGTTAGAATCAATGTTTAGATAACAGCTATAGATTATTTCTGCTCCACAGTAGGAATGGTCATGCCAAGACATGTTTTTGCCTTATTGAATGCCAATACACAGTTTTCTTTTCTCCTTATTCTGTCAACTTGGAACATTGATAATGAGTTTAACTTTTATCTTATAGGCCCTGTATGTATATCATGAATAGTTTTGCGTCACGATATGTTCTGCCCCAGCAACTCTTAGAGAGGAGTAAATGGTGATCATCAATTGCGGCTCTTGCAGCACAATTAGATTGAGAAGTAATGAAAGGCGTGGTCTGGGACAAGAAGATGGAGTGCTAATAGAGGACCCACAGGGCTTCATCTACCACATGACATCCGTCTCTTTCTCTCCCTCTCTCGTTTTGTCTGTCTGCCTCTCGTCCTCTCCAGCAGAGCACAGTGTAATCTCCCACTCCCCTGTGGGTGCGGGGAGTAAATCAGCACAGCTGGATCACACGCATCAATCTCAGCCAGCCCTCAGGATGGGCCACTTGTGAGCCCACAGGGAGGCATTTCCTCTTCATTCCAAATGAGAGACAAATGTTGCCGGGAGAAAGCGGTGCTGCACAGTAGGGGGGTGAGCTCAGAGGGGGGTGGGCAGGCAGGCGATGAAGGTGGTGGTGGTGGTGTTGAAGGAGGAAAGATTGGCAGGGAGTAAAAGTGATGGAGTGTGGAAAGGAGACACGGCTGGAAAAGAAGAGAGTATATACACTGCAAAATAAAAGTGCAGTCAGCACTTAAATTAAACTTTGTCTTTAAAAACTAATGAAAAAGTGCCAATGGGGTGAGAAGATTTTACTTGTTTCCAATGCAGTGGATTTTCTTAAAAAATGCATTTAAATCGCACTGTCAATTAGTGATTCACCTGTATGGCACTGGAGATTTGAATGCACGATAAAGTGGAGTTAGTTGTGCAGCTTAAGAGGGATACAGCTGCAAAAGAGAGAGATAGGAAAGAATAATGAAGGGAACATAATATGCACAAGACAGACCAATTATCAACACCAATATAATGTATACCAATACAACAGTACAAATATAACCTCTAAAATTCACCATGGAATTGAATCAACACCCGGTGTTGGTCATACTTGCTATGGATGTAGAAATGAGTACATATATATTTTGTTATAAGTTGTACTTAATCAAACAATTAAAATATTTAATTGCGATTAATCACATTAATGTCATAGTTAACTCAATTATTCATACATTTTTATCTATTCTAAATGTCCCTTGATTTCTTTTTGTCCCATTATTTTTTCTCATTTTAATGCTCTTATTAACATGATACAATACTGTTAAAACAGTGCCTGAACCGAACGATTTATTTATATATATTTATTTATTTAAAAAGGAGCACCTTGTTTAATTGTATTTGTCTCTTCTGTATGTTCAAAAATATAAAACAATAAAAAGTTGATCTAAAAAAAAAAAAAGGAGCACAAAACGGCGAAAAAAACCACTGGATGGGAAAAGGGTAAAAAACTGAAAGGGTATTTTACAATAACTTTGAATGCACCACGAGGCTGGTGAGGTGAGGCTGGGTCTGTGTTTTTCAGACAACGGCAGCTACAGTCCGGTGTTAGAAGCCTCTCCAGTGAAATACAGACAAACTTTTACACCGTTTAGCTGTCAGCATTTTAACCGTGTTTACTCCAGCTGCTAGATAACGGTAGGATAACGTTACCTGCTGCTAAGTGTAGTGTTGACTAGCGTCCCGTGCGGCGATGTTTCAGTTCGTTTTCGGAGCATCAGAGAGAAGCGCAGGCATTTCAGTGGCACCGAAATCCGCGTTGCTATTCGGTCTGGTAGATAACGGCCGTTAAGGCACTAGTGCCGTATTAGCACCGGGTCTCCTCCTCCTCCCCAAATAAAAACTCTTCGGATCTACACGATTCACGTGGATGACATTATCCCATTCAAAACGGCGATTATTTGCAGGTATGTACTACTCTTTGGCCGGCTCGCAAGCCCAAATAAGTGTGTGCAGCGTGCCTGTTGTTTTGTTTCTGGTCTAGCTAGATCTGGTGTGGTGTTTTAGTTTTTCTAACGTTACTAGTTGTTGCAACAGCATGTGAAAAAAACTACAAAGTTTGCTAGGCCGAGAAGAACGTAAATCTCGCGCTAAAAAAAATTGACGCCGTTAAAATGGGTTTGCGTTAACGCCATTAATAACGTGTTTGACAGAACTAGTCTATACCACTGTCACCAGGACATATACTGTACCTTAACATTCACATGACTTGCTTTCGAATGTGAGTCTCATCAAAACTTCTGGGGATTCTCTGTTTGTTTGATATAAGAGTTGCAAGCTAGCAAGAAACTTTTAATGCAGTTCTTCTATGAATATGTATTCATAATATGGTTGTCCAAAGTTTTGGATCATACTGTGTAAATCATTTCTTATTATTAAATTATTAGGTTGCGGGAGCCGTGGTCTTATTTCCCAGTTGACCGTACAAAATGAGGAAGCTCCATATTCATTTTATGCAATAGGTACCATAATATGAATCAGAGCTATATAATCAATATAGAGCTAAGAAATGACAAAAATGTGTAAAAATCGTGTCAAACATTGCAGTGTGCTGTGTATTTCTTTAGCTGATTAGAGATGTACTATAAAAGCATAGGTTTTCAAGGAAAAAGGAGCAAAGAAATTAGAAAAACGTACATACATAGTGAACATTTTTTTTTATTTAGGACAAGAAAAGGAGTTCCACACTACAGCATTAATTCTCAGCATGCCTGCTGTGAGTGTTCCTCCACTTGCATTGAGTTGCACCACAAGACAAATGATGAGAGGAGCCACGTCCAGGATAGACAGGTTTGAGGATATTACAGTGGTAAATACACATCTGTTGTCCAAAAGTCCTGAATTGGCAGTCAAGAGCTGCTCCATTTTGCTGATTAAGAGGCTCAATATTTTATGGATTGTCATCGCAAAGTGTAAATCTGCTCGGTGCTGTCATGATTGGATCGTATGTGTACACTGAAAAGATTTAGTGGTCCACTTTGTACCACATTTGTCATGTAAAATGCAAGCGCTACAATGCTTTCAATGGAATGTAAAGGTATTGACCACAGTTGTTTTAACTGCTCCTGCACAGAGAGCATTTGTTCTAAAGAGCACTTGCAGCCTGAGCCCATTATCTGTGGTTTCAACAGATGAAATTGATTGTAGAAAAAAACATTCTTTCATTTATTTCTTTTCTACCTCTGTGATTCGCTTTCTCTTTCATTTCTTTCCCCTCATATGAGTAAAGTGCCTCCTTTTCATGTTTATCTTTATAGAAATAGGCTGAAATAATGTGGTAACGATTTAAAAACGGCCATAGCCCCAGAGGGACAGTATCTATCTGAATCCAATTCTTGCATTGAGTGATCATAACATTCTCTCATCCGAGGATCCTTTTTTTCATAGCCATTTTAAAGCTGCCAGTGTTTACTCTTAAACCTTCAAGTGTAGTCGGTAACTGCATTGCCACATAATCCTCCACTAACAATGAGCAATACCCTATTCACACTTACTAGCTAATTAAACAAGAAATATGTTTGGGCGATGGAAAAGAATGCCCATTGATATTCATACAAAGTGTTATTTTTACATTAAAATATGCAGACTTGCCTTTTTACAAACTCCACAATAAGAGAGGCAGCTCTGGTCTTCACAATCCCTGGATAGAGAGTACAGCTTTCCTCTGATATCAATAGATTTCTTTATTCCACGTCAAAGGAGCCTTTAGCCTTGGGTTATGCTTGTAAATCACCCAAATGACACTTGTGCAGGGATGTCTGACACTCGTTAGAGGCTCGCGCTCTGCAAAGTTTATTTTCTTTTGCGAAGGAGTTCATTCTCCGTGTTTTGAAGCTGCTTTCAAAAGGATTGAGGAGCTTTAGCAACACAGCCACAGGATGTGTTGACGAATCGCACAAAGAGCATACCTGTATGTGGGAGATTAGACTCCTCAAACCTGAGAAAAACACTAGACAGTAGACATTAAGCAAAGAAGAGAAGAAGAAGAAGAAGAGTTCCAATGCATATGGAGGGACATGACTTGCAGTTAATCAATTTAATATGCCATGATGCCATTTATTAAGACACAAAGGACAATATGACTGCCATCAGTAATACATTTCTGTGACAATTGTCTTTTCTGTTGATTTATGAATAATTGGAAACTGGCTCCTCACAAAATAAATATATTACTTCAAGAGCTAAGCTGGCGCAGTGGCTAATGCCCTATACAATCAGACATTAGTCATACTTTGTAAAAGTTGTGATGGATATGTGTTTGCTAAATGCTGCCACTGTACCAATATTAATCCATCAGTTTCCATGAAGCCTTACCTAAATAGAAACTCTATTCAGGAGACTGTGTGTTATGCAGTTCAAGGCTTTGAGGGCCCTCGTAGGAATCACAACAGGCAAACTGCGGATTCTACACAGAAATAATCAGCGGGCACAATCTGTGAATGAGCATACATTTTGGTTAGGCGAGGGGCCTCAATACCCAAAGAGATCAGACTCTGCCTCTATGAGTGATATTTACCAGTCACCCAATTATTTTTAGCATGCTGTCAATGCGCTCTACACACACCCACGTACAGGGAGATGGGGTTTTGGAGGGTGTTTGATTGCGGCCTTTATAAAGGAACCTTTGCGTCAGATGCAACAGCTGTCAAAGGAGCAGCTCCCTTCATCAGCAGTCCTACCAGAGTGTGAGTTCGGCGCCAAAAGCCAAGAGTTGTGCTGGAAAATGTTGTAATCTTACAGCAAGGAATGATGGGGAGGGAGAAAGAAATAGAAGATTTGGAAGGGACTTAGGCAGGAAAAAGATTAGAAACCCATATCGGCCTTATCGTGCAGCCTCCACACTGGGGAGTTGAATGAAGCAGCTGTCAAATTTGAAACATACAATAGCAGTAATCCTACAGTAAACAGATTAGAGAGAGAGAGAGAGAGAGAGAGAGAGAGATCTATCAGCGTCAAAACAGCCTGCCTACGGAGAAAGCACTCTGCTCGGGTCTTCCAGTACATGGGCCCGACTGTCAGCACTGGCAGAGCAGCGTCGGCCACCTGGGGAGTGGGTGAAAGTGAGAGCGTGTGAAGATGCTGACGAAGTC
This sequence comes from Sander lucioperca, assembly GCF_008315115.2. NCBI lineage: Eukaryota > Metazoa > Chordata > Actinopteri > Perciformes > Percidae > Sander > Sander lucioperca. The sequence continues at coordinate 29,659,575 of NC_050180.1, read as the reverse complement.
TCTCACAGAACATGGCATTTGGAGAGTATTGGTGTGTCATCTTGAAAGGCAGAAGGGTCTATGGTCAAGTGAATGAGAGAGTTTGACACGGCTCGACAGTGGAGAGTAAGACTGCACTCACCTCTCACTGTGACCCCAGAAGAGCTTGCGTCTTTCTTTTTTTATCCTTAAACCGAGCAAAATAGGTATTATCTGTGTGACAGGAGTGCCCGGGCTTCATCTTGGACTGAGCTTGCTGGCAGACAAGATGCTGTGTTGTCCCTCCAGGACTGCTGTTTGAAGTGGCCAACAACAACTGCCAATAAAGAGCTGTGTATCACGTGTGTGTGTATGTGTGAAGATTAGTGCATGAAAAAATCAGACACAAATATTCACACTGTCCTGCAATATTTAAAAAAAAAATTAGTTTTACGAATATTTGGCCTTGAGCACCTTTATATCTTTGGTTTAAAGGGGTGATAGAATGGTTATATAGGGTATTTCACACTGTTCCTTAAAGCGTAACTCTCGCTAAAATACAACCTAGGGTCTTTTTGTGAATGTAACAGAGTCAAACTTTCGTTTAAAAGCATATTTAGGACGGAAGCACCACTTTTAAGATGTGCCGTATTTTTGTTTTTCGGTCAAATGAAAATTTGGTAACGAAACGTAGTTCCTTTTTCAATTCGGTGCAACGTTACTTTTCCCAGGGACAGATTTGACAGTGACACTGCCTTCTCAGCTGCGCGCTCACAAGCTCCACACGGGACGTGACAGAGGCTGGTAGCAGAGCAATCATGGCAAGCGAGAAGCAGCCAAAGCTAACTTTTTTTTAACTTTAACTTTTTTAAGCTTTGTGGCTTTTTGCTGGATGGCGCTCTGAGCCAGGCAGACACAAAGCTGACAACCTCACAGATGGATGTGGTGGAGATGGCCTCATACATACACGCAGCAGACCGCTGTGGACTTGTGTCGGTCGATTGGACACGCAAGGATTTCCAGAAAAGAGGCTGCATGTTTCTACGACAATGCACGGACCATCGTGGCTGCGCGACCGGTACAAGTCGATACAGACATTACATAGTATACACTAACACAGTGTAATGCCGATGACCTGCTGATGTGCATTCAACCCGCGCACTCGTTCATAATGAATCAGCTGTCACTCTGTGAGTAGAGAATCCAGTCTGCAGTGTAGTTCAGACACTTCACTGATAAACCAGAGATTGCTTTATGGTCAAAGATAGTTTTTGTATAATTAACTTCAGTCTCTGCCAGAGACGCCTGCTTTTAAAAGTAACGTAAAAGTAACGAGTAAAGTAAAAAGTTACTTTCCATAGGGGGTAACTAAGTAAATTAACAGATTACTTTTTAAAGAAATAACGAGTAACGAGCAAACACTACTTTTTAAAAGTAACTTCCCCAACACTGCTCGACACAACATGAAACTTTGCTCGAAGTATCACCAGCGGCTCTACACCTTAACTACACCGGTGCACAAGGGATATACTAAATCTGTGGCTACTTGTTTTGATATCGACTTGTTTTGACTGCCGAGCTGGTAGCGGCCGGAAACACCAAGAGTGAGTTCATTCATGTGTAGAGACCCTGGTGATACTTGGAGCAAAGTTTCATGTTGTGTCGAGCCTTCTTGGTGTTTTAAAAATAGCTATTTTGAGGCGAGCATAAAAGTGCCCCTATTACTCCCATTCAAAAAGCCATTTGACTGAAAAACGAAAATACGGTAAAAAGTGGCGCTTCCGTCCTGAATATGCTTTTAAACGAAAGTTTGACTCGGGTACATTCACGAAAAGACCCTAGGTTGCATTTTGGCGAGAGTTACGCGTTAAGGTCTCCTAATAGGGTATGTAACATTGGTTGGGCTGAAAATGGCCCTGGTGCTATTCTATGGGTCTGTGAATACCCTGTGAATATGGCCCTATTTGGAACAACAGCTTTTCTTCCAAATATGGTATGCTCATGAATATTTAGATGAGCTGCGCACTGATTGTTTGAGCGAAGCACATACATGTACATTGGAGACAAGACAGCAGGTCTCATATTTCAGACACTGCAATGTTATGCGAGAAATCAACTATGTGAAGCTCAATATGGGCCGTTTTACGAAAATTGATGGCTAATTGCAAATTTGGTAAGACGTGTTGGACTTCAGGAGCTCTGACGAGACACACACACAGACACACAGACAGACACAGAGCTACGTGCACGCACACACACACACACACACACACACACACTGTCTGTTACCGAAAGACTTCCAAAAGTACAGACATGCCCAGACATGCCTGGGCGCGAGCAGCGACTGCAGCGCGGCTAAAACAGCCGAGACAATAAGCAAAGTTTCGACACTTTCATTACAACTAGTGTTGTTGTAACGTTAGCCTTGGGACATAAAAAAACTCCATCAATGAATCACAACTCACCCTGTAGCTAGTCAGCGCAGTGAAATTTAGCAGAGAGTGAAGCCCTGCAGGCCTGTCCTCTGCGCCGCTGCGTTAGATCCACAACTCCCGCTCCATTGTCCGATATACTCGTTCTAAACAGTTTTCTCTGGACCAGTATTCCGTTTTACAGCCTGGAACAATGCATTTACGACCGTGGTTCATTTTCAGTATCCTTGAAAAACTTCCAAAGTTTCTTTTTTCTAAAGTACACAGCGCAGCTCGTGTGTGAGATCATGACAGAGCTCCAGCTCATATAGCGGGTCTGTGAAGGGGGAATGGCCGACCAGGAAGGCATCAAAACCGGCTGGCAGTCGCCGCCTGTCACAGCAGATTGTGGAGCTCCTGAAGTCCGACACAGTCATACAAAATTTGCAATTAGCCATCAATTTTAGTAAAACTGCAGAAGGTAGAGCCAAATAAGGTAGGAGTTGAGGAGTTGACATCAACTTTTAGCTTGGTTGAGATTCGCTCGTTTTCAGCAGCAGTTTCAAATTGTGAGATTCTAGGAAGTTGAAGGGGTTTAATGTCAACAGATCACTTCTCAAAACTTTTTATTCATCCTTTGTTGAGTCAATTTTAACCTTTGCTATGATCTGCTGGTTTGGCAATTTGAGTGTAATCAACAAAAACAGACTGGGAAAAACTGTAAACATATGTCGGAAAATAATTGCCACTGACCTCAACAGCATTGGGTGTGTGTATGAGGCCAGAGCCACACAGAGGGCAATGGCCATTTTGGCTAACATCACTCACCCACTACACTCTGAGTTTTGCCTCCTACCATCAGGAAGGAGGTATACCTTTCGGAAACGTGCCAGGTCTAACAGATACCTGAGATCATTTGTACCATCAGCTGTTGGGTTTACCAACAAACTATAGGTCATCTGCCATCCCTGACCATGTCACAGCACATATTTTTTTCATTTATTTGCGTATAGTGTACATGTGTATTTATGCTCTTATCTATTTAATATCATGTTTGTATGTGTTTTTGTGCGAATGTGTATGTGTTGGCTACCTGTTGTGAACCAAATTGCCCCTTTGGGACATTAAATACATTTCAACTTCAACTTGCATAGGAAAGAGTTGTCAATGGGACTTTGAGGTTCTATGTATGCCTATTTTACCCACCAAACTGTCGTAATTCAACTATGACAAGGTAAACTCGGTTTTGCATTCTATCACCCCTTTAATAAAAGGAGTATTTGGAGGACTCTTTTTGGAAGATGTCAACAGAAAGTGCAAAGGGCTTTTAAACAGATTTTTGATTGCTAAAGCTATTGTTACAATGCTAAGCTAGCCTGGGCTCGTGAAAAAACACAGCTACTAAATGCTAACCTAGCTCGTAACATTAGTTATATTGTCTCCTCTCCCTGCATGTTGCGTTTAACGTGTGAATGAGACTAAAGCTGGCCTGGATGAGTGCATATCTTTCCTACTTCTAGAGGGGTTGTGCTGTGTTAAACTGACTCGCCCAGCCGCTGATTCAATTGACTGTGACTATGCCGTGGGGAGCGACCTCTGCTCCGGGTCTGCTTTCCAGCATCTTCCGCAAGCCCGCTCTCCATGTTGTAGTCAGGTTTTAAAAGGTGTATTTACAAAAGTTGTGTTGTGGGAAACAAGAAAACAGACTTTCTTTCCAATAGTGTTTTTCGTGTGGTAGCGTGGCTTTCTAGCCTCAGCCTGCAGCGTGTTCGCTTCAGTCTTCCTCCTTCTGGAATTGATCTCAATCTCTCTGACCTGCCTGTTAGGCCTGGTTAAATCGGCTTCACACAAACAGTCCCCCTCATTTGTTACAATAATGTACTGACCCTATTGGTACTACATTCACTGAAAAAACTGTCGTAACACTATGATCTGCTCAAACAATGTACTTGCTGAGGCCCCAGGAACAACAGTTTGTGTAATGCCCTTTAGCCCTCTAGCCCTCTAATCATTCTTGGAATTATTACAGTCTGAAAACAGTCATTTGTGTCACTGATGTGACATTTACGCCATAGCATATTTGCAATTATTAAAATGTTGAACATATACAGCCTTCTCATTGGCCATAATTTGGATGTAGGTATACAGTATTTTGTGATATACTTGAATACTGTATACTACCGTATTCTGTATAATATACTACTCATTATATGCACTCTATTTACCATCATGATATATTCTCTGAAGAAATCTGCTTTCGTTATGCACATTTGAAAAAGAACAACACTATTATCATAGAGAAACACATTTTTTTCAACCTCATTGCCGAGCCAACAACCAGGGCATCCAATCATACCTAGCTGGCTAAATACTATAGGCACTGAAATACTGCACAGGCAGAATATTAAGTTTTAATCAGAGTTGGTGACCCTTTGAAGAAACAAACTTTACCTCATGCCTATGCAGGAATTGAAGCATTTTGCTCACGGAACACAATCTGAGTTTACTTTGCATGTGTACAGAAATGCCTCCAAACCACTGATTTGAAAGACATATTTGTGGGACTAATGGGGCCACGGCCCAGCTGTGTCAAAACAGCCCCCAGAAAAGCTGCTGTGTGGTTGTTCATGATTACTGAACAGGTCATTTATATATGCATATTCAGCAGCGTGTTTGATACCCCTCTCGACTTCTTTGGCCGTTTGCTTTTAAAGCAGCCTTATACTGCTTGGTATGCAACCCACACAGGGTCTCCTTCAGGGCATCATCAGTGGTGGCTGAAGTCTGATGAAGAAAAAGAGAGGGTGAAGAGAGAGGGAAAAAATGAGAGAGAGAATTCTTTACACAGTGTACCAGAAAAGGCACAGCGTTTCCAAAAGGCGTCCATATTTTGACCATAGTGTTTTGATTTGATAAACCATAGCTCAAAGGCTAAAGCTCTATGGTCCCCCATCAAACCCATTCTGCCATTGATTGCAAAGTAACTTTTGCCACCAAACTTTGTGACAACTCTGTGGTGTACAGCATGTGTCTGTGTTTTATAAAACCTCACCGCAGTGAGTTTGCAGACAGCGTCTGAAAATAAGTACCTTGGTTGCCTTTATCCTTCCTAACTTCTCATAACTCCTTTGGGAAATGAAGCAAGTTGATTTGCCATTCCTGAGCCAGGGCCTTAATTATGTACTAAGTCATGCTTGGCACAGAATTCTCATCTCCTTCTGCTGTATTTGGCCGACACCGTGTGCTCTGCGTGCAGACTGAGGATTGGATGCAGTGTGGGTGCAGTTTGGACTTGGCTCTTGATGGTTTCTCTCTCATCAGCCCTGATGAGAGAAATCTGAGGTCATTGTAATGGCCGTTTACATGTTACCTACAGTGCATATATCCGTATACAGTAAAAAAAAAAAAAAAAAAAGAAGAAAACTCAACACAGCTTCAAAGTGTATGCATGTATAATGACATACTGAACTAATAAAAGGAGTCAATCTGTTTTGTAAATCCCACTTGTGCAATTCAAGAATTAAAGGAGAATTAGAGTGGAGGAATGAAGGAAGAAATAACAAGAAGGGGAAAAAAGAAATGAGATTGCCTCCCTTTGCCCGGAAGCTGTCCAAAAACCCTTTCTTTCCCTCTCTTCCCTTTTTCTCTCTCTCTGAGCTTATTGGTATCTTATTAAATATGTCTCTGCCATACAAAGTTATTGTGCTGGGAGTCTTTTCAAGGCCCAAATCCCAGCAAAGCCTGTAATAATCTGTCAGCTGAGGGAGATGCCCCCACAGACAAGGGCTTCCTAATCCACATAGATCAATAGCAGGCTGGCTGGCTGGTTCCCCGGCCCCCTGTACCACTGTCCACCCACTGACAGCAGCTTCCTTTGTGGCTTGTGTCTTCCACTCTGCCACCAGTCACATTCTCTAAGTCTCAGCGAGCCATCATGAGGTTAATGAGTGGGATAATGCAGGCATATTAGAGTGAATATCTGACCTTTGGATATGGGTCAGCAAGAGTGACAGGGGAGGCGCTGCCCACTGCAGCCAATCAGCATCACTAGAACTAATAGGTCCTTTATGGAATACAGACTTTTAAATTAGCCTGCATGCTTCAACACACATCTGCGTACAGCTGGCCCTGCTTGTCCAAACACAGATGATGTTCTACGAGATCCAGTAATTTGAGTCTCAATTTCCATATGTGGAGAGATGCCTACATGGCCTGTCACGCATTTTTAAAGTGGATAAGAGTGTCTGGACTGACAGAATGGCATCAGAGTGAGTGATAAATGAAGTGGGAGGAAGATTGTCTCTGTCGCTCACCCTGCACCCTAAAAGAGAAAGAAGAATAAGTTTACTCTTCATATCTGCCTTTTTCTGTCTTACCATCCTCTCAAAAACAAGATCTCTCTGTCTGCCCTTCTCCTTTCATTTCTGTGAGCTTGAGGGCAGAGCAGACAGACTATGCCATAATGGATGGACTAGGAGAACGGTGAATGGCAATGATTTGATTCATTAGATTGGTTGAGATCACTGCTAGATTATAAACTCTGACAACTGGCTGTCATCTCTGAGACAGGGGACCATTGGTATTTTGGTCCCTAATATGGCTATCTCCAGGGATGTCCAAGCCAATCATGGCTCTAATGAGGGAGACAGAAGTGAGGGGCAGTATAGGATATTGTTCCTTTAGGCTGGTTAGGCTGCTTTATAAATCAGTTGCTTGGTGAGTGAAGACACGTGTCAAATGCTGTGGGTTAAAAAATGCTTCGTGGCACATCTCATATTTTACTCTGTGGAGAGTGATCTCTGTGAGGTTCCAGTAAAGTGTAGCAACCTTTAGTTTGTATATTTTCATCTTATAAGTTTTAACGTGTCACTGATTGTTTATTTATTGCTCCATATTATTTACCTCCTTCCCTCCTTAACCACATTTTCGCAAAGCAACATATTTTACATAAATAGTATCATTGCCAACTTTTTTAACATTATGAGATATTTATAAAATGCATTTACAGTTACTTCATCTCCTGCTGTCATCTGTCAGCTGTTAGAACGATACAGTAGATTGGGTATTATCTTATTAAACATGCCATCTATCTGTCTGTCTGTCTGTCTGTCTGTCTGGTGAATAGAATGAATACAAACAGCAGATGCATAGTGTTTACTGATTAACATAAGTACGTTCTATTGCTCAGTGCTTGGCAATACTAACCATTAGTATTGAGAGAGATACTTTGGAAGACAAAGTAAATTGTGTTCTGTAAAAGCTATTTTCTGCTTCTTACTAATGGGTAAATGTGCAACATGCACTAAACTCAAGAAGCCCCCAGTATTTCAATACTACTGACGGTTAGCTTTTCAAAAATGAAAAGTGCTATGGTTATTAAACCTTCAAGGTGCACTCCCTGATTTTGTAGCACCTAGCAGCAGCCCACAATCTTTACATTTTCTCCAGCCCATGTTTATGTTTTGAAATCCAACAGCAGTTCACCTCCATAGTTTCAGCTGGGAGATGTGCTCGAGCTGCGAGTTTGCTACTCACCAAAACCGTCTTGGTTAGCCATTAACCAAGACCATTAAATTAGCTAAATAAAATGACAAAAAATGCCCAAAAGCCTTTCTCCCTTGGTCTTGTTTGTAAGTTATAGAGAGAGAGGATATGAGTTTGTTTAGTGATAAGCATAAGTGACACCGCATCTTACCCTAAGTGCATCTACACCGATTCATCATGCCCGTGAGACACATTCTGCCGTCCTCCTGCTTGCTCAGGGACATAAGGTCTCTGTCTGTGTTTATGCATCTGGACCTCCATGGAGATCTGCACGATTCAAATGTGTGAGTTTTTTGGTGTATGTTTCTTATGAAGTAGTTTCATTTGTAACACATGGGAATTAATCACTAGATACTTTTGAAACCCACCCTCTATTACTCCTGTTGGCAAGACCATGTTACATTCCTGACTTGGTGTTGATGTACATTTGTAAAAAATGTTGAGATGTACATTTTTCATTGATGGCCCAGGGCAATGGATTTCATATGCAAGCCTCGCTACTGATTATTTTGGAATAATCACTCCATTACATGAACATGTCTCCGAGGCATAGTGTGTGTAGTGTGTTTCCTCAACATAAATATATTGTGCTCAAAGCAATAGTTGTTTCATCTGGTGTAAAATATGACTTTCCTCTGCAGCACTGAAAATAAAAGTTATCTAAATGATAGTGCTAACAGAGGCAATGCCGACAACAATTTTAAACCCACATTATTGTTTTTCATTATTGTGTTTTTTTTGTCTAGAAGACAATGTTTTATTTTTCAACCTCTGTGAAGAACTGACTAATGGCAATAAGTAACAAACTGAACAAAGGTGGTTTTACAAGGATTTAAGTAATTCTAAAATACCAGTATTGCAGAATTATCTGATAATATTAGCATAACCCATGCGTGCGCTGCTTATGAGCATCTCTGATAATTCAACCTAAAAGACATGTATTTCTTTATTCATTTAATAGGCCGGGCATGAGCATTTTCTCAACCTATTTTATGATTCCCAGAGAGATAAACAGAAGAAATACAATTCAATTTGCACAACACATTATTTGTGTTATGTACCCTGAGAAGAAACAGCAATTTTATGGAGAAAACAACAATCCAAACACAACAGTGTGCAATGAATTGTCTTTAAGGAATACACATTCACACGCATAATCTTTTGCTAACCTATACTGCTGTAAAAAGACTCATTGCATTTGCTCCATTTGTTCATGCATTTTGTGGTTTTTATTGCTGTTTCAAAACTCTTGATCTGTTCAAGGCATACTTTAATCTGTTCCACAGTTTCCCATTCCACAATTTAATCTCTTTTTTTGTCACATTCTATTCATACTTTAAGGACCCTGTTTTGCAGTAAGATATACATGTTTGTTTGAGCATTGATTACTGCACCACTGAGTAAGGCATGTGATGATAGTTTATTAATTGTGTGAGGAGGCTCAAATGTGTATATTGATTGGTATTTATATTTGTTTAGAAGAGACTCAGTGGAGCTGCTTCGGAATATGACTAAACCTTATTTTATGCATTACAGCTGCATCTGCGGTGTGTGCAGCGCAATAGGTTTGGGAGGACATACTCCAGAAACTGGCATAAAATTCATCCCAAACGCCAAAGTACCCCAACAAAAATGCACAAGCCCCACTGAGGCCACATGAAGCATAGCTGAGCCTTTAGTTTCCATTTAAAACATGGACTTGCTAAAGAACAGGATGCATGCTTACCCACTCCCATAGGTAAGACTTAATATATGAGCTATAGAATGAAAGGTCATGCACTGTAGTTGCAACAAATAGAAAAAGACTCTGTTCAAAATGAGTGCTGCTGTCAATCCCTGTGGTGGCTAATGCAAACAAAACATTTCTCTATTCATGACTTAAAACGTATTCCTTTCTGTCCCTACCCCACATCGAAGGCTAGATGATGAATTGGCCAAGTGTGAGCTTGCGATGGGAACTGCATTGTTCATGGACGATCAACCCTCGCAGAAAAGTCTGGGGCAATGATGTGTTAGCACATCCTCCTGAGATGAGTCATCCTGATGCCTTCTGACAGGCCTCATTCCACTAGTGAGAGAGGCTAACCAGGAGTGCAGCTTCGCCCCAAACACATGCTTCAGGGCAGACTTCATCTGGCCCAAATGAGACCAAGGCAGGGGAGGTTAAAAATAACCAACAGGGAAGGTATGGCAGAAAAAAACAAGGCGGGGATGAGATGAAAGCCTGCACGCACAGTAGCAGGCTGCCATTGAGGCAGAACTGTACAACAGCCTGGATGGGCAAACAAGCTTTATTGATTTGTTTTGTTTTTCTGACAGAATAAGGTTCAAATGAAAACATAATCCTGACAGTTAAGCCTATTCGAAAAATATACAAGAAATGTGAAGCAAATGCTAATCCACTTGGTAATCCTTTGAACTAATAGTGCTATACATTTGACTTTTCACAGCTCATTCTTCTTATTTTCAGTCAGCTCAGACAATATCATCATTTTGAACGGACATATGAATGGCGTTTTCATAAAACAACCCGGATTAATATCTAATCTGTCATTTTGAGAGAGATCAAAGACATTCTCATCATTATGGACGTCTTTGTTGATGCTTAAATTATTGCCTTTCAAAGCATTTTTGTCAGCTGAAATTGTTGCAGAAATAAAATACTGAATTCTTAATGGGAAAGGGTGATATTAAAAAAACGAATAGTAAATCACTGGTGTCAGATGTAACTGAAGCATGTGCTGTTGGTTTATTATTCATGATACAAAAGCAAATGTTTGTTGTTGAGATCAGTCAAGAGATCGGCTGAATCTGATAAAGTGGAAAACTCTCTAAATCGCAAAATAGGTTGTGTTTGTAGGCTACTTTTGTCTACTTTCTGTTACAACCGGCATGAAGTTAACTTTTTTGACCACCAGCCACTGTGGCAGGTGGATTTTTAAATCCACCTGCCACAGTGACTTTTTTGCCTCATAAAGGTGAAAAACAGGAATCACTGTGTCTCTATGATCCTATCCTGTCCTATTGATGGTAGCCTACTCGTGGACATTGCGCCATCATCACGTGCTGTAGTAAAAAAAAGTTGCAATTTTTTTTTTTTATAGTTCTTAAAAATAAAAAAAAAAATGAATAAAAAGGAAACTTGTTTTGGGGAGAATAATAATTATTACTATTAATGAATTACTCTGGGCTGAGATTCCCTAGGAACCTTACCAAAAAGGCTCAGGATGCTGCAAATGTTGGTATAATATGAAAACAGCTGGTGATTTAAGACACAAAATAATAATTTATTGAATTAATCTAATATTAACATATCTGACATTGTCAGTGGCTTGTTGATCTTTACATTGTTAGTTAATTTTCTATCCTGGGCTGGGACACACATTCATATGGTTTAATAAAGTACTTATTGGACTTTAACTTATCATTGCACTTACAATAACGAGCGTAGCTGTCCTCAATTTAGGTCATCCTGTACGTCTCATCTGCGATTTTTCCTGCATCCACCGTGTGTGATTGTGTGTGTTTGTGTGTGTGCGTGCGCGCGCGTCAGTCGCGGGGGAAATGGAGCAACAGCCCCGCCTGCTGCAGAGAGCCGGCAGGATTGAAACAGCTTTCAGCTTTCATTCAGCTTTTTTGTTACAGCGTACATTGATGTTAAAATGTATACAAGTTGGCAGGACGGTCTGAAATGTTTTGCATGGTCTTTCGCTGTACGTTTTGTTGGTAACTGTGAGATGTTCGAGTCACACACGCCACACACGCCCGTAAGCAACCGCGTACGCTGCTTACCGATAGTTACGCGTCTGAATCACTCAATTCTCATTGGCTACCTACCAATGTGGCAGGTAGATTGACAGCGTTACCCGCCAATTGCAAAATTCACCCGCATTTGGCGGGTGGTCGGGTGTTAATTCCATGCCCTGGTTACAACTATTTTTTAAACGTGTAAATCCTGATTGCATTTGTGGTCCTGTGTCAAAGTTACTATTTTCTGAAAACCCAAACACTCTCCCTTACCACTCCGCCCCGGCCTTTTCTTTCTCCCATGAGTTCTTATCTCACCAGACTGTAGGCCGAAAATGAACATCAGACAGAATCCTTGTTTGAAGACCTGCTCTCTGCCGTCACAGTTCATTGTGGAAAGATATCTGTCCATTTCCTATAAAAAAGAAAAAAAAAGGTTCACGGTTCAGTTAGGCTCTCTGGCCCTGTGCCTCAAGCCTGGCATTACCCCCACACAGCTCTCTCTTTTGGCTCCCTGCCTTTCTTCTGTATTCTGGGATCTTCGTGGATGGTTAGCGGGACTTGGATGGGGAGGAGCGGTGGGGGTTAGAGGGTTGGCTGGGGATGAACTGACAGGTTATTACTGGCTTTATATGGGATTAGTCCATAAAAGCCCCCTCAGCCCTATGGCCAGAACAGCCAGAACCACAGCAAATAAGATAAAATAATCTCTGTAAAAATGGACTGAGAGACGGCGTGAGAGACTGACAGACAGAGATGGAGACAGATATACCCAAATACCCGAGTGCTTTTGAATGAGAAAAAAAAATCTTCAATCTGTCCCAATTTTTTTGTTTCCTTATTTTATTTTTTTCTGAAAAAGCATGCCTGGGGATATGTCAGTAGGAATGAGATTAAACTCCCACAGTATAGAGATGGGAAACCAGAGTGGAACACATCTAAAATGCTTAGAGCTCCTGTTTAGAAAAGCTGTGTTCTCTCCTCTGGCTCAATAGATGAGGATCTGACTCATGTGGGCTGTTGCATAAGCAGGTACAATCATTATTGGGGACCTAGTTTGGTTGGAGAACTCTGCTCTCCCAACCTTGAATTTAAAATCAGGTCTTGTTAGTCCTTGGAGTGGTAGAGGTATTTATCAGATTATCAAATTTAAAGTATAAAATATGATTATTAAATCCAGTATAGCCCTAAAATAAGACTGCCAGAGGCTATTGCCCTCTGGTTGATTGACAGAATTTTACCTCCCAATGTACAGAAACTCAGAGTCAAGTTTGATTACACATGCAGTGGATGAGACAGCCAAGGCTTTAAATTAACTTTTTTTGATCACCAGCCAACATGGCTAGTAGATTTTCAAAGTTACCAGCCAATCAGATTTTCCTCAAGCCAATTTTTATCCTGGGAAAATAAACCAGATTATGAGTGCCACTGAATACATTTAAACATTCATGTTTCTTTAAATTGGTTTTATTTGGGTTGATGGTAGATATACTACTACATATTAAAATGTTACTTTCAAAATCTTCATGTTATAACAATACCTTAAAGGTGAACGGAAGCTAAAGATCATGTAACATTATAAAATCTCATCTTCTGAGTCTGTAACTCTGGATATGCTCAGTTCCTGCTGCTCGCTCTTTGCGTACAAACTCTTCATTGTCCCCTGTGTCTGCAGCCTTTCTCTTTTGCTCTTCTTAACTCCTGAAAAAGATCTCCACTTCCATGTTTTTTTTTTCCTAACTAACTCTACCATTAATTTATGCTCCTCTGGTTTGTTTCGCGTCATTCTGTTCATCTTTTCCATTTGACCGTAGCTCGTAATCGAAACCACACACGTAGCGAATGGTTGTATGACACGTCACAACATGGTGTTGCCAGATAGAGATTACGTTTCCAAGCAAACACCCACACAAAACGTCCAAAAAAAAAAAAAAGCCGGCCGATTCAAACAGACGCAGTGTTATTTGCTTCCTTCACTGCAGCCAAATTGGCTAGCAACTTTACAATGTCACCCGCCAAAGGTCATTTTTACCAGCATTTGGCAGGTGTTAATTTAAAGCCCTGGAGACAGCTATACAGACAAAATTACAGAAACATCTTTAAATAAAACACAGTTCAACTCAACTCCAAATAAAGTCTCAAACATGACCAGTGAATTAAAACTTCTGTAATACACACAAACATATTAAGTTTAACAAATGTATTTTTGCAGGTGTATAGTTCTGGAGTGGAATTATGCTCTAAGGTGCTATGCATGTTGTACTATATGTTGCCTGATTCTTAATACTTATCTTCAATACTGAACAGTCAGCAACAAAAGTATCAAAGTAATTTTGGAGCAAGATGGTACAGTGTATGGACAGAAAGTAAAAAGAAATTGGTATCCTGTGTGAGATAAGACCTCTAAATAGAAAATGCCAATGGAGAGACTTATTTTTGTGCAGGTGGTCTCCCTGAAGTGCATGTGGTATTCATAAAACACAATTGAAGTAAAAGCCTGCTGCAAAGCAAGGCAGATTTTCATAGGCAATCCCAAAGAAAGTCCCTCCAAAGACCGTCATCCAAATAAACTAATTACCTTGGAATGGATCCAAATGTATTTTCAGACAATGCAAAACAGTCAGCGCTGAAACATATAAGTAATTTGAAGAGGTTCATTTGTGTACATTTGTTTTGTAAAATGTCTGGCTCTCTTTGAAAACAGTCATTTCCATCAGTCCTCTGAGTAAGATGTTCGTATCATTCATGCTGAACTGTCAAGCTGCTTGACAGTCATGCTCTAGTGCGTCCACAAAGAGACTTTCACAGCCTAAAACACTATTAACTAGTGATATTTCTTTTAATCTTTTACCTGGTCATGGGCTGTTATACATTTCTCACAGTCAAAAGCTTTTTTTTTTTTTATTTACCAACTGTGCCCAAAACTTCAGTCTGTACTGATTGATAGAAGTGATACGCATTTTCCCTTTACTACCACTTCTACAGTATGCAGTGAAAAACTGTTGGGAAATACTTTCAGGCATAAAGATTATAACCAATTTAATGATGTACTAGGAATATAATTCTTATAATAATTGGACAGCAAATACAGATATAGTAGCACGCTGAGAACAAAAGGGTAATTGCTGTGCAATTTGAATTAAGTATGGACTGAAGGGGAAGGGTGAGAATTACTGTATAGCTACAAGGGCTTTTACACTTTATCCTATGAAACTATACTATAATGCCCACTTTTTGAAATAATGTCATAGTTAAAAAGTTTTGTTCACACGGTTATGCAAGGTGTTGGAAAATGTTGACATGAACTTGTTTTAATTTTGTTTGTGTGTAATCTGCAGAATCCTAAGCACAACGTAAAATATAAAAGTCAAGCTTATTACATATCTTGTTTTGCCGTAAATGTTGGTGATCAAATACATTGTTACGTCGTAAATGCGTCCCTGAACCTCTAAATGAGTCCCAAATGAGTCTTAGAACTGAGGGTGTAGGTGTCTATCTTACTCTGTGTCCTTTGTTTGTGTTCCATATGAAGACCAATCTGATGAATGTGGTTAAATCACCCTATCTCCTCTTATATATCGCACAAGCTCACCTCCTTTGTGGTTAACAGTGCTACTAGATATCAGATCCATTGGTACCCATTTATGTAAAATGTGTGTGTGATCTGTCATTTATCTCTGTATGTCCCTTCCCGCATCTATTATTCTGGGGTTAAAGTGGGCCGGAACGATCCAGAACAGCATCCCGACACCTTTAATTGATAAGTAAATTAATCAAATTGGCATTTTCACACATCAGTATTTCCCGTTCGTTTAAAATAACCCCAAATATCCGTTTCCCCTATTCACTCTCAGCAGGGCACCGCCGTGAGTCCAGTGTGTCATGTGTCTGTGGTTACATTAATTGCTTCTGTATTCTTCACCGTTTTGGAAGAATAAAACAATGAGAGTAACAGGTGAACTAGTGCTGTGTAGTGGATATAGACTTTAAAGTAGAAAGAAAATTTGAAGTGTTAAATTTGAGATTCCTCCTGGCCTACAGTATACAAAAGAGGAGGCTTTTTACTCTGGTTTGATCGGACTCATGACCACCTTTTCCCCCTGGTGTGATTCATTTGGCCAGGTGTGAACACAATAATTGCACTCGGGTGCGGACCAAAACAAACACCATTTAGAGCAGGTGGTCTCGGCTCAATCCCAAACGAGCTCTGGATGCGGTTCATTTGTGGTGGGAACATGACCTGGCCGCGATCCGACCTAACTACCAGAGGCCTATACTACGAAGCAAGATTTGGGGTTACCGAGGTAACTTCATGTTCAACCCAGGGTTTTGTGTATCACAACGGTGGATCACTTGTTACCGGGTTAAATCGCCATGGTAATTTATGTTGAACACCTAACCTGCTCGGGAGCAGGTTATGTTGGAGATTAGAGATCAACCGGTGTAAAAGCATCGCCTACTGACCAATCAATACCTGATTGATAACGGCGTCACCGTTCTTAGAAGATCCGCTGGAGCTCGGTGCCCGGATGAGAGGTTGACGTTCCCTGATGGGGATGTTTATGAAATATATATAGATGTTCAGCGGAGGGAATTACGTGTCTTTGTCAGCTTCTTGAGCCGTATGTTGCCAATGCGACACATCGGTTTGAATTTTGTTTTTACATTTATTTTTTATTTGCTCCCACGATCGCTTAACTGCCAGGGTTGCAACTTAAAGAATAGGCTACAGCAACGAAAGTTTATGGAATGCACAAGTGTAATTATGGTCAGATCTTGTGCCTGACTAATGGGGCAGTGATATTGATAAGCCTTGTAATTTATGCATTTACAGCGTCTGCAATTTTTTGGCAGCTTTCCTTCCTGGGTTAGGAAGCAGCGACTGTATTGCTTGTTGCCTGTACCACATGTCTGTGTTCTTCATATTTCTGTAGGATTATCGTTTGCTCTTCTTGTGTAAAATATGTGGCTTTGGTAGACTTGTCTTTGTTTGCGATTGGTCATATAGTGCAAACACCGCCCCTTTTATGTGAACGCGCTTGTAGTTGGATTGGGAAACCCTGGGTTGATTGAACTAGTCGTTAACCATCGTCGTGTTACTGTGTTAGGTTTGGTGAAGCCGGGTAACCGAAATAAGTCCAGGGCATGTTGATCCTGCTTCATAGTACAGGCCTCTGGTGTACTCCACAAGTTTGAGCTAAAAGGCTGCGCTTTGCATTCTGGGATGCAGCAGATCACACAAACTGTAGCAGTCTGAAGGCAGCACGTCTTCTCTGCTAAAGTGTGAAGCAGTATTTGTAGTCAAAAGTGCATTCAGCATTCTGCTGGTATTGTTTTCCTTGTATATTGCCCTAATAATTACCACAGTTATTTGCAAATGCCAACTCTGCTGTGGCTCCATGTTAAATAGCATAGCAATGTTTGGCACATCTGACCAATAGGCAGGGTGAACAATATCATGTGGTTTGTAGTGATGCATTTTGGTTTGCTTGAATTTTTTCTCTGTGTGATAAGAAACCTAACCATGGGGAAAACGCTCCAAGTTTTCAAACTCATCAACTTATTCGGAAAGTTTAAAATTCCCATAGTAGTGTCTGGCACCAAAAGAATAACAGAATCATAGACATTTACAAGTAACTTAGAGTCTGTTAAATACCATCCACAATAATAAACAGCACTTACAAAAATATAAAGATAAAATGTAAAAACAGATAATAAATGTCCCTGATCATTTCAATAAAGTAATCTATGCCTTTCTCCTATAGTATCCCTACAGAGCCGTGTATTGTGGAAACCTTCGCCTTTGATTTGCTTCTGCTAATAATGTATTATCTAATGCTCGCGCAGCCCTCAATCAGGCAGCTCTTGTGACATGTTGTAGCCCACATTTCAGTTTCAGTTTTAATTAGACTGGCAGTTCATCTGCCTTTAGCCATATATATAGCGATGCGAACGTGGACGATCCATGACAGACCATAATCAGAACATAATCGATTATTAATAGCCTACTTATGTTGCTTGTTGATTTCTTTTTTTTTACTGCCTTGACGGCTCATCTGACTGACGTCATTCGTCACATACGTGCTAAACATGGCTGTGGGCCGAATGCAAGAGCGAGGTGTTATCGCTGACTAACCAACAGAATAGACCACAAACATTGTTTAAAAACGGTGGAGCAGCAAAGCCAAAGGATTAAAATGAAAAGGATAGCAGAGACATTGTACTTCAGAAAAACATACCGAATATATAACATTAGACTTTTTTCAAAAGTCGGCTCGCTAGCAAAGAGCCTGGTGATGGTTGTTATGGGCATCTCTCTCTCAGCCCTGCTTGTGATGTCCTTTTCCTGTGTGTCTGTGTTTGTTTGTGTTTTTCCGTTTGGAGTGCTGGAGGCGTGGCCGGGAGATATGTAGGTCAGGGGGCGTGGCCACTTCAACCCTGCTCAGCCGATCTTCACAGCTGTAGCGAATCATCCAGAATCAACCAGCAATATTTAAACCCGGGCTGATCTTCCTGTCGGCGCCAGTTCGTTAACTACAGCCCATGTGTTCCCGCTCAGTCCTGCTGCTATCTCCACGGTGTCTGCGTGCTCCCAGCCTCACTTACCAGCCTCTGTCTCCACTTCAGGAAAACCACCAGTGATCTCGTCTCAGCCTGTCTCCCCTCGTGTCCTGAAACTGCCTGGACCCTTCCTCGTCGGCTTGCCTCCACCTCGGACCAGCCAGGAGTTTCCCTGCCCTGAAACAATCAACTGTGTTTCTCTGAGTACACGTTGCATAATTAAACCTTTTAAAACGGCTCTACATTGTCTGTGTGATATCTCTGTGTACTGGGTCAGAACTAGCCCCTAACAATGGTGGGGGATATTGATAACGTTAATGTTAGTTACTAGCGAAGAGGACAGTAAACAAGCAGCCACTAATTTACTAGTTCAGCTGTCCCACCTTGACGACTTTAACCAGCCTAGCATCATCCAGGACCTGAGCATCAGCATAACAAGGCAGACAGCCACAGCCCTGCGACAGCCACCTGTTCAACTGCCCCACCACCGTCTCCACTTCAGCCCATAGATGTGTTATCGTCAGCCCAACACATCACGGCAGAGACCATGGTACTTGTTTAGCAGCCCCACAATTTATCTATTACTGTTTACCATTCTATTTCAACTATACTTTTAGCTGACTAGTATAACCATTTATTCATTACAGTACGTTAAAGCTAATATTTATAACCGTTTATTCCTCAGATAGAAGTTCATCTCAAATATAACTCCGTACTCAGAGCAAAACACGCTATATTCACTGACTGTGGGAAATGGTAACGTTAGGTCCATGAGAAACAATAATTACACTAACGTTACACTATGAGCTATACCGGTCCCTGCAAATTAAAAAAAGTATGATATGTCGTGCAGTCATGTATGATAGGAGATATTTACAGGTGTTGATGTCCTTCAGGTTGTGATTGTAGACTGTAGCCTGTCTTTGTAGGAATCATGTAACATAGAATAAATCTCCTACAAACAAGTTGAAAAAAAAATCTAATTTTGAATATTTTCGTCCAGAGAGATACCTTAATTAACCAAGGTTGATACTGCACTCTATCAGCTGTAGTGTGACAAAATGACAAATGTATGGCCATGGCTCTCGGTAAAACAACTGTGTGAGACACACACGCTACTGTATCAAACGATGAAAAGCAGACTTAAGCAACCTTTGATAATCAGCAGAGAACAATATTTTCTTGTACTGAAGCTTGAGGCAAAAACTGCTTCATGCATGCTAGAGGAAGTTTATCTGTGTTTTAAGCCCCCAAAGTCTCCTTCCAGGCAGCGCTGCCTGGAAGGCACTAGGATTAGGCAATGGTTATGGTTAGGGTTAGGGTTAGGTGCCTTGAAGTCAACGGTCGCAGCGCTGCCTGGGAGAAGACGTTGGGGGCTTAAAACACCACAGAGCAATATTTTCACTGATACTGCAATTGCAATATGATTAAGATAATTATCACTTTTGCATCTTAATTCTCATTTTCATTTAAAAATATGTCTGCTGTGTTCACACTGTGCTACATTCAGGAAGTGTCCTTTTTAAGAGTAGATACAATAAAAAGGGGAGTTCATATATATCTGACTGCTTGAATTTGTTGATGAAAACCACGTGCAATAATATATAATAATGATAGGTGACACATCGCGATGCATCGGGATATCGAATCGTTGACAGCATAATCGTAATTGAATCGTGAGACCAGTGAAGATTCACAGCCCTAATAGACAGTTCAAAATAATAGCAGTCCAACATCACTAACCTCATAAATCAAATTT
Source organism: Sander lucioperca (assembly GCF_008315115.2). Taxonomy (NCBI): domain Eukaryota; kingdom Metazoa; phylum Chordata; class Actinopteri; order Perciformes; family Percidae; genus Sander; species Sander lucioperca. Next base: position 29,639,595 of record NC_050180.1, on the reverse strand, counting down.
TTTGGTAGAAGTGATATTTCTAGATGGCAAATAATTTACTAGTAAGTGTTGTAGAGTCATAGAAAACCAACAGACCCAACAGTCATGACATGCATGCTGCTCATTCTGTGTAATTGAATCTGTAATTGAAAGGGGCATGTTCAAAATAATAGCAGTGTTGTGTTCAATTAGTGAGGTGATTGATTCTGTGAAGAAACAGGTGTCAATTATGGCCCATATTTAAGGAAGGAAGGAAGCAAATGTTGTGCATGCTGGTTATAGTGCATTTCACACTGAAATACTCAGCAAAATGGGTCGTTCCAGACATTGCTCTGAGGAACAGCGGACTTTGATTAAAAAGTTGATTGGAGAGGGGAAAACATATAAAGAAGTGCAGAAAATTATAGGCTGCTCAGCCAAAATGATTTCAAATGCCTTGAAATGGCATCCAAAGCCTGAATGACGTGGGAAAAAACGGTCAACTACCATTCGAATAGATCGAAGAATAGCCAAAATGGCAAAGGCTCAACCAATGATCAGCTCGAGGAAAATCAAAGAAGACTTAGAGCTGTTACACACTAACCAGACGGCAGAAAAGGCAGTCGGACTGATCAGTCGGGTCCCCGAGGTCCAAAAAAATGCCTCAAAACACACTGAGGCGACACCGACTTGAGCATACGCTCTGCACGTGTGCGAAACGTAATACGTCTCCATAGCAGCAGGCAGCGCTTCTCTGTATTGTTTCCCAGAAAATGAAAACCGGCAGCTGATAGGACGAACGCGTCATGTGGGTCTTTTTTCTCCGGAAATTCACAGCCAGACTGTCATGGCGGCTTGTTCAGAATACAATCTCATATTGTACTAAAATAGTTCACCGAAACGTGTTTCTGAAAACATTTTAAGCGAGAAATAGGCCATACAGTTGCTGAATCTGTTTTCATTCAGATCGACAAAGGTCAGTTTAAAAGATTTTCGTCAGATTTTGAGAGGCTCATCCGCTCGCCATTTCCGGTTGAGACCCGACTGCCCTGTCTCCGACTGAGAATGTCGGGTCGGCCAAAATGAAGGCCGACGGACGACGGCACGGAACACACCGAACAGACTCGAGTCACTGACCTCGCCAGACTGTCCAACGGACAATTATCGGGTTGGTGTGTCAGGGCCCTTAAAGTTACCTGTGAGTACTGTTACGATCAGAAGAAGGCGGTGTGAAGCAAAGCTATCAGCTAGAAGCCCCCGCAAAGTCCCATTGCTGAAAAAAATACATGTACTGAATGGGTCGAGCCACAGTACATTGTGAAGACAGTAAAGCATGGTGGTGCAAAAATTATGTTATGGGGATGTTTCTCATACTGTGGTGTTGGGGCTTTATTGCATACCAGGGATCATGGATCAGTTTCAATACATCAAAAATACTTGAAGAGGTCATGTTGCCTTATGCTGAAGAGGAAATGCCTTTGAAATGGGTCTTTCAACAAGACAATGACCCAAAACACACCAGTAAGTGAGCAAAGTCTTGGTTCCAGATGAACAAGATTGATGTTATGGAGTGGCCAGCCCAATCCCCAGACCTCAATCCCATAGAAAACTTGTGGGGTGATATCAAACATGCTGTTTCTGAGGCAAAACCCAGTAATGCAGAGGAATTGTGGAATGTAGTTCAATCGTCCTGGGCTGGAATACCTGTTCACAGGTGTCAGAAGTTAGTTGACTCCATGCAACACAGATGTGAAGCAGTTCTCAGAAATAACTGACGCTCAAGCTAGCCTCGTTTTGTTTGAAAATACTTTGAATGTCAACAAGAAGTAACGTCACCCAACATTGCTTAGAGCACCTTTAACTCATGATATGTATTTCTATATAATATAGTGAGGTCATTTCAGTCTTATATCACATTAACTGAATACAATACACAATGGCATTTGGGTGATAATTATATCTGATACAAACCCCCTTATCATTTACCCAGTAAATTAATGGAGATTAATGCAAATCACATTTATATTTACTGCTGGCATACTGTTATTAGCTTATATGATTGCTTTCATAAGACACATGATGTATTTCATAAGGAACAATCCCTGACAATCTACGTCCCAATTATGAATCTTGCTGAGAACAGAGAAGGAAGAAGCTTGATTAAATATCCTTGAAGTAAATGTCACTTCACAGGTATGCATCATTATTACAACTCATTAATCTTGATCTGCTGGCTCGCGATAAGACTGTTCATTAATGAGTGCAAGATTCATTCCAGCGGCTAATTTCAAAGGGAGTGACCATCGAGGTCTTGAGATCACCAGCACTAAGGATTACATCATAATGCAGCTTTAAAAATGGCTCCTATATATAAATATTGTTGGCAGAAGGAAATTGTTGTGCCTCTGAACTTTCTTATTTCACAGTTTAATTTCCCCTTTCAAATAAATAAGACACACTGAATAACAAAGTAAACTATAAGCTTGAAATTAAACTCTTAACTCATAAAGTTTCACTATGCAGTGGCACTTAAGACTCAGTGGAATACTTAAAATGAAGACGAAAAGCTTCGATGACATCCGCATCAAGGTAAAAATGTTATCCATTTTTCTGTAGGAGTGATTTTCAAAAGTAATATACATCATTGGCAGGATAATAATCAGTCCCTTAATCGTGCTTCAGTTTTCAGTGTATTAAATAAGACCTGCATAAACAAGCAGCAGATCATTGTTATTGAAATACAAAGAAATAATACACTAAATATTGTATTCAATCCAGGTTATGGGTCTGCATGTGAAGGTGAATGCATTTTTAATGCTGTATGTTTCCCTGCTTCAATACTGTATGGCATACACTTTCTCAAAACTATGATGAGAGCAAAAACACAGCCATTTAAAATATCTGCAAGTGAGAAGTTGAAAACCAAATAATTTAGTGGCAGATGGTGTTAGAAGACCTTGCATACTTTTACACAAATATCATATCTAACTTTATAATCAATAATCACATTTTTTTTACTGATTAATCATTTATCATAAATCTTTACTGATAATACTTGAAGGTCATTTGAATTGAGGTCTGCCTGTGTCCTGTCAGTATAATGTTTATAATGTGCTGCATGTCCTTTTCTCAAACCAATATGGAGTGTTGACTGACCCTTCCATTTGACCCGAAGCATGTGGAAAACCAGCTCACCTTGTGCTGGCTGAATGACTGACAGAGTTATCAAAGCAACAAAAAAAGAATAGAAAAAAACACCTGCCTGGAGAAACAGCGCCTATTGGTGCAGGTAAGGTCTGATGTCCATGACATGCCTGAAATGGCACACAGCCTTTGTCAAATGTTTCTGTCAGAGACATGGTGCCACGGAATAGGTGACATTTCCAAGCAATTTTCTGTTGTCGGACAAAGTTCATGCAACACAATACAAATCTAAGAGGCAGCCTTAGGCTAATGGTCACCTCTCTTGGTCATCATCAAAATGAGGCCAAGCACATTGCAATACTGATGGAAAAAAAAGCAGATGGAGGTGGCATAAACCTCGTCCTGCTGTTCATCTGTGTGAAGTAAAGGTTTGTGCAAATAACGCTATTTATTTACTCTTGTTGCCACGGATTGAAGATTTTTTTTTTTTTTTTTTTTTTTTTTTTTGAAGTCGGCCATTATGATTGGTAGCTTAGTTAAGCAGAGCAAATATGTGGGAGGCAGGCAGCTGAATAAAGTTAATTCACTGTTTAGAGAACTAAGTCAGCACAAACTTCTCTACATCAGTCTTTGTAGACTAATAGTTGCCATGGTAAAGGTGCTGTTGTATAACCTTTAGTACAATAAAAAGGTTGATGTTGTTTACCGCTCTATAGCTAACTGTTACCAGCACCATTCTGTCTTCTTTTCTGCTGTTTTAAATGGAACACCAATCAGCCAAGTGAGAGGAGTCCATTTTTTTGTCCTTGACATGAACCTTACCATCAGAGCAGGCAAAATGTTTAGCTCCTTAATGTGTAGCAAGCAGAGAATGAACTACAAATAGCTCTATCAATGTCTCCCACTGCATCAAAGCAGTCATGTTGTGATTAAGGTGTGCATATGAACTCCATTGACATCTGTGAATGCTGACATGCATTATCTTTTAATTAGACCGGCGAATTAGAACTGTCCCTCGATGGTTGCCTAGGATTCGGATGAGCCAGTGACGGATGTAAGACAGAAATTGCCACAGAAACTGCAGATGCCAAATTGACTTGACAATGAATAGGTGTAAATGTAATGGCTGCACACTGAATCATTTCTTATTAACTTTCAATTTAATCTTGTTCAGCCCCGCTGCAATTGAGAGAAGTATAAATGTACAGCCTGATCCACCATATTACATGCTCAGCAATGTGAGAGCAAAGTGTGCAAGGGTAGGTTTGTGAAAAGAATTCTAAAAACTTATTTTTTTTCTCATCATGATTTTTCTTTTGACTTAAAGGTGCAGTAGGTACGACTTATAAATCTAACTTTATGTCATATTTGCTGAAACTGACCCTATGTTCGAGTAGAACTACATGAAGCAGATAATTTGAAAAAAAATCTGGCTCCTCTAGCACCACCTACAGCCTGTAGTGCGATTTGCAAACATCCACAGCTCCCTGTTCAGATGCACCAATCAGGGCCAGGGGGGGTGTTTAACTGTGTGTTAATCACTGCTCATGCACACACATTTATTCTCCCTTGTGGGGGGAGGGGCTTAGAAGTTGTAGATGTTCACATTTTTTGGCTAAGTCCTGGATCTTCGCAGTCCTATTCTTTTTCTTTTCACTGTTTCCAAAAGTTAAGCAGTATCAGAGCCTAAAAGCAGATGACACTTTGCTTGAATGGTGGGCTTTTTTTAGTAATTGTTTTGATTTTATTTCATTTCATTTTTTTTTTTTCTTCATTTTATTTTTATTATTGTAGCATGCTTTCTAAGAAATTATTCCAGCCAACACTACTGTAAGATTACAATGGGACTGGGTTGACAGGCCTTGGCAAGCACAGACCAGATCCATGGAGACACAGGTCCCACTAAGGCACCCCATTCATCATCCACACCCCCAAACTCTTCCAAAGAATAGAATAAAGAGAAATAAATAGCAAAACTCAATTGTGCTTTGTAAAAACGTACCTTGATGTTGTGCAAATTTCCAGCAACTAGTTGAGGTAACTTAGGTTCCATCCTGGCAACAGCAATCAGTAATAACTGACGTGGGCTAGCACCCACATGACTACTTGATTGATTTTTAGATGATTTAACATCAGTGACCTTAAAAATAATTAAGATGAATGGCACTTATTGCAGTATCTTTTGCCTTTTCAGGCAACTATCCCCTGTGCAGATATGTGCCAGTCATATTATTTTAAGGAGGGCAAACAGGAGGAACAAAGACAACTATGCTGAGAAAACTGCAAAGTGAACTCATTGCACAGTTTGTCTCTTTGTACAAGAGACATTGTGTGCATGGTGTATAATGCATGATGACCGCTTGTGTCGTCAGGTCTACTGGACTTAATAGTTCCTTTATCACAAATTGCAGAAATTAAGTTGGTGTGTAAAATGCTGAAGCAAACTGGTTGAAAAGCAATGTCCTGGGGGAAAGAAAGATTACGTTTAGCACAATCTTTGACTGGGAGTCCAGCAGCACTCATGGACTGAAAGATATTCTATTTTCTGATAAAACTACTCTCTTCTCCCAAGTTATAGTCATCCTCAAAAACGGAAAGCACCTTGATTTCTTATCTGAGTTTCCACAATTTAAAAATTCTCCTCAAAAATGGGAGAACATTTCTCCATCGTCTTTACATCACTTCAATCGTATAATTGTCTGCTGTATAATGGTTCTATGATGACATTTCTCATTGTATCTCTACTTTAAAGGGTACCTACCGTGTTTTTTTCAACCTGGACCCTATTTTCCTATGTTTTTTCTGTCTAAGTGACTGATGTGAACAACAATTTTTGAAATTGGTCCAGTATAAAGTAAGATTGCTGCAGTTGGCAGCGGCGAAACATTGACAGACACTGCCAGAAAATGTTGTCAGACACTTAGAATATTAATCTGAGCCTGTCAGTGGCAAAACGAGCACTTTTGTGAAGGTAAATACAAGCTGGACAATTGCCCTATTAACTTGCATTGTAGCTTGTTTCGCCATTGCAGACTGCAGTGATCTCGCTTAACACCGGACCAATGTCAAAGATTGTCGTTTCCATCTGTCACTTAGATACAAAAATAGGAAAATAGGGTCCAGGTTGAAAAAAACAGTAGTTACCCTTTAACATAGAGACACATTAAACAGATTATTTTTATTTTAGAGTTACAACTTAGAAATAAAGTATTTTGCATTTTTAACTGGCCTCTCTATTTTAAAGGTCAAACAAAAGTGCATTTCAAATCTCATTTTGCATAAAGAACAGTGCCCGGGTTATTCAGATCTCAGTTCATTGTCTCTCAATCTCTCTATGGCATGTGTCCCATGGCACATGTGATTGTGGGTGACAGCTCAGGGTCTGTGTTGGATACAATAGTTGGCAGTTTGGAGGCCTGATTTGCTTTAAGCTCTTGGGGGTACAAGTATGCTTTGTGAAGTGGATATGTCCTGAGGGCAAAATAAGAATAACTCATCCTTCATAAAAGAAGGGTGACCAAGATGGATATGACAAAAAACAAAACAAAAAATAGTTAATTTTTTAGTTTGATTGTGACCAGAGTTGGAATATTGCTAATTTGAATCCCCAAAACAGAACAGAAAACTCTTGGCTGTAAAATGAACCAGTAATATGTAGTGGTAATGAGTAAGGCACTTAACTCTTAGCTGTTGCAGTGCAGTTGCTCAGCAGCCAACACTAGAAGACTGTGGATGCACTGAGCAGTTGCAGGCTTGACCACAGTATGAAAGTGGAGCAGGGCATAACTGTGTGCTTATGCATGCTCAGGAAACCTTCCTGCATTATTAGAGGTTCTTCTTCACACAGGCTTTACCTCCACACAGAGCTTTATAGGGTTGACCACCCATCTTTACAAATCCACACACTGTACGTTTGTTTTACCCTATTTAACCCAATTGGCATTATCACTATAAAAGGGCAGCGCTCAATCAATTTCTCAAACACATTTCCTCAGCAACAGCACTCGACAAGTTATCCAAGAATTGCTTTTCTTATAGGACCGCAAATCTATATCTTCCTAACCCAGGTTAGTTACCGTGATCGACCCAGTGCTGTGGCAGTGCTCTATTCCTCACACTGATCATGCAGCTTCAAGAGACCAGGACAAATTACAGCCTGCTTGCTGGAAGTAGCGATGTTTCTTTCAAAATATCTAGGGATGCACCGAAATGAAAATTCTTGGCCGAAAACCGAAAAAGAGGAAACCAAGACCGAAAACCGAAACACCGGAAGAAATTATGCCAATTATTAGTACCATTGCATTTATGGCTATGACTGTGTACTAACTTTACTAAAATCAAGGCATTGCAATTGTATAAATTAATATTAAAGTTTCAAAGAATAAATCAATGACAAATATTTATTTAGCACATTGCAACAATGCACAGTATAAAATAAAATCAGTCAGGAAAGCGGCCGTGATTACTTCTCCAGTAAGCAAGAGGGTTATCACTTCTGGGGATGGGGACTTCAGACAGATAACCATCTAGCTGTTGAGTGGTTGAGCTTGTCATCTGCCTGACATTTGAGAAATATTTGAGAGTGTGTATTTAAATAGGGCCAGTGCGTAAATAAACATTTTTATCAAATTAAAAAAATATCTAGCAGAAATATGGCTACAATCTGATAGTCACATACAGTATATAGTAGCCTAAGAACAGAATAGCTTACCTATTATTATTATTATTATTATTATTATTATTATTATTATTATTATCATTATTATTATTTGAGGCACTTTCTTGCAGGATTTCAGTGAACATATCAGACAACGAGGGTGCATGCCCCTCATCTGGTGCAGAGAGACAAGTCTTTTTTTCTGCGCTCTGATCTCCTTCTCCTGCGCTGGGCGCTGCTCTGTGCGCTGCTCCGTCTCCATCTCCATGCGGGTTCTCCGCATCTATCGCAGCCTGGATCATTTCTCGTGCACGCTGCTTTATTTCCGCATCCAAGTAATGGTCTTTATAACGCGGATCAAGTACAGTCGCGATGAAGTTCAAAGGATCCGAATAGATCTCACAGGTCGCGTTTTCTGTTTGCGTCATCACAACATTTCAGCCGTATTGTTTCGGTGATAAAAGTATTTTGGCCGAAAACCGAAAATGGCCCAAAGGGATCCCTAAAAATATCTATTCAACTATTACTGTAATACAGTCATGTGGCGATTTCATGTGTGGCACATCAGCAAGGATGACACGTTGTGGCAGAGTTGTTCCCCTTTGCCATTCAATCGGGGATGTTGATGCAGCGCAAACTTTGCCAAGTCAGTAAGCCAGACAAGAACAAAATAAAGCACCTTGCTGTGTCCTCAAGTGGGTTTAGTAATAGAGTGTGGCTCCGACCTCATATTTCGGCCTGAACCCAACCCGGGTCCGAGAGAGCAGTAACCGTGCCTGACCCGAACATCACAGGCTTTCCATTTGTTATGTCTAAACCGTCCAAACCGACCATTCCGATGCAGTTGATATAAGCTAAAGCACTGAGTTTGTGTTACATGAATATTTCTGGCCTGGAATAGACAGAAATGTTGCGTTCATGTGTATCACCACATAAGCTAAATAACAAACATACTCCTGTTTTTTTGGGGTTTTTTTGCTCTTTGGAACATTAGATTGGAGAAATGTAATGCCTGTATTCCAGGTGAAGTCTATGGCCTTGTCTATGGCCTTGTCTTGGAGCGTGCTGTGAGGCGTAAAGTAAAAGCAACATATTTCACAGCCTTTCTACTAACGCCATTGTCTTGATCAGGGTACAACCTACTATTCAGGCCTGAACTCCCATTATAGGCATAAATCTTGCTATTTAGTGGTGTGCAGATGTGTGAGGAGACAAGTTACCAGAGTGGAGGTAGGGCCAACACATGGCTAGATGCCATTCTGATACTGAAAAACCAACTCATATTATTTAGCCAACACTGATCCACAGCTTTTCTGGTATCTACTGCACCTGAAGAAAGACTAGTGGAATAATAATAATGTATTTGCAGACAGAGTCACAAAGTGCTTCACACAATAAACATTTGTTAAAATACAGTATGTTCCAAAACAGAAGAAGAAGGAATGGCAGTGTGAAAGGAAAAAAAAAATAACAGGCTTAACTTATTTTTACCCTTCACCTTTGCCTCATGGACTTACATAAGAAGGAAATTCTTTCATATAAATTCTCATTCAAAACATATCCCTCCAAGCTTCCAAGGGATCTGATTTCAGACTCTGCAAATTACTTGTCATTAATTTCAGTCACCAGTCAGCAATCTGTCTAACCTTGAGCTTCAAACTTGCAAGTTTAGCTTGCTCAGTTCATCTCATAGATTTTCTACATATGCTATTTGCAAAATTGAAAATGTGCTCTAACTCATCATTTAATCTAACATTAAGGTTAGAAACTGGGGAAAGCCTGAGAACGGGAATAGAAAATGAGCGCTGGGGATTGATTAGAGATTTCCTGTTGACAAACCCTTGAAGGATTAGATACAAGATGAAGAAGGAAAGCCTGGCCAAGCTCATGTGCATCATTGTTAATCCCTTATACATGTGTTTAGGGGTTGTAATCAATTAAATGGTGTATGGCAGAAACTGAACAGTAATTCCAGCTTCATGTTTTATGACCAGTGCCTAAACGACTGGTAATTTAGTCTTGGTTATTACTCAGCTCTACCTTGGCGACTTCCTAAAATATCTACATACACAATTCCCGCTGTCTCACCTCCCTCCTACAGTCACTCCCATCTCCCTTGCTCAACATCACTCTCACTGCCACTTCTTTCTAGCCATCTCTTTAAGGTGTGAACTATTTTCAATTGATGATAGTTTAATGAGCATTTTTCTGTTTCACTGGAGTCTTATCATGTCATTGGGAAAGAAAAAAACAAACAGATGAATAATAGGTGAGACATCCCTGAAAACATCTCATATATCTCTGCTGGTGAGATGAGAGGGAAGCGACAAGGTGCTTTTGTTAAACAGGATTCCATTTCCAACTAATTAATGGCACATGGCTGATCTTAAATCAATCTGAAGGACAGCTGACAGATATGAAGCTGAGAGAGTGAAGCTAAACTCACAACTGCACCACAACTGTTGTTTTTTTTCCCCCTAGCGCTAAAGGGGTCCTCTTTTGAAGCAGTGTGATGTCACTTCACACCCCAGCAGGGCTTGGGAGTGGGCTAAAGTGAGCGCAAGCCCCCCATTGGTTCTGTGTAGCTCCCGAGGCTAGCACGCCCTGCCAGTTTCTCTCCATACACAGCACTCTCAGCTCTGTCAGCTTAATTGGCTCGCCTCCCATCAGCAAGATACCCCAACCCCATCGTAATTGGCTCCCTTTTTGCCACCCAGCCAATGCTATTGTTCAGGTACACAGTGTGTCGCTATGGATGCGGTGATCACTCACACATGAATTCTGGGACAAAAGGCCCATGGGCTGTCTCTACCAGTTTCCTGAACTGCAGCTATATTTCTGCCAAAAACAACCACAATGCACTTAAAAAAAAAAATGTTTTAAAAAAGTATCTCCCTTCAAGCCATACCCTAGTGCTTCCTTTGGTAAAAAAGGTAATTTATTCATACTGTGCAGTTCCTCCACATGATGTAGGACCCCATGCCAGCAGCTGTGCCAGCACTGCTTCATGTGTTTAAGTTCATCCTGTGTGATGTTTACGTAGGAAGATCATAGTGTTACACTGAATGTAGTCAACCCACAGAGATATGAGTGAGGGATAATCAGAGAGAGAGAGAGAGAGAGAGAGAGAGAGAGAGAGAGAGAGAGAGACTTCCCACAGACCACGTGGACTGAAGCCAAGTCTGGTTCTGTCTGAGTAAAGGTAGTCAGTGTTACTCTGATGAGTGCCACCTGGGCCCAGGCTGGGTCAGTTTCCTGCCAGTGTGTAATGAGCCCCAATGAGGGTGAACTCCCTTTTGCCTTGTGCCCCGGCCTGTCTCCGCTAATGAGCTTCTGAATAAATCAGTGTTGGTGGCCCACTCTATCCCCTCATCCATCCTCTATCCCTTTACAGTTCACTTATTCTCCCCCTCCCCCACGTCTCTCTCCACTCGTACCCGTCACCTGACCTTGTCACCCAAGTAATGAGCCCTCAAGACCACCTTACATCCTCTTTCCAACATTCTCTGTCTCCTAACTGTCAGTATTTGTTTGTGAGACAGTCTGGATTGTTCAAAGAGGGTGTTATCCAAATCTCTTCATGTGTGATTGTCACTGTTGCTATTGCCTGGAGCTGAATGGCGTCTGTGTTTGGAAATCTTAACGATATATCTCTTTTTTCATCATTGCTATTGGGTTTAGAGTGATAAATAAAGAAATGGAAGTACTTATTGCACCTGCCCATTACTCTGGTCCTAATTTCGTTCCTGTTGGAGCACAGGCGATTGAATGCCTGTATTTGACATCTGTCACCCGACATATATTGGCTGCTTTATAAGAGGTGATGATGACTATTGCTAGGAATGGATTATCGGACCACGAACCAATCCACTCTGTCACATAAATAGTCTCAACCAGTAGGACTTTGACTGGTCAGGGCTGCATGTGAAATAAACAAGATATTTGACATGCAGAGCCGGATAAAGTAGGTTACAGCTTCTGGTTTTAGTGATGAAGTCATACGAGGCAGGCTGAATCATAGAAAATGTTGGGAATTCAATTTAGCATGTGAATATAAAAGCATTTGTTATGAGGCATAGTGGTAGTCCTTGCTGGGGAATCTAATACTAATAATGACTTGGTCGTGAAATCAATAAACAAGTAAATAATACATTTTTAGAAACATTTTTGCCTCTGTGCCATCACAGTGATATTCTAAAATAGGCATTGTAACACATGCAAACAATGAATATCTGTCAGTGCTAACTTATTGGGAATCCCAAAGAAAAAAGCCCTGAGGTAAGTGCAGTTACTGTACAGCATAGTCAGCACTATTGGTCCCCACAGATTGCCTTTCCAAGGTGACTGACCCGTGAGCAAATGTTACTAGTCAAAGTATTGGCTGCCATGCATCAGGTTCAAACATTGTTTTTTTTTTTTTTTTTTTACCTCAACTGATTCGTTTTTTCACAGATTGCCTACCCCAGAAAACTTATCAGTTGGCTTGGGGGAATCAATCATGGGCTGACACTATTCCAGACCAGAGTGTTGTTTGCGAATCTGTTGTCTGTGATGCCTGCAAAACCATGGCTGTGATTGCCAAGCCTCTCGATGTGTTGGTTTTGGAGTTATTTTTCGTTCTATGCCTTTTTTTCTGTCTCTTTGGCTTTGATTCTCTCTCCCTCTTTCGCTGATTCTCTCTCTCTCTTTCTCTCTCTCTCTCTCTCTCTCTCGCTCTCTCTCTTTATTTTCACTGTTACATTCATGCCTTTCAGTGCAAGCCTTTGAGAGTATCGATGTAAGGAGTGCCAGTGCTGTTTTTGGAGATGCTAACAAATAGGCTTGCCCCAAAAAGGTGTCTGCCAAGCAGGGATTAATGTAAAACAGAAAATATAAGCGCTCAGAGCCAGATCTCAGCAGAGAAACAGTGCCTAGTAAAATAGTCTTTTCCCCTCGTCAAGTGATTCATCTTGTCTTTTCCCTTCCTATAGAGTCCCTTCTCTGTATTTGGCAGGATGATTCAACCCATCCATGCCTTGTGTCCCTTCTTTGGCTACATATGGATCTGCATTATACTGTGCCACTTGAGCACAAAGAACTCAAAAATCAATTTAGGCCAACAATATTTGTTCTACAGTATATGTATTGAAATTCAACAGTACAACTACATCCATACCCACAAATTACAACATAAAATAATTGAATTAACACCTTTACAAATGATTTATTGCAGGGCATTAGGTACAGGTGTATCTACCGAACTTTGTGTAATGTTTTAGGTTTTCATAAAGGTCAAACTCTTAATGCAAAAATTCTAAAACATGAGCTTGTGGAACAGAATCAGAAGCTCAGCAGGACTTCAGCTCTTTATTTCAACTTTCCTATCACAGCTGTCTGTCTTTTTAAGCCTTTCTCACATCCCACTATGTAGTAGAGCCCGACCAATAAAGGATTTTTAAGGCCGATATTGATACAAATATTTGGTGATTTAAAAATCCGATATTCCGGTAATAACATTACTTATTTGTAGTTATTTAGTCCTCACTAAAACAATATGATAATGCAGTTTAAAAATAAACTGAATTTTTTTTTGTCACAACAGAACAGAGGAACATCAAAATATATTAAAGTTCTGATAAATAAAATGTATAAAAATACAAACTTAGATATGAAACTTAAAGGGTTAAACACGAGTGTTGTCAACAGGGATGTTGTAGAGTGCCCTCTGGTGGACAAACTATGCAACGCCAACACTCCTAACATGGTTGAAGGGTGTTTCGTCCGTTTTTATTTTATTTTTTAAATATTCATTTATCGGCCATTATAAATGCAGATACCGATAGTTTGGAAAATGCTTAATATCGGCCTGCCGATATATTGGTCGGGCTCTACTATGTAGAGCATACATGTCAGTGTGTTCGTGAACTGTCATTGTCTTGTATTACTGCTCTTTAATATTGCCATGTAAACTGTGGGTTGTAAAAACTAATTTCCTCTTGGAAGACAATAAAGGATGTATCTTATCTATCTTAACTTTTTTTAAAAGACTGTGTCTTAGCCAAACAATAACAATCTAATCCATCATAGACTAGATAAGGGGTGCATTGATTCAGGAATAGTTTAAAATATCAGCCTTCATGATGTGCATAATTTAAAAGAAGAAGACGACACTTCATTCATATATCTTTTTTTTTTTAAGCCTTACTTGGTTCATCATCCAACTGACAGCAATATCAGATCAGGAACAATGGCTGTATTGGTCAGACACAATTGTGGTATTAGGTACCTTATGTCCATGTTATGAGGACTAGAGCTGTCAATCTTCCTCTATAATACTATTCAAATTCCATTTGATCTTTTTTTTAATATTCAAATAATATTCGAATATTTAATGCTCAATTGCAGCCTGTTAAATAATATGTACTACATTACTCAGGCTCATGCATTGTCAATCAACAAGTGTAGTGAAGTGGCTCTGTTGTAAAGGCTAACGGTGCTCGGTTAGCACAATGACATGTTAGGAAGCACAGCCGAAACGATTTGTCATAAACTAGGTAAGTAACAAATGATGCTAACTGCATTAATAACCAAGCCAAACTGTGCTGTCACTACTATTTTAGTGATTTATAAGCAACCTGTTTCCAGCAGATTGTCACGTTACTGAGAATACAGCTGTAAGAAGGTAATATATGACGTGGAAGCTAACTGACAGCTGTAGGGCAGTTAACATCAACTTTAGCTTTCTCCATGAAGCTCCCAGCTAAGCTAACGTTACTATACCTCGCGACGCAGTTAGGAAACCAGAACGAGCTAACTATTGATAACATAAGCATTTTGGCTCGGTGGATGTCGATTTTAAAGTCGTGTTAAAACTATTTCCGTCCTTCTTACGATTTCCAGCCGCAGCCTGTCACTCCCCCGTGTACTAACGTTACTCGGTACGTAACTTTAGCTCCGTAATATTGTACTAACGTTACTTGGTACGTAACGTTAGCTTAGACCTCACAATGCCTTGTGTTTCTCACTCCGGCTAAGTTATTGTTCATACGACATGACATGAATCACACATGCGGGTAGGCCAAGGCGAGAAGAGGATGATTAGCTAACGTTTATTATATATAACGTATATTTATAAAAAAAAAAAAAAAGTCACATTCAAATAGTAATTTCAGCATTTGAATAGTATTGATTCTTTTACTATTCGAATTATATTCGAATTTCGGTATTCGTTCCAACAGCCCTAATGAGGACAGATGCTTTCTGAGATCTTTCCATCTTCTGGATATGAGACTGTTAAATAATTATAAGCTACTGACTTTATAAACTGTTTCCACATTACATTGCTCTTGTTAATTAATGAAAATGAGACCTGTTCCATTTATCCTTATTGAACAATTACACATCATATACATTCATTACTGGAGGCTAATACATGCCTTTTAATTGAATTAATTTCCTTTTCATCACAATAACAGAAGAGGGCGGTTGAGCTGTTGATTAGACTTGTGTTTATCCAGAGATATAATAGAAATAATTTCCAGATTATCCACTCTGTACAATTTGCTTCAACTTTCAAATATAGAAAATCACAAATTATGTTTTCCATCCCCTCTAGCTCTTTATTTGCATTTCCATACCAGACACTCAGATATGGCTTTGGTTCAGTAGCCGCATACCAGTATTTCCATACATTAATATTAGTATCCATAGTAAGCTGTTCCACCAGACAGACTTGGGACGGCAGCGGTTTGCATGCATTGAGAATGTGTATGGTCGGCCACTAAGTTTCACTCCAGTGACTTTGCCTCAGGCTACATATGTGGTGTGTCCAAACATGAAATGATGTATATATATATATATATATTTGGCTACATTGTGAATCCACCACATTTTCACCTGTTAAGCAAAATAAAATGTTTCTCTTTGTCATGTTAAACATTTAAACTAAAAACAAAGTGAAAGTTAAAAGTTAAAGCATTATTCCAGCCATCACCAGTATCAGTTTGCTTAGGTTGAAGTAAAACCTAATTCTGATTATCTGTGTGACCATTCAAATGAATCAGAAAACAAAGAGAACTTGGTCTACTACCAATTATGTTCACATGCAACTACTTTGCAATAATATTAACATTTTGGGAAGAAAGATAATGATGACTAGAAACATTTACATAAAAAAACTTAGTGATTATATTAAATAGCAATGATATGTACCAGGGCAGGAAATGGCGCAGAACATATAAATACACTCTGCTCGGAATAATAATGTATGTCTGGTTTTTTGACAAAAAAGTTCAAATACCTAGTTTATAAATACTTCTTTGCCCTCTTTCAAAAATCCAGAATCTATGAATGTTATTTTTTTTTTAGGTTTAATTTCTGGACACAAGATGTAAATGTAAATGGATTGTATTTATATAGCACTTTTCTAGTCTTAACGACTACTCAACGCGCTTTAACATAGTACAGGATCAATTCACCTTTCATGCACATTCACATACTGTGGCCAAGGCTGCCATACAAGGTGCCGCCTGCTTATCAGATAAACATTCACACATCGGGAGCAATTCAGGGTTCAGTGTCTTGCCCAAGGACACTTCGACACTGGAACTGCAGGGCCAGGGATTGGACCACCAACCTTCCAATTGGTAGGCGACTGCTCTACCACGCGTGCCACAGCCGCCACGGGTTAGGCAAGATCATTTTAAAAACGGAGATTAATTGTAACAGAATTGTGGTAGCTAGCCTACTTGTCAATGTCTGAAAGCTTTAGCTATTTTTAAAACTTAAAAATAGAAATAGGTAAGTCTCAGGTGAGCACTATTAGAAATGGATAGGGAAATATCAGCTGAACATACTATGGACTGAAAAATCACCATTTAACCACAAGTAGTCTGCCGAAGACCCATAGAAAAACAGCTTCCCAAAATATTTAGATCCAAATGCACCACTGTGGTTCAATAATGATCGAGGGTCACTTACACTTTTCTGGACTACAAAACAAATTCAAAATCAAAGTTCCACCAGTGTTCTCCCGTGTCATGCAACACTGTGGGGACATTGACTAATGCCTACCATACACTGGAAGACTTTGAACAGACTTTATATAGACTAAAGTCTGACACCATCTCACTTCTAAAGACTATCTCACATCTAACATTAAAGACTGTCATAATATGTAAAGACTGGGATCTGACTGGATCGTGCAGGGTCACCAATTGCAAGACTACAATTAGATTCGTTTTGAAAAATGTAACCAAGCTAGCTAGATATCGCTAGCGTAGCTGGTAACTTAAGGGAAAGTATGCAGATTTTCTGTTCTGCTGTACATGCAGATGAATGGCAGCAGTACCTGGAGGTCCGTGTTTATCTGGAATGTGGAATCGCTTGAAAAGTAGTTTGGTTTAAGGTTGGCATAAAGTCAAGTTTAATTCATTTAATTAGTTTTCTTTTGAGTCCAAAACATTTTCAAATGCAAATAATACAGTTGGTGTCTGAATTATACTGTTTTTATCTGATTCTCTGTTAACAGAAACAGAATCAGAAAAACATCAATATAACAGGTGATTACAAACCTTCGAACGGTAATTTATGTACTGTAACTGCTAATTCAAGCATGAAAATGGATACAGATTGGAACAAACAGTACGTATCTATACTTGTGTTGCTTGAGCCCTAACTGAAAATGGTATTACAGTTAATCAAAAAATTATACTCAGTATTGCCTTTGTTGTAATTACAAGATCCCTCTTGAAAATGAGCCCCTGTGTCTCAATGAGATTACCTGCATAAATAATAGTTAAATAAAAAATAAAACATATTTTTACAATTATAGGCTATATCTGCCAATAATAAAACTGAACTATCAATATTTTATTGTTAATGTTAAATAAGTGTATTAAATGCCATGCCATGAAACAGCAATATACAACATCATAATCTGTCATTATATTGACATAACTATTTAAAGTAAAAAGATTGTGCTAAATCAATAGGCTATCACCATCATGGTGGGAAATGCAAAATAATAGATTATATACACCATATAGACAAACGTGCATTGCTTTGACAATAAGTATAAACTTGTTTCAATATTTATTCCATTAAAGGTGCAGTAGGTAAGACTTATAAATCTAACTTTCTGTCATATTTGCATAAACTGACCCTATGTTCGAGTAGAACTACATGAAACAGGTAATTTAAAAAAAAAAAACTAACTGCGTGTCAATCACTGCTCATGCACACGCATTCATTCTCCCTTGTGGGGGGAGTGGCTTAGGAGACCGTTTTGGGCTTTAGCGGAAAGGGAGGAGGGACTGAGAAGTTGTCGATGTTCAAATTCTTTGGCTAAATCCTGGATCTTCCCAATCCTACCTACAGCACCTTTAATGGTTTTAATTTCCTTCACTTCACATTTCCCCTTTATTTCAAGCCTATTATTTTAAAGCTCAATTAATTTGATGCTTATCAAATGAATTACTACACTTAAAATAACTACTGCATGGACTATAGTCAGTCTGTGTTTCCTCTGTGTCAGATGGGTTTTTAAGACTAGTTAAGTTGCCATGAAATTAATAATCCCAGATGTGAGAGTACCTGCTTAAAGTGTTTTGTTGCTTCTTTTTGGATTCAGGTTAACCTTTTCCCCTGCAAATTCTCAAAGTGTGGATCTCAGCAGCTCTCTGGGTAGCTAGGTAGATATAGTCTCTTCACAGAATTTTGTCCATGATCTCTTCCAGCTTCCTGCCTGTTACACCTCCAAAGGGACTCGCATATGAAGTTCATAGCGTAGGCTCAGGGAGAGAAATGAACTCACCCATACGTAATTCAATTTAAGATACTGCTATAATAACTAGTCAACACAACTTCCTTTAACACCACACATTTTTTGACGGGCAATTAACGCACACACGCTCTGTGATTTGTGCCTTGGCCGCTCCGTATTTTGGGAAATCAGGAAGTGATGAAGCAGTAACATTGTGGATGGCTAGCCGAAATAAACCTCCTTGAGCAGAAATGGAGAAAGAAAATAGTCTTTTGAATGGCAAGTTCAATTTCAAAGCCCATCCAGATGGTTTTCTCGACAAGACTAAAGTTATTTGCATGTACTGTCGATGTGAATTAAAGGAGAATTCCGGTCGATTGCAAATCGTAGCTCTGTTGTTTGTGAATTAGGAGTACTGTCAGTAGCGAGAAAAACGAAACCAATCGGTGCTGCCTACAACGAGTTATCCTCCTGCTAGCGTTAGCACCCAACAGGCTTAAACAGGGCTTAAACGGGGCAAGTTTTAAACGTGTTTTTACCCTCTAAACATGCTCGAAATGCCATTACAAGTGCTTAGCCATGTGCAGTTATTCCTTCCAAGGGAACACAGCGAATTTGACTGCAGTAGATGTGACAGAAAGCCATAAAAGTTGTGTTAATCCATACCTCTGTTTATTTCCTGGTTTATGGTGAAGCCCACACTAGTCGAATGCCGATCTCATACAATCCAATATTCCAAAATGTATTTTTTCCACAAAAAAACGATTTGCCGAGGTTCTTTCCATAGTAATGAGTATGTATCAACAAGCTGTAACCTGACACCACAGTGGAGCGAGCAGAGCTGCAGTTCAAGAGTTCAACAGCTAGGTTACCTAGCAACGGCAGCAGGGGAGGAGCTCACAGAGCTGACAGACGGAGCTTGGAGTTAGATCAGGACTAATATGAGAAAATGGTTCCAGTTCGTGCCTTTCCAAATTGCGGCAACCAAATGAAGAGATATTTGAGCTTGAGATTTCACCGTCTACCCCTCCGCAACCGGGAGATTTTACAGTTGTGTGTAGCATGATTATGTATAAAACCACACACTGCACTGTACATACTTTACATTGATTGTGTCTAGATTGTGATATTGTAATTTCCTTTTTGTTGTTGAAGTAAAGACACAAAAGCACAAATGTAATGTGTACTGTTATATTATAAAACCACTGATAACAGACAGGAGCAGCAATATATTATAGAACTGTACAATATACTTATTCTTACAATTTACTTTACTTGTACAACACTTTTTCCTAATAGAACTGTGCAATTGCTTTGTTTATTCCTAGTAATGGCAATACCAAGTATTACTAGAAATCATATTATTAGACTCAGAAAATGTCCTCTGCCTCTTTGAATCCCGTGTAACTTCCAGTGGGGGAGGGGTACTCGTGTCTGATAGGCCACGAGTCTGCATTGGCTGGGGGGGGGGGGGGTTTGGTTATTTCACTAAAGAAGTGATGCATTTACTTATAATAAATAATAATACATTTCATTTATAGAGGGCTTTTCGTCGTACTCAAAGACACTTTCCAGTAAAAACCAGCACATATAGCACATTAAAAACAGATAAGCAATAAAACCAACACATACAACAAGCATATTTAGAAGCAATTAAAAACAATAAAAACAGTAAGCAGATGAGAAATGTAAGATTATTGTATGTGGAAAGCTAATCTGAAGAGCTGTGTTTCGATTAGTGTTTTGAATGTGTATTTACAACAAAAAGCAAATGTACCTAAGCTAGGACAGAGTCACGACAGCCTGTTGTACTCACTCATTAGACAGCTGGCCATCAGGTCCGTCCGGTTTAGGCTGCTTCTTCCAATTTACTTTCAGGACAAAAAAAAAACGCTTCCAGAACATCCTTATAGATCAGATGGGGAAACCTCTGTGTATGGGCGAAACAATGTCCGTTATCTGGGGACCCATCCAGACCAGGCTGTATGAGATCCCATTCCTTACAGCACAGGCTTTCTTCCTCGGTGGTCATTGCGATACAGTATCCACACGAGCATCATGTACCCGCATCACGTGCAACCAGCCAAAAAGTATATACTTTTAATATAAGTGGGCCTAAATCACTGAAGTGATCAACAGCTGTCTAGGTGGCAAATACACAGATTACAATGCTTTCTTTCCTTTCTACTTTCGCCTCTGCAGATATGATCATCCTGCAGAGGCTAGTTTAGTTGTTAGTTGTATCCATCCTGGGGTTCATTGTTCTGTCTAATGCCTAGAGTAATTTGTTATGCGTTTATATATTTCCTTGGCCACATGACATGTACTGTTACAGGTCAACAGTTTCAGGATTATATTGCTTATTCAGATCCAACTCCACTGTTTTTGTTTACTTTGCAAAAAGCAGTCATAACATATTTTTTCACTGAACACTTTTTGGCAAGAAGTGAGATACTCTACACAAAATGTCTCATGTAATCTATGGAGAGCGACACCTTTTTTTAGTGACACAAGGTTTTCTGTCTCTGTAGGGTCACAAAGATCATTACAGTGTAAGCATCCAATACATATAGTCTCTATTGTCTTTCTGTAAGATTAATAGAAAACTGTTTGCTGAACTGCACAATGCACGATCGCATGGATATTTACACCAGGACAAGATTAAATGTAATGGGCTTCAAGTCAGCTGACTGACCAGATGGAGAGCCCTTGCTGAGGGTGACTCACTCCTCCTCTGCAGTACTCCTACTGCCACTACTTGCATCTCTCGTCCTTTCCTCTCCACTCCACCTACCCTAACTGCCGCTACTACCACTACTGCTGCTTCCACCTTTTGGATTGCTATATTTGTGACTGTGCCCATTGATGTGGAAAAAGCCATCATCTGGGCCAGTAGATCTGGAAATAGAGTACTCGTCGAGGTCAGCCAGAGACTAGCTTTGTTCCGTGAGAACTCACCCAGTCAAGGGTTTAGGGGGCAATGAGTTCCAGCTTGGGAGAACTGGAGGTGTCTGCTGGCTATTTTGTCGACATTCACTCTGGGGCATGTAGGGTTCTGAGGCTAAGACAACACTTCCCACTGATTGCGGGCTGTTCAGGCCTTTAGGTCCTTGTATCGCTACAGTGTTGAGACAAACTCAGAAACACAGCATGTTAGATGCTGCAGTCTTTATCACTAAATAAACTTTCTGGTATTTGGCTTCAAGTTTTTTTTAGATCAAAATACTTTGGTCATTAAATCTCAAACAAAAGTATATTTTCCCTGCCATGTATAATATAATATGCTAAAACATAGCCTAAACATCATATTTGTTTCCCATTCTTATAATCACAGGTATGTCTTAACTAGGGCTGAACGATATGGACAAAATTTCATATCTCGATATTCATGCCAGATATCTCGATATCGATACGATATGACTACGGGTTCGGTGAAAATCAAGCATTTTTCAGAAAAATAAACACATCATAATACAAAAGAGTGCAGTTTTATTGATTAGAACTCACTGCCAGTCATCAACATTACTGTAACATAGTCACCAATCAATAAATAAAAAAATAAAAATGTTTACTGCAGCTCTGCTTTAACAAAAAAAATAAAATGCAGCAGCTGGTGGAAGGTGAAACATTGAAAGTGCATTGAAGTGCAACATCTTATATTCTTCATGATGGTGTTGTTTCAGGTGGTGAAACATGTTTGTTGTGCTACCTTGCTTCGTCGCAATTTTCGCCAAGCACGACTTGCACAACACCTCGCTCTGGTTGACATCATCCTTTCTAAATCCAAAATACCTCCAAATAATGGAGGATGATTTATGTTTTGGCACAAAATTAGTTTCTGCATCGCCACCGGCCGCATTATCTTCCGCACACATGTTACTTTTCTTTCATTTCGATTTCCCCGCTGTGAATGTCGTGTGTGTGTGCGTCAGTCTCCGTCTCCCTCACTCCTGCCCTTCTATGTTTGTCATTGGCTGGCTTCAGCTGTCGATCCACATGAATTAAGCTTTGTGGTTGGCTGGCCGTAATGGTGCGTTCAAGGGCAATCGTAAAAGTGATTATGGTGACTGCCAGAGCTGTACATGCAGGGCGTGCGCGGAGGAAAATCTATCGTTTATATCGTTACTTTTTCGATATTAATATCTTGAATGTTCATATCTAGATATAGATACAATAACGGTATATCGTTCAGCCCTAGTCTTAACCCAAGACATTACTGGGATCACAGCACATAGCTCATCAGGGAGTGAGCTAACCTCCTCCATCCCACTCTGAAATTGCCCTTAGGCCTATAGTGTGGCATAGTTAATGGAGTGCACCTGCATGAATTATTAACCATGCTTACGTTCCCTTTATACTTGCCATCCTATCGATATTCCACCCTTAGCATACCCATGGGTATATGGGCGAAACTTTACACATCAGGATGAATTGCCCTTTCCACATGCATGCTGGTCCCTCTCAGATAATGAGCAGACTATGCTAAATAAAACATCCAAAAATAAAATAAAATAGAAAGAATATATCCTTCCCACAGTAACAGTCAACAGATATGAATGTAAGTGCTGGTGACAACAGTAAATTGTGACAATGCATTGCTCTCAGTCCTCCAGTTCTTTGGGTTTACACTGCAGGGACACCTTGAGGTGTACATTATTAAAGCATACTTGGATTTATAACAGCATCTTCCATGGGGAGTAATCCAAAAGGTAAAATCAATGGCCGAAAAAACTGCATCCACAAACTATAAAACAGCTCCTCTCTTGCAAAGTGCTTGTAAACCTTTTTGGGTTATCATTGCAGGACTCGGATAGCTCAGGGGAGATTCACATTAAACAAAAAAAAGAGGGGAAAGCAACCTCCTTGAATTCTTATAAGGGACATAGGGGAGTCATAAGGGACATATTACATTGACTCCTGGTATGGTGGGACATATGACTAGATTGTTCCCAGTGCATTACATTGCGCTGAGATCTGGAATTCTGGCAGTGTCGTCCCAAGGGTTAATCGTATCTTGACTATTGATTCTACTACTATCAGTGGAGGGGGTTGTTTGTGTATTATTGAAAGTAGTGCACAGGTTTTCAATCATCTATATCAGGTTTTGTATGTTTTGTGTTTAGTATGAATTTAGATTTCACCAGTTTTTCAGCGACACCACTGACAGAAACTAAAATGTAGGCAACATTTTAAAAAAAGCTAAGAAAATGTATTCACTGCACACTTCAAGGAACCAAGAGAATAATGAGCAGAAACATATTCCCATATGTAATATCGAAAACTTGGTGATAATTGCAAAGGATATTTTTTCTCCTCATGTAACATTGTAAATGTGGTTGTTTGTTTACAGGGTGGAAAGCACGATGATAAAGTATGCTAGCTACCCTGGCTTTAATAGCAGCTCCGAAATGATTAATGTGTGAAAATGTACGATATTTAAATTGGTTAAAGCAATTATTCTTCCTTTCAAGACACTCTCATTCCCTGCTTTACCTTTTTTCTCTTTTTTTCTCCATTTGTTTTATTCATCTTTCCATATATCTTTTTTTCTTCACCTCACTCTTGCTCTTTCCTTCTGCCTTTTCCAAACAGTCTTCTCTTTGTGTTGCCAGCCAATGTTTTCTCTCTTTCAGCCTCAGTAGGCTCATCACCCCCTGAGGGCTCTGGGCATACAGGTCTGCAGTCTACTTAGCCTCTGTGGTTCCCTTTCTGACTGTATTCAAAAGCATTTCTGTTGGTTGTTAATATAATAGACTGCCCACTTCTATACATCTCACTCTCTGCCATTGTGAGGCTGAATGTCCACGGGGTCTTTGCAGTAACCCCCTCAGGGAGAGAACACCTTCTCTTCCTCATCAATGCTAACACACCCAGACTCAAGGCACACAGGTTATGTAGCCTATTGTTTCTCAGGGCTCGCTATACACATTTAGCAATGGTTCCATCTGCAGTTTGACTTAAACCGTACAGATAAAAGGATTTACACTTCGAGGCAGCTCATTCTAAAACGCATTATTATTGTCAATATTACTGCACAATATTACTCTTATGTCAACTGAAGGATTGCTACAATTCCCTCCCTCAGTGAAGTTCAACAGTCAGTCAGAGAAAATAATTGTTTTACTGTTTTCTGTTGACGGTATTAGAGGTATAACATATAGTGTATTATCGCTACACAGTAGTCATTGGGTAACTTGTATTTGACCTCTAGTGCGGTTAGATAATGTTAGATGTTAATAAAGTGATAACAGGTCAGGAGGCTCTGAACATATGGCACTCAGTGCTTAATCACAGCGATCTAACATTACGTCCTATGGGTTTTCTTTTTGCACTGCACACTTCATGAGTCCCTCATTAATTACATAATTACAGTCTTAAACACAATGTTGTGTATGTAGTTCTATACCTTTTAAAAAAAACTGTACCAAATGAATGGTAATGAGATGCATGGCAAAGAAAATGTGATACCACTGCTATTAGCATACTTCTTCTTGATGAGCCATTAGAATTTAAAGTTCTATTTTGGTAAGTGGGAAGTGGAGAACGGGTCAGATTTAACTCTCTAAAATTCATTGTAGCAGTGCAGTGGTTTTCTTCATTAGAAGTAAGTGCGTGTGCATTCCCTTGCTCGAGAGTATAAACTGACTTTTGGGCCAAAACTATTCTTGACTCTGCACTCAGCAGGCCACATTTAAGCTATTTCTGTTCTTATGCTAATATGCCAGTACTTGTTGAAGCCACACACCAACATAGTAATTCAAGTGTCCATATTAATGTACCCTTACAGTAACAATTTCCATTTCCAGCATGTCAGCACCTCTTGGCAGAGATGGCATCTTTAAAAAGACCCTCTCACACTCATTACAGCACACAGAGACACTGAAATAAAACAACCCCCTTTTGTGCAAACTAACAAAGTTATTTCACTATGATGAAATGTTGACACGTTGTGTAGAAAACTGCACTGCAATGTAAACTGCTTTTGTCCAATGTACACTGAATGGATCCTGACATTCAGCATTTTTTGAATTGTTCGGCAGAGATTACATTGACTGGTTATTACAAAAGATCTCAATACAAACTTTAACTTAAGTTGTAAATCCAAGGTCAACCGAAACTTACCAAAAGTACAATTATAAACTCTGTGTTAATATAAACCTCTTAAGTCCCATAGTGGTAATATCAGCTGTAGTCTCGCATTGCCAGACCTTCCTCAACAGCGCTGTGGAGGAGGGTCTGGCGAATCCACAAAGCAAGCCGGGATGCGAGAAAAACGTGCTCTCATTTATTGGCATTTCTTCAAACCAATCACAATCGTCTTGGGTGGTGCTAAGCGTCGAGTGGAGCAAAGGTGCTGCTGCGAAATAGCCTCGGGAAGGAACTTGTTTTGGTGGAACTTGTCCGTTCAAGGGTTGTTTCAGTTGTGCAACAGAAAACTCAGATTGGACAGATAGTCTAGCTAGCTGTCTGGATTTACCCTTTTCAGAATTCTGAAATGACCTGTCAACGGTACTCAAGGGCTAGTTGGAATAGAGTGTGTATCTTCTTTATCATCTATTAAACTCTTATAAATAAATTAAAGCACACTTAAGGGATCAAAGGAGGCTTACAACTGTACCTTGACAGGTGTGCTTCTAAATTTGTTTGATTGTAAATCGTTAAGTGAGAATGGGCAAAGCACAGGTGTTCTGTTGCCACAGTAACCACTATTGCTTTTATTTAGTGACAAAGGTGAGAGGTAATGATATACACATTTTAATTGCATAACTGCCTAGAAAGACAAACTCTAATTTGATGAATAATTTTCATGCCATATTTAATTTTCAGTCATCTGCCTGCATACTCCTCAGATACTACTTTTTTAAGGTCAGGTCACCTAAGCAACTTTTTGCCTCAATGTGTAAAAGAAAAGTTTAATAACCAAAAGTGGCCAAAGCCATGAGTTAAGGAAGGAAGGAAAACAGGTCAGTATAAAATATTTTTGCTTTCATTTGCCACTTGTTAGGGCCCGAGCGCCGACAGCGGCGAAGGCCCTATTGAAACTGAAGGAATTATTATTATTACGGCAAATTAATTGCCTTTTTGAGGGGCTTAATATACTCAAAAACTCACCAAAATTGGCGGTCGCATCAAGCCTAGTGAAAATGTACGTATTTTAAGGGTTTCGGGAATAGGCGCACAAAAATGGCTCGCTAGCGCCCCCTAAAAAGTTAAAAAAATGGAGCCCCTGCAGTACGTTTAACCAGAGGTGTGGACTCGAGTCATGTGACTTGGACTCGAGTCAGACTCGAGTCATGAATTTGATGACTTCAGACTCGACTCGACAAAATGTACAAAGACTTGCAACTTGACTTGGACTTTAACATCAATGACTCGTGACTTCACTTGGACTTGCGCCTTTTGACTCGAGAAGACTTGCTACTTCCCATGAAAACTGGGGAAGAAAATGTTCACACGGCCGCGCCGCATGCAGAGAGCACGCACGCTGCCTGCACGACATCCAATCACTGTAGTTCCACGTTGTTTTGATTCGACAGCATCTAAGCAGGCACATTGCAAGACAACCAATCACAAGCAACAACGCGCCAGTTGGCAAAATGATACCGAAGATAGTTTCGTTTGGCTATAAAAATTACGAGGTAGTCGACAAAAAAAGAGTTGCAATTTGCAAAACATGCGGGCCCTTATTTGATTAATGTCATTGTATAAAAAGAGGTTTAAATAAATACAAATCTTACAGACATACATGATTTGTATACATTTTATTTCTGTGGTAAGAGGACTTGAAATGACTCGAAACTAAAATGGTAGGACTTTGGACTCGACTTGAGACTTGTTGGCTTTGACTTGTGACTCGACTCGGGACTTGCCTCATCTTTGACTCGGGACTCGAGGGCAAAGACTTGAGACTTACTTGTGACTTGCATAACAATGACTTTGTCCCACCTCTGCGTTTAACGTACGCTCACGGAACTTGGTACACGTATGTAGCATGTCAAGACGTACAAAAAAGCTCATTGGAGCCAAACCTTAAACCCAACAGAACAAATCTCACGAAAACTTGAAAGTAAATGGCGTTCCACCAAACTGGAAGAATCTCGTGTGGATTGGCAAGATAGTCTAAAAAATTATAGGAGGGCCCTCAGAAATGCCAGATCAGACTATTACTCAACACTAATAGAAGAAAATAAGAACAACCCAAGGTTTCTTTTCAGCACTGTAGCCAGGCTGACAGATAGTCACAGCTCTATTGAGCCATCTATTCCTATAGCTCTGAGCAGTGATGACTTCATGACCTTTTTTAATGATAAAATTATAACAATTAGAGAAAAAATTCATCACCTTCTGCCCACAGCTTCCAACGACTCACCATTGGGCGCAGGAGGGCTAGAGAGAACGATAAGACCTGATACTTATTTAGACGGCTTTTATCCTTTAGACCTCCAACAATTAATGTTAAGGGTCTCTTCAGCTAAGCCAACTACCTGTCTCTTAGACCCCATTCCAACGAAGCTACTTAAAGAAGCACTACCTGTGGTCAACACCACATTACTAGATACGATCAATATGTCCTTATTAACGGGTCACGTACCGCAGTCTTTTAAAGTAGCTGTGATAAAACCTATTCTGAAAAAACCCACCCTCGACCCTGAGGTCTTAGCCAACTATAGACCTATATCTAACCTCCCGTTTCTCTCCAAAATCCTTGAGAAGGTAGTCGCTAATCAATTGTGTGACTTTCTGCATAGAAATAGTCTATTTGAAGACTTTCAGTCAGGATTTAGAATGCATCATAGCACAGAGACGGCACTGGTGAAAATCACTAACGACCTTCTAACTGCTGCTGACAAAGGACTTGTCTCCGTACTTGTCTTATTAGATCTTAGTGCTGCATTCGACACTATTGACCATACCATCCTCTTACAGAGACTGGAACATTTAGTTGGCATTAAAGGAATCGCACTAAGCTGGTTTAAGTCCTATTTTTCTGAGCGATCCCAATTTGTTAATATTAACGATAAACCATCCAAATACGCTAAAGTTAGCCATGGCGTTCCTCAAGGCTCAGTGCTTGGACCAATTCTATTCTCTTTATATATGCTTCCTCTAGGCAATATTATTAGGAAACACTCAATTAACTTTCACTGTTACGCAGACGACACCCAATTATATCTGTCAATCAAGCCAGACGAAAGCGGTCAGTTAGCTAAACTTCAAGCGTGCATTAAAGATATAAAATCCTGGATGACCCACAATTTTCTGATGTTGAACTCAAACAAAACGGAAGTTATTGTGCTGGGACCCAAGCACCACCGAACTTCATTATCTAAATATATAGCTACCCTAGATGGTATTGCCCTGGCCTCCAGCACTACTGTCAGAAATCTAGGAGTCATTTTTGACCAGGATCTATCCTTTAACGCCCACTTAAAACAAACCTCAAGAACAGCCTTTTTCCATCTTCGTAACATTGCCAAAATCAGGAACATCCTGTCTCAAAACGATGCTGAAAAACTAGTCCATGCATTCGTAACTTCCCGGCTGGACTACTGTAATTCTTTACTATCAGGCTGCTCAAATAAGTCCCTCAAGACCCTCCAGCTGATCCAGAATGCTGCAGCACGTGTTCTGACAAGAACTAACAAAAGAGATCACATTTCTCCTGTATTAGCTTCTCTGCATTGGCTTCCTGTAAAATCCAGGATTGAATTTAAAATCCTTCTCCTGACCTACAAAGCACTAAATGGTCAAGCACCATCATACATAGAAGAGCTTTTAGTACCTTATTGTCCCACTAGAGCACTACGCTCCCAGAACTCAGAGCTACTTGTGGTTCCTAGAGTCTCTAAAAGTAGAATGGGAGCCAGAGCCTTCAGCTACCAGGCTCCTCTCCTGTGGAACCAGCTCCCAACTTGGGTTCGGGGGGCTGACACCGTCGCCACATTTAAGAATAAACTGAAAACCATCATCTTTGATAAAGCTTATAGTTAGGGAGTGAGGAGTTGCAGCATAGTAGAGTAGAGTAGAGGGAGGCAGGAAGTACAAGCCCGTTCCGGCAGGGGAGAGTACGAGCCCGGTCCAGGGCCCCTCTCTTTAGCCTGCCTCTCTTAGTTATACTATTATAACTCTAGACTGCTGTGGGAAGCTCCTTCCAAGGACACAATGAGCCGCTCCCTCTTCTCTCTTTTCACTTGTCTCCTTTTGTGTGCATCTTAGTCCCAGAAATGCCTGTTACTAACCTATCTCTGGGGAGTTTTCTCCCCGGAGTCCCTTTGCTTCTTCTTCACCCAGAACATCGCCTTGGAATTGGGTGGCACCTACACCGGGGTCCTGGGTGCAGCTGACGCTATGGACTTACTACACCCTGCTACGCTCTGCATTTCCCCGCAGTGTCCGACTGCGTCCTGCCGCGTCCAACCGCGTCCACCCAGGCTGCTGTGCCACACTACACCCCGTAACGCCCTGCTGTGCCCTACTATGACATGAACTACTATGACTACCATTGTGATCACTGCTTCACTATCTTTATTATGACTATTATTGCCACCATTCACCACTCCCCCAACTGGTGCCGTCAGACACCGCCTACCAAGAGTCTGGGTCTGTCCGAGGTTTCTTCCTAACAAAAAAAAAGGGAGTTTTTCCTTGCCACTGTCGCAATAGCTACTGCTAATGCTTGCTCTTGAGGCAACCACTGTAATAATTGGGGCTTCGTAAAGTACAGAGTTTGGTCTAGACCTACTCTATCTGTAAAGTGTCTCGAGATAACTCTTGTTATGATTTGATACTATAAATAAAATTGAATTGAATTGAATTGAATTGAACAGGAAGTCCGCCATTTTTAATTGAAAGTTCAAAATTAGTGCGATTTTGGCCATTTCCACATGTCGTACTTTAACGAACTCCTCCTAGAGATTTCATCCGATCAACTTCAGATTTGGTCTGCACCATCTTAAGACGTTAAAGATGAAAAGTTATTAAAAGAAAAACTTTTCGTCATATGGCCGTGGTGGGGCAGCCATTTTGTGTGTTTCGCCATCGAAACAGGAAGTGGGTGTAACTTGAGTGTACATTGTCCAATTGGCTCGAAACTTTTCAGGATTCATAAGAGTCCAACCCTGACGACATCTACAGTCCGATATTGGCTCAAAGTCATAGTGCCCTCTAGTGGCAGGAAGTAGGCCTAAAAGTCAAGGTGCTATACTTTAACGAACTCCTCCTAGAGATTTCATCCGATGGACTTCAAATTTGGTCTGTACCATCTCAACACCTTAAAGATGAAAAGTTATTAAAAGAAAAACTTTTCGTCAAACGGTGTGGGCATGGCGGCCATTTTGAGTGTTTAGCAATGAACGAGAAAGTGGCTGCCCCCCGCTGGCAACAGGAAATCAGCCTTATATGACAAACATCATCCGATTTACATGAAAATTATAATGTGTGCTCTACATGTGATACTGAGCCGCCCCCTATACTTTAACCACGCCCATTTACTCAGGCCCCGTTTAAGGTAGAGTCTTGTGTGAGGTGTCATTGAACTCAGCAGAGAGTAACTTTTTGATTGGTGATGGTTTGACCCGCCCCCTATGTGTTAGCCACGCCCCTTTTCATAACTAATGACCCGTTTAGTGTAGAGTCTTGTTTGAGGTGTTATTGAACTCAACAGAGAGTTCATTATTAATTTGTGATGGTTTGGCCTGTGCCCTATGCTTAAACCACGCCCCCTTTCATAACTGGTGACCCGTTTAAGGTAGACTCTTATGTGAGGTATGAATGAACTCAGCAGAGACTTTTTTATTGGTAAAGGTTTGCCCCGACCCCGATGCTTTGGCCACGCCCCCTTTCACAGCTAATGAACTGTATGACGTAGAGTCTTGCGTGCAGTATCATTGAACTCGGCAGGGAGTTCCCTTTTCATTGGTGACAATTTGCAGTGTCTGAGTGCTGCGCAAACGCACGGTCGCAAGGAGTGGCGCCCGCCAGTAACCCCGACGCGTGCAGAGGCGCGAGGGCCCGTCCAATGCTGCTTGCAGCTTTAATTGGATTTGTTCTTCTTGTTATAGATTTACAACTGCATTTGTAAGCAGCAAATGCTATGGCACAGTGGGATCCTCATCTCTATCATTTGTACATTATCTTTGCTGATTGAGGATGCTGTCCTTAAAGAGGCCATTCTATGCCTGCTACATTATGTTTCAAATTAAAATATGGTAGATCAGGCATTTTGCACACTGTACACAATACTGTCTTATTAATGCCAAACAAGAGACTCAGTTATCAGATGTAATTTAATTTCCTTATCAAAGATCACAAAGTAATTCTTGGATTGTAAGAGGTCTGTGAGTACTGTAAGTAAGTAGCATTTCTGTAAATGTGTTTTGCTGCTAATTGCGTAGAATGGTCTAGCTGTAGCTTACTGTTACTTGTCCAAGGCGTTAAATAACGAGACATAGACAAATGTAAAGCCTAATAAAACAGCTACATTAAGACAAACTGCTCACCACAGAAATGCCACAACGAGAGCACACAGTTCAAGCAGTTTGACAGTTACTGTAAGTTAATCATTCTTGGTGTCTATATTAATCTCCTAATTTAAATGAACTCATAAAGTCGGACTTGTCCTGATGTGCATAAACCCAAACAAGAATAAAAAGCTTTACTAAGTTGGATAATACCTTGTAATTAATTTAGATGGTAGAATCAAGTAGTATTTGACTTACACAAGATCCTAAAAAATGAATGAGAAATTCAGTCCTAAAGGGTAGCAAATGCACTAGATGATTGTTTGGCCATGGCATTGTTAATTATCACAAAAATAAATATGACTCATAGTTAGCAAATATTATTTTGTTTAGTTTTATGCTCAGACTACACAATGAAGTAAGGCGAGTGTCTTCTTCTCACGGCTGACCCCTGTTAGCCCTTGAGAACAGACTCCATGATTGAAAAACCTACAGTGGAGATATTGCTCTTCAGACTGTTTAAAAGCCTCTTTCAGCTGATAGCTGAGGTGAACAGTGTTAGCAATGCCCCTACAGATACCATCTTGATCTGAAAAGGGCACCCTTTGTAAAAGGGAATACCTCTATCCTAACCTCACCAAATTACAATAATAACTCATAACGAATACACTCATAAAACAGAATGGGTTATTAATCAGCATGTCCCCACTGGGCTAGTACCTGCAGACATTTTATTAACTTTATTTTGAGCACATTACTCTTACATCATCTCTTTGGAATACACCATATTCAGAGGTGCTACTTAATTGCCTCCATATTTCTATTTTGCCACAGAAAGACATTGATGATGGGGTTTTAGTGGGCCTCTTAAGAACCTTCCTCTGCACTGTTATTCCCGGAGATTAACAGATGTGTTTGATACATCATTACCTTACTGGCTCATGGAATCACCGAACCTGGTAGTGTTTTGCATGACAGCCACGCCAGACAAGTCTTTGGATACCATTGAAAACATTTAACCGGGATAAATTGATGCTGTAAGCAGAGCCACTGCTGCCAGATGGCAATAGGGGAATGAGAAGCAGGTAGTAAAAGCCTCAGGTCATGATTAAGCAGACTCATGGATAAGGCACAATGCTGCAAATGCATGCTGCATAGTGATCAACAAATACCAGGCAGCTCAGGAAGTGTCCATTTCTTCCCAACAGGTTTCAGGTTGGTGCAGATAAATACTGAGGATTGGTATGACTTGATGTATGTGTATTTGATGACTGCTGTACCCTTACAGAAACAGACTTTTAACACATCCTAGTAAATTCTGTAAGTAAACATGACTGTAATCTTTACCTTTGACCGGTGTGTTGGTAGCTGGTTGATGCACTGCAGCTTTATCTTGCTTTGTAAAACAACACAAACGGAGCTTTGCCTAGAGCAAACTAGAGTCATCCACTGCGAAGATACATTTCTATCATCTTCTGAGATGGAGAGCCTATTTCAGGCCGATGAATGACTGAGCACGAATGAAAGGAGACAGATTTTGAAACAAATAGTTTTCTTCTGCAAATATATCAAACTGGTCATCGCGGCTGCGACTCATATTCCACTTGTTGCCAAGGAGGGAAAGAATACTTAGAAAGAGAAAGTATAGATGTATTCTAATACGACCAGCAACACTGCCCTTAGGGATATGGTGAGGTATGTTAATTGATATATAAATCATAAATTATCATCAATCCTTAGACTGTGGAACAAGAGCTTTAGAATGAGTGTGTACCAATATGTGTCTGTGTGTGCGCACAGATTTTTGGATGACTCTGACTTTGGAATAGAATGAGGAGAAAAAAAAACCTGCTGGTCTCCTCCCGTTCTTTGCCCTCCCTGTCCACACCAGCCCCCCGAGGAGGTGATCGGACGCGTCTGTTTCCCGGAGATAAAGGGCTGCTCACCACATCCCCAGAGCTGGGAGAAGTTGGCACCGAGCACACTGACAGTCTGCTCATGTAACAGACCCCGTCACTGACACTGAAAGAGAGACAGAGAGAGAGGGTGAGGGTGAGATTGAGGGGTGGGGGAAAGGGTAGGTGAGATGTTCAAGGGGTCTGTACGGAAATTCATGTCATTCATGGAAACAAGTATCAAACAAAACACAGAATTGTTGAATTAAAATTCCATTGGAAAAGTCAGGTATGTGTATGCATGTTCTGCCAGGCATACACACAGCCTGTTCATGTGGACCACTGCCAGCTGGTACAAAATCAATGGGCCTTCAAGGATAAAGTGTTTCCACTAGAGAAGATTGACGTTGTCCTCCTGAATCGATTGCAACTTTTACAAAGTCCATTAACTGTCATTTCAGATAATTCACCAAATTTGACAACCTAAGCAGCCCAATAACCTAACGACTCCTCTTAACGACAAAATAGCTTTTGATCTTCCAGGAAAAGTTTGACTTTTTGAAAATAATCCTATTTGCTTTCTTGCTACGAGTAAGATGAGGAGACTGATAATACTCTCATGTCTGTACGGTAAATATGAAGCTAGCGCCAACTAGGGCTGCGTTTAAAAAAAACGATTTTCCGATTCAAATCGATTTTCATTTAAATGACCGATATTTATTCAAAATAGGTAGATTTGCACTTTATTGTGTTGACTTCTGTAGTGTGTTCATCTTAAATAAAAAGTACATTAATGCAACTGCCTTGGGGTAAATTCTTGATGTAAACATTAATAATGTTATTAATGCACCAGGTAAGAGGGGACCTTGTACAATTGTAGAATCTCTTTCATATCCAAGCAAAATTGGTTTTGCAACTGAAATATCCCTAATCGAATTGTAATTTAATGGAATTGAATCCAGACCTTGTGAAATCGAATCAAATCGATTCAGGTAATCAGTGACGATACCCAAACCTAGCGCCAACATGTTACTTAGCCAAAGACTGGAAACAAGGAGAAAAAGCTACCCTGGCTCCGTCCAACGATAACAAAACCCCCCCCCCCGCATTTTTTGCCTAATCCCAGCAACGCATTCTCATGAACGGGTCCGTATGATATTGTACGAAAATGTATGCACACCAAAACGTATGATATCCTAGGAAATTAGGAGACCGCCGGCTGGTCACGTGACGCTGGCTGGCTACATACTCCATGACGCCGAGCGGCAGTTGGTAGTTGTTTAAGCTGATACAGAGCTTTGTGACGCTGGCTACAGACCTCTGTTGTATCAGCGGTAGTTGGATGAGTTACCCGAAAATAGGTGACTTTGAGCCGGGTACAAAGCACCTCGAGCTGCTGGTCGTTTCGGCCGACATTACGGTTGAATTAAGTCGAAAAATAGAGCATTTTGCCGCAACAAAAGTTAAGATTAGGCAACATAACAACTAGTTAAGATTAGGATAAAGATCGTGGTTTGGATTAAAACACTCCTAAGTAACACGCCTGAGGGAGGGGGGGACGGGGGGCGCCGTGAGCACTGAGCGAGCAGGTACGAGCATAGGAGTAGTGAGTTGTCAGGGGCTAAAAATAGAAAAAGAAAGAGGGAAAAGGAGATGGCATGTCCAGGGATGCGACAGCAGTTAAATAAGTGGATGGTGAAAGGCAACAGGTAGGATTTAAAGTTTGATGTCTGTGCTTGGAGGCTTGTTAACAGACTAGCTAGCGTTTGCTAACACTGGGAATGTAGCAGCCAAATGGGGGTTTACCATGGAATCATGCATATATTTGCTACCAAACTTGGAGGCTTGCAAATATTCATGTTAACAGACTGTTCTTAGACTAGTGAGTGTTTGCTAACACTAGCAGCTAAAGTGGGGTTTACGGCTAGCTTAATGCAAACCAATGTTGCTAATAGCTAAATTTAGATTTTCGTTAAATCCTATGGTACCAATCCCATGCATGACATATCTCAATTTTATTAATGTAAAATAACAACTGGTAAATGTAAGGTAGCATGCACAATAAATGACAAGAAGCTGGAAAACATAACTTATGCAATAACTCTGGTTTACCATGGAATCTTTAATAGATTTTGTTTTACCATTAGCAGTTAGCTGTGCTGTCAGACATACAGGCTACAGTTACATCTGTTGGGTGACATGGAAGCTGTAATCATAGGGTCACATCTCTCTCTCTCTTTAAAGGTCTGTGGAAGGCAACAATGTTAGACCTACCACATTAGGTGGAAGTGTAGGGGGAGCCACTTGATACCAACAGATTAATTTCTTAATATTATTAATATGGAAAAACTAATATAGAAAATATATTACATGTTTGTTTGACAATATGTCTCAGTGGAGAAGAACACAGGCAAGGAGTGAATGAGACAGACATGAGGTCGGCGATGGCCTCAAGTAGAGATGAGACCAGTGATGACATCAGGTAGGAGTTCTATTAGACCACACAAAACTAAATGTCCAGTTCAAGCTCCGAGTCCTCCTCACATTCGTTTCATTTTGCACTTTAACGTTAGTGTTGCTTACAGATGAAGTCTGATTACTTCTAATGCCAAATCGAAATAATTTAACATGTTTTGTTATATGCTATTAGGATAATCCTGCCATTGCGAATTAAAAATGCATTTCTGTATCAAAACCCGGCACATGTGGGAAATATAATAATTAGCCTATGTCTGACAGCGGGGATGTAGTAAACAGATCAGAACGCAAATTTAAACATCCGCAACGCATATGCTCAAATGCCATCAATGATGATTTATTTATTGTATGAAAATAAAGTACACTTATATATATATATATATATATATATATATATATATATACACACCATGTCATTATTTATAATTATGCTAGGACTACAGTGGCTGATAGACTTTAAAATAAACCTTCATTATTTAAACCCCATACATGATGATGTCCGGCACATTTATTTATTTACTTGTTGTTGTTTTTGTTTTTTTGTTTTTTTTGGGGGGGGAGGCGCCAAAATTGTTGCTGCATACCCCTCTGACACTGGGTAGTTGCGCCCCTGCCTGTATGTTAAAGCCCACCCATCCACCCTGACCTCCCCCTAAGAAGCATGCTGCGTTCTTAGACAGCGGCCGTCAATGTGGTCAATACAGCAAAAAACAAACGGGGAATGCTTACGAATTACAGTGCTTAACTTTTCGTAGCTTTTTGAACAAATAGTTCATGAGGACAGGCTGATCGCAGCAAAAAACAAAATGTGAAAACAAGCTGTGATGTTACTGGGGAAGGACTATTTCTCAAGTCCAGCCTTTGTGCAAAGTTAAGCTTACAAAAGCTGTATCAATCTTCTTGTCTCATTTATCTCTCTGCAAAAAAAAAAAATGAATGAACTTATTTCACAAGTATTCCTTTAAACTAAATCTATGAGGAGGTCAGGGAAGGGTCTCCCTCATGGCTTAAAAAACAAACAAACATTAACTGTTGATGAAAAAGCATAGTAACTACAGTCTCTGCTGTTTAAGCGACATATATTTTAAGAGAAAAAAAATTATTCTGATTACGAAAGTCTTAAATGGCTATAGGCAATGCAAGAAAGAATCAATATTAATTTCTAAAATAAAGTGTAAATGGCATACAATGCAGGCACTTAGCTACACTCTTTGTACCCTTTTTTAAATACCTTGCATCTATCCTTAATATCTACTTCCTAATGAATTTTGTTAGGTGAGCAATACTTCCAAAGTCTTCACACATGAGTGCATACTGGAGGCACATGAATCAAAATACAGATGTACACAGACATGCCTTTGTGGATCCTCAAATGCACGCACGCACGCACACACGCATGCACGCACGTGCACACACGCGCGCGCGCGCACACACACACACACACACACACACACACACACACACACACACACACAAACCCACTGAGACCAAGCTCAATATCAGTCTGTGTACAAGCTTTCCACTACAGCCTCTCTGCTTTCATTTTCCCAAATGTAGGCTGTCCTATATGCTACACCACAGGGAATATCATTAGACCAACTATAGTATTCAAAGAGATCAATAAAGTAGAATATTGTTTCTCTCTCTCTTTCTCCTCAGATCATTGCAGCCTCTTTATATAGAGTCGCTGTGACACAAATCCTGCATGCTGCTATTCCCCAAAACACTAATTTAGAAGTTTGGTGAGCAATGGTCTGCGTGACCCAAATAATAAGGATGCCCTTGTATTTGGGTTGAGGGGGTTGGAGTTTTCAGATGTATGAAAAATGAATCCTCTTCACAGTTATATACTAAATGGTGATGACTTACAAACTTTGATTATTCATTCCTAAATGTTTGACTGCACTTTTTAAACTTTCTAATACTCAGTGATTGGGTCCCTTAATCATGTCCTGGGAGAGAGATGGAGACAAAGGGCCAGCTACTGGATACGTTAAAAAAATCATAATGCATTTTTACAATAAATCATTACATGCAGAATAGCTGACCAAGAAGATAAGCGGTTTAAATTACTTAACACTACTGTCATTTGTTTGTTAAATCTGTTGTAAACTTGAAAGAGAACTCTATTACTCGCCTATATTTGACCTTACCTAACCTTCTTATGTGACAAATGGGAACATGTTATGTCCACTTTGTTCTGTAATCACATAATCTCATTTGTAGTGCTACATAATCCAGTTTGTGTTTCAATCCATATGTTCACATAATGCATGTGAAATTTGTGTTTGAAATCTGGTTCATCAGGTTATAAATCATTGCATGAAATTCCACGTTATTTGAAACATAAGAATGACAATGACAGAAAACAATACCTAAACAATAAACAAACAAACAAACAACGAATGAATAATTAAATAGATAAAACAGTTAACTGAAATAGAAATGAAACCAATATTCATGTAAATTCATTGTCTCTGGTGTTCTGTTTCCATTTGACTCCATGTCTGTGATCTATGTACAATACATTTTGAGCATAATCATTTGATACAGAGCAGATCAAAGGATCTCTGTGGGGCCTCTGATACACGGGATACAGATCTCCCAGCTAATTATTGATTGGAACCAACACTCTGTTAATGGGTGTTGTTTGTGCAGAACACTGATGATAGGCAAAGCATTGTTATCAGTATGCATTTATTTGCCTTTGTTATGGTATTTTATGAGTTTGTTTGCTTCTTTTTGGTTCCCTTGTTAACATGTCCTTTGTAATGATGGGCATAGTGTGCCAATTGGCATTTCATCTTTCATGTCACAACTTCTAATTTAACTGGCTGCACTTTTTTGAATCAATACCCCATTGTTTGAAGTTCATTAGGAACCTATTATTGTTCGACAGTATACTCATTAAACTTGTGACCTGGGTTTATAATTGAATTGAATGCCTCTTACAGGAGGTGCATACAATATTATTTATGCATGTATTAATGTTCTGTAGCTGTGCTTGATAAAAGGTTTTAGAACATTATTTGTGTGCAAATAATGTTCTAAGTATTTTTTTATATTACTAGTATTTTTATATTATAGTATTTTTTTATATTACTGTACACACATCTAAGATCGGAACATTAGGGGATCTTGTAAAGTCTGAATTGCCTTAATTTTCTTTCTTTAAGTATAATATGAAAAAGACAACATTTCCAAGGCCATTTGGTCTTGAGATTCCCTTCTCTTATTTTGTTATGGAACCTTGTAGTGTCACATGTTTGTCTTTAGTTTTTTGTTTAATGTTTATTTTAGAAAAGTGCTAATAAGTGTTGCAAATTGGTTCCATGACACATAAAATTGATAATTTTAATTACAATGACAATTGGTAAATTGATTCATTACATTAATTAAGGCATATATGCACAATGCATGTGTGAAATAATGAGTTTCTGTTCATACAGAGTGAGAAAATCACCTGGAACACTTGGGGAAAATTATTGGTACTAGCATCTAATTAAAGTATTGCTCATCTATAAATGACAATAATGAAATAGCCTAAGATTTTTATTAAAACTTACCTGGAACAACTGGATTTTGATGGTACTGGCATATATATGAATTTACTATTCATCTATGAATAACAATAATGACATTTGCAGCTAAATTTGTGTGATATTACACTTAAATGCATTTTGACTTGTCTATACCTAGTTTTCTAAACTAAACCCTCTGCATGATAAATGTGCCTACAATATTATGATAATTTTGTATTGTCGGCAAGCTGAGAGAAGGTGGAAAAAGGACAAACTCAAAGTGTCATATGAAATTCTACAGCACAGTCTGTCTGATTATCAGAGAGCTGTAAAATCTGCAAAAATTGAGTATATTTCTAACCTGATTTTTCATAACTGCCACAGGCCTTTTCAACATGTTTAACACTCTTATAAACCCCTGTGACTCTGCCCCTATCATACCCACATCTGACCTCTGTGATTCCTTTCTTATATTCTTTGTTGAAAAAATGTCTGTCCTTCGATCTTCTGTGACCACATCCTTTGACCATGACCCCTCTGTTCCTTCAATGTGTCTTGCGGTCCTGGACAAGTTTGAGCCCATTTCAATCGCCTCCCTATCTAAGGTGGTCCACCATCTGCATCCCACAAATTGTCCCTCAGACAGCATTCCCTCTCATCTACTCAAGGAAGCCTTTGACATTGTTGGACCATGTGTTCTATCACTGATAAATACCTGTCTTGTCTCTGGTAATGTTCCAGTTGTTTTTAAACAAGTTGTTGTGCAGCCTTTGTTAAAAAAGGAAAATCTCGACTCCTCTGTTCTGTCTAACTTCAGGCCCATCTCAAAACTGCCATTCCTCTCCAAAGTCCTAGAGAAAGTAGTTTTTACCCAGCTGCAAACATTTTAGTTACTCACAATGTTTTTGAAAAGTTTCAGTCTGGTTTTAAACCCCGTCATAGCACTGAAAAAAATTTAAACTGTTGATTCAGGAATCCCTGCCATCCTGGTACTCTTAGACCTCACCGCTGCCTTCGACACTGTTGACCACTCAATTCTCTTGTCACACTTGGATCAGTGTGTAGGAATTAAAGGTACTGTACTGAGGTGGTTCCAATCATACCTCACAGGTAGGAGCTTCTCTGTCCATCTTGGCGATTACTCTTCCGAGACGGCCCCGTTAACCTGCGGTGTCCCTCTAGGCTCTGTCTTAGGCCCTATCCTATTCTCATTATATATGCTGCCCTTGGCGTCCATATTTGAAAAATATGAGGTCTCTTTCCACTGTTTTGCAGATGATGTGCAAATGTATATGCCTTTAAAACTAAGGGCTCATTGCACCCCCTGCTTGATTGTCTAAATGACATTAAAAGATGGATGAGCCTAAACTTCCTCAACAGAGACAAGACCAAGGTTATAGTGTTTGGACATCACAATCTGGTTGATGTGGGCACCCTAGGCCCACTAGCTCCTAATATTTGCTCCACTGTAAAGAGTCTTGGTGTGTATTTCTACAGCGCCTTTAAATTTGACAAGCAGATTTCCTCCATTGTAAGGTCTAGCTTCTTTCAGCTGATAAATATAGCCAAGGTAAAGGCCTATCTACGTCCTAATGACTTAGAGAGGCCGATCAATGCCTTCATAACTTCACGACTTGACTATTGTAATTCTTTGTATATGGGTTGAGATCAGTCATATATTCAACCCCTGCAACTAGTCAAACGCTGCTGCCCGCCTCCTGACAGGAAAAAAGAAGAGGGACCACATTACACCTGTGTTGCGCTCCCTCCACTGGCTACCTGTTTGCTACAGGATCGATTTTAAAATCTTACTGTTAACTTTTAAATCTAAGGATTGGCGCCGCCTTACCTGGCCAAGCTCTTTCATGCTCATACTCCAGCAAGAGTGTTGAGATCAGCTAATCTGCTCCTCCTGGATGTGCCAAAAACCAGGCTCATAATCAGAGGTGATCAAGCCTTTGCTGTAGCCGCCCCTAACTTGTGGAACAGTTTACCATTCCATATTAAAACCGCCCCTACTCTCGAACACTTCAAATCACTGTTAAAAACATGTTTTTTCTTTGGCCTTTTCTTCCAGTGAAGGAAAAATATTATTACCTTTTATTCGTCCATTATTTTCCTTTGTGATGTACTCTGTATTCAGTTGTTGTATTATTGTTGGCTTTACCTTGTAAAGCCCTTTGGTCAACCCAGTGGTTTAAAACGTGACATTGACATATTGATTGTATGCTCAAATGCAGTTTATGATCATTAATTTTAGGGAAGTGGCAATACTTATTTTTAGATGTTCCAATCTGTCTGACTTTGGCAGCAATTGGTAGGGTAAAAATAACATTAGTCCTGCCAGCATAGGCTCTAAATGGCTGTGATTAAAAAGAACACAGCTATTTACAAGAGCAACAAAAGAACTCTACAAAATGTAAGATGCAGAGGGCGATTCAGAGAAACAGGGCTTTCCATGTAAAATCCGGTAAAAAACGTGACAGATGCCGAACATGGAAAAGCATCTGTTTGATTTGGCTGGGTAAATGTATGTACTGCCCATCTTATTGTACACACAAAGTACTTTTGAAGCCAACTGATGTTTCCTCAGAAATATTCCTAGAACTAATCAGTTTAAATCACACTGATGGCTCTCAAAAGAAAATGAATTTAATTTTCTGTCAAAGCGACTGCCAGTTTAAGATCTGATCTCTTTTATTCTTTCACTTTCATTTGTTCCCTCCCTCACTTTCCCACTCTATTTAAGCCTTAGTTAATTAAAATGAAAAGGAAAGGATTTGCAGTCAGTAATTCAACATATAGTTGAAGTTAATTATAGAGCCCATGAATCAAGTACATGTTCTGCTAGTGGTGCAAAGAACAATAAAAAACCCAACATGTTAGATGGGCTTAAACCAGTGTTCAAAGTACACATGAATCTGATATAGATGTATACAGTATATAGACACATTTTTATTTAACTGACGCTTTGCTCTTGCAGACCAAATGTCATGAGATGAGCTGATTTATTTACATGTAATTATGCTTTAAAATGTTGAGTAAAATATGCATGTGTTTTGAGTCCACCATTTTTCTTTATAGATATTTTGATTGAAAACGACACTGAGATTCAGACAGCACCTTGAGGTTTATACATGAATATGCACATGTATACGTATACATGTGTGTGTATATATGAATATGCACATGTATACGTATACATGTGTGTGTATACATGAATATGCACATGTATACGTATACATGTGTGTATACATGAATATGCACATGTATACGTATACGTGTGTGTGTGTGTGTGTGTATACATGAATATGCACATGTATACGTATACATGTGTATGTATAAAAATATGTGCATGTATACGTATACATGCACATATTTGTATACATACACATGTATACGTGTACATGCACATATTTGTGTACACACATGTATACGTATACATGTGCATATTCATGTATACACACACTTGTATACGTATACATGCACATATTTGTATACATACACATGTATACGTATACATGTGCATATTCATGTATAAACACATGTATACGTATACATGTGTGTACACAAATATGTGCATGTATACGTATACATGTGTGTGTATACATGAATATGTGCATGTATACGTATACATGTATATGTATACGAATATGTGCATTTATACGTAAACATGTATATGTATACAAATATGTGCATGTATACGTATACATGTGTGTATACATGAATATGCACATGTGTACGTATACCTGTGTGTGTATACATGAATATGCACATGTATATGTATGCATGTGCATATTCATGTATAAACACATGTATACGTATACATGTGTGTATACATGAATATGCACATGTATATGTATGCATGTGCATATTCATGTACAAACACATGTACACGTATACATGTGTTTATACATGAATATGCACATGTATACGTATACATGTGTGTGTATACATGAATATGCACATGTATACGTATACATGTGTATGTATACAAATATGCGCATGTATACGTATACATGTGTTTATACATGAATATGCACATGTATACGTATACATGTGCATATTCATGTACATACACATGTATACGTATAAATGTGCATATTCATGTATAAACACACATGTATACGTATAAATGCACATATTTGTATACATATACATGTATACGTATACATGCACATATTCATGTATACACACATGTATACGTATACATGTGCATATTCATGTACACACACATGTATACGTATACATGTGCATATTCATGTATACACATGTATACATATACATGTGTGTATACATGAATATGAACATGTATACGTATACATGCACGTATTTGTATACACATGTATACGTATACATGTGTGTTTACATGAATATGCACATGTACACGTATACATGTGTGTATACATGAATATGCACATGTATACGTATACATGTGTATGTATACAAATATGCGTATGTATACGTATACATGTGTTTATACATGAATATGCACATGTATACATGTGTATGTATACAAATATGCGCATGTATACACACATGTATACGTATACATGTGCATATTCATATATAAACAAATGTGTGTATACATGAATATGCATATGTATACGTATACATGTGCATATTCATGTATACACACACATGTATACGTATACATGTGTGTGTATACAAATATGTGCATGTACATGTGCATGCACACTTTACTGGCAGTATTAACAACATACGAAGCCACCGTGTCTTGAGAAGCTTGTTGTTTTATTCACTTTTAACTCACTTTACATTGTCTTTGCTCTCTTTTTTTCCTCTCGCTTTTCCGCCATGCCGTGATACGTTGCTTC
Source organism: Sander lucioperca (assembly GCF_008315115.2). Taxonomy (NCBI): domain Eukaryota; kingdom Metazoa; phylum Chordata; class Actinopteri; order Perciformes; family Percidae; genus Sander; species Sander lucioperca. Next base: position 29,594,903 of record NC_050180.1, on the reverse strand, counting down.
TTCACTGCAGTAAGAAAAACTCCATATACACACACACACACACACACACACACACACACACATGTGTATATATATATATATATATATATATATATATATATATATATATATATATATATACATACTGTATAAATATATATATATATATACATACTGTATAAATCTGCATTTAATATGTTCCTTTATTCATTCATTCATTCAAGTTTTTAATTTGTTTTTTACTTGTCATCTTATATGTAGGTCTATGTGTAGCCTATATCTACATCACACAGTTTGACTGAGTTTTCTGCCATGTGTATGAGTAGATGACAAGGCCACTAAAACAATTACTGTAACACCTTTTTACTTAGAAAGCAATTTTATTTTTCCTGGAGTTTTGAATATAAAGTAAACATTTTCCAAAGACTAACTAACTTTCTACAAAAAGCTAGGGCCTTTCATGTTCAATTTTACCCTAAAAAAACATTCACTACCATCTTATTTGACTGTCTTTAAATGGTTTATTTTTATATTAAATCAGACAAAGATACAGAGACAGATAGATATCGCGCCTAGCAATGAGCATTAACTATTGTTAGCATATCTCTGCAAATGTATGCTATTTCATGCTTCTTTTAGTAGACCCAGCCCTTAATCCCATTGTCCGCCGCACAAAATCCAATTTCCACCAATTTCATACTACTGCACTGAACTTAGACCAATCTGCAGTATCTACTGTTAGCATTTGAATCAATTTTGCACTTACTGTATGCCCTAGACCTTACATGAAGTGCTGCTGGCATATCTATTTTCTGTTTCTTGTCAGACTGTACAATATGTACATCCTGTACAGTCATTACTGTTATCACACATGTATTTAGATTATGAACCAAACCTGACACTGATTTCATTTTTCAACTCAATATCCACAGAAATTGATCGCCTCACCAGATTGTCATGAGATGACATTGCACTGCTTTTTCCAATTATCAGACAACATAAGAAATTCAGATTGAATGTGAGAGCACGGAAAAGCAGAAGGAAAACATTAACCCAGAAAAATAATTAAATGCCAGTCACACAGACAAAAATAATATTACCACATAATTGTTACTGAAGAGAATACAGTGGAAGAGTTGATTTCAAATAGATTTATATGGCAGTACTGCTGACAAAAGATGATGTGTATCACCCAAACCATTCAGAGAGGCTTAATAAGTTCCCTTATTATTGCTACATGCCTCTGTTTCAACTTCTTTGCACTTGCATTATAGATGCCGCTGAAGTTATTCAGAAGATCGTGTCTATGTGACATTTCATTATTTGATAACCAAAAAGCATTTGAATATTCTTTCTGCTATCATTCAGATAATCTGTGCAACCAACAAGCTTTATTGCCTTCTCTATGAACTGCTGATACTAACTCCAAATAGCAACATGAAAGTCAAGTATGAAAGATGAGAAAATGTGTACCTCTCAAATAGAGGGGAAAATAAATGTAAAAAACAAACAAAACATCTTTAACATTCATTGAGTCATTTGTGCAGAGAAACTTCATGTTTCAATGTGATGACGCGCTCTTTCATTGATTCATTGAAGAAACTGCTTGGAATGCAGTCAGGCTCCATTAACTGTGAAACTTCTCCAGGATGCTTGTTGTGTGGCCCATTATTAAACCCAGTTAACAGCTGCCAAACAGATATTTTTTGTCCATGACACACTCCCATATCTCAGCACAGCCAGAGCACTAAGATAGACTCTGCCATTGTAAGACATCTGCTTTCAAACATTAGAAATGCTTCATAGCCTATGTGCATGCTGTTGTTGCTGTCTTAGAAACTTTCTCAGGAAGTCAGTACATCAAGTAAGCCCACACTTGCCTATAAGTAGCACTCTAAGCACTCAAATAAGGACAACATGCTGATAATTTATCCTGCTCAGGTTGCATTGTAATATTTAACCAAAATGTTCAGTAACAACTTTCTCTTGAGCATGATTGCTGCTTTTTTTGTTGAGTCAAAGCTTTTCTTAATAACCCCTCGGGGACAAATGAAGTTATTTGAATTGAACTGACAAAAAAATGCAATAGGCTAACAATCGGCCAATACTGTATGTGCAATCATCTATATATCCACCAGTCCTTGCCAGTGGGAAGAAAATAAGGTGAAAATCTATATTATCATGGCGGTATTGTGTTATCAGAGCACATGTACCGAATCACTTTCCACCTTATGGCTCCCTTTATTGCAGGGCCAGCACATGCTGAATCTACTTGCAGTAACTAATATGGGATTTTTCTCATTACAGGCTTCGTGATCACAAGACAGAAGCGTTGATCTGTAAGTAGAAAAGGAAGAAAAACACATAAGCAGATAAGGTTGTGTTGATCAATAGCTTCAAATTTTAATAAGATTGACCCCCTTGGCAAATTGCATTGAGTTGAAAAGAATATGCTAGAAATACACGAGTGGACAGAGGGCTAAGGATAACCCTCTGAATTAATGTTCCTTTTTAAGCAAACATCACTTTAGATTGGTTTTAAAGTTTTTCTACTGTAGATACTTGGTGCTTGTCAGATATTATATAGTACCACAAATGCTATCAGGAATGATAAGAGCATTCAATCACATTGTATGGGAGGTAATGATGATCATATTGAGCATAATGCAACATTTGCATTGCTTTTTATGACAAATAATGTTCCTACAACACCCCTGAATAGCCATAGTCAGTATTGCTATAATCTAATACAAAATATTGGGCAAAAGTCTCCTTAGCAAATCAAATTATACATGCTACACATAAGTCACTACTGATTCATATTTGCTCATCACATTTATAGGCACGAGTATACAGGTAGCAGATGTGGGGTCATAGGTAGCGCTAATAAGCAGACAGAACACGGTTTAATGATGATAATTTTTTTAACAGGAATAACTGGAAGTACTTTCTAGATGAAGCAGTTACACATCAATCAATTTCAGTGGATATATTTTGAGACTAACCTTTAAAGTCACCCTGTCCTGCACAGTTAATTACAGAGCTGGCAAACTCCAGTAGGGACAATCATACTCAAGATCAGGCTACAGTTCATTGGCTTCAAACAGTTGAGCCAATACACTTGATCATCACTTTATGACTTGCCTATTCAGCTGTAGATGAATATGTTACTTGGATGACACAATTTACAGGTATGTCATGACAGCTAAAGACTGCTTTCTCAACAATCAAATGAACATAAACACTCATCTCTCATCTCTGAATGACTCCTGTACAGCTCCAGTTTTTTTGGGGGACAAATTGTTGGATTAAATGCCAGACTTGCTTGTTTACCAAGCGGAGACATTAGCCAATTCTGTTTGGCTCTTTGACTTCAAGTCTGGCCACCATCAGTTATATATTATATATTCCTTATAGAGTGTTGAAAGTAATTTCTTGCAGTACAATGACCCAGTGAGACATTTCGGCAGATTGAAGTCAAGGAGTCAGACTGAAGATGAGCTTCAAACCAACTCTGTCTCCTCTTTATATTTTGCCAATGTTCCTTAAGAGTCTATATTGTAAAGTAACAAATGAGTAAAAGAACACAACACAATAATAACAAACATACAGCAAATTCTCAATATACAATTTTTGATAACATAAATAAATAATACATGTCTGAACAGGAGTAGGTAGAAGTATACACTTATAGGGTCTTACCCCTTCGCCATAACCTAAGCAATTAACTAAATATGTATCATGTCCATATACCATAATGCTTTTTAATGTACCATAGTCCATTAGTCTAATTATATTCCGATCTTTAGATTATATGCAGCATATTATTTTCTAAATAGTTCTAATAAAACATAAGTATTTAAAGGTGTAACGTCCCCTAGTCCTTGACATGAAACGATACAACATTTAGACAACAAATAAAACTCGGTGGAACACTGGCTGGCTTTATAGTCTTCCCCTGAAAGCACCTTTGAGTGCAGTGGTGCCATAAACAATGACCATTATTTGAGCGATAAGAAAGGATGGCATGGAAAAAGCAGTGTCTCTCAGTGGTTGTGTGCACTTGGCTCATTTATTAAATTATTTCAGTATAGAAGAAAGCCCCAGGGAGCAGAATGTTTTAAAAATCCATGATTAATGAAAGATTAATCATGAATTTTGTAGAGGAACAGGAAGAGTTGTCACTCTCTATTTGGGCCCATTAGGAGTTGGATGGGAAGAGGAGACAGGCAAATGGAATAACGGTGGCCGATCGTGTGGTGGTGGAAGATGATTTGGGGGTGGATGTCAAGAAATGAGAAGAGGGAGGGGGAACAGCAAATAAAAATGACGGAGAGAAAGCTCTCTGGAATTCAAAAGATGTTGACATAGCAAGAATCCTTGGACGATGGTTCAGTATACTCTAGGCCTTTATTTTAAGCGCCACATGGGCAGTAATATTTAGTGCACAAAAAGGACATACTTTTTGCACCACTTATGGTGATACTTAAACAGTAGATAAAGTTAGTACAATTAGAAAAATCCTAATGCCACATCTCAGGCCCTGTTTACACGATGACGCGTGGGTGAAAACGAAAAAATATTTTATTGGATGTGCCTTTTGTTTATACGACGACGGCGTTTTTGGGGCTTAAAAACGCAAAAAAGTGAAACCACCCTCCAGAGTAGAAATCTTAAAAACGCTACACCGTCGCATTACCGTCTAAAGGGTAAAAACGCAAGTTGCAAAGTCTGAAGACAGCGGTGTGGAGAGAAAAAGGCGTCCAGGTAGTCTGTTGTTACGGAGTAGGCTACAGAAATTATAGGCTCCTGTTATCTAAAAGATTTTCAATGTAATGGCTCAATATTTAAATGATTTCGACAATGTGGATAAGGTTGTTATAGTTCGATGACCATATGTAGGCTATTCATTTGAGCCAGAGTAGGCTACAACGTTGCGGATGAAGAGCAAGAGAGAGAGCGGGTGGCAGCGGGCAGAGGAGGGTCTGCTTCAGCCTCCTCTGCCCGCTGCCTCTCGCTCTCAAACAGCAGCTGAAGGGCTGCGAGGCTCAGGATATTGGTAGTGCTCCCGTGGGTGCTGTGCTGTGGCTTATCACGGTCGACTGTGCCAGTCATCATCAGACAAACATGCAACTCCACCTCCTCGTCTTTCCAGACAAAATTGTCAGCTTTTGTTTTTCGCTTCGACATGTTTTGGTTTCGCGCTACTAAGGAGAGAAGTAGAAGGGAGATGTTCACAAGTCATTTTTGGAAGTCCAAGTCAAGTCTCAAGTCTTTGAGCTCGAGTCCAAGTCAAGTCTCATGTCTTTGAGGGGAAAGTTCAAGTCAAGTCTCAAGTCTTTTGCCACGAGTCCAAGTCAAGTCTCAAGTCTCTGGCCATCTGATCCATCCCTAACACTGTATTGTTAAATCTTATGAATTAAAATTGAAATATTAACCTAAGTCTGTCACATCATATGGATACAACTATAAAGATACAATGTACCTGTTCCCAGGCAATCCCGGCATTAGCACAACACTTTGCGATGGTTAGCTTGTTACCTGAGGTGATATATGCTAAATGTAACGTCTCTTTCACTCAAAAAAATGTCTAATGTTGAAGTGGAAATCAAGAGAATAGTGGCAGCGCCACACCAGTTACAGAACAACATGCATCTCAGTGTCAGTCCAAATTACGCACAATAAGCAGTTTGAACTCACTGATGTAATACCATTTATTTTCTAAGTGTTAGTACGCTCAGTGAAACTGAGTCCAGCGCGAGGGGGATCCGACTCAGAGGAGGAGAGGTTAGTGAGGCCAGCGTCTCCACAGCAGGTGACAGTGCGCACGGATCCGCTGCGCCACGCATGGATGAAATAATGAAATGGTAAATAGGACTACAGTAACAGAAATATGTGCAGAATTAAGACAGTCAAGACGGACCAGTGTTTGGTGGACTGGGTACACCTTGTTCACTTAATAGCCTACAAATCATCCACGGGATCAGTTACGCATCACATGAGTTTGCCCACCCGACACAGCGAAGAGCTTAGATCGGCCCAAAAAATCAAGCCCGAACCTACCCGAGCCCAAGCACGTTGCGTCCGAGACCGGCCCGGCCCGACACATTAACTGCAATTATGAGCCCGAGCCCGATTTAAACCCGACACTTTTTTAATACGTGGGCCGTTATAACTGACATTCTCAACTACAATTCCGAGTTGTTTGAACTGCAGAAATCTGTTTAGAATAATGCAACAAGGACGAAGCATGTAAACTGCTGTTAGTTTATTCAGAATGGAACGGATCGCAAATGGATCCGAATGAAGAAACGTAAAGAAAAGAAACGATGAACAATATATTGTTGTCACTGCCCACGACTTGTTTAAACTGCTTCCATACCTCCGACTTTCCTCCACACTTGCTCAAAGGTAATTCTCCTGTTTTTCTTTTTTTCTTTACATCTTCAAGCTCCATGTTGCACTTAAGATACACAATACAGCACAGCAGGCCCGGTGTGATGCGTGCGAGAGGAGGAGACTCCGCGCATGAAGTGCTGCATTTTGTAACTGCAGCCTAAATTTTGTACACATTTGTTACTTTTATATAGCTTATATATACATATTTATAATATTTCTGATTATGGCATAGCTTTCTCCCCACCCAATTAGGCTAAATAGGTAATAGATAAAAAAATTTAAAAAAATGCTTGATCAAGGGTCCGGCCCGGCCCGAGGATAGTGGCGGAAATAACGGCCCGAGCCGGGCTTGGGCCGAGAATCTAAACTCTAACACAGCGTTTGTTCCTGGGGAGATGGATCCGTGCGTCCCGCCTCCTGTGTGCCATGGATGTCTGAGTCTCAGCAACTACTAACTATAAAGATACAATGTGCCTGTTCCCAACATTAGCACAACACTTTGCGGTGGTTAGCTTGTTACCTGTGACGATATATGCTGAATGTAACGTCTCTTTCACATTAGCGTGTGAGTGACTGACCTATCTGGGTGCGTTTTGTGATGCCTGATGAAGTTCGATGTTGTTGATCTGGCATCATTTATCTTGGTGCCACACACCTTGCATGTAGCTGTTCGCTTACTGCCACTGTTTACCAAGTTATTGAAAGCAAAACTAATGACCAAGGCACAACTCTGGGAGGACTTGGTGTCGCCATGTCAATGTATTTTTTTTTATGTGAGTGCGCGCACATAAGGCATAATGCATGCGTTACGTTGCACATCATGGCAAAGGGCAGGGGACATGAGGCTCGTCATACGTTTCCCCAACGTATATGCGCCAATAAAAGAAAATAGAAATACATGAATAAATTTAGATTTAAAAAGCAATAATTGCATGAATTCAGGTTGTTGAGGAGTCTCGAATCTTGAGTCTGAAGTCTTTTTGGTCGAGTCGCAAGTCAAGTCTGAAGTCTTTTGGGTCAAGTCCAAGTCAAGTCTGAAGTCAGCTGTTTGTGCGACTTAAGTGCGACTCGAGTCCGAGTCTCAGACTCGAGTCCCTATCTCTGGCCGCCTGGAGTGCATACTACATTGAATTTCACACAATTTTGCGTCACCATATGCACGCAGATTTCCCCCCCAAAACTCTTGTCTAAACGCGGAATAAAAAGTGAGAACGCAACGCCACTTTTGCGTTTTCTCTTCAGATCGTTTACGTCTAAACATAGCCTCATTCTGGTTCCCATGCAGTTTCGAAACAACTACAACGCCATAATCTAGTAAAACATCTTAACCTATTGAAGAAGAAAAAAACACTACACTTTAAATTTCTTCCTGAAATGAATTGATTCTGGCATCCATGCCTTTGTGGTCTGTGTGTAATATACCCTCCAATGTGCATGCAAATCATGAGCTTATAGAACTACAATGGCACTTGTCAATATTTGTGCCAGGTACAACAATCCCCTCTTGCTTAACCTTCTTCTGAATGCTAAATGCCAAAATCGAAGTGAGAGACAGCAGAAACAGGAGACTCGTCAGTGATGCCTTTGAGGCAAACATTTCTGTATAGAATAGATGGGTAGGGATGGTTGACGTGAAGGGATGCAGTGAAATAAACATGGCAGATGCTTCTGTTGTGAACTTCCACTGATTTCACAGCTCTTGGAATTTGACAGTGGTGCCACAATTGAGTGACTGCTGATAACAGTGGTGGGGACAAAAACAAAACTCAGCAATGTTAACACTGCATACTAATTCAGCCTGCAGACAGTGTGTAAGATCTGACTTACTAAGGGCTGAATGTAGATGATTATTCTATACAGAGTGCAGGCAATATAATGTAAATACTTTGTGGAAAATTAGTTTTCGCTAAAGTGGGTTATATTAGATGTATCTACAATAACAGAGGTCTGACAGCCAGCACTTTGATAGGTGAGTTTCCAAAGCAACATAAGTCAGCTAACTGATAAAAGAGGAAGAGCAGTCACAAGTTAAAACTAAACAACAGAGATAGTGCAGACATATACAGTGCATAAAAGGCTAATTAGGGCCCGAGCGCCGACAGCGGCAAAGGGCCTATTGAAATTGAAGGAATTATTATTTTCCCGGCAAATTAATTGCCTTTTTGAGGGGCTTAACATATTCAAAAACTCACCAAAATTGGCGGTCGCATCAAGTCTGGTGAAAATGTACGTATTTTAAGGGTTTCGGGAATAGGCGCACAAAAATGGCTCGCTAGCGCCCCCTACAAAGTAAAAAAAAAAGAGCCCCTGCAGTATGTTTAACGTAGACTAACGAAACTTGGTACACATATGTACCATGTGAAGACATACAAAAAAGCTCATTGGAGCCATACCCTACACCCAACAGGAAGTCCGTCATTTTGATTTCAAAGTTCGAAATTAGTGCGATTTTGGCCATTTCCACATGTCGTACTTTAACAAACTCCTCCTAGAGATTTTATCCGATCAACTTCAAATTTGGTCTGTGCCATCTTAAGACGTTAAAGATGAAAAGTTGTTAAAAGAAAAACTTTTCGTCATAGGGCGTGGCCGTGGCGGGGCGGCCATTTTGTGCATTTCGCCATCGAAACAGGAAGTGGGTGTAACTTGAGTGTACAATGTCCAGTTGGCTCGAAACATTTCAGGATTCATAAGAGTCCAACCCTGACGACATCTAAAGGCCGATATTGCCTCAAAGTCATAGCGTCCCCTAGTGGCAACAGGAAGTAGGCCTAAAAGTCAAGGTACTATACTTTAACGAACTTCTCCTAGAGATTTCATCCGATCAACTTAAAATTCGGTTTTTGTCATCTAAAGACCTGAACGATGAAAAGTTAATAAAAGCAAAACTTTTCGTCCAACGGTGTGGATGTGGCGGCCATTTTGAGCATTTATCGATGAACGAAGACGTTGTATATTGTCCAATTTGGCCAAAATTTCTCACAATTGACCAGAGTCCAGGCCTGAGGACATTTATAGGCCAAAATTGACTTTTGGTCATAGCGCCCCCCGCTGGCAACAGGAAATCAGCCTTATATGACAAACATCATCCGATTTACATGAAACTTATAATGTGTGATCTACATGTTATACTGAGCCGCCCCCCTATACTTTAACCACGCCCACTTACTTTGGCCACGCCCCTTTCATAACTGGTGACCCATTTAAGGTAGTCTTGTGTGAGGTATCATTGAACTCAGCAGGGAGTTCCCTTTTCATTGGTGATGATTTGCAGTGTCTTAGTACCGTGCAAATGCACGGTCGCAAGGAGCGGCGTCCGCCAATAACCCCGACTCGTGCAGAGGCGCGAGGGCCCGTCCAACGCTGCTTGCAGCTTTAATATTGCTTATGAAATGCTTGCAACTTAATTTGACCCACTTTTGCAGCAGTGTTTGCTAATTGAGTGGTGATTTAGTTACTCCAAATTAAATACTTTTATGAATGGATACACAATTGAGTGCAGAAAATTATAGGCTGCTCAGCCAAAATTATTTCAAATGCCTTGAAATGGCATCCAAAGCCTGAACGACGTGGGAAAAAACGGTCAACTACCATTCGAATGGATCGAAGAATAGCCAAATTGGCAAAGGCTCAACCAATGATCAGCTCCAGGAAAATCAAAGAAGACTTAAAGTTACCTGTGAGTACTGTTACGATCAGAAAAAGGCTATGTGAAGCAAAGCTATCAGCTAGTCTCCCATTGCTGAAAAAAGACATGTACTGAATAGGTTGAAATTTGCCAAAGGACACATTGACTGGCCAAAGCAGAAAACCAGAAAATTGTTCTTTTTGGGTCTAGGGGCCGCAGACAGTTTGTCCGACAACCCCCATGCACTGAATTCAAGCCACAGTACGCTGTGAAGACAGTAAAGTATGGTGGTGCAAAAATCATGTTATGGGGATGTTTCTCATACTGTGGTGTTGGGCCTATTTATCGCATACCAGGGATCATGGATCAGTTTCAATACATTAAAATACTTGAAGAGGTCATGTTGCCTTATGCTGAAGAGGAAATGCCTTTGAAATGGGTCTTTCAACAAGACAATGACCCAAACACACCAGTAAGCGAGCAAAGTCTTGGTTCCAGATGAACAAGATTTATGTTATGGAGTGGCCAGCCCAATCCCCAGACCTCAATCCCATAGAAAACTTGTGGGGTGACATCAAACATGCTGTTTCTGAGGCAAAACCCAGTAATGCAGAGGAATTGTGGAATGTAGTTCAATTGTCCTGGGCTGGAATACCTGTTCACAGGTGCCAGAAGTTAGTTGACTCTATGCAACACAGATGTGAAGCAGTTCTCAGAAATAATGGTTATGCAACTAAATATTAGTGCAGTGATTCAAAGTAAAGCAAACCTTTGAGACATTTTTCAGTTTATACAGTAAATGTTTGTAAAGAAAAATGCAAATACTGCTATTATTTTTTTATTAGGGGTGTAAGAAAAAATCGATACACTTGAGTATCGCGATATTTTATTTTGCAATACTGTATCAATTTTCAAAAAGTCAATATCGTTTTTTTTTTTTTTTTTTTTTAAACATTCAAAAATATATATGTAATACAGTGGTTCACTTTTATGTTGTGTTTAAACCCCCTACCGCTAGATGGCTATGCTGAGACGCACCACTAGTGTCCTTGCCTAACAGTGCCTAGCAGTGCCTGACTTTTTGCTAGAAGCTAACAATGTAGCTACGGCTGAACTTTGGCCTACTTTAGCATGTAAACATTAGCTCACTAAGAACCTGTGTACCACAATCCCAAACTAGCAGTTTCATTTTCTGTGTACTGAATTGTTTACCTAAAGTAAACTTCTTTGACTTTTATGAACATCATGTTTTTTTTTAAATATTATTTTTTTCTAAAATTATACTTTTAAAAAAATCCCAATATATCGCCTTACGCACAATATCGAAATATATTGCAATATATTGAATCGTGACCCATGTATCGTGATATGTATCGTATCACCAGATTCTTGCCAATACACAGCCCTAATATATATATATATATATATATATATATATATATATACACAGTACTGTGCAAAAGTCTTAGGCAGGTGTGAAAAATGCTGTAAACTAAGAATGCTTTCAAAAATATAAATAATGATTTATTGATTTATATATTATTTATATTTTTATCAATTTACAAAATGCAAAGTGAGCGAACAAAAGAAAATCTAAAATCACATCAATATTTGGTGTTACTACCCTTTGCCTTCAAACCAGCATCAATTCTTATAGGTACTTGCAAAAAGTCAGGGATTTTGTAGGCTTGTAGTCAGGTGTATGATCAATCAATTATAGTATATAGGTAGTTATACTGCATCAGCAAGGTCTCTCCCAGACAAATATTTCAGAGCAGACTGGTGTTTCAAGATGTGCTGTTCAAGCTCTTTTGAAAAAGCACAACGAAACGGGCAACGTTGAGGACCGTAGACGCAGTGGTCGGCCAAGGAAACTTAATGAAGTTAAGTTAATAACATGAAGAGACAGAAGGATTTGAGGAAGCCTACATCCATAGAAGATCTGTGGTTAGTTCTCCAAGATGTTTGGAATAACCTACCTGCCGAGTACCTTCAAAACCTTTGTGCAAGTGTACCTAGAAGAACTGATGTTGTCTTGAAGGCAAAGGGTGGTCACACCAAATATTGATTTGATTTAGATTTCTCTTCTGTTCATTCACTGCATTTTGTTAATTGATGAAAATAAACTATTAACACTTCCATTTTTGAAAGCATTCTTAGTTTACAGCATTGTTTCATACCTGCCTAAAATGTGTGTGTGTGTGTGTGTATATATATATATATATATATATAGCCAAGTCTTTTCAAATTCAAGTCATAATCAGAGCAACCATAACACATGCAATGCTTTCACACATACATATGCATAGTCACAAGCGCACACACACACACACACACACACACACGATTACTCCAGATATGCACAATAACACCCTGGAAATGTGTTGTTTAATCTGAAATTTAAATCTGTGAAAGTAGTCTTGAACTTGCAAATAGAAACGAAATAAGGTTCTGATTCATTACTTTCCTCTGGCCAAGCGCAGCACTGGTGTCAGGTGAAGGAGAGAACATGCCGGGCTACTGCGCGGATGGAACTAAAGGTGATCTAATGGTCTCAGGTAGCAATCAAGAGGTGCAGAAAGTCTCATGGTGGAATAGATGCAGGGGTGGTTGGTGGCGTGTACTAAAGTAGAGTTTTTCTTTCTGAATTCCTGCCATCACTTGACCTGGGGGGCCTAGGTACAAATACATACTGAGGCCAGTAGAGTCAAGTCATTTCCTCCCTCTGGACCAATCCAGGCCTTTGGCATAGCTCACATTTGACACTGATCCCACATCTGTCAGAGGCTGTCTTTTGCAAAACTCATACTCTGTAACCTAGTCCTGACTGGAGCTCTGGCCATCTAAGCCATGCTAGTTGAACAACATTAAAATAAAAAAAATAATCTCCTCTATCAAACCCAACAAGAGGCACATTATGAGCTGGTGTTATTGTGAGTATGCTCTGTAAATACTTAATGCTGTTTAATAATGATGCAGGTTTGAAGTTATTGTATCAGAAATTAGTAATCATAAATTTCTGGACAGAGGAATGTCAGTGTTTGATATGTATAGCAACCTAAGTATTTTATTGGTATATCAAAGGCCTTCCTCATGTTTTATTAGATGTGTTCACAGTCAGATGTATGCCCCCCCCCCAGATGCACTGCTTTCACACATACATATGCATAGACACACACACACACACACACACACACACACACACACACACACACACACACACACACTCGTGTTGCTCCATTTATCAAAAGCTGAAATAATGTGGCAGGGATTTATTATCTTATTCAGGAGCCAGGCTTCATTTGCACAACAGAGGCCACAACCCTCAATCTGGCATTGATTTCTTTTGATTTATGTGGAACAAGCAGTGTTAGGAGTGCATGTTCATTGAGCCTGGTGCCCCTCCAGTCTCCTTTGTTTACAGTGAAAGTGATATGGACTATGATGAAACATGGAAGCTAACACACACAGCTTTACTGTGGATGAGCATTTATTAATTATGTGTCTCAAAATTAATTTCAAGGGAAAACAAAATAGATTTCATAAATATATAATGAAGCACAATTAAACAGAGCAATTTAGAAAATAGATTGATTTAACATTGTATGAACATCAGTAAACTTGAATTTAACCCTCAAGGTATAATATGCAGTCTTATCCTAAAAAATAATGTATAGACCAATACAAAAATAATCATTCTCAATCATCACTTATAACCCACTAGAAGTGTGTGGCAGTGTCTATCTGCAGAGACCCTTGAGGCTTATAGGAATGTCACAAGTTTTGCAGGTATTTGGTCATAAACCAAAAAAAAAGAATTGACCTGATGATGGACATGAACATGAAAAATCAAGGAATTACCAAAGCAATTACAGTTCATCCTGAGGGGAACCTGAATGTGTGGACCAACTTTCATGGCAATCCATCCAATTGTTGTCAGGGCATTTGACTGAAAGCCAAACATGTCAAACCTATGGTAATGCTAGATGAAAAATATGTACTATTCATCATATGGGGACCATTAATGTCTGAACCACATTTCATGACAATACATCCAATAATTTCAACTATATGGTTTAAAATCCCTGTAGTTTGTCAGTAGAAAAATAAGTGGTTAAATAAAGATGTGCAGTGACTTCTACCTTAACATGTAACTGTCCAATGGACATACAGAATGAGCTTTAAACATGTCTGATCACGGTAACAACATTGTTTCTATAGCACCAGTGAACTATCTAGAATGCCACAGTTCAGAACAGCCATTCTGTTTCCTTTCAGGTTTGATTTGAGGGTGTTTACATCCACATTCAGTGAACCAAGTAGAACGATTGCTGCCCTCCTTATAAACATACTCCCCAAGGTGGAAAAAAAGAGCTGCGACTCCTACACTGTTCACCCAGAATTGATGTGAACACCTGCTGAAAGTCAGCATTTTGTCCTCATAGGCATTGTTTCATTTGAAAACCAGTATGGTGGAAGAGAGCCAAAACAATGAAAAACATATTACTGTCCTAAAACTGCATTGTATACTCCTGGAAAAAAGAAAAAAAACGGTATTGTCTATTGGCTCTCTATTGGATTTAGAATATTATATATTATGAATTCTCCATATTTGCTATGCAAAACATATTATCAAATAGCCTATCCGTTACAAACATGCTTTGTCTTGCCCAGTGTAATATAACATTAGTGGGAAATACAACAAGACTGTCAGCCTCTATAGTGTCAGGAAAGGCGTATGCCTAATAAAACCTGGTAACAGTTAGAACAGTAAGAGGCATTTTTTATAACTTCAAATAATTGCTTTTGCTTGTTTAAGTCTGTTTCAATTTGGATCTGGTAATCCTCTTGGTGCATGAGTGGGTGAAGAGTAGTGGTACATATGAGATATGCTGGGTAATCAAAGTTTGGACCTACTAGCGTTTCTCCCAAAAGGTCAAAAAGGTGCCTCTCACCCTATTGTCTTCTTCCCACTCTTCACCACGGCAACAACTGTGTCCATACTTGAGAGATCACACCTAAATTTTAGCGAAAACTATGATTTGAATCACTACTCGCTGACTTGTCAGTATGTTGTTGTCGCTTTGATGATCTTATGCAGTGTTAGAGGCTAGGTGCAGGGTCTGAATGCAAAATGTATGAATTATGCTGCAAGATAAATAATGGTATACAGTCAGAGGGGATGTAGGAAGCACTGATACACAGATCTTGGATCAAGACTATTGAACTTTTTATTGATTTGAGCAAATGCCTTTGGAGGCAAGCTGTTGTGGCCCATGTTTGTAAAGGCTGTTCAGTTTTTGCCACTGAATGAAATGCTTACAGTATATGTGTGTGTGGTGTTACTGCATATTAGTAAATTGTAAGATTAATAAAGTTAAAAAAAAAAAAACTAGCTCCGCTTGTTTGCTATATCCCATGATGCAAGAAGATTGCCAACCCAATATTGATTAAGGACCACATTTAGCATGCAATATTGTATATAATGCAACACCTGTTCACCCCTACTGCAAACTACGTAGATTTATAGTGCTTTCTTTGAGACAGATGAAATGAAACATAGCAGTACTACAAAACAAATACATATATTGTACTATATTGTTGGTCAGTTATTTTGTCAAATCCCTGGGTATTGCTGGTTCATTTCTTATTCTTATTTTTCTTGTCACTTTCAGGCACATTTTCTTCCAGTAATGTGTATTTACTTCTTCTATTACTTTAAAACATTTAGAATGTTTACCTGTGATATGATACAATTTAACAGTAACACAAGTAGCTAGCAGCAAAGTTAGCTAACATAAGTTAACATTGACAACTGGTTGTCAACATCTCATTTGCACAGAATGCCCTTTTTACATTTAAAGTCACATTGGCTTGATTTCATTCCTTGATTACACTGCATGTAAACCATCATTTTGTTTCCGGGTCCTATTTTAACGATCTAAGCGCACGGCATGAAGCGCCTGGCGCAGGTGTGTTTAGGGTGTGTACAAATCCACTTTTGCTAGTTTAACGGTGGAAAAAAGGGTCTGTGCGCCAGGGGCATGTTTCAAAAGGGTTGTACTTAGTGTCTTAGTTAATCATAGGTGTGTTTTGGGCGTAACATGCAATAAACCAATCAGAGTGTCATCTGCCATTCCCTTTAAAAGCCAGGCGCGTTTGTACCTTGACACATTGCTATTACCGTAGGATGGCGGATTTGCTAAACAGGAAGGAGAGATTTTCAGGAGGTGAAACATCTGCTCGTGCGTAAGGTGAAAGCGCGTGAGCAGATCATACCATAATACTATTTCACATTGTAATATTTTTGTTTTTAATCTTTTGCATGTTTGTGTGCTGCTGCACGTCCCTGTGTGTGTGTGTGTGTGTGTAACAAGCATAGACAGTAAAAGAAATGGACACAGCGACACCGTAGACTTCGACGGAGACCAGTGAAGTCAATTAGAATCACTTTTCCGGTGATGGCTGAGCGTACTGCGTAGCCTCCAAATGAGCTTGACGACATAGATGTGACGTGAGCAACCTGTCTGAAATTTGTAAGTCTTCTGGTAGCTGTGCCAAGAGAAATCTGAATCATACCGAATCTTGCAGAATAAAGGAATAACGTTAACCGCGTTTGACATTGAGATGGGTTTTTTCCATTGCCTGTATAATTTCCCCATCCCCTGTGAATAATAATAATAATAATAATAATAATAATAATAATAATAATTTCTCTACTGTGCGACAGAAAGTTGCGTGGTTATGACACAATCGTTAGCGTATTTTTATCTCTGTTTTTTTCTACGGGGCCATAACGTGAGATACAAGGTAATGGAGCCTTTTATACATTGTCATGTTTCTTTAGAAATGAACAGTGGACAAATAGAGTCTTTAAACGTTTCAGATATAAAGTTATTCGCTGTCAAAGTGGCGCAAAAATGAATGGGAGTCAATGGAATGCTAACGGGGGGTGATGGCTTGTAGCCTCAGAATCTCCCCATAGGAGGTACGCTTTCCAGATGCTCGCTTACCCCCTTGGTATTTGCAACTCTTCTTTTTAACTGCTGCACACACAACAGATAAAAGAATGTATTAAATTCACTGTGTCTTGCAATGTGAAGGCAAACCTAAAAGAGATTGTGTGAACTCCCTGCCACACCTCTCAATTCTATTCCTCTCTCTCCACTATCTTCAAAGAGAGAAGGAAATGTCCAAGAACAGGGTTTAGGTCCCAGTAGACACTCAGAGAATGGGATCTTCTGACAACTGCATGTAATATTTAACAATTTAACCTCCTTGGATGATAGTTGAAGGTGGATTAGAGTACATCATTATTAGAAAGATAGTGATTTTCGATTTAAATGTAAATCAGTCTCTTTTTTAATTATTATTGTGCTGCATAACTTTAGGTGTGGGAGCAAGATTTGGTAGGTCTTAAACTTAGAAAGGACCCCTCAAGGACTCAGAGGGTCCTATTTTAACGATCTAAGCTCATGGCGTGAAGCGCATGGCGCAGGTGCGTTTAGGGCGTGTCCAAATCCACTTTTGCTAGTTTGGCAGCTATTTAAACGACGTGGGCGCTGGACGGTCTTAAAATAGCAAAGAAACTTGCGTCAGGCTTTGCGCTGCGCCGAGTGCAAGATAGGACCATGAGTGTGCAGTGATGATAGAGGTCCAAAAATAATCTAAACTTGTTTTTTTTTGGTTGAAACAGGTTGGCTGCAGGATTCACCTGCAAATGTAATCAGACTCATACAAACAGTGGGTACCACATTGTTGACTTTCCAGTGAGTAGATTCAACGTACCTGCCCAGTTTTACTCAGTAGAATTTACGGACTCATAATCCATATCCACAACGTTCCACTTCCGGGATTTCTCTCATTCTGCCGGAAATTCTACTGGATGTTACTCTTTTTGGCCGGATGACCGTTACCTTCCGCTTTCTTTGTGATGTAATTTTAAACTCTGGTTGATTTCTGAGGACTATGGTTAACTGCTCCTCAGATCTCTGCAGGGTAAATCCAGACAGCTAGCTAGACTATCTGTCCAATCTGAGTTTTCTGTTGCACGACTTTTGAACGTATACGTTCCACCCAAACAAGTTCCTTCCCAAGGCTATTTTGCAGCGGCACCGTGGCTCCGCATGGCGCTTAGCACAGCCCAAGATGATTGTGATTGGTTTAAAGAAATGCCAATAAACAAGAGCAGGTTTTTCTCCCATCCCGGATTGCTGTGTGGACTAGACCCTCCTGTGCAGGGCTGTGGAGGAAGGTCTGGCAATGCGAGACTAACAGACTCATGACTGCTCTTTTATGTCCCAGCCATATCACAGATAAAGCTTAATATGGAAGGACTGTCCACAGCTTTTACCTTGCATGCCATCAATATAACCTAAGGATAGGATACAGATTTCATCAGAATGATTTAAACATGAATCCATAATAATGTGATCACATCTGACTGAAATGAAGCATTCTCATACAGCACACCTTAGCACTTCATGTGAACGTGCATAGGAAGCAAAGATTGTAATATTCCTATAACATTTCGATTAACTGATTAAACGCATGACCTCAGCGGCCAGGTTAAATAATCGTTTCATCTACTAATTGTATTTCATGTGAACAGTTGTCTGCTGTGTACTTGTGAAAATATGAATCTGCTTTTTTTTTTCTTTACTGTTAATAATTTCCACATTGTCACATAATAATATTTCATTACTGCTACTATTGGTAGTACTTTTTTCACTGAAAAAAGAATATAGGAGAACACTACCTTTCTTGCCCTTTTGCCACTTTAAATAGCTGTCCATGCTCAGGCCATTATCTTGTGGGCTTGACACAGTTGTTGCAAACTGTCTTCTAAGGTAATAAGTATAGGCTCTTCACACCAAAGTCACACCAATTTGACACATGATTTCATATAATAATTTTTATATACAGTATGTTTGGAAGCGCAGTGATCGAAGAGATCTGAGCCCCTCTCTGTGATTTTCTTTCTTCCTCTGCTAGCCTATTGCTGCTGCTAACATACAAGCATGATCTCCACTGAACCAGAAATACTTTGTCTTGCACATTGGCACTAACATTGTGTATGTTTAAAAAATAATGATGAATATATAAACAAAGTTTTAAAATATATGTTATACATGATGTAATGTAGATGCCTGTGAGAATGCCTGCACGTAAATCTGGCCAAGTCAACGTCAGCATCTCTGACTAAATGGTTGGTCTGCTGTTCACACCAGACAACAGGGCAAAGACAGGTGTCACAAATTGAGATGAGGGATTACACACGACCGAGTCTGTCACACAAAATAACTCTCCCATTGTTCAAAAATAGTTCACTGTACAATATATAGTAAGTAATTAGGGATGCAGCATAATTTCGGCTGCCGAAAACTTTCGGCTGAAAAAGGCATTTTCGGTTTTTGGCCGAAAGAGAAAAACGGCCAAAAATATGAGCCGGAAATATATGCCTATCCGCCCCGCCCCTCAGTGCTCAGATTTCCCTCTCAGTTGATCTAGCCATTATTACGGTGCTACCCAGCAAAGGCCGATCATGCCAGTGGAAAACACGACATCCAATTCAATATGCAGAGTACATAAAAAAATCTGTTACATTTGATTGACAGAACTGAATGAAGAATACTATATTTAATATTGTGTTTTATATATATTGTCAAATTTTTGTGTGTTACTTTCAATAAAAGTGATCATTTTATTGGTTTTTCAATTCAGATTCATTAAATTAATGAAATCAATTAAAAAGTATAATATTAATACAAATATACAAAAAAAAAATTATTTTGGTGCATCACTAACAGTAATATTCACATTACCCTACAGACATATTGTAAAGTGACATTATCAGGACTCTTACATAACGTTAGCATCAAATTACAAAGAACTGAACGGGCCAGCGACCGGTCAATCAACTTGCCCGACATACTATTTTACTGGTCCAGGGCCTTCGGGTCATTGCTTATGTCGAACCCTGAAATGTGACTTATATTCTGTTTCATTACTTTTTATCTTACTCTTTGAGTGAAATTCCCAATCCCAGTTTTCAGACAAGAACTGCTTCAAACTACATGACTTGGCCCAGCAAAATCATACGTTTGAAAAGCTATGCTCGGCCACTACAGCATTGTATGCTTCACCAGACATCAAGCCTACACCAATTACTGTAAATGATTGGGAATGGTGCTCTTACTTACAGGAGTATACATAGTATCTTAAATCATCTTTCTTATTTGTTGGGTTTTGAATATTTCAATACATCTTTAAACAAAGTTTACTCCTACAATGGTGAAGAATGTATTTCACAAGCTAATCATTTTTCCAGTGTTGACATAAATTATTGAATAATTACGACAAATCTCTGGTTATCTGATTACACTGTCATAACGCTGTGCCTATGTAATTTGGTTAACCGGGTCCGCAGCATATCACGTTGAAGAGCACTGAATGGGATACATGAGGGCCCCTGCAAGGGGGCCTGGCAATTAAAGAACGAAATTAGAGGGCACATAAAGTGTCATCTGGGGAGGGCGAGTGCAGCACTATACGGCTGTCAGCAAATGCAAGCAAAATCTACAACCTACAGTAAATCTTGTGGGTTTTTGAGGATCTTTTAATGACCTGCCTTGTCCTTTATACAGCTCACAATCTGATTATTAGTAGTGGCGGACAAGAGGCTAATTGAAGTGTCACTCAGCCCTAAAGTGTCCCCTTTTCCCTTTTTGTGCTGAGAGAATGGAATCATCTATTCGAGTAAGTCATCAGCACTTGAAATATAGAGATAGCCTTTGCTTTTTTGGCACACTTAAACACGAATATACTGTAAAGCAGAACAGATGGAACAACCATTTAGCATAATGAGTAAAGAAGCAAGATGCTGGATAACATCCATATGTATTATATGTATATATTTCTTTCTTGTAATTATTTCAGTTTAAGATGCAGTTAAAAATAGGGTAGGTTAACATGTAGCAACAGTAGCAGTTGCCTTCAAAAAGAAGGGTTAAAATGGAATGGCTGACCTCACTCTACTGCAGACAAATCACTGCTATATAGAGATTTCATCATACGTTACACATTTATTGTGCATTTATCCTGTGGATCCCAAAACATATGAATGCATTGGATCCTCTTTGATTCAAACATCACTGAGCTTGCAAATAGTGATCACATACTGTATACTGTGCCATTTACATTAACAGATATGGGACCTGTTGAGAAACATTTGCATTTACCAAACAAAACCCACACTTTTTTAATTACTATTTATTAATATTTTTAATAAGAGGGGATAGACATAGGAGTGGATAAAAACCCAATGGATTGTGTTGTTTTGTTCTGTATCTGAAAACGATGAACACCTTCCATCTCAGGTCAGTGTGACACTCTCTGGGCCATTAATCAAGACTACAGCAGAACAGCAGTGTTCAGAGGTTGTCAAAGGAAAACGCATTCTGACCCACATAAAGCTCTCGTTCAACAAAAATAGCCCCATTAACACCCCTAGGGTTTGTATTAAGAAAAAGTAGCTGATAAAAACATAATCCTATAGCTACTGTAGTAATACAGATGATAATTAAAAGTATAAATCCTAATACCCATTTTATGCATTTGCATGTGTTATGTCTGAAGATATAAATTAGGTAGTGCTTTATTTTACAGTATTTACTACAA
Source organism: Sander lucioperca (assembly GCF_008315115.2). Classification (NCBI taxonomy): domain Eukaryota; kingdom Metazoa; phylum Chordata; class Actinopteri; order Perciformes; family Percidae; genus Sander; species Sander lucioperca. The sequence goes on along the minus strand of NC_050180.1, from coordinate 29,573,218 downwards.
AATATTCATGAAATTGTTATTTTCACCTTACTACTTGTTACAGTATTTGCCTGATATGTAGAATATGTTAATTGTTACCACATTATCAGTAGATGAAATGCAAGGAAATCTTGTATTTTGTATATTGTCTTTTTTTTTTATCAAATCACTATTGTACAGATAGCCTACTATGGACCAGTATGCAAACTTCAAATAAACCAATGACATTTTAGCAGACATTATTACACTGTTTACAATTTACATGTAGGCCATTGCCTCCCTCTCCTCTGTGCTAACTTCCTCCCTTCAGTGCTGGTTAAGTACCTGGCTAAAGACCAGCAATTTCAGTGTTGCCTTTTCTCAACTCTTGCATATTTCATAACACCGTTCAAGCATTATATTAGTGTTTTAGCATACTTTATTGCAACTGATTGCAAATGTCAGCTACATGGTGCTCTCTGTAGTTGTGCTTTTGTGCACTGATGTACTGTGTTCTGTTCATTCTGTTGTATGCTACTGCATACAGTTTACACACTGTCTGAATAGTTTGCTGGTGCAATCAGCAATTGTTCCTTTGAGAATTATTACTTTTACTTTTCAAAATGTATGTCTGCTTGTATACCATTGAAATATAATTATGTGCTTAAACAGTGTTAAACAGCTGGATTCATTTTCAACACAAATGCACAGTGAATGATGTGGTGTCTTAAATAGTAATGCTGTGATGCTGTATGAAGAGGAATCCGCCGACACTGATCTTGATTATAAAAAGGTTTATTACAAGCAAAGATTCAGCATCAATTTACAGACCCCTGGATATCTGGAGAGACGACCAGCCCAATCTTCAAATTTTGTCGCTCTGCCTTTCCTTTGTGTGAGCAACGTATATACCCTATGCATTGTATCAACATAGGGCGTGATATGTGTGAGTACATGGTTCGACACAGAACTTAGCCAATCAATGCCTGTTATCTGGCACAACTCCAAAAAAGGTCTCTTCTGTCTTGGGGGAACCTCTGCTCATGTTAACAGTTTCCAGATGTTCTCAGTAAGTGTAGAGTAAAGTTCATAGGACTCCCTTATAACAAACCTTTAAGCAAAGTTTATAGAAAGTTATAGAATGGTCATATACTACATATTTCCCCCCTTCGAGACTTAATAAAGTCTCGAAAAACAAAAAGAGTAGGAATAACATTTCTCATTATAACATGTTCCTTATAATATAACTTTCGGAGTGTAAACAAATTTATAGAGTGTAACAAAACTTAATTGTTGGAGTGTGAGAGCGAAAAACCCATCTGGCAGCTGTCTTTTCAAGTAACCATCAATCAATCAAGATAGGAAAATTCACTCACAGTCCCTCTGCCTAGGCGACCACCTTAGTACTCCAGATCAATTAGAAAATAAATCTTTATCAGTTTATGTAGAATTATGGTTTAAGCAAATACATGTGAAAACCTCAGAAAATGAAATAAAATCAAAACAATGTCCAAATTCAGGCAGGTCGACCCTTCGGATCTGAAAAAAGGACTTCTATTTCCTAGACCACATTTCCCTAAGCGTCAACAAAAAAGAAAAACATCTGAGATCTCCATATATTCACTTCATGACAAAAAACATCATTTTTCAAACAATTAATGCAAGAATATTATACAAAGTATGTTTTACTCTGCAAACATGTATATATATATCAGACAAACACAGGAATCTACATTGCACACACAGTCACTACACAGTGCACTACACAGTCCACTACATTGCAGCTTCTCAGCAATGTTGATGTTGTGAAATCTGAACAGATCCACACCATCCTGGTTCAGAAGTCTCCTAGTTCCTTCATATTGTCCATATTTGTATCTGAATCTCCCTCTGCACATTACCCCATATGCTCTGGAAGAAAAGAAAACACTGACCAGTATCGTTTGCAAAACAACACATGAAAATTAAAAACATCAAATAAGAATAAAAAATAATAATATCAAAAATAATATATGATAATATGAATCACATATATGATAATTTGAATCACTTTCCATTTCCATTTCCCCCCTTTTGATCAATAAGATGATACTAAATACCACTACAAAATCCAAAGAAATGTGAAAAAAACATACAGTAAAAAACTAAAAAATTAAACCAAACCCTCATTTTAAACAAAATGTCTAATTCCCTCTTTGCCGACCATTGATAGTCAGCAACAAAAGTTATGTCATTTCTGAAAAAACAACTCTTATCCTGATGCAGCAATCACACTTTCAACAAATTAAATCAAACAAATCATAAACATCCCTTTTTAACACGTCTTGGTGTAGCCAATTGGGGATTAGAGAAGACCAAATTTATTTTAAGAGCCAATCATTTTATAGCATGTAATTACTTGCTTTCTACAAAGTACCACACAAAAGTCTTTTTTCACTGTTTGGTTACCAGATAGTGGGTGTAATAAATCTCCTCATGTCCAACTCTGTCAACCTCATCTATGTGACATTCCTGTTTAAATTAGACACAAGACAAACCAAGTCTGCTTGCTAATGTAATATGCAGAACAATCGTTCCTCTCCAGTAAATTGTAATCACTATCAAAATTCAATAAACTACAGAGCTTCACTCTGGAGTTTTTGTAAGTTATTATTATTTGTTTTTTACCTTTTAACATTTACTAGCTTCATTAACACCACTGCAACTTATGCAGAATAGTGAAATTCAAATCAGATTTCTGAACCTCTATATAAATGACAAAAGATGCTGATCCATCATTGGGCTATAATAACTGATTTCCATTCGCGAATCTATACTTAGAGAGAAGTCATGAACAGATGACTGGTACACTATAAACAACAAATTAACCAATGCAAACAACTTTTAATTTGAGTAGACTATATCTATGATTGGGAGTTGTCTTATCTTTTCTCACATTATCACTGCTAATGTTTTTATGCATTCTCTATGCATCCCTATTTTACTTATAGTTACACAATTGTTCTAAGCTTACTTTTAACCAAATTCTGAGAACAGCACTCTTAATCTGCTGTTTGTAACAATTCAAATTCATACATGAGATTACTTCCCCATAAATTATCTGGGCAACACTCAAACAATAGAAACATCTTCAAAAGTTGTAAACTAAATGTCATTAGAGCACAAAAATAAAACAGTGAAATGTTCTTATAACATTTCCTGACACACCAACCAAAGTAGCATATTTGTCACTAGTCTTGTTAAAAGCTGTCACAGGAAAATCATTACAAATTTAACATAATATATTTCACCAGATACTGACAAAATATAAGGTTTTCATACCAAGTTGCTTAATTTAGATGTCTTAACCCTTCACATAGGTGTGTTCACATAGGAGTAACTCTGTTTTGAAAGCAAAATTACTTTACTACTATTAATTACTTCTTTAGAGTAATTGTATTTTCAAATTGTGTGTTTGTCGGTGCATTACCTCCTTTTTATGTGTTGGTGTGTCAATGCGTCGATGCGTCAGAGCAAATCCGATCTCTCTCACTCCTCCCTCCTTCTCTGGTCAGTCTGCTGATGTCAACGCTCATCTGTGCAGATCTGTACCAACTTGTGACTGTCCTTGTCCTCAATTGTTGGATCTCTTTCTGGTCCTGATGACACCAGCTGACACCCCCTTTCAGATCTTCTGGGCATCTCTAGAATCCTGGTTCCAGACTCCTGTACGGGTTCACCGGTCCTCTTCTGTAATTTCCTCTGGAGTTTCTTCCTGGTCTATTACACTCACGGGCAAAGTGTCCATCCTGTCCACAATTGAAACACGCTTGTGGTGATTGCATAGAGTATGAATCAAATCTTCCTCCTCTTCTTAAGCTTCCTCTGCCTAAGCTTCCTCGTCCTCTTCCTCTCCAGTTCTGTATCTGTCCACAAACTGGATATAAAACAACTGGAACCACAAATGGTTGTTGGAGCAATTGCGGTTGGATGTTGCTCGGCTGAAGTTGTGGCGGTGAATGTTGATTTGGTGGGCATTGATTCTGCACAACCAAAACCTGCTTCTTGTCCTTCTTATTCTCCACCAGCTGCATTTGATTGAGTGTTCTGGGAGTTTCTCGGTCCTGTTCTTTCACTTTTTGGGACCCTTTTTTCAGCAATTTGTCCCTCTGTATCTTCAGCTTCTCCAAATATGACATGCATCGCTCCATGTCTCTTTCAATCTCTTCTATGCTAGACGCTGCAGGATGAAATCCTGTAGCTCCTCTGCTCTCCAAATCTTCATCGCTGTCTCCATCTTCACTTTCATCACACTCTTCTGAATCACTCTGATCATCATCATCATCATCCTTTGTCTTGCTAAACCTCAGTCTACCCTTAGTTTCCAGATGTTTCATTTTCTTCTCACTTTTGGAGCTTGGATTCATCTTTATGGTTGTTTCAGCTTCTCAATTATTAGTTCATCTGTGAATGTTTCACCAAAGTACTTTGTAGGCATGTGACGTTACTTCTTTAATGTCAGTCTCTGGTCATGCCCTGAGAGCCATCTGGGTGTCCAATTCAGTCACTTAACCATGGACAGTTGTAAATCTGTCGCCCCTCCTTCTCTGCTGCTCCAGCTCCAGATGCAGTTTCTGGTGCAAGTGGTGGGGGATGGGACCAAAGTTGACTACCAAATCAGCTTGTAGAGGAGTGAGACAGGTCTGCTCTGACATCCATCGAGGCACGCTGAATAAACACAAAACACAACACCTCCGAGAAGCATTACTTGTACTTTAATCATACTCATTTTAGTTTTCTTGCTTCTAACCTATGACATCATTGATTCAAAATGTTGCTACAAGAATATTACCTAAGTAAGAAAAGTATCATAAAATATGTACTTAAAGTATCAAAAGTAACAACACAGAAAATATGTTTGTTCTACACAAATCCTAATTCATTTTATTTATGTCAAATTACAATAAAATCCAAAAGCAATTTGTCTTGGAAATTACCATTAGTCATTCCTGAAAATTACATAATTTATCTCTTTTTCCCTAAGTTTTGGTACTTGTGGTATAGCAGTTTTTACTATTTTCATCTAAACGTCTTCCCTCCTGTAGATTATAACCCCAATGCTACAGTTGTCTCTGTAACAACAATATTAGTACGAACTCCAGTATCCTAATTCAAAAGTACATTTATCTCTTTCTTTGTCTTTCTATCACTTTCACAACACTCTCTTTCTGTCTTTAACCACCTTAATACCTTATTGTACCCTTAACTTTCTCTTAAAGTCATGCCTTTTTTCCATTATCCCATAAACTTTCTTTTCCCTTTCTACAGCATACACTTCTTCTCTTAGCTTTCCTGACCATCTTTTGTAACAATTGTTACTCATTATTAACTCTAACTGTTTGATTAGGATTGAATTGACTCGCTGTTTCTTCACAGGAATCAGATTCATTCATTCTGTTTTCCACCTTCACAAATGTCACTCATTTCCTTGGTGCAATGACATAACCACATGTGACAGTGGAGAACTTTAGCAAAATCAAAAACCTTATATAATTATCAAATTTCGAATTGTTTTATTCAAAGTAAAATCATTTTAGATGCCTCGCCACTCAAAACAAGTGGTCCAACATTTTAAAATGGCAGAGGTGACAATCCTGAAGCCCATCAATCAGTCCTCTCATCTCTTACTTTCAATAGAGGTATAGAGGCTGGAATTTTCTTAATCCAGGGTGATCAATCACTGATATGAGTTCCAGCAAGTCACCTATGCCAGCTATTAATCTCTCTTTCTTCCTTTTTCTTACAGGCCTGAGACTTATTATCCTACTTTTATCCTCAAATCTTTCTCCCAATTTTTCTTTTCATGCTACAGAAGCAAGCATAATTAAGGCTTCCTAATTAGAAGGACATTTCAAATTCTAATGCCATTTCTCTAGGTGTTTATGACATTTTTCTCTCTTTTTTTTTTTATTTTATTTTTTTTATTTTTATCCATCAACATAACTCTCATTTATAAATTTAATGGATCTTAATCATACAGTTTCATAGTCAAGCAATAGCCACTTTAATGTTTTACTGAGCTGCACTCAACTCCCCTTCTTCTTCAGCCGCTCCGTCTCTGCCCTTAAGTGCAGGTAAGGAGTGGCCTAAACTTTCTGTGAAAACTTGAATTCCTAGCATTCTTGGGCATGCGCAGATCAGTCAACAGTGTGATTTCACAGTGTGAGGAACTCCACTGGAGTTAAGGAACCTAGGCTCACACTCAACCAAAAGAATAGCTAAAGAATCACTCAGCTTACTTTAACATAGAATTTCTTAATCTCACTAGTTTCAAAGCAGCAGATAATGCAAATAGCAATATGCTATCATAAAGCAGTTTAAACGTTCTCAAAGAAATCAGAGAAAACTTAATGATTCTTACAAATTCTCTCAACAGACAGACCTATCGTCTCTCCATTTTTCCCTTCAACAGACCACATTAAAACAACAATGACACAGGACAAAACAAACCAACACAAAACATAAAACACAAATACTAGTTTGAAGCTTCTTATTTTTACTATAGGTTAGCCTAATCTATTTTCACGTCCTCCAAAGGGGCTCATAAGTTTTTATATGTTTTTGAAAACGTTCTCCTTCGAAGAAGACAAAAGTCCTCCCAAAGAAGGCTCATACATCTTAACACTTTTGAAAACGTTCTCTTCAAAAAGAGACTCATAATTTTAGCCATATTGAACAGAATATTTCATATATATCTAATATAGGATATCCTTATCACGCATGCACAGCCTATCACATACAGCAGAAACACCACTGTTCACACACACACCGCTGTTCACACACACACTCTCTCTCATACACACAAAAGTCGACATCATTCATGCATGTAGTTCCTAAAAAGAGTTTGCTTTCCGCCGTTTTGTTTTTTTTTTGTCTTTTTTTATTTTTTTATTATTTTGCTACCTTAGGCATAGACGTCCAATGGGGTCTACTTCGAACATTATTCGTCAACAATGCATCGAGTGGTAAACTTACCATTGAACTGTTAGTCTACACCTCAGTTCTCAGAACTGGCTCAAACTTTTCACCTAATAAAAGTTCAAGACTACGGCCCATCCTGTGATCGCCTTTTTTCAAAGGGCTTTTTATGTCAGATTAACGGCGTTATCCTTTATTTTTCTTGTTTCTGTTATTTTCTCTTTATTGTTCCTGTTATTTTCTGTATTCTTTTATTTTCTCCTTATTACTTCTTGTTTTTATTTTCTCTTGTTTCCTTTTTCTTTATGTTGTTTAAGCCAAATTGCCCTGGCCAGGGTTAAACTGTTTTCTTTAATCCAATTTGCCTATTCCTTAAAATCTTTTCACATCGTCTATGTGAATATTCCTTAATCCCTTACTTTTTTCTCCCTTTTCTCCATTTCTTCACTTAAATTTCCTTTTCCTTTCCTTTTTTCTGTTTCTCTAACTTTTTTAAGCCTTTGCTTTATATTCTCCTCTTATTCCTTTTTCTCTATTTCTCTAGCTTCCTTAAAGCATTTGCTTTGTTTTCTTCTTATTTCTCATATGTTAACTCACACTTCCCTCTGTCTGCGTTGATTTTAACACAAATAATTTAAAATGGAACCCCATCACACAGCAATCACTACACAAAATACACACAGATTCGACACGGTGCAATCCCTCAACGCACACACAGAGCCACACATGAACTGACCAGCGCCCAAATCTGTGAGAAAGCTCACCTCATAGTCGACCAATGAAGCGGGAGTCAGTCCCTGAGTGCCCATGATGAAACGATGACCTGGGAGATGCAACCGATCCCATCCTCGTCGCCAAAATTGTGGTGTCTTAAATAGTAATGCTGTGATGCTGTATGAAGAGGAATCCGCCGACACTGATCTTGATTATAAAAAGGTTTATTACAAGCAAAGATTCAGCATCAATTTACAGACCCCTGGATATCTGGAGAGACGACCAGCCCAATCTTCAAATTTTGTCGCTCTGCCTTTCCTTTGTGTGAGCAACGTATATATCCTATGCATTGTATCAACATAGGGCGTGATATGTGTGAGTACATGGTTCGACACAGAACTTAGCCAATCAATGCCTGTTATCTGGCACAACTCCAAAAAAGGTCTCTTCTGTCTTGGGGGAACCTCTGCTCATGTTAACAGTTTCCAGATGTTCTCAGTAAGTGTAGAGTAAAGTTCATAGGACTCCCTTATAACAAACCTTTAAGCAAAGTTTATAGAAAGTTATAGAATGGTCATATACTACAATGATTATTACACTAAAGACAAGGAAAATGAATATACACAGCAACATGGCCATACATTAAATTTATATATATTTAAATCTCCTTGGCAGAAAACTTCATACTGGGAAGCTATACAAACAAAATATAGATTTGTTGGAAGAAGATGTGTAACACCAAAAGTGTAACACAAACACCATCTCTAACAGGATTGGCCACACCTGCTAAAGAAACCTTTGGCATCCTTCAAACTGGAAAGGATGCCTTTACTTTGAAAATATGATTAACACAGTCACAGCAAACAAAGACCTAATCTAAACAATAAGAGCATTTACGTTTAAAAGCAAATATACTTGACTGCACATTGAGTGTACTACTACTACTACCATGAACAAATATGAGAAGATAATAGTGTCATAATTACAGAATATGTCAACTTGCAAGCAAGCAGTTAATATAAATGTATTTTATGTGTGTTACCAGTATTAGGATTTACCAGATTTTCAGGCATTTTATGTTTGAAACATTCCCCGTCACCAAGGGGGGAGGGGGATTATGGTGCCCCCTTGACACTAAGGGTGCTGGAGTAACCCCCCTCACCAAGGTGGGTGAGGTATATAATGTTTTTCGTGTTACACCCCACCTATCCCGGTCTCTTTAACCCGGAACATGTTTTGTTTTAATTATTGTGAGCAACGTAAGCTTTCTAGATAGTTTCCTGTAATATTTTGGATATTTTGGACCAGGTTTAGACAATCTCTCTAGCCTGAACAAAGTATAAAAAATAAAAATGCATTGCATCTGTAGATGTGCGCGAATTAACTCAACAGACAACAAGCTAGGTTGAAATCAAGAAACCATTCTTTTACTTCCACGTGTTAACTGTACAGCCTGCTGGTACACACTTCAGGTCTGCTATTTCCACACCCATCACCAGGAACGCCCACAAACCCGTTGCTACGCAACCATGACAACACACTCTACATCCCCCTTCTTAGGCTCGTCTTAGAGTCTTCTGCGTGTGAGAAAGAAGAACGTGGTAGGCATACTGAACTAAAAAAACTTCTCTTCAAATATATTGCCTACTTAACAGTACTAATACATTGTGAGAGCCTGAGTAACATACACATAACATGTAACAGGGGAGTGAACTTTTTTTTGTTTTTTTTTGTTGTTTTTTTTAAACTCAGTCAAAGTATTTAGAATTGGGTTTTGATACACGTCCGCATCGGGTGGTGCTCAACCCCAGCTGTGCTGCTCCCATCTTCACCACAGAGCTGCAGAGAGTCTGTGATGTTACAGGTGTGGCAGTTTCTCCAGTGATGGTGACCGGCTGAGGTAGTACTGTATCCTGTTGCACCACCAAGTGTCCTCCATCGGGGTGGCGAGAATGCTGGGGTCCCATTTGATGGTCACTGATGGTCTCTGGAGTACTCAGGAGATGACTGCGGTTTCGCACATATGTTGTCTCCCCAGCTTTGATGCAATAGCTGTTGGGCTGTGGGGCTCTTTTTATCACTGTGGACAACTTGTCATAACCCCGCGCTGTTTGCATCCTCACCGTCTGGCCAGGTGTCAGAGTCTGCAGCTCCCGTGCAGACTTGTCGTGGTGTTCTTTTTCCCGCTGTCTGAGTTTCATCAGGGTGGAGTGCACACAGTGGGGAGCAACATGGACTTAATCATGGGGATCAGAGACCTCGTGCGACGTGAGAGAAGGCGTTGGGCCTGTGACGGAAGACCCTCACGTGGGGTATTACGAAGGCTTAGCAGAGCTGCATAGAAGTCACTTCCATCACGAGCACATTTTTCCAGGAGATGCTTGGCGGAGCGTACAGCACGCTCTGCCAAGCCATTGGATGTTGGATAGTTTGGGCTGCTGGTGATGTGCGAAAAATCCCATGAGCGTGCAAAATCTGCAAATTCTCTGCTAGTGAATGATCTGGCGTTGTCAGTCATAAGTTGCTGCGGTATGCCATGTGTCGCAAAATGGCATTTTAATTTCACAATGACTGCAGCACTGGTGCAGCTGTGAAGCTGGTCGATTTCAAACCAGCCAGAGTATGAGTCCACTAGTACTAAGTACTCCTTGTCCCGCCACTCAAAGATGTCTGCAGCAGTGATGGACCACGGTGTGTCAGGGACCTCATGGAGGATAAGAGGTTCCTTTTGTTGATGTGGTTTTAGGGCGTTGCACGGTGCACATCTGGACACCTCCCTTTCTATGTCAGCGTACATTGAGGGCCAGTACAGTGACTCCTTGGCCCTGCGCTTTGTGGCTTCAACGCCTGGGTGGCCCTGGTGAAGTTGTTTCAGGTAGAACTGTTGGAGAGAGTGAGGAACGATGAATCTCTGGCCCCGCAGCAACAATCCATTGTCAGTCGTAAGCTCTTCCTTCATGGCATAGTAGAGTTTCAAAGCCTGTGGGAGGCCTTTGGAAGAGGGTGGCCAGCCCTGTGAGATGATGTCAGCCAGGTCCCTGCATGTGGGGTCATTGAGCATCTCCCGTCTGAGCTCCTCTATCCGTCTGGAGGATAGCACTTCCAAAGCCATGACCTCATGGTCCCCAGTCTCGTCAGCAGGATGTGTGGAGGGGAGGTGTGATCTTGAGAGTGCATCTGCAACATAGAGCTCTTTGCCTCTCTTGTACACTACAGTGAGATTGTACCGGGCAGAAGCTGTGTGCAGTGGTTTCTTGAGTATAGTGATAAGAGGCTGGTGGTCAGTTTCCACTGTCACTGGTCACCCATAAATGAAGTCATGAAATTTCTGACATGCAAAAACTAGAGCCAAAAGTTCTTTTTCGATTTGTGCATAGCGTGATTCAGTATCACTAAGGGCTCTGGAGGCAAAAGCCACTGGCTTGTTGTGCTGCAGGTAGACCGCACCTAACCCATGTTGAGAGGCATCCGCTGACAACACAACCGGCTGGCGAACATCAAAGTACTGCAGCACCGGTGGGCTCGTCAGTGCGTCTTTAAGTCTTGAGAGGGCGGCCTCATGGTGCTCGTGCCAGCACCATTCTGTGTCCTGATGAAGGAGTCCACGCAGAGGTGCTGTGAGTTCACTGTAATTTTGGATGAACTTTGATAAGTAGTTGGTCATTCCAAGGAACCGCTGCAGCCCAAGCTTGTCTTGTGGTGGAGGCATCAGGCGAACAGCCTTAGTTTTTTCAGGGTCAGGTTTGACACCCTGATTTGTCAGCAAATGTCCTACATAAGGGACCTCAAAGACCCTGAAGCGGCATTTGTCAGGGTTAAGTTTCAGACCGATGGCATTCATCCTATCCATGACCTGGTGGAGGCGTGTATCATGCTCCTCCACAGACTTTCCCCAAACCAGAACATCATCTACAATGATCTCACATGGGAGTCCTGCAAAAAGTTGCTCCATGCAGCGTTGGAACACTTCACTCCCTGTGGATATGCTATAGGGCATGCGGAGGAAACGGTAACGCCCAGCTGGAGTAATGAACGTAGTGAGTTTTGACGACTCTTCGTCGAGAGGGATCTGCCAGAATCCACATTTTGCATCCAATACGCTGAACACTCTCGCTTCTGGCATATCCGCAATGACCTGCTCCACTGTCTTCATCGGATGGTGAGGTCTGAGTAAAGCTTTGTTGAGGTGAACTGGGTCTATGCACAACCTGACGTGTCCATCTTTCTTGCTCGCTGCCACCATGTTTGAGACCCACTCAGTGGCTTCCACTACAGGTGTGATGACTCCTAACAGGACCAATGCTGACTAGGCCAAGTTTGATACTGTCAGAAAAGCCCAGTAATGATTTCACATTCAGGCTGACTACTTGAAATTCCAGGTTACCGCAGTTCAGGTCCAAAAGGGCGGAGCCCATGGTTTGAAGTACCTGACCTCCATAGGCAATCAAGTTGACTGTGAATGAGGGGTCAATGGCTGCATTGGGGTCCACCCGTTTCAATGTGGCTTTTGACATGACATTGTATTTTGATCCAGTGTCTATTTTCACTTTTAATTCTTCCTGCGTGGCTTTGGAAACGAATGTGGTAAAAAGCTCATCTTTCTGCGATGGAGCCTCTACACTCACAGTAGAATACATCCTGTGAGTCTGATGAGCTCTGTAATTCCAACTCGTTTACCCTGTGTGTATAGCCCCTCTGTGCACCTGAAGGCTTGCCATCTGCAAACTGTTTTGATCTACAGCACTTTGAAAAGCGATTCATTTTCCCGCACCCATTGCAGCGTTTGTTGAAAGCAGGGCATTTTTTTCTGTCATAGGCATGCTTGCCACCGCAATTTGAGCAGAGCACTTCTGATATAGCACACACCTCTTCCTCCTTCCTCAGCTTCATGTTGCCCCGCTCTGAACGCTCATGCAGCATACACAGTTCAACAGCAGAGTGCAGCGTGAGGTCTTTTTGTTTAAGGAGTTGTGTTCGTAATGTGTCACTACGGATGCCACACACCAACTGATCTCTGATAAGCTCGTCAGTGAGAGTGCCAAAGTTGCATTTCTTAGCTAGCAGCCTCAAGGTGGACACATATGACTGTATATTGTCCCCTTCTTTCTGGTTGGTAGTGTTAAATGCGTGCCTGTCCATTATTACGTTTTTTTAATGGTAAACATATGGCCTCGAATTTTGTTATCAGTACCTCCGGATCTTCTTTGTCCTCCTCCTCTTCAAATGTGAGTGAGTCGTATTTATCCACTGCGTCAGGGCCGGCTAGGTTGAGAAAAGTGTACGCCTGGACCTTCTTCGTGCTGGACGAGAGGCCCGCCATGCAGTAAACTTGCCATTCTTTTTTAAACTTAATCCAGTTTTCCGCTACGTTTTCATCAAAGATTAAGGGGTCAATGCGTCGGAGTCCTTGCGCCATTCTGACACCATGTAGATGTGCGCGAATTAACTCAACAGACAACAAGCTAGGTTGAAATCAAGAAACCATTCTTTTACTTCCACGTGTTAACTGTACAGCCTGCTGGTACACACTTCAGGTCTGCTATTTCCACACCCATCACCAGGAATGCCCACAAACCCGTTGCTACGCAACCATGACAACACACTCTACAGCATCAATGAATAACATTGAAGTTTGAAAAAAAGCATATTTTCCGTAGCACGTATCGGATTGATATCAATGTAAAAATGCAGATGAATGGCGCTAGGAGCTGAAGGTCCGGATTTACCCGCCGGTACATCACAACTGGATGACTCGCTTCAGAAGATTTGAAAATCGGCAACTTACACTCTTTAGTGTTTAGCTTAGCGCAGCATCATTGACCATATAATACCATAAACAACACTGGCTTGGCCGAGTCATCCACCCTCTCGTTAAAAATCGTCACATCCTGTTTCGAAAACCCAAGATGGAGATGGCCATATTACCTAACTCGAGGCTTCAAAACGGCAGTTTACAAACCAATGGTTGACGTCACTGATGCTACGTCTACGCATTATTATGGAACCCACGCAACTTCTAGGCAATACCTGCCCTTCAATAGCATTCACACACTACTATTGGCCAGGTGTCCATGCTTACGCAAGGTAACATAACCTGATTTGTTTAGGTCCTATCCCCTGACCAATCAGCTATCCTAACCTTAACCACTCTAGGTCAATGCCTAACCCCAACCAATCGCGCTGCTTCGTATTGCGGGACTTTCCTAGAAGTTACGTGGGATCCATAATAACGCTACGTCTGTTTTTACAGTCTATGGGATTTATACTGTTTTCAGTTGCTCAGTAGTTATTGTCAGCCTTTAATTGTTGTATTTGAATTTCAGTGCACTCATGTCAAATAATGAATGTGTTGATGTGCATCTGAGGAGCTTGCACAGGCACACTAATTGTCCATGCGAGTCTGACAAGTAGTGTGCCTGCGCAAGCGGTAGACTGTTTATGCGGAAGTGTAAGTAAGGTCTGCGAAAATGCTTGTTTGGGAATTACTGAGCATATGACTGGATAAGCGAGACTTGTATTATATTGCATGAGTTGGTTGCAAGTTTGTAAACAGATGTTTTGATATCGTTATGCTGTTGTTAAATGCGGTCCCATATCACTTCAATGCATCAAGACTGTTCTCCATATTTTGATTCTTCAAGAGGCATGCAACAAGTTTTTTTTTTCACAAATTCGAGACAACACTCGGTGAGAAACGGATATACAAATTGTCAGTTTAAGGGTGAAGTATTCCTTCAGAGTTAAAATCCAAGTATAGAAATGTTTAACAGTCCATTCAAGACAACAAAACAGTACAAATTACCACCACACACTGTCAGATGGCTTGTTAAATACAACAATTAAAAGCATATCATTTTGCTAATGGGTTTAACATTTTCTCAAGAGTAATTTGCGTATGTTGCTAAAGGCTTGGCTTTAGGCATTTGGGGTGCTCAGATTTAGCGGTTCATTCTGCATTTTCAGTTAAGACCACTGGCAAAACACTTAAGGTTAACCGAATATTATTAGTTTAGGGTAGTAATGGGCTGAATCAGCATATTTTGTCATGTTTTTTTCTGCATAACATCAGCATTTCGGAAGAAAATGGTCCATTCCCGTGTTTATGCTATCCCAATTCAGCGCAATGCATCCTCCACGGGGATGCGTCCCTTGGAGATTTAGGCCTACCCTAAAACACTTTGAATGTCTGTCTGCAATTAAAAAAGAAGGAAAATCACTTATTTTGTAAGTTAGTGGGAGGAAACAACAATTGCCAGGTTTAACTGATTAAGAAACAGATTGTTAAGGAGAATTAACATAACATTAACTTTTAATTTGAACTATTAATGATTTTACATTGTATTTTTATTCAAATCAATTTATTTGTTTTCAATATTTGGACCTATTAATCCCTAAGTTAGGACTGGAGTGCGCTCCAGTCTTCATGTCAGGCACCTCAAAAACCTCTGCTCATGAAGACACACTGGTCTGAAAAATGTGTTAGAATAACATATATAATTAAAGCTGCAAGCAGCTTTGGACGGTCCCTCGCACCTCCTTGCATGTTGGGGTTACTGGCATATGCCGCTCCTTGCAGCCGTGCATTTGCGCGGCACTCAGACACTGCAAATTGTCACCAATGAAAAGGGAACTGTCTGCTGTGTTCAATGATACCTCACACAAGACTCTACCTTAAACGGTTCAAAAGCCATAAAAGGGGGAGTGGCCTGAGTACATGGGCATGGTTAAAGTATAGGGGCCATGTCAGTATCACATGTAGACCACACATTATAAGTTTCATGTAAATCAGATGATGTTTGTCATATAAGGCTGATTTCCTGTTGCCAGAGGGGAGCGCTATGACCAAAAGTCAATTTTGGCCTATAGATGACCTCAGGCCTGGACCCTTGTCATTCGGGCAGATATGACAATGAACACTAACGTTACAACAACTTCTTCGTTCATCGATAAATGCTCAAAATGGCTGCCACGCCCACACCGTTGGACGAAAACTCAAGCTTTTAATATTTAGTAGGGGGGCGCTAGCGAGGCATTCCTTCAGTTTCAATAGGGTCTTCACCGGCGTTCGGGCCCTAAATATTGTTCTTTGGCTGATATTTTCCCTTTAGCTTATGTATTCACTTCTTCCTTGACATACGGAGAGTCCTCTTCAAGCCTGAGGGGAAATCCATAGTTCAACACACTGCTTTTATTTACCGCGCATCATGTCAGAGAAGAGAAGCAGCAGGTATAATGCATGCAATGAAGATGTCAATGGTCCATGTGTCAGATGTAAAACAACATGTACCCATTTCCCTCTCAAAAAGGGCATCCAGCTTGACTTATGCAAAGCCATCTGACCCCTGACAAGCTTTCTTAAGGTGCATACTGCTGACCAATGCTTTTTACCTATCTCCAGATGAGCATGACAAACAAATATGTGCTGCTATTTTGCATACCATGTAAAAACCTCAATTCCGCAGTGCAATTAAGATGAAATTCAAATGGGGAAGAGTCAAATGACCAGGCCACCCTGTAGCAGTGTGAACTTGACCGAGTCAGAGAAGGCTTAAGAAGTCTGTATACTTGCACTGGAAACAGAAATTTACTCAATTTAAATGAATAAAGGGACATGTTTGCAAAGAAATGCTACATTGACTTGATGTGAACGGGCTTGCCATATGGGACCTAGTGGGATTTTTAGCACACTCCCAGTTTGTGATCAACATGAAGTCAACATGTAGTCTGGTGGGATGACATCTACATTTCATTAGTTGGACATTATGTAAATTTTTAATCATGCCAATACTGGTGTTATTTGCTGTAATAATCTACAAACAATACAAACCTGCAACAAGCTGAATAGAACAGAACCTTATTGCCACACGCATTACTCATGGAATAAAGGCATAAAAAGAAGAGTAAAAAATGTTTTAGTGCATGGCAGTATTTAGGAATTAGGAGGCTGATAAATAGATCTGAAATGGCAATTTGTACACACATTTTTTTATTCAGCAGCCACATTAATTTGATGAACGGTTAGGGAAGTATGTAGCCACAGCTTCTTTAGTTGTGTTCACACTCTTCATTTTTAACCCAGCAGTATTCCTCATGTAGGTCTTGCTGTGCCGCTTGCAATGGTATAAATGAAAGTACCACAAATATTGTGATAGAGCTTTTGTTTTTTCAATGGGAGCATTGGCAGCAGTCATTATTACACTAAAAGTCAGGATTAGATCTGATGAAGGAAGAAGTGTTAAATGGAAATATAAATGTGAATATATTAAAAATAGTAATTATTTGATTAAGGTTACAAAATAACAAACACATTCACATTGTTTTTCATTGAATACCTAATGAAATGTAAATGAACAGTATGCCACCCGCATACTGTTTTCTCCCAATGATTCATTTAGATCCTCTGCTGTGCCACTTCGCAGACTTGATTAGAATGAGAATCTGAGGCATCAGGGCTAGAGATGTAGCATCTCTGGGGAATCATCTGACTGACAAAGATTGAGTGGCTGTCCTTCCTTGAAAGACAACTGGCTGATTTGATAATCTCAAAATACAAATCGATGGCAACACACAGTTAACATACACTTGCACACTGGGACACACACACACACACATCCACAGATAGCAGTGTTTCAGACCTTTCGGTGTCTCTACAGCGAATATGCAGGCCCAGGAGAAATAAACAAATATGTCACTTTCTATTTACCTCAAAAACAGAGTGCCTGTCTATCATCTTAATGCGTCACTTTTTGAGTACGAGGATGAGACTTTGCATTTCATCTAGGGAAGGAATCGGGAGGAGAGAAAAAAAATGTCATGGAACAACAGAAGCAAAGCAGCACAGGTTTGGCACTTCAAAACTTCTTTTTTTTATTTTATCCATATTGTTATGAAAGTTACAATATAATTTAAGTAAATATTGTAGTTTATCTTTCTCCAAGCATTATATGTTCCATAAACAATTTACCTTCCAGTGCCATCAAGCATTATTTATGTCCTCCAAATTTCATTTATTTTCCCTCTCTTCTTAGGGAGTACTCACACTTGGCCCAGTTAAACCGTGCCCGAGCACGTTTTACCCAAAGTCCGGTTTGCTTTACTAGTCTGATCGAATCGTGCCATGCCCGGGCACGGTACGCTAAACCATGCCCTAGCCCGTTTGAAAGAGGTGGGCCAGGGCATCGTTCGGTTGGACTCAGGCATGGTATGCCTCAGTGTGATCGCTAAACGTGCCCGGGCCTAGTTCTTACCCTACAGATGAACAGGAATTGTAGTCGGCGAGTCCCGCAATGTAACAACGTAAGCATGCTCTGCCCTGATTATTTTTATTGCAGAGTGGGTGCAGGCCGGGAGGGGGGGCACGGTTCATAGCAACTGGGCCAAGTGTGAGTATGCCCTTAGTTTTTTATTGATTCTCAATCTGTTCTTGGTCATTTTTAAGCCTTTAAGTTTCAAAGGTCATTTTGTAACCCAACCAAATTAATTAAATTAGTTAGGAGGCTTTGTTTTGCTGTGCGGTGCAAGATGTGCTTCTTGAGCTTCGGCATGTAGGCTTGAGGACATACTAAATGAAAAAGATATATGGCCATTTCTCACTTGAAGAGAAACTGCTGGCTGCCCTGCATTATCCTGCGTTTTGAAAGTTAGACTAACAAGATAATAGGAGATTGCCCTTTTCCCCATGTTACAACATTCTGGCATACAGTATTGAAATAGACATGTATTTCTTTGTTGCACAGTTGCATTAAATGATAAGGCCTGGCTTGAGGGCGTCCGATGCATGTTAATAGAATTATGGCATAGTGCCATAAACCCTATAAAAACTGAAGTTATACAAGATGGGTATCTGCATAGGACTTGTGTGCAAAGCAATCAGCGGTGAGGCAGTCCGACACATTTTGATTCTCATTCAGTGTATTGCTTTTCATTTGTTCCATTGGTTTTTAGTTGTAAGTTCAGAGATTGTCAAAAGGGTGACAGTCCAGTTGATGGAAGCTCCAAGTTTCCATTTCAATATCCATTTCAGAAATACTGACATGGAATATATTAAAGTGCCCATATTATGAAAAAATCACTTTTTCTGGGATTTGGGGTGTTATGTTGTGTCTCTGGTGCTTCCACACACATACAAACTTTGAAAAAAATCCATCCATGCTGTTTAGAGTGAGATACGGTTTCTGAATGTGTCCTGCCTTCAGTCTCTGGGTGAGCTGTTCAAAACGGCACGAGCAGGCTAACCGCAACCATTAGCTCGTAGCGTTAGCATGCTAACGCTAATGCTAACGCTAGCATGCTACCTCGTTCTCAGTAGCAAAGCACTGCTACAACACACACAAGTTCACCATAATCTACAAAAGAACTACTTACATGTGCGCCCTCATTTAGAAGTCTCCCAGCTAATCCTGCCTTGTAACTGACCGAAGTCAGCCTTTCTTTTACTGTCTATGGAGCTAGCTAGCTGACATGATCTACATCTGAGCTACTGAGCATGTGCAGTGCAATCAAAGATAGTACAGAAGAAGAAGAAGAAAAGAGGTCTCACTCTGTAGCTAAAACAGAGACCAGCTGAAAAGAGGATCTGCAGCAGTGAGAGAGAGCACTGCAGTACAACACAAATATGGTGTTTTTTGAAAATTAAACCATGTAAACCTATTCTGGTACAACCTTAAAATACAATTATGAACCTGAAAATGAGCATAATATGGCTGCTTTAATGACACAGTTATTGATATGATAATAGTAGCTGAAACCTAAACCCAAAGGTAAACTAAAAGCTTGTTGTGGCTCAAAAAGGAAGCTGCACATAATCTGATAAATTGCCTCAAGTGACGTTTCTTGAGTCAGTGTCAGATGCGGTTGAAGACTACAAGTATGAAAATGAAAATGAAAAAAAGAAATCTGGTGGTGTGGAGTTAGAAAGAAGTGAGCTTACCAGACCTCTGTAGCCCGCTCCTCATCTCTGCTGCAGGCTTGCGGCCTCCAGCTATTTTAGCAGCACTAGCATAACACACCTGAATCTCCAATCAAACTGTCTGTGTTCAAGTTGCATTGTGGGTAATGTAAGCTCCAGATTTTGACAAGGAAGAAGAATGTGTAGAATGAAAAATATGATATCTGGTTCTGCTGCAATTTTGATACTTCAAAACACTGTCCATCCTAACTTAGACAATGTTATATGACTGCTATGAATGCTAATACAGTCTTTTTAATGGCAACTATTTTTTACATTGGGTCTAATGTCTTTTTGATTGTTTGATTTAAGGTTAAATGTGTCTGTTAGAGGAGCATTCCTCAAATCCATTCAAGATGCATTCAGGCAGTTTGCCAGTAAATGTCAGCTGTGGAATAAGTTTTGCCATTAATGCCAAGGGGAAAGTGTATGTGGAAAGAAAGATATATTTTTTTATATCAAACCAAATGTGATCAACCTTGATCATCACAGTGGAATACCCAAGCCGACAACATTTGAATTTCCTTCACTAGTTTTTAACACAAGTGGGGATTGAATTCCAGTTGATAGAAGCTCCAAGTTAAGCAATACCCATTACTAAAAGTCATGGAATATATTAATGATACAGTTTCAATGTGATAATAGCAGCTTTTCTCATGAATACATATTAAGCACACAAAGGTTGTATTAAATGAATTATCAGTTGAGCACAGAATTAGAACATCTTGTAGAGATGACCTGCAGTTATGGTTGATTTACAGGCAGCACTGACCGAATAATGTTATATCTTCATCTTGTTTGAGATCACTTTTACTTTCTTCTGAGCATGTCCTTCTGACTGTGGATTATGGTCATAGCTGGTTTAAAGAGGCTCTTAAACTCTTAGAAGAGTTCCCAAGTCTCCCGAGTCATTTAAAGGCTCTGACACACCAACCCGATGGCCGACCTTCGGCAGAAAACCTCCCCGAGTTGGTCAAAAAGTGCCTCGGAACACACCGAAGCGACGCCGACTTGAGCGTACGTTCTGCGCCGGCGCGAGACATAATACGTCTCCATAACAGCAGGCGGCGCTAATCTGTGAGGGCTCCTCAGACTGACAACGGCACGGAACACACCGAACAGACTCGAGTCACTGACCTCGCCAGACTGTCCGACGGCCGATAATCGGGTTGGTGTGTCAGCGCCTTAAGAGTATGCCCCCTGTGGGTGCACTGTGGGTCTAACAGTATATGAGCCCTTTTCTAGACTTCACATTGCCTAATGTTTCCCCTCTGTCTGTGTAAGGACATTGTCTCATGTGCTCAGTTTCTCAGACTGGCAGAGGAATTTGGCACTTACGCTTCAGGCTGTAACCATAGTACAAACTGTAAAACAATGGTGCTGCTATGTGTAAATGACATTTGAATGAGCAGCAGGCTTTAGCTGACAAAAAGGGGACCTTCTGAGACCTTTTCTATATTACACCTCAAAATTTGTCCGGATCACATACAGTTGAAACCAGATATTTACATACACTTCAGAAAAAAACACAAAAACTTTTATTTCTTTACTGTCATACATTAAATCAGAGTAAACTGGAATCATCTGGAGTTTTCTTTTTGTTTAAAGACACAATAAACTTAGTGTATGTATACTTCTGACTTTGATGAAAGTGATAAAAAAAATACATAAAAATTCTCGCTCGCTCGATTCTGACATTTAACAAATGCAAAAAAATATGTTAATATGTATTGATCTAAAACAGAAAAAGTTTACTCTGATTTAATGTATGACAGTAAAGATGTATGTAAATATCTGGTTTCAACTGTATAACCTCTTTTTTGTAGGATTTTGATCTTATTTAATATTGATGACAAGAGAAACAAGATGACTTTAGTTCAGCTCATCATCCTTGACTGTGTCCAGATATTTCAGATATTAAAGAAATAATGTAATTCAGGCTAAGAGTTTATTGTACCAAGTTGAGGATTGTGGGTTGTGGACGTACAAATTTGTTTGCCTGTTTACCTCGCTCACCCTCATTGCTCAACCTTCAAGCACATAAGCTCCATTGTTATTCTTTGGCCCTGCTCATCATGTTCTTAGCAGAATGCAAATCTGTTATCCTCTGGTTCGGCCGCAGTGAGGTTGTTTTTTTTGTGTAGCTGTTAGTTGCACTGATGAAAAGACCACCTGTCATCCTCTGGCCCTTTGATTAGATTAGGAAGTCAAAGGGATGGATTAAATTGATATGACGTAGACTAGGCCCTCATGCAGAGCTTACTGTGTCATTATCAGAGCTCTGATCTATAGGTTCTGGGCATTACTGTACATGTTATATTAATAGAGGGTATGTCCCTCTAGATTTAAATGTCAATCATTATTTATAAGAAAGAAAGAATGAAATACATTTTTCTAGACTCTGGGTATGTTAGTGAAGTCATCAAGGCCCCAGGAAGTCTAGAAGGAGGAGAGAAGGTTCTGTATCAGTCATGTGCACAATAATAACAGAAGTAGTCTCTGGCAATGAAAATCTTAGGCCTCAGTAACCTCCAACAAGGGTCATTAAATAACTAAAAAGAAAAGCACTCAAGTAAAACCAAAATCTGAATTTGAGACAAAAAATAGTGCAAGTTGAGATATAGTGCTGAAATATAAACAAATAAAATATAAATGAAGTAATATAATTATATAGTATAATTTGTGTAGACAGTGTTGCAACTGAATGTAAAAAGTAATGTAATGTATATATGCATCAGAATATGAGAATATATCAACTTAGCACAAAAAGTAAGGACATTTGTGTTTGGTAGATTATTTCTCTGTGGTAACAATGCTTTTTGGCAATAAATCTTATACCGTTGGAAAGCCTGTTTAGTTCCCTTTCAAATTGTGCCCCATTGGTAAGGAACATGCATTTGTGGGATGAGCAGCAGCGCTGAGTATGTGGGTTGCACCCATGAAAAATTTGCCAAATTTTCTTTGCCAATGCCAAACAGCTTATTCTGCCATTGACTCGTTTTGTGGATTGGATGATTGAAGTTTGAAGAAACAAGACATATTGGCAATTTAACAATGTATTCATTTATTTCACAAACAGGAGCCTCAGTAGCGTGTGGAAGAACCATACACAGCCACAACAGCCTGGCACCTCCTCCTCATGCTGGTCACCAGCCTGGTCACACACTGCTGTGGGATGGCATCCCATTCTTCAACCAGTATTTGTTGCAACTTTAAAACAGTTTTTAGTTGCAAAGGTTTTTATTTTTGTATGAAAACATATAAAGTAATATCAAACTACATTTAAGTTGTTGTGTTTCTGTTCTTTTAAATTGTATGTCTACTGCAATCACATGGGAAAAGTAACTACATTTACATACTGTGAATCGTTTTTTGAATCGAAAATCAATATTGAATCGAATCGTGACATTTTCTGAATCGTACACCCCTAGTTTGTATAGTGCATGTAGAGACAAGACACGTAGCGTGCTCTTTTATACATGGACTGACCTGAAACAAAGCAATACCCCTTTTTAAATATTTAGCAGGCATAATCAGGAGAACTTGCCAGTAAGCATGCAGTGCACTTGGGCATTTTATGATGTCTTGCATCATGGCTCCTTGAGTGAGTGACTGAATTTAATTCCCCCTTGATAAAACAATTGGATACTAATGAATACTACAGCTTTGGTCTTGAATGCTAATGTGGTCTTCATCCATGCTCAGGGAAGGCGGCTCACATTCTCCAAAAATGTGATGCCATCCATAGGATCCAAAAAAGGCAGGGGGTCTTAACTGGGAGGAGGGCGGGGAACTGCACTTTTTGTTTTGTGGATGTCTGTGTTATTTGTAGCTATAAAGGCTAAGTCACTCCTATTCTTATTCTAATTGGAACTGCACCCTCTCTGTTTCTCCCATGGCAGCTCTCGCTCCTAGAGTGAGGACCCTAGTCTCACAGCCTTACATTCAGTCATAGCCACCCAGACTTAGAGAGAGAGAGCGAGAGAGAGAGAGAGGGAGAGGGAGAGGGAGGGAGGGAGGGAGGAGTCTAGTTGTGGAGCTCTATCCCCTGACTGTGTCTGCTATGTGAGTGGTGAAGCAAGAGAGAGAGAGAGCATGAGAGAGAAAGAGAAGGAGGGGGGGCCAAGTGAGGGCTGAAGAGACTGAGAATGGATGGGCACCGAGAAACCGTGCGAGCGAGAGAGAAAGAGTGTGTGTGTATGCTCAGAGTCAGCAGCGAAGACACAAAGTCTACAAGCTCACATCAACAAGAGAGCGTGAGAGGCAGCGCAGACCACGGGCAACTCTGAAGAGTGACACAGACGGGAAAGAGACACACACAGTGACACAGAAGAGGAGAAAAGAATCGGCAGAAGAAGAGAAGGACTGAAGACAGACTACCAGCCTTCCACTGGTTAAAGGAGACACCACAGAGGGACTCTAGCATCCGCCCCCCACCCCCGCCCCCCCAGCAGCAGCAGCAGCAGCAGCAGCACAGAGGAGCACTGTCTCATCTCGTGCATCCGTGGTGCCTGCCAACTTCAATTCCACACTTGCCCACTGTTTTTCATAGGTTTTGCCCTCTCCACTCCTCAGTCATGATCCCTTGGGTCCTTCTGCTCCTGTGGATCTCCGGACATGGTAAGTTTTCCAGATTAAGTTATTTATTCATCACATATTGCGTGCTTGTGACTGTTGTGTGACTTGCTGGCTGGGAACGCTGCCTCTGAATACATCTTGCTGTGATGTCTGAGCTTGTCCTACCATTTGTGTGTTTAACTGCTGATAATATATTTGTCAGTTGCAAAAAGAGAAAAGAAGGAAATTAGAGGAAAAAGTCTTTGTGGCTGTCCTGGGGTTAAGAAGCTGCACCTTTCTCCATTTGTCGTAGCTTTCAGACCAGACAAGTTAAATACTTCCTATGTGGGCTTATATTCCTGTCACACACATAGAAACACAAAAACAAAGCCCTCAAACCCCAGTTCAGTCAAGCGTTCACTCCGGAGTCGCATTGTTTTGAACTGACAGCTTTTCCCATTGAGTCCTACGATCCTACGGGGGGTCTGGTCAAAAGAAAAGAGAGAGAAAAAGTTAATGCTGAAGTGCTTTAGGAGGCAGACTCATGAATATAACTTGGCAGCTCCAGCCCTTTGGACGGTATCTGCTGTTATTTTTATTCTTAGACAGTCTGTTTGTGGACAGAATGGGGATGGATTAGTTGTTTCCTCAGCTTGCCACCAGGTGGTTGTCTTTGGAAAACAAAAGAGGTGAGTAAAGTACAGCAGAACTCTACCTTTGTGGTGTCTGTGTGATATACGGACGCAAGCAGGGCTGAATCAGACAGTGGATGTTTGTCAGCTCCTAGCGTTATGCCCGGCCCACAACAAGCGCCCTGGTTTACGCTCCACAGGTCAGGGTCAATGAGCTGCCACAACAGCCACAACCTCTTTTCAAAGTATGACCCCGTCACGTTGGACTACATTCTGAGTAGGGCACTATGTGAATGAGTGTGTGTGTGTGTGTGTGTGTGTGTATATATATATAGTTGTTTCCCAGAGGGAGTTATCACCTTTTGCACAGAAAAGGAAAAATCTCCAATCGGCACGTTGTGTTAAAATTGACCGCTCAAAGTTGGTAACACAACAGCACTGAATTCAGCTGTTCCACGTGCTAATTTAAAGCCTATAACACACACAAAAAGAAGGGAAAAAACACTGCTCATCCAATACAACAATTTGCTGTGATCAACTTTTCTGCTGGCTCATTTTTCATATAGAATATATAGAAACGGGGAGAAAATAATATCAGGACAGACCAATTTGAAACTGACTGCAGTGATGAAGCCTCTAATTCCCTCTCTGCCTCTCCTACGCTTTAACGGGTGTAGATCCCTTCCAGAGAGGGTGTCAGCTCTGCTGTCTGTTTTCTTTATGACTGTGTGTGACCTGGTGCAGTGACATGAGCTGTGTAAGTCCACCCAAAGATTGGACAGAGTCAAGGCAATGGAAGCTTTCTCTCTAGGTTGTGGCCTTCGTTACGTGGGCAGTTATAGTACATCAGACTTGGCACTGTAGCTGTAACTGTTCCCGGTGCTTGCTTTTCTGTATTCTCTCCCCCTGAATTCATTGTCATGTCTGTCTGTACCATCTGTGCTTACTGTGACGCATCAGTCATTAGTCTCTTCTCCTTGACTCCTTTAAGCATCTGCTAAGTTTTGTATCCACAACTGATTTTTCTTTCTTTTTTTAAGATTATTTTTTTGGGCTTTTATTGCCTTTATTTATAAAACAGATTAAGACAGGAAAGTGGGAGAAAGAGGGGGAATGACATGCAGCAAAGGGCCGCAGGTTGGAACTGAACCCGCAGCCGCTTGCAAGTTTGTAAGGTGAGTAACATCCAAGTTATATTAGACATTAAACTGTAGAAGGGGTTTGATTTATTGTCATGCTGCTCGCTTTATTTTGGACTTTTATTTTGTGAACATCACATTTTCATTCACATACCATCACAGGCTTAGTCCAGTCTAGGAACAACTAACACCATATCTGAGATAGTACCTGTTGGAATGGGATGGGATTGCTGTGCATTTCAGCACAGTTGGTTATCACCAT
This sequence comes from Sander lucioperca, assembly GCF_008315115.2. NCBI lineage: Eukaryota > Metazoa > Chordata > Actinopteri > Perciformes > Percidae > Sander > Sander lucioperca. The sequence continues at coordinate 29,547,052 of NC_050180.1, read as the reverse complement.
AATATAAAATACTTCTTTCCCTGCTAGGTAAACAAGGGATAACAACGTACCTTCTCTATGCATGCCTCTGGGGAGAAAAAAAGTGCTTCCCTGTATCTTACTATGTTGTTGTACAAATTACGGCTCTGTTTATGTGCCGAGCCGGTGTCAGCAGAAAGCTGCGGAAAACAATCTCGTTTTTATAAACCGAAGGACAGAGGGGAGCTGTGGCTATAACAGTCATATACTTAGACGTAGCTATCATGCGAGAGAGCAAGAAAGAAAGAGAGCATTAAAAAAGAGAATGAGCAGGAGAAAAGAATCAGTCCGTATGCAGAGGCACTGAGCACCTTTTTTTTCCCATCTCAACTTTGAGAAAGAGCAAAACAGAGCAAAACAGAAAGGGACACTAAGGAGAAGGAAAGCTGCTGCGAGATGCTCCTGACTGTGCTGTTACCGCATAGGGCTCCTTTTTTTCACTGTCACCTGTCCTGCCAGTGACAGATGACACAACACCAGTCAGGAGGATCTGAGAGACAGTCTCCAGGAACACATTCACCTCAGGCCAAACTTGTCCAGGACCTCATTCATCTCCTCACACCAGCTCCTCCCCAGTCCTCCTCCCATCCAATCTATACAGTGTCAATCGTCTCTCACATTCTTCACTTGACGCTTGACTTCACTTCACACCGCACAGCGGCACATTTTTCCACCTCTCTCTCTGTCTCTCTCATTAACCGTCCCTCTCTCCGTCTGTTTTGTTATGAGAGGCAGTGTGATTGAGAACCATAGCCTCTGTCGGGGAAAGGGTGAGATATGTAAGAGCTTGATGTCACAGTAGAGGAGGGGAAGTTGTTTTTTTTTGACCACTTTCTCAGGGAAATTAAATCTTGATGGTCTATTCTTGACTCAAGGTTTGCCCAATAGGGGCAGTGCTGCTGCACAGGAATGAAATCCCAATCATCTTAAAAATCTCCTGCCCCTTCCCTCCGCCCAATCGCCTTCATTATTTCCCACCCCCTTAGATATCGTGTCAGAACCCCCCGATTTCACCACCCAGCCAGCCTAAGCAGTTTCTTCGTCCTGGAAAGCATGTCTTAGCACCCCCAACAGCCCCTATTTCATTTACAGCTGTCTATTAACTACTGACTGATCACTAAATCCGCTTTTCATGGGCGGCAGACTTTTACATATTTTTCAACCAAAGTATAATTAAATGTATTTCCAATGTCATGTCTGGATGTGTGGATTTTTTATAGACGGAGAAATCATTCTCGCTTCTCCAAAGGGAAAGAAAAAAGAGAAAGAAATACAGCCCATTACGTTGCACAACACCACTCAAACATAAATACCAATTTTCAGCCTCATTATTATGAATAGTCATTTGTAAGTGAGACAGACTGCTGTCTTATGCACAGATTATGACACAATGAGGTAATTATTTGATTTATCCCCATTCGGGATGCTAAAACTAATATACATTTTTCTTGGATGTTGTCATAAGCCTAGATGTTCCAGCAGTCATATTTTCAACAAAAATAACATGACTAACAGCCACAGAATACAGACTAAAATTGTCTTTATTCTAATGGGAATCTGGTACCGGACAATTAATATGCCTGCTGGTAAGAAACGCACAAAAGTGTCCTTGTCCTCTTTGTATGACTTACCCTCACCATACATGACAGTTGGTTTGAGTAATGCTAACGCCGTCTGGATTATGCCATGCAAACGCAGTGCATGACAGATGACGGCATCAGTTCATGATGGGGCCCAGTGGCATGCAGTTTGTTTTCTTGTTTGTGCTGCGTGTCCCATCAAGGCTAGCCAGTTTAAGTCACCTCAGCCGCTGTGACCCCTGCTCATTTCTGTGCCACGATAGATTAAGCCCCCTGTAATCCCTCTGAGCCGAGTGCCCTGTTGGATATTTATGGTAATAAGTAAACATATGAATAAATAATCTAAGAGGCTGCCGCTGGACAGCTGGAACTTGTAAGTCCCAATGTTTGGCAGTGATTGTGGCATTAACAAGAGATGCTATTTCCAAGAAAAATGTGTTTTGGCTAAGACTTATTTCGTTGATAAAACACTAGATAGATAAATAGATATATCAATAAATCAGTAAACACAGAGATAAAGATGGACATGTGTTCATGTAAGAACACAACCTTCCAATGGTTTCAGTTGAAGGGAGTACTCAGATAAAAATGCAGAATTTAGGACTTCAGGATTCAGGTCAACCAGGGAAGGGAATATGATTAGTTTGAAGTGTTCTTGGAAAACCAGGCAACGATTTGCTTCCTCTCATGCAGTCAGCCAGCCAGTCAACAAAATCAAGCTGTTTACTGTTGGGCTTCATTATCCATCTAGAAGACTCTCTTCCTAGCCCCAACAGTTTTCTTTAGTACCAACCAATCAACCCTCAAGCCCCTCATCTCCTCTCTCTCTGAGACTTTGCTGCTGGATCTCATTCCTCGGGGATGAATTTATCCAGATTGGAGCACTCAGCAAAAGGGCATTATCCCGGATTACATGTCTGTTGGGCCGCAGTGTTAAGTAATTCAACCAGATGCTGTTGTGAACACTGGGTCACCTGTGAAGGCAGGGTTAGCAGCTGCACTTCTTCATTCTTTATTGCTGTATCTCCATACATCTGATACTTTATACTTGGACAACAGGAAGAGAGATAGTTGGAAAATGTTTTAAAATAACTGTATGTAATAATGTTGTTAATATAGGGACGTCTGCAGAAGCCCTCTCTAACCCTAGTCAGGATTTTATTTGCTCACAGATTATGGGATGGATTAAAGGCTTCTAAATTGCAGTTCAATGCACATGAAACAACAAGCAAAGCAACTAAAGGCAGCTCCGCAGGGCTGTGTGTGTGTTCAGTTGTGGGGGTGCTATGAGTAGAGTAGCAATGGATCATACTGTGTTATTTTTCCTTGGAGAGGACCAAGCATCGACACAGCGGGGCTAAAAGAAAAATGTTATTGTTTTTTAGCTTGACTGTGTGTTTTTTCTGCTAATCCTGTCACTACCTAGCCAAAGTTTTGATAAATATACATTTTTAACTCGCTACTAGGATCTGTGATTGCTTGTAGAACGCAAGTGCTCTACAAGGTGGGTTCAAACAGTGTTACAATACAAGTTTGTTCCTTTCTTGTCAAAACCCTGCTTTACAAAATCAGAGGTATTAATAGAACTTCAAGAAATTCACACTAAGAAAATGTTCAACTTAAAGGCTCATTTTGCCTTACTTTTTTTTACCCGTTCCAGGGGTTATGCTGTATAGAAGCATTGAGCTTGGAAAAAGGCGCTTGCACCCCATATTTGAAACACAAAAATAGATACATAAACACCGAGTTTTGCTATTGTTAGATGTGTTTTTTAGAAATACAGTGCACATTGTTTACTGTGTATGGGTGATGCCGCTGTGCTTGAGTCAACATCTGTCATTGAAACAGGTGAGCAAAACAAGAACACAAGGTTATGCAGGTGGAAATGTAAAAATGTGTGAACAAAAGGGGAAAAAACTAAAAGGTAAAATAAGAGGATCTGTTGTGTTTTGCAAGTCCCATGTTATCTTTTCGTTATGTTCTCTTCATTTTAAAAATAATATTTATGTTAATCATAAATAACAGTCAACTTTAGTTTAGGCTAAAATCTAAGATAAAGCTAAGCATTGTAATGTTTAAAATATAAATAAAATATAGCCCAGTTGAAATTAACAAGCTGATATATATCAGCTTGTTAATTTCAACTGGGCAGGTTAGGGTTATATACATACATCGTCATTCACAACACTAGTTGGTCAATGGGCTTTTCTTTACATAGCAACAGCAACGAGGTGCAATTAAATGCTCCGTCATCTCTGCTGCAATTTGTATGTGCAGATTGCAACAAAAAAATGAAGCTTAAGTGGATGCAAAATAAGGTTTAGCTAATAATTACAGTATTTAATTGAATTATCCAGCATGTTAGTCACACAGAATTGATTGAAAATATGCCATACTTAAACTTGATACCTGGGTCAGTGCAGCTTTGAGTTTGAAGGTTAAGGTTTATTACCTGTGCACGAAGTAGTATGCTGAATATATGTACACCCTACCTCATTTTGAGATACGGCCACTTACGCATGTTACATCTCTTAAGAGGCTGATGCATGTTCAGTAATGTACATATAACCTACCAGAGAGCTTTTGCAACCTACAGAAACCCGTGTGCCATGCCGGGCACACTAATTTGTATGTGAAAAACGTTCATGTATAAATTCTCCGTCCTTTTTTTTTATATGGTGCTATCTGTACAGTAAATCACATGCAAGCATCGTTGCAGTTCTGCAACCTGTGGCATGTTATGTGTCCCAAAATAGCTCAAAACATTTGTGAGTAAACCAGCCAGCCAATGCATCGACATGATTGTGAAATGCTGTTAGGAAGGCGCCCAGAAGATGCATGTGGTGCTTCAGCACCGGAGGCACTTGAGAAATTGGGTTGCTGATCTGATAACAACTTCCTAGTGTTTGGCGGGAAGTTTCTGGGACAGCTCAATATTACACCTGGATGAACTCACCCATCTCTTCTCTATCCCGTTTTCTCCCCACCTCTTTCTCTGCCTGTCACTGTCCCAATGTCCCCATGCCATAGATTCATAACAATGGACGAAAAACGTTTTTCATTCTGCACACTTCACGTGTTTGTTCTGTGTATACATGTGTGTGTGGTGTCTGTGCATTTGCTACTGTGCCACGGCAATTACACCTGCAAGCCTTGAATGGCAATATAAATGCAAATCAGCCTTTTAACTTGTACAAGCAGAATCTAGGGAGGGAGAAGCTTCTCACCTGCGGATGAACGCAGATGTGTCTCTGCCTGCCATTACAACTGCTGTGCATGTTTTGAAAACGGCAATGGCATTAGATATCATACACAGTACTTCATTTTGTTTGTTAGCAAACCTTGAGGCTGTTGAATGTGTCTGGACTCCAATATAATAAAGTACACTTTTGGGAACAGTTGTTAAATAACATGGTGTTGGACAGACAAACGTACTGATGTATCCCTGCCATTACCTCCCAACTTGTGTGCTTCCATCTCAGCGCATACTTTTAAATTGTGCTCAGCAGTGCTAAATGGAAGGGCTCAATAGCTTCTATTTAACCCTTGTGTGGTGTTCATATTTTAGTTACAGAGCCAATGTTCCCGGGTCTGGTGGACCCACCACATTATTAGGCTTTTAAAGCAATACAGCCATAACAATGTATGTAAAAATACTTAACAGATGTTTACTTTAGCTCAGTTACCAATGATATATACATCATTTATGGTTCATATTTGCCATTTACCCCTGTGAGATCACATTTATGATCATATGATCATTTTAGTTTTTTGTGAGAAAACAAGGAAATTCAATTATAAAAAAGGTAAAAAAAATAGAAACAAGATTTTTGATCATTATTGGTGCTTATGTCTTAGAACTTAATCAGAACAGGTGAAAGTGCTTGAAATGTAACAATTTTGTAACTTTGTGTGTGAATAACAGGTGCAGAAAGACAACATTCCCCCACACAGACAAATGCACAGACACACAGAGACACACAGACAGACACACACGCACGCACACACACACACACACACACACACACACACACAGCAGGCCCAGTTAGGAGGAGGACACAGTTAAGTTTCATAGCACCTAAAATTATTACACAATTATTACACTCGGGTCCAGTAGACCCGAACACCTCATATGTAATAGTTATGTGTAGGGGAGGTGTACCGTGTGCAGTCATTGAAAATAAGTTATTTTTAATGTTCTTCACAGAAAATGAGCCAAGGCCAGTGAGTTTGAGTTAGAAGAAATAATAAATAGCATAATTTTTCTTTTAGTAAACATTGGATGGGTCCCACAGACCCGAATACCTTAGGTTAATAAACCGACAGGAAAACAGTTCTCTCTATGGTACCAGACACCAATGGTGAGAGGCATGTTTTTTTGAAAGGCTATTTGATCTGGCTCTGATACCAAACAATGTTTTATTCAGGAAAGCACATCAGACACAATAGCAGCAGAAACTTGCTCTTGATCCAAGGCAAAACTTTTGAAATCTGCGAAAGGGGAATGTGTAGCTTTGAGAATGAAAAAAGCTAATGCTGCCATCCTCCCCCAACACTCCCATATACTATGTAAATGTGCATGCTTTTTTTTTTTTTTTTTTTTTTTTTTTTTCATCAGATGCCAAATGAGGTTTTGAGCCACCGGCCACTAAGACAATTAAGCAATTGGGCAGAAAGGGCCATTCACTAGTGAGAATTGCAATGTTCACATAGGAGACAGAAACTGCCCTGCATACCACCCCTCCCCCACAAAACACTTTTTCAGCACAACTAATGTTGGCACTGTGCCAAATCCGTTCCTATTTGTGTATTTGTTGAGGGAACGCAGGAGCATTTGACACCAGTCTTAGAAAATATGTGACACAGGGTGCTTGGTTTGCATGTTGATAGAAAAGCCCTCTATTGGTCTCTAGACAAATTCAGCGTGAGGCCTGTGGCTCTGTGTCATTATAGTTGTTTACGAGGCAAAGCTTCATCTGGAACAGCCTTCACACAGAAAGGCATGCATTGAAAGAAACACACACATGCACACACATACATTCCATACCCTCAGTCACTTGCATTACCAAAGGGCAATCTGCCAGAGCACAATAATGGATGAGAAACACACAGGAGGATCTGAGCACTGAGGGCTGAACAGTAGAGGTAGGTTATATAACATGCTATAAATTAAGGTTTTTATTGATCCTCAAACATTAATATATCCTTATATAACAAAATAGCTGTATTGATTGTAGGCTGGCATATCTGATGTTTCTTTAATATGGGACTGCTAGGATTCACTCTGCCTACTTTAATACGAAACCTATTTTTATACGCAATAATAATGTGGTGTCACAAGTAGGATCAGCAAAAGGCAATCCCTAGATATATTTCACTACTCTGGGTCTTTGCCACACTACACCTTTCAGTGCTTTCTATCTTAAGCCCTTTCTTTATCAGCTGGGCTCCTCAAATGGATGCCACAAACCTGCTAGAGTAAACAAAGTTAATTACGGTATAATTATTTTTTAGAGGCCACTCCAATATTCACTTTGCTGATTTGGAGGTTGAGGAGCTCTTGTCGCACTCTCTGATTTTTATTTTATTTTATCAAGTGCAATTTAATATTGTGCAGGCTGGCCCAGGCACTGAAAAAAATGCTAATACACATTGGGGAGTTTAAATGATTTGCTATCCTTTCAAATCTGTTGGCAGGGCTTTCAATCTGGCTGGCGTCCTGGGGGAATTCACAGGGGTCATTGCTCAATCCCTGGGGGACATTAATGCAAATCACAAAGGAGCACAGAAGTCATTTTAGTTTTCCACTTTCCTTTGGCCACTGCCCAATGCTAAATGGCAAAGGACTGGCTTGCAATACTCGGCAGAGCATCCCCCTTTCCTTCTTCGGTCTCTAACCTTTTAAACCGGATTTAATCAAATCAAAATACCACAGTCCAGAGCCATTTGAGACAACCTGAAGACAAACAGTTGAGGAACCAGAATGCCTTGGGGTGAACCAAGGGCGAGCCCATCCATTACTTCCTGTGCAACCAAGAGCAAAGGGACACGGAAAATGCCTGCGGTACACGATGATGAACTGACTCCACATCAGAGATTGGATTAGAGTGGCAAGAGAGAGAGCCCTAAAAGCCATGCACAGTTTATTGAAGCCTTATCTAAAGCGATAATGTTACTAGAGAAAGGCCTGTGTAATGACGGATGAGTGGACGGTGCATCAGGCGAGATGGTGGATAGGCAGGTCCACCATGGTCAACTCATCTTCTTTTAAAAGCAGGAAGTAGGACCAGTAGATGGTTACGATAGAATGGACTGTCAATTGCTAGCAACCTGGTTACCCGGCAGTGTCATCTTCACAGGTGTATCAAGTTTAGAGAGGCTCAGTGCTCAGGTTCACTGCAATTTAGGTCCCATTTCATCACTGATACCCATAAGGCATTTTGGGGAAAATGGTAGCAGTGTTACTACTGAGATTTGTAGTCTCCCTGAAAGCACTGATCTCTGCAGTGGTTGGGTTTGTGATATATGAAATATATGTCTGACCATGCACTGTTTATATATAACATAAGTTTTCTTAGGGGAATGTGGAGTGTGATGGTCACTACTGATGCACAGAAAATAGAGTGAGAAGTAAGATGAAAATAGAAATTACATCTAAAGGGTTTTGTTGAGTGGTTAGAGGGAAAGCAAAGTATAGCATTTGGATAAAAGTCTTGTTCTCATTTTTTTTGGATGACTAGAGGATTTTTCCCCCGCTGAAAGACAATGTTATCTTATAGTAGACGGATGATGGTAATGACAACACAATCCCTTCCATGGTAAACACATATTTCTAGCGCTTGGGAACAAAAGTGAGTGGAGAAGAAAGTACAACAATGAAAGAAGAAAAATAATTTTTAAAAGGAAAGCATTCTTGTCACAAATTAAAACATATCTGCGTCTTGCAGCCCTAATCCTTAATGCCAGTGTATTTGTTGTCTGAGTAGAGTATTTGTGCAAACAAGCACAAATGTGATTATTCCTCGCTTTCGTGTATGCTAATTTTATTACTTCACATTGTTTGCCTATCTTACTCTAAACAGCTTTGGTTCACTTCTCAATGCTTTTTCAAAGGACGCCATGCTATTTGTTGTCGGCAAAGTAGTCAAGTAACAAGAGATTATATTATTATTTATTTTTATACACCCGTGTGACTTTTAGCTTATGTTTCTCTGTGATCTGGTTTGGGAAAAGTCAATGCCTATGTTCCAATGGTGTGTGACACGGGCACAGCAGGACATTAAAAATGCAGAAGGGCATCTAAAGATGATCGTGGCATAACACAGTGGGATGTTCAGGGGTTTTACCAATCCCCCCCCACATCACCTCCAGTGCATGGCCCCTAAATTTCCCCCAGGTTATTAGCGTGAATAATTAACAAGGCTTTCATTAAAAAATGCAATTTGCTCAGACCCAGAAACTCTAATACAGCCTCATTTAAAACATGGAGAAACGATCTCATAAATTTATGTTGGATCTCCTGCAGCCCAAACAGTCTCCTCCAGATGGATGCCCTCCGCATTGAGTGAAGAGTTAATGGCTTGTAGTCTACTGTCAATCCTCATCTACAGGCTCTCTGTAATGCGTTGATATTCCTCATTGGTTTGTTTTTTCCTTGAGATATGTATAATCAGTTTAATGGATTACAGTAATTAGACAATATATGATACATTACATTAGCAAAACTACACAACCACACTAATTTCTAACATAGCAAACAGAGACAGCTATCAGTACTACGTGTTGAAACCCTTTAGATTCATCAAAACCGAAGACATTTTTCAAATACAAAATTTAGTTATATGTCTGCTCTCTGGCATTAGCTGAAGGACTATCCTTAAAAGTGAGCCTTGTGTGGGTCTGTGGGTATTGTTGTATTCTCCAAAGCAGACCTCTTTTAGCTTCTCCTTCAGCTCTCATCCTTTTGATCATCACCTCCATATTGGATATAAAATGAGAATGAACAGCACTGCAATACAAGTGACTTTCAGAGTTCTGTGACTCTTTGAAGGCTGCCAAACAAGTGTCTTTCATCTTAAAAAACAGCAGTCACTTTGTACAAAAGGAGAACAGGACAAAATGAGAGAGAAAGGCATTATCCAGGGCTTGGAAATGAAATAGTGAAGATTGTGGGGTCTCTGTGATCGCATTTCCTCTAAGGCCTCCTGTGAGGGAAATGACATGTACTTCATTCACCATTGATAGGCGGGAATCTGTCAAACATCCTAAACCTGAAGAAGGGTGAGAACAAAAAAAATAAAGGCAAGTGAGTAAGCCAAGTACTATTTGCTTTCTGTAACGTCATGCTAATTCCTTTCATCATTAATGAGGTGACAAAGCAAAAAATGTGTTGCATGCATGAATGGGCCTCAACAGGAATGAATATCAGAGACATACTGATAGTATTGAAATCATCTCTCTAATTTTATTCATCCTCCTTGTTTTGCCATGAACCGTAATGGCCTTCTTCTGTGTCAATATACAAGTGGTATCATACTAATCCACCACATGCATCAGGTTGATTTGAACAACCAGGATACTGACCAGCAGAACATGGAGTGAATTAAAAAGAAACAATTGGCAACAGTGAAAAAAGAAGCTTATACTCCCAGAATCTGTTATCCTTGAAATAATGATGGAACAGGAGCAGTAGTGTTCCCCCACTGAGACATGAACCAGATTTCAACCCAGAACTCCCTGGAGGTGAGGGCCGGCATCTCTCTTACAGGACATCTGTTCCCTGAACATGGCCACCAGGGGGTCCATGTCGCCACCTTAATTGTAATGTCTCCCTCTTCCCCCCTGTAAAAAACTAGGCCAGCTTTCCATAAAAGGGGAAGAGCCACTATTTGCTGGGCTGTGTCGGCATGCCACATAATTTAAGCTGACAGCTCTAATAAATTACAGCAACAGATCGCTGTGAACAAACAAAGCTTAATGGAAATAAAGTGAGAATTATCAGCCAAGAAATAAAAGGAAAAAAAGAATTAGATTAGTGCATAGAGGTTGGATGAAACGATGTCAGGCCTGCATAACACAAGCATTAAATGGCAAATTGCCACTTTGAGAGATAGGAAATGTTCTGTTCTCATCATTGCTTCTGATGAAAATGGAGAATAATGAAAGAATCATTTAGCAGACCTAACACATGTCCCTTATCTAAGTCCTCAAAATATCCTTCCTCCATTGCTTTTCTTCTCTCTCTCTCTCTCTCTCTCTCTCTCTCTCTCTCTCTCTCTCTCTCTCCTTGTTTTGCCTTCCAGAAAAAATCTGCAGAATGTTCTGCTCTGTAGGACCCTTGCTCCATCAATTCAGCCAGGCTAGAGAAAGCCTGGAAGCCTATGTATGTCCTTAAAATGGTTAGGCATGGGAAAAAGGACAACAAGAGATGGGAGTAGGGTGAAATGGTATGTCAGGGGTAGCATTTGTCAGGTGCTATCACTATGAAAGCTGTCCATCTAGAGACCTCTGAAAGAAAGGCAGGTCAGAGAGACCACTCCAACTTTGTGATGACTTTGTCTTGGGTAGAAAACAAAACAAGCCAAATGCAGAAAAAGTACAACCAGACAAAATGTAAAATGCAAAAGAGCCCCAAAACATGCAATAACCCCATCAGAACATGAACTGCCAGGTGCACAGTAAGTGTTGTTGGACTTAATTTGAATGAATGAAAGCTCACAGGTTGGCAAAGTGAACGCATGGCCTCTGAGGAAAGACAGGGATCAGAGTCTGAGTCATATTCATTTGATAGAATTTAGGCAAAGCTTATTGAAGTGCTCTCTAGTGAGTTTAATAACTTGGCACCATGAGTAGTAAAGATCAATCACAGAGGTTTTACTTTTGCCTTTGAGACTTTCTTTTTCCATCTGCCACTTATGTCATTCATTCCCTGATGTTTAAATTAGTTAAAACATTTTATAAGCCCTCCTTCAATGGTATCTGGCCTTTTTAGAAAAAAAACGTTCTGTCCATGTTTAATTAGATAGTGTGATTGCCTTTTGGGCTTTTCCAGAAAATAAAAAAATGCTTTTTAGTTCTCAGATTAAGTAGAGTGGTTGAAGATGCCACAGGGGTGCTGTTGTGTTGCTGAATCCAACAGTGAAGCATCTACGCCCTGTGGGGAGGTCCTTAACCACAGGCTGAAGTTTTCTCAAGCCCACTTTGTTAGCCAGAATGTATTGGATCTGAGCCAAAGTTAGCCGGCACCACGGACGTAAAATCCCATTGCTTTTATAATGAGCTCTGAAAAAGAACTCAAGAGGTCAGATCCCACGAGACACCAATAAAAACTAATTGCAAATGTCACTCAATAACAATAAACCTATAAGCAGAGCTGCTTCCCCTTTATACATGCGGGGTGTTTGTGTGAGCACTTATAGTGGAATGAGAAGGGTATCTAAGGGAGAGGGGTGTAAGGCATAATACGAGTGCCTGGGGGATACTTTATGACCTGCTTTTTAGCCACATTTTGTGTGTATTTATATCTTCGCATATTTCCGTATTTGTGTGTGTCCCTGCCTGCACCTGTGTGCGGCTATGCATGACTTGTGTGTGACATGTACTCTATAGCGTTTGTGCACTTAGTCTGTGTGTGCATGCATGTTTGTGAGTGTAAAGAGACCACAGAGTGCTGTCCAACAGAGAGCACTGCATTTCGAAAGGTGCCACAATGAGTTTGTCACAGAGAGCGTAAACTTGAGGAGAAAGGGACTGTGGAGAGAGAGAGACTTTCCCCAGGCACCCAGAGTCTGTCAGACTGATTAAGTCACATGGCTGGAGTGTGAGTTAGGAAACTGAACCAGAGCATGCTAGGGGAGCATGGTAGGACAGCAAAGAAAAAAAAAAAAAATAGCAACATGTAAGTATTAACATGACTGCATGTCACATGTGCACTTTCTTATACCTGACCCTAGAGACTCATGCTGGGACACTGCACACCAGCCTGCATCCCATCATCCCACCCCACAGCTTATTCACCCTCCGGCGACATAAAGCAGGTCAGGGGCATCTTGAAGTTCACGAAATGCAACATGACAGGACAACTCTAACATATGCCTGTGTGACAGTGAAGTAAATAGATGACTGATGGCAGAGCACTGTGTTTTAAGGGGAAGGGAGAACATGCAGTATAACTCAGACTGACTGAATCTCTCTCTCCCACACTTACTTACTTCTGCTTTTAGTTTCTTCTCAGACAAAAACAATGGGTCAAACGCTGCAAGTTTTGACTTAAGAATTTATGGATCCATACTCTTTTCTGAAATATAAACACATACAAAACACCAGACCACTCACAGGCCTGTCTCTGCTTCTGTATGTCAGAAATGCAATGGACCTTGGAGCCCTCTAGAAAGAATGGCAGACTATCATGCCACGTGGCCTTATCATCCAACAGACTTAAAGATGAACTCTTGTTCTTTGTTCAGGAGACCCTGGCTGCTCTGAGATGCCCTACTTGGTCTCTAGCTCTCTATCTGTCTCTCTGTGCCACACTGGAGCACTGCAGACTTGTTGGTATATAGCAGAAGGGCAGCATCATTAACAATACTGAATGCTACCCACAGAAATCTTTTGGCATAAAGTGCAAATGAGAGAAGAGATGGATAATCCTTTCCGGTAGCGCCCTCAGTAAAGCCAGGGACATGGTTGATATTGCTCACTAGCTTGGAAATATAAAAAAAAGCCTGATATCTCTACTTTGTCCTCCTACTACTGGCCACCCCCATACTGAAATTAACATCACTCGTCCTCTCCTCCACAGTCTCTACAGTCCCACTACTATGCCAAAGCACAATCTATAGCACCTCTAGCATCAAATGCTAATTGCTCGGTATTCACATAGAGAAAAGGACTCCCTGAATTAAGAGTCATTTAGCGAGACACACTGAGTTCAGTGCAGCACTGCAATGCCTACGAGCTAATATCTCTGCTGTCTTGCATAGAGCTCTGGAAGTGTAGTGCCGAGTGAAAACGTGCTCTCTCAATATTAAAATGCAAATTCAAACCTGTGCTTTTCTTCCTGAGTAGTTGCTTGATTGCAGAACAAAACACACATTTAATAGGTTCAAATTATTCTGGCAAACAAGATACAAGAAAACTACCTTTGTGAGAAAATATGGCTTTTGTCTGTTTTCCGGTCCCAAAATCAATGTGTAGTAAACAGTGCTTTGGTCTTTGCAAAGATTTTAATTTGTCAGAAAAGAACTTGATTCAGCTGTGTTACTTTCAAAGGGAATTGAAACAGATAGATTTCTCAGTACTGAGAAGAACTGCAGGAGAAGAAACCCCTTACACTGGTGCAAACAATGGGGGCAGTGTGTGCCTTTGATCAAGGGCATGTCTATGTTGATGACAATGACACATCTTCAGGCTGTCCCAAGAGTGTTGTAACCCTACCTTCAAAGTGCACTTGTTTTTCCTTCCCAACATCCTCTTTCTCTGCTGCTTCCTTTACTGTGTTGACTGAATCTTTTATTTGTCGAAATCAGTCCGCAACACCAACAAAGCATTGCAGAACTGAAACCGCTGATTATAAGTTTTGACAACATTTTGGACCAACATGCAATGCAAAATATAAACAAATGAATGAATTATGTATTAAATATTTATACATGTTCCTTAAAAAGTTCATTGTTTATCCCTAAAGTAATAGTATAACTCCATTACTGTGATATGGTCACTGATCTACATAGTGATATTTTGAATATTTCACAGTATATGTGTGGGTGTGTTTTTAAAAGAAATGTGGGATCAGTGTGAGAGGCCAGTTCCTCTTTTTGGTCTATCCCCATCTTTCTTAAGCCCATCTACTGACACTTTGTTGTGACCTCTGTCTGCACTGTATAAGCAAGATGGGCATAAAGAGCAATCCTCTATGACTGGGACCGACCCCAGTGCTGAGGCTGGGTCATGGTCTGGGCCACTGACATCAGCTGTGTCCCTCTTCCACTTGCAATACATACTTGGATAGCATTATACAACTGCAGGCAGCATGCAGGGGTCATAGTGACAGACACTTGCCGACACGGGGGCCAGACAGGGTGCCCAGTGGTCCGCCAACCATTTTTTTTAATTCACAATGAAAATGAATTGATTCACATGGGATTATTGTTTGTATGTTACATGTAAATAAGGTGCCAGAGTGCATAACAAAAAAAACAACAACATGAAAATAGACCTTGTTTATAAAACAAAAAAAGTGCCAGGGGGGAATCAGAGGTCCGGGCTAAGCCCCGAATGTCATCAAATCCTAGAAACACTCCTGCGTACACCTGAACTGGAAAATAAAGAATTTCAATGAAAAATGAGTTATGGGCCTTTTAGTGTTTATTCATTTCATCTGATACATTTCATTTATGTGTGTATATTAACTGGTTCTTGGCCTCCTGTCATTTTGCAAAAGTGGCCCCCGGGCAAAGCAAGTTGAGTAACCCTGCTGTAGAGCAGCAATAGTCACTACATCGCAAAATACGATGACATTGAATGATTCCAACGACAATCTGATGATTGATCAACTGATGGTGGTTTTTCCCTTTTTTAACATGAATGTGCTTGACATACAGGATTTGATGGAAATTTGCCTGTTGGATATTGCAGTCCATTATCTCGCAGCGTTGCAATCTTGGCCTAAGGTTGAAGAAAAGTCTAGTGGGACACTGTATCTTGCCAGTAGTTAAGGTACAGTGTGTTGCTTTGGTACAGACAGAACAACTGAACAAAAAAAAACAACAGAAGAAAAACGTTCCTATTCTTTGGCTGGAGCAGAAATGGTAGGTGTCAGCATCGGCATACCAAATATACAATGTCGTCTGATCCATGTGCCAGGTTGCAATAGACTTATTAGTATCAGAAGTCGTTCCAATAAACAAGTCTAAATTCACCGATGACCATTACTTATTACATACGTGATGTATTTTTTAGATACAAGTATATTTCTCAACAATTAAACGTACGCATGTTAAAATATGTTTTTTGAAAACCTTTGACAGGCACTGTACTGTATATTTACATGTTAAGTCTCAATGTCAGCTGGTCAATAAAACAATAAAACACAGCAGTATAATGAAAAGAATATGCCCACTGAGCCAGACACGGAGCCAGCTAGACTCCTTAATCCAGGCACCCCTTTTCTTTCGCTTCTTCTTGCAGAGTGCTCTGAACCTGCTGCGAAATTGAATTTTCCACCTCTGTGTGTTCGTGAACCAGCCAAGCACTGCATTGTCAGAGTACTCAATTAGCTCCCAAGGCGGAAGCCAAAATGTTTTCCAACAGCAAATGTATTCTTCACAGGGCAAGCTCTCATTAGCATAATGCTTCTATTCCTATAGCACAGAGTGCCTTCCCAAGGTTGAAAACAAAACCGGCAAAACAGCCTAAAGTTTTAATATCAGTGTCCCTCCATGCCATATCATATTATACTTAGGGGTAGTGTAGCCTCCAGTGAAGAGAAATGTTAACCTCTGCATAAAATATCTCATTAGCATTAGTAAATACCCTTCCTGGTGTGTGTAGCACCTTGCAGAGACATTCTGTAAGCGCCTGGATCCCTTCCTTTTCTTCACATCTTAATTCACATGATATAGAGAGCACTCCTCAGAGTCTTGTATAACTCATGAAAACAGATGTTGAAATGTACTTGTCCTATTTTCTCATTGGAAAAGCTGAGCATACAGAATACAGGTCCTGTGATAAATCTAGAGAGCAAAAGAGATTCCAGCCTTTAAGACCTTATAATGCTAACTGAAAGTTGTTTGAACAAAATTAATCATGTTGTTTACTGAATGTGCTGACAATGGAACAGTTGGCTGAAGCATTAGAAACAATTAGCACTGACAAGTAGCTAAACATTTATCTAGCAAAGTGACATTAAAGTCAAACAACTATAAAAAACAAAAATTAAAAAAATGTCAGCATAATAGCTGAAATGAGGCAATAGAAAAGAAAAATGTAAAGACAAAAGAAAGTCTCAACAACTGGAGACTTTTTGTAGCAATGACAACTAGTCTTACTTGGAACCCATGCTCTCACTTTTGTTTGACTAAAGTTGCACTGTGGCAGCAATACAGTGGATGTAGCAAAGGCGGCCATATAGTCAGTGGGTGAAATCTTAGCTGCCGGTGCCCTATAGTGCCTGCTCACTCTCATTATTAAGGTGCCAGCGACTCCAAATTTAGAGCTCCTGTGTTTGTCACCTGCCCTGGGCCTTGTATATTAGCCCCAACACACACACACACACACACACACACATGACAGCTCCCATCAAACTGGGCATGGATATAAAATGGGATGTGGGTTTTTTTGTTAATGGTTTGTGGTGGTGGGAGTCTCACTCACACCACACACTGGTGTAAATTTTGCCGACAGCCTTTCCTGCAGAGGTTCCTGTCACAAAGATCGGGTAGAGATCAAAAGTAAGACAAAGCGTCACTCTGCCAAAGCAGCTTAATGTATGTGCGACTGCATGCAAGGCAAGGTGACATGGGTAATGACGTTTCGTGTGATTTTGTGATCTTTTCCTCCTAATTTTCCTTTTTTAAATTGAACCTTATCTTTCACTGACAATTTCCCCGTAATTATTATTTCTTTAATTTATTTCAAGAAAATCTAATAATGAACCCTCCCATGGTTATAAAATGAAGCATCTGTTGTTGTTTTTTCATGCACATGTGATGAACACTGTTAATGAGTTAAATTGATTCACTTCATAGTCCTGCAGCTATTCAATTTGAAGCTGAAGTAATTAGAGGGAAGAAAGGGTGAAAAAGAATGGAACTGGCTTCCTTTTTCCTCAGTGGAAATCAGAGTTGCAAGAACATACCTTAACTCTGAGATGTTAAACATCAAGAATGACATTGGAAAAACATTCCCATTGTCCAATCCATGTACATATGTATCCCTGAAGGCTAAAGTGTTGATTGGCTATGTAGTGTGTGTGTGTGGGTGTGCGTGTGCGTGCATGTGTGCATTTTTCAAAGTGGGCATTTGTGTCTGCTGTAAAGCTTCTGAGTTAACCTTCCTCAGGCTTTTAATGGAGCACTCAGATTACTGTGCCCTCTATAAGGGAAAGACAGCACCAGGATTAACCTTGTTTTAAATGTGCCGTTTGAGAAAGATTGCTTGACCTTACTGTGACCAAGGCTTTGGACAAACCATCGCACTTGATAGCAACTGGCTGTTAATGGACTTCACAGTGCCAAGAAACACCCAGATGACATATGCTCATGTTTGAGATTAATATCGTTTGCCTTCCAACACTCACTACTTGCTATAGCTTCAAATTAATTTCCTTCTTTGGCAAGTCGGTTTGGCCCCTGTCCCTTGGCAGACCTTTTTTCCTCAGAATGACTATGATCTAATTTTGTGATTTGCTCTGATCTCACCTGCCTTAGCCAGGAACAGTCTAAATCTCTATAGCCGGGAGTCAACACGTTCTACACCACTTGTATCAAGGCTCTATTCTATTTTGAAATGTTATGGGTAGAGGTATACAGGCCCAACAAGGCAAGTAAACTTAATCAAGAGGCTTGCTTGTCAAATGTTTCATTATTTTGGCAGAAAGTATGACATTTAGACCAAAGACAGTCCTCCTCAGGTCAGAAGAGAAACAGAGGCCCTGCAGAAATAGGGGAAGAGGTACCTTTAATCATACCCATTAGCAGAGTCCATTGCCTGGGATTGGGGCAGTTGGATTCTGTCTGAGATGAGCTGCACTTCCTGAGAAAATGAAACAGGATGATGGAGATCAGTGACAATACCGGCTGGATAATCATACCCAAATCACAGCAATCTGCTCTCAATCTCCACCCCGATAAACACGCACTATCGTCAATCCCTCCCCACCAAATCCCTAAATCCTGACAATCTGTAGCACTCAGCTTAGGACCTCTGTTAATCCACCTAGCAAGCTCACATTACTGGACAGGAAGGTACAAGATCCCCTGGACCCTTCGTCCCTCTTGAAACCAAATTTGGCCTTTTATGTACTATTTTTTTACTCCGCATAACCAATCCATTGCTATTTGAGGGCCTCCTCCTGAAAGCAAGCAGGTGTGAAGACATTTTTATGTGGTCATATCTACACTTATACATGATGTGCAGGAGGAAAGAAAAAATGCAGAGTTAGTTTTAGTCTTGAGCATCTATTTATTGAACGACAACTGGAATGTCAATTTAAATACCAGCATAGGGTGGAAATGCAAAACAAGAGGATTTACTGATTACGACGAGATGCCTTGACAGCATGCCTGATGTGGGTGGAATATGTTGGGTTTATGAAAAGATGTGTGCTTTTGGATGTCATGATTCAAATATATATTGCCCCCAGAGTGAAGAGAATGTGCTTTATTGCTAAAACATAATCTTCTTTTTTTTTAACCAGTAACAGACAAAGTGCAACCAATAATGTAGCACCAAAGAGCGAATGTGTTGCTTGTGTGCTACTGGAAACAAAGGGTCCCAGCCTTGTGGCTAAAGGGCAATTCCAGGGACCTGAAATACCAATTGGCTCACTGCTGAGTTTGATAGGATGAGAAATCTTGATCAGTGAAATGTACCTTGACTCTTCCTGATGAATCCACTTGGCTGTGGACCTCAACTCCAGCACCAATTATTGCATGGAATCCCACTGTTTGTGATTGGCGTGACCCCCAGAGAGGTCAGA
Source organism: Sander lucioperca (assembly GCF_008315115.2). Classification (NCBI taxonomy): domain Eukaryota; kingdom Metazoa; phylum Chordata; class Actinopteri; order Perciformes; family Percidae; genus Sander; species Sander lucioperca. The sequence goes on along the minus strand of NC_050180.1, from coordinate 29,527,756 downwards.
AACCAATATTTTTCTCTTGAGCATCGATACAGAAAGTGTTAAAAAGCAAACAATAACAGTCAGAAATGGGTGTATTGCCAACGTAAGTGTTCACTTGCAAGGAATTTGCCTTGGTTTATTTGGTGCATACAATAAACATATTAAAAGGGAATAAACAATAAAGCAAGTACTGATATAGTCAAGAACACAATGTACTCAAAACCCCAAAAAATATTGTAGAAAAATGAAGCAACTATTCTGTCTTTGGACTGTATCTATCAGAAAAAAATCCCTTGATTTGTTTCTTGACAAGTATAATTTCAATCTCTGCAATTTGACACTTTTTTGCCTAGCTTTCTTATGATGCTTTTCATTAATGCTTCTGCTGCTATCTCTTTTCATTGTCAATTTGTACAGCATTTCTTCTCCTATCTCAATATATCTTCCTTCAAAGGAACATTGAGGAACATGGAGAAGGATTTCTTAATACTGTACTTTCAGAATGGGAGGGATAATCTTTTTGCTATGCCATAAACACCAAAAGTCAATCTTTTTGTGTACGGGTCCTATCTTTTTTGCTTCCTGATGTGTAGTGCTTGTTATATTGTCCAGATTTGGAAAGTTGTTTTGAAAAGTTACAGGTTTTCTTATGACTATATGTGAATTTGTCAACAATTTTGACTCCAAATGAGGGTCATTATCTTGCTACAACTTTTAAATTGATCACAGTTAATTCAAATAGTATCTGATTTCAACACCCAACTGTTAAATGCCTCCGTTTTCCCTTCAAAAAATAGTTAATTTCAATCCATTATAGATTTAACATAGATACATTACACATGTTTTAGTTTTACCAATGGCCATCCACCATAAAATAATTGGTGACCTCTAAAAATCCCTCCCAGTTTTAAACTGTGAAGTTCTGAGTGAGTTTTTGATCTGCATCCACAACTTCATTATCTCTCCTTGGGGTTCTATATTTCATTTACACAGATACACAGTTGTGCACAGCTTCATTTGATTTATTGCCTTGTTTCTTCATCTTAACTTCAAATACACACAGCTAAGCTCAAGCACTGACTGTAAACCTAACAGAGATAGACGGGTTATCGTCCTTGCTGAAAAAAGGGACTGACCGTCTTGTTGAGGGGAGCTTATATTCTGCACATCTTCTTTTGAGGTAGTGGAGTCTTAAAGAAACTGGCAAACAACTCTGGTTTCATTTCCAACAAAAGTACCCTAAGAGCATTGAATGTACAGTAAGTAGGATTGGACTAAAGAATACAGTCACATTTGTTTATGCAAGTCCTGGAAAAAGTGTCCCTGACTAACTGACTAGAGCTGTCCTTGCTAAAGAAATTCTAAGTTGACTAATCGTCACAGGATTGCTTCTTTTAACAGAGTAATTGATCTATTATAATGTGTACCTCCAGAATCAATCCCGCAACATAGGAACACCAAGAGTGCTAGAGAGAGAAATATAGAGGGGTTTTTTTTATAATATAAGGACAAATAACTTATCTAGTATCACATTAAAACTTCGCAAATATCTAACTGTCTTGAGTTTTTGTCATTGACCAAGGGCCCTGATCAACAAAGACTGGGCAACCCTAGAAGTGACATTTCAAGATATTCTGTACTCAGCATCAGTAGTGGCTGGGATGAGTGAGTGATAACTCAGGCAGAATCCCCTTTAATGTGACTGACTTCCCTAAGACCAGGCTTTTTCACAATATGTATAAACAGTCTGTCTTGTCAAGTTGCAGTCTGTTACTTATTTGAAAATCTTTAAAGCTGCCATTTAAGAAAAACATCCCCATCATCCTTTTGGATTCCCCAACTCTATCTCGTTTCCTTCACAGCTATGAGTTTGGTGCCGCTAACCCGAGATGACAACCCAAGTTACTTGGTATCTTTTGTCAGTTTGTCCCAGCATGTTAGTTTTGCTTTTGATCATTCAATGTGCATTTTTCAGTCAAAAGTCTGTCATAAAGTCTACCCAAAACACTGCAGCATCTGCTTCATATTTAAACAAACATCAGCTGGCAACAACTGTGGCGGATTAGCTCTATAACTATTTGAGAAAATGACCGCACATGTCATATTTCATCTAACTAATGAATAGAGAGGACATGAACAAGCAGATTTCCACATTTCAACAGTAAGTTATAAAGGATTTACTAGTTATTGCAAGCTTTAGTTATATGTGGTTTTATATGTTTATGCAGCTTGAGGATTGACTTGAGTATGCTTGTAGAGAAGATATGGAACCAAAAAGCCTGGGCTTAACTGTGTGGACACCAAATCTTCACTGTGAGTTAGGAGTACTTAGTGTAAGTTGCTATGGCAATAGGCGAAGTTGGCATGTTCGGGGAATTCAATGCAGGGCGCAATATGGATGACTAATATGTGCTGTGCTCAACTAGCTTTATAAGTTTAGATGCAGAGATCAAATCTTTAAGCAAGATTGAGCCTCCTTCCATTTTGCACAAGCTGTATTAGACGGGTGCATATACACAGCCCTTTGATGGTACTCGGGGAATGTTGCATGGAACACACTTGAAACACACTTTTGACAGCAGAACTATCTAATTCTCTTGTTAAAAGTTTGGGCTCATTGTTTTAATTCAATGCCATTGGAATTTTCAGTGAAAAGAACGTGTTTTTTTAAAAGGAGCAGATTCTTTTAAACAAATTTTGTGCTGCAGGTTTAATATTTAAGTTAATTGATTTAATATTGTATACTTAGACTTGGACTATTATGGCTCTTATACAAAATAAATACTGATTAATTCCACCATTTAAATAAAAATAAAAATAATCCGCCTTTTTTATAGTCAATAGACATACAGATCTAATTCTTGCTTAAAACTGGAGCGAAGGCTAAAGCTACATTTGATCACATTTTCATCTAAATGAAAAACAGAAACATTTCATTTTCTTGTCATGTTCTTCAGCAGACTAGCCAGCGAATTTCTAATATACGCTCCAAGATGCAGAGTACAAAAAGCATGTGTTTAATAAATTGACTTTCATATTTACTCTGCTAAGCAACGTGCATTACAGGATAGTTACTAAGACAAGGTGAACATTTGAAGAAGTGGAACACTAACGACTGTTCTTCTGTGAAGATTATCTACAGCCAGCCCAAGAGCCATTTATTGAAGTGACTTTATCATTACCAGGCACAGAGGATCACAGAGCGAAATGGAATAGCTGGGAAACTAATGGCACTTGACAGATACTGGCGTGAGATAGCATGCTTATCTTTGTATTATGTGAAAAGAAGGCATTTTCCCTGATCACAGTGTGTGTGGTGGGTGGGGGAAGTTGAGGTGGGTGGTGGGTAAGGAGAAAGATATAGCATAATGGAACAACCCACTTTGTCACTTTCCAACCAGTAATTTGTAATGGTTGGTTAAATGTTCCCTGCTATCCATTGCCATCCGAGGGCACATGAAACGTACCAAAAAGTGCGTTTTTGTTTCAGAAAATTGGAATAAATCGACTATGTTACATTTCTCTTTCTTTTTTGCCACATCTTCACTTGAAAGCAATCATAGCACCACTATGACACTCCCCAGAGCAATAGATGTGTCTTTGTAATACTGTGGTGTGTGAACATGCCAGACTAGCTTTAAAAAATGGACAAAAACATTTAAGAGTAGATTCTAGTTTCAGGGAACAGCAGCACTCTCTTACAAATGGCCTTTCTACTATCACACATTGCAATGTATTTATTGTGAGATGAGTCTTTGTTCCTAAAGCAGTAAGTTACGGTATGCCTTATTAATTCCGCTACATGCGTGAGATGATTGATTCATACACGTCTGAGGCTGGTCCTCTCGTTTGACAAGCAGTAAAAGTGACAGCAGGGTTGTGAGTCTCCCCGCCGGTAGACATACTGCTCTCTACAAGGTGGGTGGTTCCACCCTCTGATTGCTAATTAAAATTAGTTACGATTCAATTACACAAGGTCAGTGACTAAATCAATCTTTGAAAGGCACAGTTCTGTGTCAGGCAGTTGAGTGAAGGGTACCACTCAACATGCACAGAGCTATAATTTTAATATTTCCTCAGCATGTGACTCACCATATGAAAAAAAATGCATACAACTGTCATAAAAAGAAGTAGGAAGACGACTGTAATCCTTACAGTGTCACCTCGTGTGGTAGCCACTTTGTCATGGGTGACAGTCTGGGGGAATGGGGGTGTGCTATTCTCTCTCTATTTTTTTTTTTTTTTTTTTTTTTTTCAATCTAAGACTTGAGTAAGCAGCACCGGAGATTGCGTTACCTCCCCATTGGCTGTTTACAAAGCCTAAGTGATAAGAGAAATTACTTGGTAAATAACTAAGACGTCCCTGTAAGCTCTCTTCCTCTGTGTGTGTGTGTGTTTGACACACTCATCTACTAAACTGCTCTCAATTAACTGGGTGATTGTTTTCACCAGATAGGCCCCAGTGAATAGACAGTGTGTCCCCGGCTCGAGTGTATTTGTGTGTGAGTGTTTGTGTGTGTGCGTTTTTAACAGTTTGAAGACTGCTCTGATCAAGGTTACGCTAGAGGAGAGTCTGATTAGACTTGTATAAGTTGATATGTAACATATTAGTATCGCTCCCACTGATGCTGTCAGTGTTGCCTACTGAACACTGTCATTAAGGGGAAATCTGCTTGTTTTGATTCAATAAACTGTTTACTGAGGCATGCTGATCTGACTTGGATATTGCTGATTATACACTGAAAAAGCTCATTAATCTTACATCGGTCTATGAGATGAGGTCTTTTAAATGCATAGTGGGACCTACTGCCAACCATCCCTATAGAAAATAATTTTTTAGGCTCTCAATGTGTGCAATGCATAACGCAATTTCCACAACTACTACTGCAACCACATCTTAATAGCTCTCTAATTTAAAGCCCCCAAGACTGGCCATGGGTTTCCAGCACACGTTTTACAAAGTTAACCTGATAGAATGCTTTTATTTCCTCCACTGTATTTGGCATCCATTATGGGTCTACTGCTATCATTGCAATGGTTTACAATATCATAATTTATATAGCCATATGGTTGGACTTTTGTTTATTCCTGAATGGGATAGAGAAGTCACACTCATCATTTTCCAGTTCCACCACCTCTGTGTCTTTTGTATTTAACAAGCAGTGCGGTAACACAGCCCAAAATCAAAGCTCACCCACTTCTTGCTGCACAGAATAATCTGAGGCGCTCAGCATGAAATTAAGAATTGATTATTGTAAGACGATTCTGCCTGGTTAACTCGATTCAGTGGCATACGCTCATACATACTGACACGCCATCCTGTCCCTCGGGCTTTGGCATTATTCTCTTAAATCTGGGCAGGTGACCTCACTGTTTAAAGATTTACACTAGTAAGTCTTTGCTCTTAGCGTCCTTGTCAATGAGAGCCTCGAAACTCCCGTGTTGCAGGCACAGCTCGTTGTTGCCGTAACATATGAAGAATTGAGGAATCAGCCATGCATTATCTCATGTATGCACTGCAGTGTTGTGGCAGGCAGCCAGTCAGTGACAGGTAGGACTGCAATGTTCTCACAAGTAAAATTTTCAGGACAAAGCTGTTGTATCTTTGATGAGTTGCGGTTCCTCCCTCACTCTTGTGGCTTGGGCTCAGAATTTCTCAATAAAGCAGATGCCTCTGCAGTGATGAATGACTGCAATCAATGCAACATTTTTTCCCCAGAAGTACAGCTAAACTTTGCCTAGCTAAAGTACATCCAGTGTGTGTCAGTGTGTGTCTGCATTGAAACATCTCTGACACTGCAGCCTAAATAAATCTTGACAGAAATGCATAAAAAATATCTATACATGGATAAGCCACTCAGCTATGACTGTGTATGTGTGAGACTGGGTGTCTGTCTGCCTGCCTGTCTCCCTCACCTCATATGTCAATTGGAAACAGATCATCCTCACACCTTGGTCGTAATCCGACACAACGTGTGGTCCAGACAGGGGCTAAAATCTTGAGATAAGTCTTTGAGTTTTACAGACACACACAGAGATCCATCTGGGGAGCCTAACTAGTATTCCTCTCCTGTCTTTGTCCCTAATTCCTTATCCAACATAGCTTTACCTGAAATAGCTGTCTTTTAACTAATCTGAAGAAAATCTGTCCTGGAGATGATGATAATCATGTCTTACTCTTTAATACGGCAAAGCAGATAAACACTGTCATGTTGATAAGTATTATGAGAGCCAAGAGGGGAGAGGGTAACCTGACTCCGCCAGATGGATTGCTTCGCATTTGCTCGGCATATCCATCTGGGAACTTTCCGTTGGAGAACTTTTGGGAGGGGCGAAAATACTGGTTAGCTGATTGGACAAACCATCTGTCTATCACCACCTATGTTGGTGATAGACGGGCCAAAACAACCAATCAGATCAACGATATATCAAACTCTTGCCGAAACCAGTCGGGAGAAGAGCAAAAACATCTTTTCCTCCGAGAAAAGCCTCCAGTGTCGTTTTTTGCTCTTCTTTCAATGAAGGAATACTTTCTAATTTGGATAAAACTTGCGCAATAGCTACGCTTATCTCATCCGTGGAAGCTGCCACGTTGTTTAGACTGAACAGTCGCTTCTTGTTGCGTCACACCTAAACCCGCCTCAAAACCAACACTGATTGGTCGGTCGTTTGGCAAACGGCTCCAAATTTTCTCTAACTCAAGATGCCAGACTGATCTGCGAGTGGAAAACTGGAGCTCGCGAGATCAGGACGATCTCACGAGGCTAGGGAGAGGGTACACGGGAACAAAAATTTAGACTGACAGCTAACTGTGTTTATTTTTTTCTTAATTGTGCTTCATTTCAGTTTCATCTTTCCTGGCTTATGTTTATGTTGTTTTATAACATTCTGATTGAATTCTATGTGAGAAACAAAGACGATTTTAGCACAGAGTCTTATCTAATGAGGGATAGAGTATCACTCAAAGCATTTAAAGTTTGCTGCAGGTACACTCACTTTGCACACGTTCCACACCTATGCTGTCAAACAATATCCAGCAGAAATAAAAGAACTGAAGGCTTTCTTTTCTTACATAAGGGATTGCTTGCGCGGTCTAAGAAGAATTCAACCCACGTTTTGTGTCTTTTGTTCCTTGTTTTTTTTGTCAGGTGAATAGTGGGTGGGGGTGGGGGGTGTCTCCCAGAGGATTCACAGATAATCAATAGCAGCTATAAGTGGGTAGCTCATTGATGCTTTGTCTGCTCTCTGCTGTCGCCTGCACCACATGATAGAAATCTCTACTAATACTCTGTTTTTATGTCAATGCTGTCTGATTTTTGCTCTGTCCATCCTTGTGTCTGTATCATCTGTAGCCCCCCTCACCCCCACCCTATTTATGTCGATCTACTAGATCTCTCTACTCCTCAGCTCAGTGCTGGTTCCCCTCACTCAGGTGTTGGTTCGCCTGTGGCCAAATGACCACCCGCTAACTATGCTCCCTGATACAATAATTCCACCCCATGCACTGGCCTGATATTTGTCAGCTTGAGGGTTATGAGGGGGCTCTGTCTGTCATTTAGCAAGGCAGCAGTGCATACTTATTTGCCATTCTATTCTGAGGCTTGATTGACGGGCCGGCAGCCTTGACATTTTTGCAGGCGATGTAGAGCCTGTTATTATGCATACATTAACATTCTGATAAACACACGGTCGGCCATTGAGGTAATAATTACATGCCATCACTCTGTCTGGAAAGAGTGTGCTTTGTTGTGTGTGTGTGTGTGTGTGTGTGTGTGTGTGCATGCACGCACACACATTTATGATCGCACGCACATTTATGATCTGCATTTTTCATCCCATAAATATGATCTCTGTCCCTCTTGTTTCTCCCCGTCCATTAATGAGTTCAACAGCACCTCTCATCTGGAAAGCAGAACCCACGCAGAAACTCTTAATAGTTTTTTTGCATGTCAAACATACTTCCCAGCAAGATTTGAGATTTTGACAACACAAATCACTCACTCCCTTCTTTCTGATGCGCTTTGTATCTTGAACAGAGCTGTGGATGAGCAGCATGCAAGCTTGTTTGAGACATTTTACGTCTCTAGCAGTTTACTTAAAAAGAAAAGTGTGCGTTGAAGAAATATTTAATAATAGATTGGTTCTGGAGTAATTGTGCCATAACAGTTTATGAATTTAGTCCTTATGATAAGTTATGCCAATGATGGGTGTTTTCATGGCTTAGATAATACAGTGTTTTCAAAAGAAAACCATTGTAACAACCAAAATGACTTTAACAGTGCTGCCACCAGAGAAGCGCAGTATGTTATGTATATTATAATGTCGTCAGGTAGAATATTTTCTTGTCTGTAACATATATAATACGGCGTGACACCTTTGTCAAACCATCACTTTTCAAAACTGACATTCATATTAAAGTTGACAATTGACTCACAGTGTTACCTTGCCCCAGCACAAAGGACCCACTGGGCTAATTATAGTTTGGCAAGCAACATATTGACTAACTTCCCAGACGCTCTCAGTCACCGCCTAAATCGAATTCTGTTCACAGCACAATGACACATAGTATCAATCAAGCAGCCCGTATCTCCTGACACCTCAGATCTGATTGATCGGTCATGGCAGTGAATGATCATCAGAGTGTCAGTGGGTTTTCTTTGCCTAACTCTGACATTAACTTCTGAATGGGAGTACATAAACATCTCATTTCATATAAACAAGAGAAACTCTGCAGTGTTTTGCAGTGCATTAGTCTTAAAACTAATATTATGTGTGTGTGTGTGTGTGTGTGTGTCCCGACACTTTGTGAAATATACATGTGTCAGCAAAAGCAGTATCTGCAGCTCCCGGAGCACTCCTAAAATACCTTTATAAAACCATGAAGCAAACAATAAAAAAAAAGGCTAAGAGTTGCAAGTCTGGCAGAAGGTGTCAGATTATGCTATAGTCAGCCAAGCTAATTTAGCCATAACTCCTGATTTTTTTTGCTATGCACTTGCACCTGGTTCCATGCATATGTGTCTTTGTGGGTGTTTACAAAGATATGTCCGTGTGTGTAGTTAGTGGGTTTGAGAGCTTAGTATTTGGCTACAGCTTGGGGTCAGTTGACCCTTTGGTCCAGCATTTCTATTCCTGTGAAACCTGCAACACTCATGGATTCTTACTCCAGCATGCTTCTGTCTAATAGGAGGGCCCTCTGGAAGATCCAAAGGGAGGAAAACCCCTTGGTAAAAGTGCAAATGGCAACATGAAGTATGTCAAGCTGACAAGCAGGACCCGCAGGTCCTGAGGGAACCTTGTCAGGTTAACTGCTGTCTACTAAGCCCAGTATTTGGTGCAGTTTGACTCCCGAACGCCTTTTATCTTATGGGGCCCCCATCGGTAAATCAAAGACTGCAAACACTATCTCCCCTTTGTACCTTGAATGGAGCTCAGACACTCATGGGAGAAACATAGCTTACGTGAAAGAATACCTAATGCCTGTGTGCCAACTGGGGCTGCGCGGCACTAGAGCGGAAACCGACTGGAAAAGTGAAAGCAATGTGATGTGATCGTCAGGCTCTTCTAACACGTAGTCCTAGCGAGAATGGGGCTTTCAATTATTCAACCTTTTTTCTTTGCCCTTGAAATGTACATTAGTCTTGTTTTATACTCTGTGTGTTAACAAGCAATGTCTGACCTGCTCCGGCAAGGATGTGGCTGTCACTGCCATTTCACTTCATTGCTTTTTTTTGGGGAGGGGTAGATAAAAGGCCAGAGTAGAGCGTTGTCGTCAGACATCAGCTAAAAGCAGCTTGGTGACAAATAAATGGAACTGCTGTTTTTTTTATAACATAGCCTTTCAAACCATAATAACAGACATCTGAGACAATGTGTCGTGATAATGGATTTACAGTACCAAACACACATACACACACACACACACACACACACTGAGGTTTTGTAGACATTTGGATTTTTTATGTGCATGAACAGTACTGCTTAATGTCTAAGAAAAGCATTCCATATTCCACATAAGGTGATGCGATCACTAAGAAAAACAGGTACTGCTGCAAAAGTTCATTGATTTAGCTATTAGATACTGTATTATCAAATTAATTTCTAAAGTAAAATCAGTACTGTCATAATATCTATTATCACACTTCAATCAGTCAGTCATTACTATACAATACTTGAGATTCAAAGGACTAAAAGGTACAATGGAAATGACAAGGATTTAGTCTCATCATTTGACTCTTTGTAGAAACACATTTTTACTTTATAATCCCACACGTCAATGTAAATAAAATTCACTTACAACTGAGGATATAGTGACCATCAAATTGAGGAATTAAAAAGGCTAGAGTAGAGCTAGCTGGCAAGGGAGTACACATGTAAAATTCTACATGTAGCCAAAAACACTGCAAGTTTTTTTTTTTTTTTCACGATTTAATAATAAAAAAAAAAACATCCTGGCCACCTTGAAAAGTACTTCTATGCACCTTACTAGGCAAGAATTTACATCTACGTTTATTTGGCATTTTTTTCTAAGTACATGTATATCAAATACCTTACGGCAGCAGCATACAGTGTTAACTACTGTTTTACAGTTTATAGCATACAGCAAAGCTATCTCCTCCTGACCTGAATTTCAATTGTCTCAAGACTGGGTCTTCAACATGTGCCAGCCAGCACAGCTTGAGTGCTTATATTTAGAGAAGACTGTGGTCTGCCCCAAAATTACTCATGCTGTGGCTCCCCTGGGTTTCGTGTTAGCTCATCCACTGCTCCTTTCTTCAAAAAGGCAAAGGGGCTTTGACCTTTCCTCGCTGCCTGTGGTGTTTGTCCTTTGCATGGTGCCATACCTTGACCTTTTCAGTCCTTTTAGATTCCAGCAGGTAATCAATTAGCTGCTTCTTAGATTATCACAGCCAAAGGTGAGTGAGACTGCGGTGGTATGAATTGTATGAAATATTGTTTTTAATGACTTCTCAGCTTCCCTAGTCCCTTGGGTATGTGAGGTGAATTGAGGTATGAAGTGTTAGTCTGTAACTTTTTTGGCTATGTGCAGGGAGCAGGGATAGTGTTTTGATGGGATTTGAAGACAATGGACGGACACGGAAAAATGCCTAGGGTGATTCTTTAAAGACAAACTTGGTTCTGCTTATCTTTGCTAAGGGTTGAGTAAATGCAAGAAACAGGCAAACGTCTCTAGGAATGGAAAATGATAAACATTTCTCAATCTGTGCTATGTTAATTAACTAACTATGTTATCAAAGTCTGATAACTCGGTGTGTCAAGCCTTATCTATTGAGCCCAATTTTCCATTTGTGTAGAAAGACTCTAGATTTGGACTTTTTTTAAACACTTGATCAGGTACACTGTGTAGGAATTTCTCCCATCTAGCGGTGAAATTGTATTTTGCATTCAAACGAATACTGCTCTCTAGCGCCTCGCTTTTTCAAATGCGTGTTGCAACTATGGTAGCTGTTATGGTATAGCCGTTCCCTTTTTCGCTTTTTTGGCGACAAGGACTCCTTCTCCTGTGGCTCGGCATAAGTATGATCCTCCCTTATGAACTAAAGTACAGTGCAGGCTTTCAAATTTGCCGGGGCAGTGACAAGCGCCTCTCACTGATCTCCTTCTCAGCTGGTTTCAGTCACGTGATGCTGGCTCTGAGCGAAAACGCGTTGTGGATTAGCTAGACAGGTAGGGTAGTGCTTCATGTCCCTCTCAGCGATTATAGTTTTTCAAAATGGTGGAACAACATGGAAGCTTCCTTGGACTTGCCCGACCAATGTAAATATAGATAAGAAATTCTTTGCTTACGAGGATAAGTCAGATCATTGGCAGAGGTAATTTTACACCAATGAGGACATATTTATGAATGAAGACATTGATTTTAGCTAATAAAATACTTAAAACACTACACAGTGTACCTTTAATGAGTCTGTGGTGCGTCTCTAAAAATATTTTAGAGTAAAGAACTTTAGCTTCTCTGCAGGATTAAAGTATGTCATCTGACAGAGGAAGTGGGCCTCCCTGGTGACCACAAAGCCTGTTTGGTGGATCATCGACCTTCAACCTGTAAGGGAGCCCAGTATTCTGTTGGGACGACGAAGCAGATGCTCATAGCTGCCTCCTCTTGAGTGGGTGGGCTGGGTTAAGGATTTGCCAGTGTTTATAGTCAAGTATGAAAGTTAGTTGGCATGAATAATAGCGCATGTACGCTTGATACGAAGCTTGAAGGAGGAGGAAGCTCTGGGTGAGTCATAAAGGTTCAGGTTTGGCAGGAGGTAAAACAAAAGCGCTGCTAGAGTTGATCGGAGATGACAGGTAGGTGGAGACTTCAAGAGGGAACCAGCCTGTTGCTGTCTGAAATCATATAGATACAATGGGGATCCTGTTCAGCTGGAGCCTGTTGAGAGGTGTAACAACAGCGGGGGTAACGAGTAATGGCCTGGACCATTCTGTCTGGTTTTCCACAAATTGACCTTGTGGCCAATGACAAGCATTGGTTTAAACCTTGAAATGTGCAGCTTAACTACGTCCGTTAAGTCTAAATTTGGTAAATCTGTTTGTATTTGTTGATATGTTTTTAGCCATGCTAGTAGCAGGGATGATAATGTCTGTTGATATCCATGACATTTCAGGGTTTCCCGCAGAAAATGTGTTAGTTAAGGTGGTAGGTTTGCCAAATAACAGCTGCAATGTGCAATTTTAAGCTCATTAAACTATTTTCAAAAAAAGTGCTATAACACTTTTACTGGCATTGCTCCCATTATCCTCCGTGACACGCACTCTTCCACTTTGCCCGACAACTCTTCTCCAAAACAAACTGCGCTGAGATAACAGAGCTCAGCCCATAGCTTCACATGCGTGTGAATGAAAGAAATGAAAGTATGCGTGAAATAAAAACAGGACACGTCATTTCACTGTGTGTAACTTGCTAACTAACCGCGTGTAGTGATTAAAAACAATTGAGAATCCACGCGCGAGAGGTGATGATAGTTCCAGTGACTTCGTCATGTATTCACTTCTTTGAAACAAGAGAAGAAAGCCTCACTGATGTGAAGAACAGGACAGAGAAACATATATAAATGTTCTCTGCCCAACGTATGCCAACACTCCGGTAAGTCCACTCACCCCGTCTCTGCCCGGGCAAACTCCGACGCACACGCGACGGTGAATTGGCGATTGTTCTCACAGACACACCCGCGATATCAACTGGCTAGTTATCCTCCAGACAGCGACGGACCACGTCTCTTTTTCTTTCTCTCATTTCGGCCGTGTGGCGCGCGTGCCCGCTTGCGGTGTGAAGCGCGTCCGCGCTATTGTCCGAGATGCACTTGACGGCCTTTTGTGCAGCGGACTTTTTTTTACGACCTAGTTAAGGTGGTGGGGTTCCCCAGCTTAGGCGGGCCGCCCGAGCTGCAAAGTGCTGTGGGAAACCCTGCATTTTGTACAGACACCCATTCCCAGAGAATGAATGACTTTAATAATCCCCCTACTTTTGATCTAGCACTACCAGCAGGCTAAGGTTTCCACATATCCAGTGAAATATCTCAACAACTTCTACATGAACTGGCACAGAATGTGAATTAATTTGTGATTTTGAATGAAATGCCCCGACGACTATTGTGTCCCCCTTGGGATTAATTGTTCTGATTTTGATGATTCCCCTGACTTCGTCTGAAACTTTGGTTTATGACCAAATATCTGCAAAACTAATGACATTTCCTTTAAAATCAGATGTACCTTAGTGCTAATTAGCACGTTGTTAGCATGCTCACACCCTATACTGAGCAAATGAGCATGATAAACATTATCTGCTTGACATGAGCCTGTAAGCATTGTCATTGTGAGCATACTGATGTTAGCATTTAGCTGAAAGCACCACTGAGCCTATGTACAGCCTCTAGCCTCAAGCCGCTAGCATGGCTGTACACTCATCGGACATTATGTGATTGCTCTCCAAAACATTACTGATAATTGATCTTTTTTCAATATCATCACTTATACAATGTGCTGACAAGAAGCAAAAGCTGAGTTTACACTTAAGTTCCCCGAACACCCATTTGATCACTGCACACCATTATTGATTGGATGCTCCCTATGAACACAAGCTTTGAGATTCAAGGTTCAACACAAACAATGTCACACACTGCCTTACATGCACACACAGACACAAACATTCACCACTTGTATGCCTGCTTCTCTCTTCCTCCCATTTAATTGTTTTTGTCTCTCCCTATCCTTCTTTCTCTGCTTCTCTGACTCTCTTTTCTCACTCCCAAGGCTTCCTTTAAGGAGTACACACACCACTTTATCACACTGATGAATCTGGTGGGCTTCTCAAGGAGAGGCCGTCCGCCCGTAATGCAAAGACAAATGCCCCCTGTCCCCCGTCTGCCGCTTCTTATGTTTAAGGTGATGCAGAGGGACAGGTTGATTAAAAGAAGGTTAAGAGATGTGCTGGGGCCGTCACTCAGCTGTCATGACGGATTGGTGACAAGCGGGTCAAGGGTGTTGCAGCGCAGGGGTGGTGGTAGAAGAATGAAAATGGCTCCCCAAGAACATCCCTTCAGCGTACGTACACACAAACCTCCCTCTCCTTCTTTCCCCTCGCTCTTACTGTGCCACCGCAGTTCCACTGGATTTACGATCACACAGGTGAACACAGGGAAACGTCTCGGCCATGTTTTAATTAAGCCAGACATTTACTCTGAAACAGTGGCAAAGTCACATAGAGGGGAATGGGACCTGAAGTGATAAGGATGTTGACCTTTTCTCAGTTTGTCTTACTGAATGATTTAAATTATCTGTGCTCTATAATTCATGCTAAATCATGTAGTATTTTGCACAGCCTTTTCCTGTGGGTCGAGGATGTGTGTATGTGTGTGTATGTGTGTATATGTATGTGTGTCAGAGACAAATATTTTAGTCTACCAAAGATGCTTTTGTTTATACAAGGATGGGGATTAAGTACACAGATAACAAGGTTACAATATTTTGCTAAATTACAAAATAAATATTAATTGGTAAATAGGCATGGGCCGGTTACTGGTTTCAAGGTATACCGCGGTTTGAAAATGTCAAGGTTTCAAAACCACTAAAATTTTCTGTCATACCGTTCCTAATGTATAAGCTGTTTTTTATGAGTGGTCAAGGACAGAAAGTGCAGTTTAGTAATGTCTCCCTGCCAGTGTGCAGTGTGTATAAAATCAAATACATTGTGTTCAATGGAAAAACGTTTTTTTTTTTTGTTTTTTTTTCCCAGACATTTTTTACCCAAATTAAATCAAATAAAATACCGCAATACTGTAAAACCTTGATATTTTTGCTGAAGGTTATCATACCGTCAGAATCGAATACCGGTCCATGTCTACTGGTAAATAGATGCTTTGGTATTTTGCCGGAATCAATGACTGTTGTCTTAGGTAGTTTGTTTGACCTTGTATTATACCATAGCTGTGAAAAAATAGCCTTGGTAGGAGGGAAAGGGAGAAGGAGTAATTCCCCCTGCAGCCATTGGACCATAGAGACCAGAGATCCATGCTGTCACTGCAGAATAATGTGCACACAAACTTTGGCATACTGTATACTGTCTGAGCATTCACATTCATACACATAACAGGTCAGCTGCAAAGACAATTAAGAGCAGGATGACTGTCTGCTGAAGTCATAGACAATAAAAGAAATGGACAAAGTGACGCCGAGACCAGTGAAGTCTATTAGAAGCACTTTTCCGGTGAGCGCTGAGCGTTACTGCGCAGCCTCCAACTGAGAGAGACAACGTAAATGTGATGTGAGCAACGTGTCTGAAAGTTGTAAGTCTTCTGGTAGCTGTGCCAAGAGAAATCTCAATCATTCCGAATCTTGCAGAGACGGAGAGCGTAGGTATATATAAGGAGATAACATAGGCACATGCTAATTATTGCTAACTGAAATGCTAGTTAACATTAGTAATTAAACTTAAACAGCTAATGTAAGTAGAAACTGCCTTCTCCTGTACTGTACGGTAATTCCTCTACTATGCGACAGTGAGTTGCGTGGTTATGACACAATCGTTAGCCTATTTTTACAAAATCGTCTGCTACGGAGCCATAACGTGAGGTACAAGGTAATGGAGGCTTTTATACATTGTCGTGTTTCTTTAGAAATAAACAATGGACAAATAAAGTCTTTAAACGCTTCAGATGTAAAGTTATTCACTGTCAAAGTGATGTCAAAATGAATGGCAGTCAATGGAATGCTAACGGCGGTTGATGGCTACGTAGCATCAAAATGGCGCCATAGGAGGTACACTTTGTGGAGGCTCGCTTACCCCCTTGGCTTAAGTGCCATATCTCAAATAGGCATATTGTGAAACTTTGAGGAAATAAATTGGTTTGTGATTATATTATAATTTTTATAAGCTATTTGAATATTAAACAGTTTAACTTAATTAAAGAGCATTTGATAACTGGAGTGCTAAACATTCTAAGTGTCATCCTGGCTTTACCTTACTTTGGAATCAGACGGTGTGTATATTTTATTTAATTGATTTACGTTTTCAAGTTCATCTTGACAATCCTGTCCACGCCGCCTGCAGGTGGATGGTGATACTGCAGTCTGATGTCGTGAGTGAGCGGCACTGCGCTTTGATGTCTGTTTAGAGAGGCAGCATACTTTTTATTTATTCCTTTTCTCCATTCTATCTGGTTTGTGCGTTCGTGAGGAAAACGTGAGTATTGTACATGTGGAGTTTGTTGTGTGACACCATGCAGGACAAATTTATCTGTATAGTTTAACTATTTAGATCGAAGTTATGGCAGGAGTTGTCATAAAAACGAAAACGGCACACTCGTTAGAGTCTACTTAGCTAATCATCACCGTTAATATGTGATAATGCCGGTTTATATCACACTGTGTGTGCTCTGAGTGTTTATATGTTAAAGTTAACTTTTATAATATAGTGTAGGAGGTTATTGTGAAGTTAATCTCAGTTTCTGTGCTCTGTAGGCTATGTGCATTTAACCACCTTGTGATTTAACGCTCCATGTCTGTAGCCTACTTGTAACATTGGTAACAGCTACAGCTAATATTATTGTGCACTGTAAGTTTATAGCTGCTGCTTTTAGTTCAGTTAGTAACTATATTAACCACTGGTGATTCCTATAACATTCATAATTATTAGTATAGCTCCTTTATCATTGGCATCATTATACTGCAGCTTAAATTGATATTCTTATTGTATTTATCTTTGTGTCTTGTAGACCACAAACACCAACCCAAACAACAACTGCAACTCAAAATAAAGCTCTGTTAACCAACGGAGTCAAGTCTATATCTGCTGCCTCAACCAGTTAAATCGTGGGAGGTCAAACCCCTCCGTTTCACCCATTTTCAAAATTCATACATGTTCTTCCTATGGCCTAAGACAGTCCAAAAGTATTAGTGAACATGAACAACTATCCTAATTCCAAAAACTAGAACGCTAAAACTCAAATTTGTGATGTCCTCAAGAATAAATTCTGGAACTGCTTTATAGACAATTCATTGGGAATGATGTTATGGATGACACTGAGAGCATGCATGTTCTGAGTATATGGGTAGCTTGACAAATATTAATTGAACTTTCCTAGGCCATGGAAATAACATATTGGAAGTATTATGGTGACGTTCCCTTCTAATTGTATAGGAATGTCCATGGCCTGCTAATTAATACATATCTTTTCACAATGTTCAATAAAGAGACAGTGTGTATGACATACTACTGTCTCACACATGTAACTATCTGAGATGCAATAGGCTCATGCTGGTGGGCTGCGAGCTTAAAAAAAAAATAATCTAGAAAACACCTCCAGTATGCAAAGTCAAATTTTAAACCAAGGCTTCTGTCACTGTGTTGTTTTTCTTGCCAAAGCTAATGTTGTTATTGTTGCTGATGTTCTGCAACTGTTTCCTTCCTGTCTTCATAATGCATGAGCCAGAGTGTGGGCCTGTTATTATTTTGGAAGTGTTGGCCTTGCAGCATCAAACAAAACAACTTAAGGGAAGAAGTAGGCAGCACATCCAACTAGTATAATCTCAGCAGCCATATGTCTGTCACACGGCATCGGGAGGGAAGAATCAAACCAGACAAAAATGGATTGTTACTTTTCTGGATTCCAGTTTCAGATCTGTGAGAGTACGCACACTCACATCCTTGTTTAGCACCTGAGTATTACACAACAAAATCACCTTGTTAACTGACGAGAGTTTATTTAAAATCACTTTTTTTCCCCACCTTTATTATATGTGCTAGTTAGATTTGCTTAGGGATAATGCCTGAAGTTAAATTCAGAGGGAAGAGTTGAGAGAGAAGCCTTTTTCCAGTAGCGAAACGTTGTGTATGTGATTAAGTAGGCACCAGTCTCGCTCTCTCCGCCCTGTCTCAAATGGCCGCAACATCATGCGTTTCATGAGTCTGGCTCTAGCACAGGTAACGTGGAACAGATTGTCAGTGGATTTCCATGTATTACTCTGGGAGAATTTTCTCTTCATTTCATTCTAAAATAGAAAAAGATGAGGAGAAGATCCATCTTTCTATTTTTTTCCCGACCTTTCCCAGTGGCATCTGAGGTATGCTTATCAGAAGCAGCAGATGCACAGAGCTCATGGGAACTCATCAGAAAGGCTCTGTGATGGCATTCCTGCTGCTGTTGAACCGCTACCTCCATTCCTTCTCCATCCTTTTGAGCCCCCTAACCCCTAACGTCTGGGCTGAGGGGCAGGCACACCAATTACTTAAACCAGGGAAGAAGCTAATGCCATATGTAGTGGAGTGACATCTTACCTTGCATGGGAAAAGGTCCCATCTAGCCTCAATAAGTTTGTCCTCAAGAGCAAATGCATAGCAAGTGGTGCCTCGAGAAAACAGCCACAGAATACTGGGTAGGGATGAGCAATGGAGATGGAATGGTTCTGTGGTGCACTGCTTCAGGAAGTGATTGTTCAGATACCACCCACTTCTATACAACCCAAAGCTACAAATTAGGAGGAGTCTATTTCGGGGGGTTCGAGCCTGGTAATTACTTTGTCCTTTGAGGGGAGTAATCGTATGTATTTTTGTCTCACAATACAAATCACTTGGATCAGAATCTGTGTGAGGGGGAGACACCTGTGTTCACATTTGGTCCTGAGCCAAAGTACTCATTTAACTTGTGCAGTGCTGTGTATCAAAAGTGTATCCTAATCGGACATTTAGAAGTAGAATTTGTAATGCATTAAGAAGCACATTTTTTTTTAAACACACACTTTTCCATCATGTTGTATTAGGCTTAAACTAAACCCCAAAAATGGGTTAAATGGTCTGGTAGGCATATTGCTACATGCTGTTAAATTCTACTGCCAGTGAGGTCATGGCTAAATTAGAGCACCAATCTGCTCAGAAACACAGCTATTAGGGCATAATCAGACTTTGTAGGATTCACCAACTACAATATATACTGTAAACTATAGGGACAAGCTTTATTATTTGCACATTATTTGCATGGCCTCGGAATGCCATTCACAGTGTGCCATGCTTATAATAGTGATTACCAGTAGGGATGTCCAGATCCGATCACGTGATCGGAAATCGGGCCCGATCACGTGGTTTCAGACTCGATCGGAATCGGACGTTACCTCCCGATCAGGACTCGGATATATATGTATATATATTCTCATTATTTTTTAACACATCTATAGTTATGCGGTGGCACAGAGTTAGACCCTTTTGACTCCACACAGAAACAGCAACGCGTGCGGCATGACATCACTTTGTTGCAGAGACGCTATTGGTTAAATGCCGGCAAAGTAGAACACGGAAGCAGCTTGAAGCGGAAAGCGCGAGTATGTCTGCGCTCTGGAGGTATTATAAAGTTGAATTATTATAGAAGTATCGGATCGGGACTCGGTATTGGTAGATACTCAAAATCAAATGACTCGGACTCGGACTCAAGGGCAAAAAAACCTGATCGGGACATCACTAAATACCAGTATGATTAATGAATGCATTAGTTGGTAATGTGTGTGCATTAATTCTTTATGTTTGGGCACTGCTATAGAGAAGGGACAGATCATGTGTGTAAATTGTGTGTTGTATCACCATTGACCGTGGAGAGGACCGGGCGACTCTCAAGGTCAATTTTGGCCTACATGGGTCATGAACCATTCATTCAAAAAGCTACAAAGAGTTAAGCACTGTAATTCGTAAGCATTCCACGTTTTTTTTGTTGTGCTGTATTTACTACATTGACGGCCGCTGTATAAGAACGCGGCTGGCCGCGTAGGGAGGAGGTCGGGTTGGGTTGGATTGGATTGGTGGGCGTTAACATACAGGACTTTCAAGCCAGAGAGCGAAGTTCCCTTCCCGGGGAAAACTAAAGTCTATCACCCAGGAAATGCGTGTTCCTTAGGAGTGTTTTAATCCAACCCATTTTAATCCGGCAGCTCGCGGTGCTTTGTACCCAGCTCAAAGTTACCTATTTTCGGGTAAATGAACCACCAACTACCGCTGATACAACGGAGGTCTGTAGCCGGCGTCACAAAGCTCTGTAGCAGCTTAAACAACTAGCAACTGCTGCTCGGCGCCATGGAGCTCGTAGCTAGCCGGCGTCACGTGACCAGCCGGCGGTCTCCTAATTTCGTAGGATATCATACGTTTTGGTGTGCATACATTTTCCTACAATATCATACGGAGCCATTCATGAGAATGCATTGCATGGGAACAGGCATCACACACACGTCAGCCCTATAGGATTCTGCAGAGTGCACTTAGTGTGTGTGTGTGTGTGTGTGTGTGTGTGTGTGTGTGTGTGTGTGTGTGTGAGTGTGTGAGTGAGTGTGTGAGTGAGTATGAGTGAGAGAGCTTGTTTTTATGTGTGACAGTGTCCAGAGCATGTGTATGTTTCTATTAGAATAACTCTCCAAAAGCTCTCCACTAAATGGTGTATATGTGAAGATTTCACTTCATTTCACCTGCCTCTGCCTTTCAACAACCTCCTGTTCTTCTTTTGGGGGGATTTGCATTTATTATTATCAAATCAAACAAGATTTCAAGATTATGATGCTGCTGATATCATCCCACCAGCTTCTGTTGTGATGGGGAAACAGTAGCTTTTCCTCTTTACTACCATCATCACGCTGGGGCCGCTGTGTTCGGTAGATTTCTGAAATATCTCTTCCTCAAATATCTCAGGAAACTGCAGGTATACAGTTCATACTGTATGTCAGCACAGGCTAGACAGTCTCTAAATGCCCAGGGGTGTAAACAATGTGTTTTCTGCAATTATCCACTGTTTCTGCAGGACAGGCCTGCTCTCATCCCACAGCTGATAGTTATTGTTTAAAGGCAACTAACCTTCCCCATTGCCTTGAACAAAAGTGTCTTATAACAAAATCTGCCACATGTGAACATAGATAATGGATCTGAAAAGCAGACATTAAAGAATAAGCTGCAGGGAAATAAAACTTTTATGATCATGTCACAGAAAATAACCTTTGTCAATTCATTTGTCACTGGACATAAATATTTTCCAATACTTAAATTACTGGAGCAAAAAACAGATTCCAAGTATTATTTATTATTTTTTTGGAGCAGAAGAAGCCTTTTTTTACCTGCTGAGAAATCTGATTTGCCAGGTCTACTGTAGGTCAGTGAGTAGCTCTACTAGAGCAGTTCGGGGTTAAGTGCCTTGCTCCGACTTTTCACTATAACTTAGGCTGTGTCTCATTTCTCTGTCTTAACCCTTCCCCTTACGTGAGAGTAAGTGCTGTCCCAATACTCATTTTGGTCAAGGGGTAGGGCTAAGGGGAAGGGCTATCTACCCCTTAACGCCAAGCAAGGACGCGAGCTTACTTGAAAAGCGAGGGGTATCCAGATACATTGCGCAACAAGGAAAATGGCTGCCAGGTCGACCAGAGAGACCCATAAATGTAAGTATTTTCGGCTTAAAGAATTGATTTAAAAATTACGACGGTCTTGTTTTGTGCTCTACACAGTCCTGTACATATATATTTGCAACCATATTTGTAATTGAAACGTTTTTAAAAATCGCTGAATGGACTCCATGCATGTCTACAGTGTTAACTAAACTCCATTAGCAGCGAATTTCGTTTGATATCAGTATATAACACTACTTGCTTTGGAGACATCGATACGTGCTTTACATATACCGTTCTGTATCACACAGGGACGCCGGAGGAAACCCAGCAGCTGATCCGCTTTCTGGGCTGAAAACGAGCAGAAGTTTCTGCGTTCATGTTGTAGCCATTCATTATTGTATTGGTACTGTATTATTGTAAACATGTGTAATTCATTCCTGTTCATGCACCTGTACATTGTTGTTGGTTATGATACAGGACACTAATGAAAGAAATGGGGTATGGAGGGAAAGGTTACTGGCCAACAGGCATCAGACTGGGGTCTGGAATTTCAGAATAGCTGTAGTTTTTTGTTTGTTTGTGGTCTTGTGTGTCTTTTTTTAGTTTTATACATTTGAGTGCCTTTTTTATATGTGTGTGACTGTAAGTTATGGTTCTAATAGTTGTAATAATGTTTACTTTATTGGGCAATAAAGACAGCTTTTTGTTAACAAAGAAAGCGTTTCTGAACATCAATGACATTCAAAACAGTGATAACTGAAACAGATATACAACAGACCATGCAGTGTGTATACAAATATTTATTGCAAACAGACCTAAGTATGTATGATGATGAAACCAAGTGGCGTCTCATGTCATAGGGGTATGTTTTCACCCCTACCCCTTACCACTCGTTTTCGAGGGCCAAGGGCTAGGGGTAAACTAAGGGGTAGGGGTAAGGGGTAGGGGTAAGACAGAGAAATGGGATTCAGCCTTAGAGTCGATTAAAAAAAAAGAAAAATCAGTTTTTAGTGTCACTGGTTTACTTTCCCTGCCCAGTTTTCCCTTTTTCGTCCCACTTATAAGATCTGAAGCAGTGACCTTTAAAATAAAAACCCACTCCTCCAACGTTTTTAGGCTACCGCTGGACCAAAATGAAGGTTCTCATGCACATTGTGTGTGTGTGTGTGTGTGTGTGTGTGTGTGTGTGTGTGTGTGTGTGTTTGCGTGTGTATGCAACAACACAGCAGTCTTATTGGGACCAGAAGATGAAGTGAAAACAAGGGAATGCCAAGGTTGATCTCCAATCTTTAGACACTTGATTAGAATTGATCCCAGCAAGGTATACTGTTGAATCTGTCATCTGCACTAGTAATTGTTTCCCTCTTTTCTGTATGTGCTTGTGTTTGTGTAACGGCTCCCTAAAGAGCCCTTTCCACCTAGTAACAGCAAGAGTCTTAATTGCTGAAAATGTTGTGCTGCACTGCACAGGTCTTGTTTAGACATTCTGCTTCTCTGGCAGGTGCTAATTGATCACCCTTTGAAAGATTTTGACTTGATAAAAAACTTGTTACTGTTGGAAGTACAAACTTCTTTTAATTAAAATGTAACTTTTCCGGAGCTCGGCTTTCAATAAAAACAAATGGTACTAAATTACAATTGCTCAATAATGGTATCCAATGCATTTATTCAGCTGACGCGTCAATGGCTTTTTTTCTCACTCTGAAACAGGCAATTTGACTTGCATAAATGGAACCCTTTGGGAGTTAAGGCAAATGGACATAGAAGGCTATAGAAATGCCCAGACTCACTTCTTATTGCAATTTCATGCAGCTATCACCACCAAACTCTTTTGTGTCAAGTGTACACTGTTCAATCAGAAAAAAGGGGACTGAATTGATTGTCATATACTGTACGTCGCAGTCATTATTGGGTCCCTGCCACTTTTGGTAATTTACATGTATTGTTTTGTGCAATGTAGCAAACTCCCATTTGTATTGTATTTTACCTTGGGTAATGAAAGAAAAGCTTACAGTGCAAATACAATTTGCCTCTTGTCTGCCCAGCCCAGCTTTTCTGTGATTTGCCCAACCTTACAGGTCAAAGGATTCAACAACCTTTTTTGCCCAAACTTGTACCTCTCTGACTGTCACTGCCACCATGTAATCCAGCATGGACTACATCTTTTTTGGGAAACAACCAGGGTTATAGCAAATTCAGTGCTTGCAAAGACCTTGGAAGGTGGACAGCGGTGGAGCTGGTATCCGCAGAAGGTGAAGCTTAATGCAAGCTGGGGAAGGGGAAGTGCGAAAGCTGTACTTGAGATAGGGCCAAGGAGGAGTTGTCAGCTTTGATTTATTAAGTGCAGCTCTTGCTCTGACTGCTGGTAACTTGTCAGTCCACACATAATGGATGGGGCTCACAGCCCACTGCTCCGTGATTGGCTTTTTTTTTCCTGGACCCTGTCCGTCGGGCCTCTCATCCATCGCTATCTTGCTCCCATTTCTAATTAATTTGTTATTCACAACCTACACTACTTTTCCTGTTTGCCCGAGTACAGACGACCCAGCAGGCTGCTCTTTTTCTCCATTCTCTCTCCCCTAAACATCCCTCATTCAAGATTCTCACTTGTGTTTGACAATGCTTCCCTGTGGTGTCAAAGTTGGCAAATGACTACTTCCCTCCCAATCCCATTCTTCTAACACGGTGTCGGTCCACAGCAATACAACCTTGCTCATCATTCACTCACCGGAGATGCTTGGAAGCTTTTGTCTCTATCATTCACCAGGGAGTCAGTGATATCATAGGCTTAGAGCCACAGAGAGCCCTCTGACCAATTTTTTCCTGCATAGGTTTGATAGTCAAAAAAATGTGACAAACTTCTTTAGCTCTTTTCTGTGCTAAATCTGCTTGAAGTGAATCGAATCCTTCGCCATTATCCCACGAGCTCTCTATTTTTGCAAACGTGGACCTGAGTAATGAAAAAACATAGTTATGCTGAGGTACGAGAGAAGCATGGTGGCGAAAAAAGGCAGAGGAAAAAGACATGATTGCACTAAAATAGTTTGGGTTTCAAAGCCCCTGCAATTCAGATGAGGCTCATTGGAAGCTTGAGTTTAGCCTTACATACAAAATACAGCATGTGATGAACTAGTCATTGGCATGCTTCTGCTCACAAGTCTTGTAAACGTAACAGATGTTTGTAAACAAATATAAGTTGTATGAAAAGATGAGACGATATGTTGGACACTTTATTCGAAATAACTTTAAACTAATATGATAGCAGCAACTGTCGAGGATGACTAATGTTGTTTGTCTTATAAACTGTCAGCCACAGAAGATGGGCGAAAGTATCTTTTATGTTTGTCAAAGCAATTACATTTTGGGGTTGTCTTAGCTTTAAAGGCAAAGCTTGCAAACGCCAATGCATCCTTCCATGTACACAACAACAAGAAACAAGCCACAAGCACAAGATGCAGAGTTTGAGGTAAGCCTCTTTGATGTTTGTGCTATGACCTCCGCACTGAGCTCACGATCGAAGCCGCACGCACACACATTTACACACACAAACATTACACCCAGCGTGAGCCTAGCTGCCCTGCGGTGGACCCATCCACAGCAATCTCTTACATCGCCGTCCTCTGCGATTAGCTTTGTCTTTGGCCAGATGCAGTGCAGCAGGCCTGGAGGATCTAACACAGTGTGTAGAGCTATTACTCAAAAACAATCAGTCACAACCCACTCTGATTTCATGTTTCGTTTTCTCTAGTCTTTGTAGTTCAACCGCTTCACAAGATCTGAGCACAGCAGGATGGCTTCCTTTGGACTTATAAGTTTTTTTCCCAACAGAAAGACAATATTTGTTATTCTAAATGTCATGCTTTGGCCCATTTATCAACTCCTCTTGACATTGTGACACAATTTATTTAAGTAAATGAGGCTTTTGCAATGGTAAGCATCTTGGCCTCTGGTGCATTCAGCTGTTTCCTGGGTATTTTGCATTGAGATGACCAAATTAACAATGTCATGACTGGTCACAAATGACAAATTAATCTTAAAATTGAAGTGCTCATTCTCAATGTTAAGCATCTAATGAATTTTGTATTATCAGATTTACCTTATGCTGCAGTTTTACCTCAATTTGAAATATTTCAGTTAAAATAAATTAGGGCTAAAAACAAACAATTATTTTCAATTATTGAAAAATGGCATACCAACTGCCCAAAACTCAAACATAATAATGTAAAAAACAGAAAATAAGTGGCAAATGCTCAGGTCTGAGACAGAGAATGTTTGGCATTTTTGCTAAGTAAATCATTTAAATGCTTGATTGAATGGTTTTAATTGTTGTTGATTAATTTGTGTCAACCAGAATAATTGCTTAGCACAAATGTCAAATTTGCGAGAAAAAACAACAACGATTAAGGTGAATAAGGATAGAATAAAAGAAATGGTTTCAGCATTTGGTGCTGCTTTTAAAGGCCAAACAGCAGCCTCAAGGATCACACACTTACAGTCACTTACTATATAGCACATCATACACAATGCAGGCAAGGGATCATAGCAGATATATGGAAGAGGGAGAAAAGTTTGATGAAACAAATAGAGGTGTCATTAGCTGACAGCTCTGGACCTCAAAGGAAGGAGGTAGATTATTTTTACGAGACAAAGTTATTGATTTGAATAACTCTACCCTACACCTAATGGGGTGCGTCATTTGGCGCTACCCCTGCGGCATCCACAATCCATCTCTTATCTGTCAAATGTGGCATAGGGGTGCGCACCATTATTTATGTGATTTATGAAGAATTTCATTGAATGAGCAGTTTGTCATTCACAGGCGTCCAGGATTAGGTACGTCAAAAGACCCGCTGTAGCTTAAGTGGGAGAGGATGGGAGACGGCAGAGAGAATTCTTCTTCAAGTTCTGGATTACCAACAAGGAAGCGAAAAATCAATATCTTTTAATGCTGTCAGAGATGAAGGGCGAGTTAAAATGTAATGATTTTAAATTACTCCAGCAATGATCCAATCCACATCACTATTTTATCACTCAGAGCTCATATCCTCTTTTCCTCATTTAAATGGCAAAAACATTTTTATTTCCTGTGCTTGCTCTCTGATCACACTCTGTTTTTGTCAGTATATGTGTAATAGGTAATGACAGCTACAACCTAAGAAAAATAAACAATAGCACACCATGAATTCTTTTTCTCTCACACACACACACACACACACACACACACACACACACACACACACACACACACACACACACAGTACAAGTGGAGGAATGTTATTCTTTCTGATGTAGGCCTATTTGACATGTGAAGGTCAATCCACAAATTCCAAATCACATTCTGGTTAGCAGCTTTTGAGGGCTGACAGTAACTTTTTTTGTTTGCTTTCTTTTATCCTCTGCAACAACTTCCTGTAAGCACACACACAGAAAAGATTGTTATGTGTATGTGTGTGTGTGTGTGTGTGTGTGTGTGTGTGTGTGTGTGTGTGTGTGTGTGTGTGTGTGTGTGTGTGTGTAGGCGTCAGAAGGATGCTGGTTAAACCAAAATGTGATCCTCTCTCACACCATTTATACCATTCACCTTGACTGAATCATAGTCACTGGGGGTATGTTTGCTTTTGACACCAGTAAGCCTGCTGGCATATGTTCAATTAGCACGAAAACACCTGTCGGCGAACCTGCGGCAGACTTTGTTGAATTTTATATTTCTGCTTGCCTCATTAAACGCATAGCTGTAACGGATGGTTCATCCCATTCCAATGAATTCCACAAGAGGAGGCATACAGTCAGTTTGCATTTGGCATTCCGTGCAGTCTAATACTAAACCCTCCTGTGGAGATAATGTACAGTATGCATGTTGCATATGCTGTATACGGCAATTGTTACACCCTTAACAATTAAGCATGTCAGATTGCATTCTACAGTATATTACAGCCATTACTATTTGCACATTATTTTACTTGACTACCTGTCAGAGAGAAAGGCAGCAGCCGTTGCACCCCATGTAATCTGAACATCCATTATTTTGGTGTGTGATAAATGGGAAACGTTGCAAGGACATTTTTAGGAAAGGCAGTCAAAGGTAAAACGGCTCTTTAATTCAGTGGGAGTGTAGGTATGACACGTGGGATGGCAGGCCATGTGTTTCCAAAAACCCTTGAGGTTGACCAGTCTCTGCTGTGTTAGGATTTTTCTTCCATAGCAAAAAAACTCAATATGGCATAAATGTGGACATGAATGAAAAGTAAATCTCCTGACAAACATCATATACATATATATGATTTACAAAATACATAAAATCTTGTCTGGGCTTTAGCAAAATAGGAATATAATAATAGTGTATCTTCCCTTCTGCTGTATGCTTTCATTAGGCTGTGGAGAGCCATAATACAAATCAGATGTTTTATGTCACAGTTAATTTATCATCAACTAGATGTCTAGGTGAAATTGATGGGCTAGAGTTTTGCATTGCATGACTCATTGTACGTTTTATTAGGATACTGCCAGTGAGGCATAGACAGTTGGCTAATTGATGATGCACCATGCCTTAATGCATTTTTGAGGGACAGTTCCAAAAACCTAAGTAACAATTTATTCAGAACATTCAGTGCTTGGCAATCGATCGTATTGAGTTATTTTTCAAGTGATGACTATCTTGTATTATAGGATGAAATTCCAAAAAAAAGTAGAAGTTTGATTAAAGTGTGATTCTTCTGCCTTCAACTGCCTCCTCCTTTGCTCAAGGGCCCTGCAATTTGATTAACACGTGCCACCCAAATATTTCATAGCATATATCTATTCTTTAGTGGCTGCAAAGCAAGTCTTCTGAGGGACGATTATGACTGGCTGAAGTATGTTCTCAGTTCTGTTACACTCCCTCTTGCATAGATTCCCAAATCTGGTTTTATTACTGTAAATGCACAAGTCATGGATTCACATTAGTAATTCCATGAGGATGGGTCCTTTTATATTGATTTTGACATTATGAGGACCCTGATTTTTTTTTTACCTCATGTCAGCCAGTCTGGCCGTAGATGCAATGTTTGCAGCAGGATGAAAAATGAAAAACAGCAAACAATGCCTTTGATGGCCAAGAGGTTAATCTCTGAAACTCCAACGGCTCTCTACAGGCCAGATTCCTGTAACCCTGGTGAAAGTCCCATTAACATAGAGGTTCCTGATGACAGAGTATCCAGTGTGTAGCGCAGAGGACCTGGAATTAATCAGAGGGGATAAAAGATTGTCCCATGTGTTATCGCTCACTGCTTGTCCTTGACTAGACTTTCTGTTCTCTGTGATTGCCTAGTGTTTTCATCAGGCCATCTTTTTTTTATCACAGTAATTCAGTCGCATTTTTCCCTGTACGGTCAGCAACTATCAGCACCTTAGTGGTGCACAGCAAATTATGCCCAAGTCCTCTATAGTTTGGTTTTTGCCATGTTTTGCTTTTATCTCAATATTGTTAAATCAGTCATGGGAATTTGTGTGAAAATGCAAGGACAGGCGCATTCAATTGTGTGCTTCTTAAACAATCTCAAATATTACTGAATGTGTGGGAATATGTATTATTTTCTTGTATTTCTTTTACGAATCTTTACAAAGTTAAGAGAAATCCTCAGCTTCATACCAAACAAAACTGAATGTTTTGAGTAGTTAAGGTCACACACCATTGATGCAGAGGTGGGAGTAAATTGAATCCATTTGACCACAAGCAACACACAGTTGGCTATAGCAAGTAAAATAGCTACCATATAAGCTTTTTTAGTCATTACCAGGGACATAGCTTTTGGTTAACTGTGAGAATCTGCGACAGTAACACTTATATTTCTGCAGCATTTTCTTATACCTCTCTAAATGCTTCCTTATTCTCATCTCTCTCCTTCTTTTGCTCACTTATTTGCCAGCCCTCGTTTATCTTAACAATCCAATAATTTATACTTAGAAGCGACTGGGCCAAGAGAAGCAGCGGCGGGTGAGCCAAAAGAGCTAGCGATAGAGGCTAATTAGCTACAGCTGCTGATGGGACTGCTCCTCGCCGGCTGCCAGAGGAGCCTTAACAAAATTATTATCAAATGCAATCAGAAACGACGAGCCATTTTTCACAGCATTAGGATCCCGGGCAAATTGGAGATAGTGGGTGGGAGAGGGATAGGATGACAAAAGAGTGTTCTGTGAGAACAAATGTGTAAGTGTGAGTGAGTGTGTGCTAAGGAAACAGGCTCATGAGATCAAGCATGGAGACAGAGGGAGACACATGGGACCTATCTGTGTGTAAGCATGTACAGTATATATGTTACTTGATTCACTGAACAGGTTAGCCATTTCTCACTAAATGAGGCTACAGAGTAGGGCAGCAACAAGCACCCAGGAGAACACTTTTCATCTTAGCATCCTTGCGCTATGGTTGCTTTTACATTCGCCAGTGTTCCCATCCATGCTTGCATCATGTCTCAGTGATACTACAGCAGATGGAGAATCAGTCTATCTACAACATATGTGTGGGTGCTATAAGTGCTGTGTACAGTATGCCTGTAATTTAATATTTTTTACTAAGTATATGTATGTATATGATGCTGCAGTCTATGAATCCAATAATTAAGATAGCCATAGGTAAGGAACTTGTTGCTCAGCTAAGAGTACAGCCATCACAGTATCTAGCAATAAAAGGAAAATAATATGTATATAAATTCTGCATGAGGGAGACATCAGGGGCTTATTCCATTTTGTTCTCTGAGTTGGTGGTAATGAAGCCTTGAGGAAGAGGACCACTTACCTGTCTGCTGCAATGACAAAAAGGCGTCTTCCTCCTCTACCTGGCTATAAATACATTCTTAGCGTACAATGAAGTGTAACACACATCACATTATCATGGGTAGTGGCACAAACAGCATGTTGCTACAGGATGTTGTGCTCTGAGGTATAACAAGGTAACACCGCATGTGAAAAAATGTATCAAGTAATTTATGCGATCACAGACAGAAGGCGTATCACCACTCATTTGTGGCTTTTGTGGTTTCAATTTATGTTAACTGTGGTCAAATGGATTCAGTTTGCTCCTGCCTTCGCATCAAATGCCTACAACCTCAGTTATTCCAAAATAAAAAACTCAAGCTTTTTGGTATAGCAGAGAGCATACTCATAGGGCGATTTTCAGGAATATGTACTGTATGTTTGCTTGTGTGGGTTTGTGGTGTGTATGTACATGCATATGCATAAAAGACGTGTGAGTCTGTGGTGTCCTTCCCAGGTCTTGGTCTAGGGAGGCCTGCGAAGGCCAGCCTGATGGCAGCAGCTGGAGAGTGTCAGCAGATGTGAATTTTCAAGAGTTCTGTTTGGTTCATTAGCTGCTCTTCCACTTGCACCAAACACAGCTGTTGCCTGGCCCACAGAGCAAAGGGGAATATGTCTATGTCTATGTGTTTGTGTCCGTGTGAGTGTAAGAGAGAGAGTGTGCATGACTGTTCGGTTCATATTCATGTGTGTTGTTGTACATGCACATGTGCATTCCAAGACTGTCTAACAATGTAGATACATAGATGAACTAGTTCAGGGCAATGACATGTCATTCATTTTTCTTTTTCTCCTCTCAATCACCTCCGTATGGTGTTGGATCCTGTATTTCCTTCTTTATATTGCTTTAACATTTCCCTGCCAACTGTTTGGCGGTTCTGTCAGCTAACCAATGAAATTATAGATTCTGAGTATTTTTTATCATCTGTCAAAGAAAACTTCTCCAACAGTGTGTTTGCAGTGTGATTCCTTATCTTCACTGTGTGATTTGCATGGGCAAAGAACATCAAGGACATAGGCTATACTTTGTATGTATTTTTTCACAACAAGTTATTTGCAAATAATGATCCAAAGAAATAACAGCCATCAAATAGCCCTTTACATGGAGTATGTCTCCATGCGTGTTGCATTTAACGTGAGAGTGAGACTAAGCTGGCCTGGATGAGCGTATGTCTTTCCTACTTCCAGAGGTGTTTGTGCTGTGTTAAACTGACTCACCCAGCCGTTGAATCAATTCGCGGTCTGGAGCTCGGCCTGCTGGCGTCAGTCTCTCCTGCTGTCCGGAGGCCGCTGTTCCGCATTCACTGCCTGCTCTCCAGCGCCCTCTCCTTCGTCGGCCTCGGGACTCCGTGAGCCCACTCTCCGTGTTGTAGTTCAGGTTTTTAAAGGTGTATTTACAAAAGTTGTGCTATGGGAAAACAAGAATAGTCTTTTAGCATCTTTGTCTTCAATAGTGTTCACCTTGTAGAAGCGTGTGGTTTGTAGCTTCCTGTAGCGTCCTGCTTCCATGATTGTCTTCCTCCAGGAAACAATCTCAATCTGAATCTCATCCCACATACCTGCATCAACCAACACGCCCCCTCATGTGTCATTTGTCAGTCTAACCCTCTCATCAGGCTAACTACACACACTATCAGCTGACACAGACTCAAACGTAACACTTATGGTGGTAATTAAATGCACTGCAATGCTCTACCCACACATCTCTGTATACAAAACTATTATTACTTTTGTTATTTTTTTCTGATGTTGTTTACTCACGGCATATCCAACCATTGTTCTGGCTGGCCAGGGCTTGCTTGTGTACAATATGCATGCAGATTGCTGTACCCTCTGAATAAATATTTATTCAGAGCCAAGGTCTGTTGTAATTAACAGGAAGGCGGCTGGAGAAATTCTATTATCCTTCTCCCTGGAGTCCCCAGCAGCTCTGCAAGTCTCAGGTCAGCTGGTCCAGTTATGGAGATGTCTCGTTCACACATGTCTACACAGCGTGTGTGATGCGTGCTCATAAATATGTGTGTATCTGCAAGCGTGTGAGTGTGTGGAAATTTTGGCAGAAACTAGATACAGAGCAAGTCAGTTAAGAAATTTTATAACTGCACCAGGCTAGTATTTTCTCTGCCAGGAGTCTAATTGGATGGTAAACTGTTGTTGCTTTAGTAGATAATGCTCAAGATGTAAAATCAATTATAAACATGAAGTCTGGCAGTATTTGTATGTATAATGTAGATGAATACAGTGTGCACAGTAAACATTGTAAATCTCAGTAAATGCCACTGCTGTATCTGGTATCCATTGCACTGATAAAGCAAATAACAACATGTAGTTTACAAAACACTGAAAAAACATTGCCCTCTAACCACAAACAGTTACTGCAACATTGAAATTTTGCACGTCTGACAAAAAAAAATGAAAATTAAAAAAAGGGTGGGACACTATTAAGTTTTGGAACTAAGAAAGAAGAGAGAGCACTGGGGTAGGGCCTGGATTGCAGTTTATATCAGTACGTTCCTTTAGTACTGCCGATGCGAGTAAAAGCCCTGCTCTCCTAGGTTTTAGTAAAATCCCTCCAGCCTAATTAGGTGAAAAAGTACAAGATGTTTATGAAGCATTCTCAGCAGCCAATGACAGCCACTAAAGAGCCATTGACTGCAAAAGTGGTGACAGGGTGGATCGACATTCCCACAGAAGAATATGCCATGAGGGTATTTACACTGAACCTGCAGAGCTTGCACAGATGACATCTTAATAAGCTGAGCACTATGATACATTTTTAAGAGTTGGTCGATCTCTCCGGAGGACTGTGCACCATTGCCCACATCTAATTAGGTTTTCCTTTCCTCCAGCATCATTGTAGCGTTACATTATTGTTGTATAAAGTTATATCCCTTTCCCCAAGTACTTAACTGAGGATTGTCCAGCCATGACACCTTTCTTATTTTTTTCTCTCTACTTCATACATTTCTTTTGTATTACTTTTATGTGAAGTTTGGATGATATCACATACCAAGAGAGAAACTAAAGTGTATGACTTTATACTACTTTCCATTGGTTGCACACAACTTAAGCTTATTATTTTCTTGCCTGTCATTGGTTCCATCATTATGCAGTCTTTATAGTAAAGGGACTGGGACTGTAATTTTACCTAAGCACAAATAGTAAATAATTCTGTAAAATAATAATTCTCAGAGATAGCAGCAAATGTGCAGCAGTTCAGTATGTAGGAACAGAAAAATAACTGTGTCTTGCTCCTTAAAACATGAGGTGGATTGAGCTTTTCAGAGAGTGGGTCTTGATTGGTACCACTAGGCAGCATTCAAGTGTTTCGGACATGTGCCAGAGCTTGCACTGCTGCCGGTATCTCTCACCCAGTGAGCCCCAAAGAGGAAAAACACAGCTTTGATGTTTTTATTCACACAGCTTTTGTTTACATGTTTACTGTTTCTGTCTGTGCACATCACGTTAAAAGACACTGCTGTGACATTCTGCATCAAACACAGCCTAGGTCCAATGGGACAGACAGCTAAGTGGGGAAAAAAGAAGTTATTTTATTCTCTGTCTTCTAAGCAGCACAATGATACTCTCCCAGCCTCCCCAGAAATTGCCCACCTTTCGAGACAGTGGTGTGGGAGTTGGATCTCTGGAGGCCTGGTGGTTTTGGCAGAGAGGGGGAGCCATGTTCAGCCTGCATGAGCTGCCAGCGAATCTGTTAATTAAGCATGCTAATGGTTGTAATTGTAGCTGGTGGTGAACCCAGCTGCTGAGGTAAACGCTAGGTTCAGCCTACTGGTTGTCAGGGTTGAACTTTACGTGTGTGTGTGTGTGTGTGTGTGTGTGTGTGTGTGTGTGTGTGTGTGTGTGTGTGTGTGTGTGCGCGCGCGCGCGTGCGTGCGTGCGTGCGTGTGTGTGCGCATGTGTTAAGTGCAAGCACACAGTATATGCATGAGCGAAGAAGTAAGCAGGCAGAGGTAGAAAAGCAGAGACAGAGTCTGGTTGCGGGGTGGGAAAGAGGTGAGAGGTGAGCAATAAGCAGTAAGGGTTATGAGAGATAGAAAGTCAAAGGAGAAAGATGGGTTTTTTAACCTTGTGGCTTTTTCTTGCCTCCCAGCATCAGGCATCATTTCTGCAGCTGCTCCCATCGAAATATCCAATAGGTGTTTGCCCTCTGCCCAGGGATTAGGGTGCAGAGATTGGGCTAATGTCAGGCTAATGCTGATCTCACCCAAGTTGGCAGCAGGTGTGCAGAGGCAGCTTCACAGACATTTGTAAAGGTAATCATAACCCTTGGTCAATTTGTCAGTGTCATGTTTATTTCAATTATACAGCTATCTTGGTGTTTTTATTTTCAATGATTTAATTTATTTCACTTTGTATGCTTAAGGGCAACAGCAGGATGTAACTAGAGAAGACACATGTCTGAAGAAATTGTGGTGCGGATGCTGTATGTTGAAAAGCTGACGCTAAACTGGATTGCTGGCTTTAAAAGTTAATTAGTACCAATAATGTATAACATATGTGGAATATTTTAGATTTTGTTGAAAAGCTGATGCTATACTAGATGGATCTCTTTAAAAGTTAGATAATGTTATGTACTTCAAAGTGTGAATGGAGTTTCTAGCTGAAAGTATGAATACGTGTGTGTGTGTGTGTGTGTGTGTGTGTGTGTGTGTGTGTGTGTGTGTGTGCGCCAAATACACTAATTAACTCCTCTCAATCAGCTGTGTACCTCCAGCAGCAATCAAATGTTACTACGGTAATAGTAACTGCTAAGTGACTCCTGGGTCAGACAGTTAATTGCATATAAATTGAGCTGAGGCACAACTCTCAAACCCCTGCCTCCCGGTCCAAAAACGTGAGTCCAATTGCCAAAATAGTATTATCAGGAGAGTGAAAATACTTAGCAAAATGTGTTGATGTAGATTTTATGTTTGTGGTGTCAAAAAAGTGAGAATGAGAGCAGGTTAAAAAACTTGCACTGTCTGCTTTACCCTAGAGATTGTGTCTCTGTTTCTGAGAGTCAATTGAGACTCCTTGGCACTGCTGTCACTTTCAGGCTCACAGGGCCAAATGTGTAAGTCAGTTTGATTCCATAGCTACATTGAAGAAAGGGCACAAAGTGTCCAAAGCTAGTGTTTTAAAGCTAACATTATGAATAAAGAGTGTAAATTGTGGGAATAAGAGCATGTTTGAGTTGTTTTTTAAAGATTTTAAAGCTCCTCTCCACTCTCATTCCAAACATCTCATCCCACACACACAACGCATTCTCATGAACGGGCTCGTAGGATATGGTACGAAAAGTTATGCACACTAAAACATATGATATCATATTAAAACTAGGAGACCAGCGGCTGGTCATATGACATCGGCTACAGAGCTCCGTGCTACAGGCACCGAAACGACTAGTTAAGTTTAGGAAAAAGATTGTGGTTTGTGTTAAAACACTCCCAAGGAACACGCATTTCCTGAAAGTCTTTTGTTTTCCCCGGGAAGCTAACTCCGCTGCCTGGTTTGAAAGTCCTGCGTGTTAACGCCCAACCATCAACCCATTGACCTTAGTACAGAAGGTAGTATTATTCACAGTTCTTCCAGTATTTTTCAGTGGCATGTTTCTCTAAATTATAACTTTCTGTAAGTTGTTGAAAGGTACCGAGCTGAATGTTGTTTTTTCTACATTGAGAAATGTGAAACGAGTTAAGTGCCAAAAAAATTGCAATGTGGGAATGATAATAAAGAGCGAGAAGAACATAGGTTGTGAGTGAAACCAGCATTCACACCCCACTAAATAAAGGGCACAAAGTCATTTTGTCAATTTGTTGTTGTGTCTGTTGTGGTATATTTTCACTAAAAAGATAGATAATAGTAGCACCAAGAGCAGACCGAGTGCAAATGTCTCTTGACAGAAAAGACCTCTTTCATAAAACATTCACAAAGGGTACAAAAGGGCCATTTGACGGGGCAGAGAGTATGCTCAAAGTATGAATCAGACTGGGAAAACAGTTGCATTTCATCATTCTGTCATATGTTAAGAGTGAATTGGATTCAAGCATTGGTACTTTTGCATTGTATTTGAGTGTGTCAGCAACAGTCGTTTTCATTTTCGAAAGGGATTTAATGCTAAAATTTGTATTTATTTAAAAACATGATTTTAGGTCATCCGGTCAGGTTTTGTTGGACGTTAATACCAGTATATTTATCACAGTAGTATTTGTTGCCTATCCAGTCTCATTGCTATTGCTACCCTACCTTCCTGGCTGCAGTTCCATTAAATTACCATGGTTTTATTTATTATATTATTTATAAGTGCTATATAAATTAAATGTATTATTATTATTATTATTATTATTATTATTATTATTATTATTATTTTTATTATTATTATTATTAGTAGTAGTATTAGTATTAGTATTATTATTAAACCAGAGCTGTCATACATCAAGTGATGCAATTTCTGCTTTTTTGCAGTATAACAATAAAATAAACAAAAAAATCCAGCTATTCAGTGAGATCAATAAACAGAAAGTAGCAGTGATCTGTTTAAATCAGTGTCTGAGTCTGTAAAGATTTTACCATCAAATATATTTAGAACATTGTAACCTATGATAGCCAAACTGTAGAAGGAGCACCATCACTAGCACGGCCGCATTTTTGCTGTTTGAATGACCTCTCGCCACCACAAAAGGTGACAACATGCACATATTGACATATTTTAGTTTTAAATCTTTTGTAGAAGGGATAAAACAAATTTAAACTTGTCTACCCCTACAATAATGTGGTTACTTTTGTCAGACTGCATTTATTACTATCACAAGATAGTAGACACTTTCTTGTTCTTTTTGAACATCGGTCCAAACTTGATCTTGCCCCTGACAGCATAAAGAAACATGTTCTCGTTTATACCCAGAGATGAGAGGGGAAATCAGTGTGAGTCCTCCTGTCTTGTCTTTGCCGTTTACACTTTGATCAGTGATTTAGTAGGAGCATGATAGTTTATCATGACTGTATCAAGTGCACACAGCACAGTGGGGGGTCATCAGGACATGCCTATGGGACGTTTTGTAAACCTGTGATCACCGCAAGGAACCAGCTCTTACAGCCCCTGTCAGAAGCCTTTCTTGTCTGTTAGATGAAATTCGAA
The DNA here is from genome assembly GCF_008315115.2 of Sander lucioperca. Classification (NCBI taxonomy): domain Eukaryota; kingdom Metazoa; phylum Chordata; class Actinopteri; order Perciformes; family Percidae; genus Sander; species Sander lucioperca. The sequence goes on along the minus strand of NC_050180.1, from coordinate 29,489,979 downwards.
ACATTTATAAGAGAAAGCGTTCTACAACAAATGTTCAATGACGATACTGGGCATTCAGCTGTTTTATAACATGATGATACATGATGTACTGTAGCTGTTTTGCTTTGAGAAAACGTGACACAAACGCATCATAGCATCAAAACTGCCTGGGTGTTGCTGTGTTTTCACTCGCACCTGCCAAAACTCTCTGCTTGTACTTTTGGCAAGGTAGGCACTGTATAATCGAAGCTTATTTAAATTCTTAGCCTATTGTAGTTGCGTTGGATACATGTATTGCTTAAAATGCCTACAACTGAAATGTAAATGCAGCCTGTTGCATTTACTGTTATAAAAATGCATGCTCCTATTATTATTACCACGCCATTGTGTGCAGCACACTGTGCATTTGCTAAATAGGAAATAATGAAATCAGCCATGGTGTAGTAAATGCTTTCTTTTGTTGCCAAAACCTGCATACCGGCTGAAGCTTAACCCTCACAAAGATTTTGCATTTGGCGGCCTGATGGGAATTAGACATTGATGTTATAAATAACCTCTGTTCAAGTCAATAAGCAATTTTACGTTACTCGTCTGTTAATCACGGAGGAGTGACCGAGGCAGGGGAGGAGGGAAAAGCTGTGTGTTTAGCAGGGAGAGATGGGACTGTGTCGTGCAGGTTTGTGTACATAAGGTAAGAGAGACAGACAATCTAGCACGCACAAATAGATAGATAGAGATAGAGCAGGAAAGTAGTTCACTAACACACACACACACACACACACACACAGAGCATGTCCTTCCTCTGTCCTGTTGTCTGCTGGCCTGTTAGACCCTAATCCTTTTTATCTGTCTCCGCTGTGTTTGCGAGTCTTTCTGTTTGTTTGAGCATGTGTGTGTGTGTGTGTGTGTGTGTGTGTGTGTCTGTACGTGTGCGACTGAGCGGCCATGTGTGTTTGCGTGTGGCTGTTTGTGATAAAGATGTCAGAGGGAGCTGATTAGCCGCCTGTTACCTTCTCTCCTAGGAGATGGGGTCTTGCCACGGGCAGAGAGTGTCAGATGCGCACCCATATCATTACTGCAGGAGAAAACACTGGGTGGAATTTCTCTTTCCAAAACAATTTTTAAGGATACTTGCTTAAATTACTTCTTTTTTATATCTCTTTTTTTGTGTAGGTCTTTCTTAATGACTAGAGTATGTATGTATTGGTGTATGTATGTGATGTGTCAATGCATCTTGGGTTTCAAGATTTACAAATATTTAAAGATGTATGGGCAAGTGTGTAGAACGAGACGTGCAACATATCCATGCGAACTTGTGACCTTGACAGTGCTATAAACCGAAGGTGGTTTATGCACTGGAGAGTCTCAAAGGTACTTAGACCGCTGCAGAGAGCCGGAGGACACAGCAGCAGTATGAGATCAGAATCTGTTTTCTTGGCTTTGGGATAGCTTCTGGTATTGAGCTTGGAATTACTTTCATGTAATCCATTCATTCTCATAACTGATTCCTAGAGGAACCACATTCTGATGATTACTCTAGTAATCTCTTCCAAAGGCTTTGGTCTATAGATCAGTAAGCAGTGTACAGTGTTTTAGACATTTCTCAGTGGTGTCGAGGAAAAAGATGATGACAACACGTGTAAATGGGTTAATCTTTTTTCAAATAATTTAACCTGTTCTTGTGTATGCTGTTTTTAGCCAGCAGTGAATAATTATTTTTTTTCAAGCTATTTCAGAATGATATTGACATTATAGGAAATCAACAATTGAATTTTTTTTTACCACAAAGGTGTTGGAAATAGGTTTTTATAACAAAGTCTTTCAAATGCAACAGAGCTCTAAACGAGACGGAATCAACATTATGTGCTTGAAGAAGGCCATGGCTACAAATCGTCCGAAACCTAGCGAAGGCAAAACCTGCATGTTCTTGATGTATGTTCTGCCTGGAGGGCGTGAGACAGGCACAGTAAGACAAGAAAAAAATAATCACCCCGATGACCCCTCAGCACACATCACCACCGCCCGCTCGCAAACCCAACGATTCCCCATCGGTGTGTTTCGATTCAGTGGTAAAGAGAAAAATGTGGGAGAAAGGAAGCTTCCCCCTTTGCTAGTGCATCCTCTGACATCGATCTGTGCCATTACTCCTTTTGACACCTGGTTCCATGTGACTAGATGGCCTACAGGCTGGACAACTAAGACAAGGAACAGGGGCAACAGATACAAATGACCCCCCTCAGGCCATTCCTTTCATCCTGTAGACGGGCGGGGGGGTACGTAGAGGGGCGCAGACAGAGAGAGGTTCAATAGGATTACATTTTTGTACCTACACACCATGTGGAGGCACTCCAGCAGAGGGGGCAAGCTCTATACCTGATAATGATGGACCTCAGGTAGAGAGAGAATGTTGGTTAAACTAAGGATTCTACCCACACAGGAATTCAATGATTATAGCGATACACCTCGCAGTGGATTCTCTTGGGTGTTCTTTGGCAGCTCGTTCACTTCTCTTAGTCCAGCAACTCACTAATAGTGCTAGCACACAGCCCACTCGCAGTGCATTTCCCATTTTAGTGTGAAAAGACGAAATAGCTGTTCAAAAAGTCACCTTCATCCTTTTGACTCATGCTACCATGTGGAAGAACAGCATTGCAACAGGTTGTGTGAGGGCCCATTAGTGGAAGAAGCCTTGCCTCGGAAATAATTTTTTTTTTTGTCTTTTTAAGGTTGTTTACAGGTGCATGCTATAGTGGGTAAGATACATTATTGATAAAGTTGAGATACCTAGGGTCTTTTATCGAGAGCTGGGTTTTTCTCCCTGCAAGCCTATATCGAACATCATTAGCAAGCTGCAGAGGAAGAGTAACCAGCACTAAAAGCCTGAGTGCAGACGAACCTGTGCAACAAACACAGGTGGTAGCATTAAGAGTAGAGGGCTTTCAAGTGCCAGCGATCCCGCGGCTATCATCATGTCACCTCTGTCCTTAAAAAAAAGAGGACTGAATGGCCAATCTGCTTCCCTACCCACGAAAGGTCATTTACAGAGAGGCAGTGCTTTCAAACAAAATGTGGCAGACTTTTCTCTTTGGTGGCCTTGGTGGAAGTACAGATGCTTCTGCATAGGTACAATATTTATCCTGCAATTTAGATTCCCCAGTTGTTTTTCATTTCCATAAAAAAAATGCTTGCCAGCTTGTAGAACTCTTTTAAAATAACATCATTTAGAACATGTCTGTATCTCAGGTGTTCTTGTGCTAAAAACCCTCCATCCAGCTCAACGGTCCAGCGAGGGAGGATGAAGAGATGGTGAGTGGGAGTGAAGAGAATTTGTGTTTTGTTCTTTGCAATCCTGAATGGGATAATTTGGCAAGGGTACCCTGAAAATGAATAAACAAAAATGTTAACCTTATGCGGTGCAACAGGAGCTATAGGTGAATTCCACTCACCTAATTACAGTCACTGAAACTTATATATTTTTCTTTTTATTATTTTATGTTTACCAATGACATTCTAAGGAACACCAGCACACCTCACTATTCATATCTGACCTCCAAATGATGATATGAAAAAAAAAAAAAATCAATTACCTTAGAGCTTGCTGACAGTGCGTTATTGCAGCCTTAAAGTTGATTATGGTGAGACAAAAGCTTTCATTGTACTGAGTCATAAGCCCACTCAGGAGGCTTTATGATGACCATTAGTTGATATGTCAATTAAGCATTCATTAGAGCACTCTGATCCCTTTTGAGGCTGCCCTCTATCTATATGTGAGAAACCTGATTGTAATTTGCTCTTACTGTTAGCCTATTAGATGAAGTATGTGACAGGTGTTCTAATTCTGATCACTGTTGCGCCATCCATTATAGAGTGTTGGGTTTACTACAATAATTGCCTTTATGTGAGCAAGATTTAAGAACATTGTGCTATTCCTAGGCTCATCTGGTGTTATTCTGCTGTGTGTGCACGAATGAAGTGTATGCAAATGACTGAATGTCTTTAAACACGTCTTTAGTGGGGAACTGCAGCATAGACCCCTTTACATGTGTCCAAATGTCTTAAAAATACATGAGGATGAGGAGAGAAGAGGATTTTTGTGGATTGCAGGGATGAGTGATTCAGAGAAATACAGGGGCGTTTTAATACGGTATGTCACCACTTAAATCCCAGTCACTTAATTTAACCTTCTTTTGTTTAATTAACCTCAGATTTCAGAGCTAATTAGGTTCAGGTATTAAATACAGATTATTTTTTCTCACTCTAGCTGCTGGCAGAAGTGTGGATCGCATTGCGTCAGATGAGATCTGATCTGGCGTCAGATTGAGCCTTTAGGGAAGATGGAATCAGGTGATGAGGAGTGTGTGTGTGTGTGTGTGTGTGTGTGTGTGTGTGTGTGTGTGTGTGTGCGCATGTGCGTGCGTGCGTGCGTGCGTGCGTGCGTGCGTGCGTGCGCTTATGTGAAAATGGGTTTGGGTGTGAGGGGGTTCAAGTGTTGTGACAATTCCATCATGTTGAAATGCCACAGTTTTTGTGCGTGTATGCAGTAACATTTATTATATCTTGAGATCCGCTACACAATGGACACTATCACACTGCAGAACAATGGTGAGCTGAACAGAACAAAAGCTTATTTTTCATGTGCAGAAAAACTAATTAAGAACAGTAAAAAGGATCAAGGCTTTCTATTCTGTTTCTTTTCTGTTCTTTTCTTTCTGACATTGTACTTGTAGATGCTTAAAAAGCAAAGTTTCCAATTGAATTTGACAAAGTGTATTTCCTTTTATGTGATGACACAAACCCACACACATACAAATTATTCTGCTTTTTCTCCAAATACAGTCTTTCTGTTTTTTGGTCTCGAGGGTCTGATCTCATAATTGATGTCCACAGACAACATACCCCGCTGTGAATGGAGACCTCTATGCTCTTCATTGGAACACAAACATTGAAATGCGCATCAGAACAGTTTTGACCCCTGTTTTTAATAAGGCCCTATAACCGGACAACAGCACTTCACTGAGGGGGGATTTGCAGCAGTATGTACTGCTTAGTGACAGAACAGCCACAAGCAGCGTCCCCTGCTCACCCAATCACCAAAGCTGTCACGTCATGCCTCATTAGCCTGATGGGAAATCCATGGCAAGTGGCCCCCACACTAACCTCCCGTAGCCCACAAATCAATGTGCTCACAGCAGGGTGTGAGAGGGAGGAGCAACAAGCGCATCCGTCCTATCTTTTGGTCCACAGAGGCAGGTTTATTGAGGCAGTGATTGCAAATGGCCGGGTCACTTGTGCGATTGGAGCGTAAACAAAAGCAAATTGGAAACAGGTATTACACAGCTTCCATATTAGGCCTCCTGGAGGGTTTCGTCTGATTACAACAATCACTGCATGTGTCTCTGGGCAAGATAAGTGAGGCACATGAAGTGGTTTTAAAGCACAGGCATGCACATCTATCCCTCCATCCATGTATCCATCCGTCGCTCCTGCTTGATCCTCTCCTGCCACTTATCCATATTTGAAATTACAAAAGCCTCTCTTATGGGTGGCTTATCGCCCATGTAATGACAAAGTTCAAATGTGAATCCATCCGCACAGCTCAGAAAGCCATTGAAATCTGCTGTCTAAAAAAAAGTGCTTGAAATTTTGTGGCTGTAAATTGAAAATGAGTTCAACACTCTTGCGGACACAAGAGCTACATCCATTGTATAACATGCATTTTTGAGAGTACTGACTGATAATGTTACAGCACATTGATGTCCAGCATATTCAGTTAGCACAACAGTCTATAAAGGTATCCTTGTTAGGCACCTTCGTCCATGTGGCTACTCCATTTATCAAAAGTGGATGGTATTGATTTCCGCTTTTGTGCACCCCGCTAAGATATATGGGAACATAAACATTGAAAACAAGTTCAATAACAGAAAATAGTTGCAAAAGAGTAGTTATGCAGAGGTAATTATGAGGTCAATGTGGGAAATGCTTTGCAACTATCCATATAAAGGTGCTGGAATTATGCAGAGTCTGAGTTGTGGTTCCTACCCGAAAAGGCCCAGCATCATAAGTTTGTGTATATCAATACTCCTGACCTGAGAGAAGCCTGTGTAAATCATTTAGTTTTACACAGGTGACTTTTTCATGGAAGCGACTCCTTTGATTTATCTGACTTTGCCTCCTCTCATCACAGCAGCACCTGCCATTTCCCACATGCAAAAATTCCCTTAAACCCAGGCGAAGAAAAGAGACCGATACATATTTTTGATTGAAGGCGTTTATATTTTCATGTAGTTTACTTTCATGCCTTGCACCTCAAATAGAAAAGTGCATCCACATACACATGCACACCTTTATCTCCCTTATAGCCTGAACCCTTGAATAAATAAATCATTGGAATAGTCAAAGCTTTGCAGTTATCTTAGCAACTGAAAAATATTTAGCATTAGGTTATTCTCACTGTAGGATACCACTGTAATATTGATGTTTCTAAGCCTGCTTCTCTGAGTCGAAACCACCGAGGCAAACAGGCACACACACACACACACACACACACACACACAAAGTTAACACAGCACAACAACAACAGAAACACAATGAAGGGCCTCTCATCCAGGGCCTCAGTATAATTAACTGGAGAGGCAGAGTTTAGGGATTACTCCAGGAGGGGCGGTGAATTAAAGCTCAGCTAATGAGTTGAAGTTTCTTAATTTGTTCTCCCCCGTAATTCCAGAATGGATTAGCAGTAGCTTTAGTCGCCTCTTCCCACCGATTAGCATGGCTCGCTTGGTTTAGCATTTAACGGCAGGGAGGAGAGAGGAGAGGGGAGCAGTAGGGAAGGTTACACAGCTTATGAGTCAACTTGTTTAGTGGTTAATGCATAGCAGTGTTAAGCAGATAGATGCGTTTACCTACTCTGGATTCAGAGACAATGAAATAGGGTCCATTGTACCAATTAAATCAGTGTGATGAGGAGAACATTTTGAATGTTTAACCTTGCTTGATTAAGGTATTGCATTCTCCACAGAATCTGGTTATTTATACTGAAATTGAATTTAGAAATATGATTGTTTATGTTGGTTTATTGCAAAAAGACTGGAACACATTAGTCATGAGAGAGACTTGAATTTCACGGTTACACACACCATTCTCACTAGTTCTACTGTATCTATACAGTATCTCCATATTTGTCTCTCCCTCAGTCTCCCCCTCTCCCTCCCTTCCTCCCACCCTGTCTGTCTCCTCAGCAGCACCAGGATAGTGGACTTAAGACTGTCAATTAGGGTTAAAAGGCTGGGAGGGTGGTGGAGAGCAGCCGAGCATGACTGCTGGACCAGGCACAGCACCTGATGCCTAATAATGAAAATTGACAGGGCTTGTTTTTAATTCTCCTGCTGCTTGGGGCCATGTTGCTCGGGAGCACAATATAGCCGGAGGGTGGGAAGCCACACCTCAGGCAGGTTTCTCCATTAGCCTTATGCTCCTTCACATGCACGCTGGAGTGCAAGTGTGTCAATAATATACAAACCTAGAGTGCCAGTCGAGGCCAGCTAATTGGAAATACTCCACTCCATCTTGGATGTAAGCAGCACCAGCACATTTTGTTATTGTTTTCCCTTTTTTCCCAGTAAAATGTGATAAATGAGATTTGATATGATATGAACTTCCTTTAAGAAATACATCTGTAAAAGTGCAGTCACCCTCTGCTTTTTTTTGTTTATTTAATTATACAGTATGACTTTACTGAAACATCTAATCAAAGCTTTAAAGGATCAATAATGTTATCCACAGACAGTGAAGGTGGCCTGCACAGTGCATTTGACGGGTGCAATACACTTTCCATTGATTCTTGGATAGGAGACTGACAACAAACAGCTTGTAGCTTGCAGAGTGATACTGCTTGGTTTTTGCACATCTGCGAGAAGTCTTCTTTACAGGCATCAGCCTCCCATGACCTATCCACTTAAATCTGCCTTTTGCATCTCATAAACTCCACTAAGAGCACACTTAGAATCCTATGTAATTTAAGCAATATGTTATGTTAAAAACATATTTTGAGATGCCATATTATGGGTTAAGAGATACACTGAACAGTTTTCCTTGTTTTTCACCCAAGGGATCATAAAGTTCTTGCTGTGATCTCATAAAGAAAAGAAACTGATAACATTCTCACAATAGGCAGTCACAAAGTTACTTAACTAGAATAATAATAGGATCGAAACATAAAGATCTAGCCTGACATGCCTGATTATGTAATTACATTTCTTCAGCTTTTTGTTGCACTATTTGAGAACAAAATGGGACTCAACGATAAAATGAAAAACCTTGCGAGGCTGCTGGCAGTATTTTGGCTCCCACACTGTCAAAACATCCAATAAAGTAGGTGAGGAGGTCCTGTAGCCAATTAGGGAGCAGTAAGAGACTGAGGCTCAGGAGAGGTTTTATTGTGAAACAGTTTCACTGCAACATCCTCAGATTATTTTTAGCCTCTGTCCAAGAGCGGAGGCTTGTGAAAGGTGTGTGAATATGCCCTTGCCTTGGAAATGTCACACCCGCACCGCAACACAAAGTGTTGAATTCAGTCCTAGCTTAAGGTATAAAGTCAAAACCACTCTGTCTAGAGCTGAACATGTGCACTCTCATTAGGATCTCTTGTATGTGTAGTGGGGAGAAAAAAAGAAAGGAAATGCGCGGATTCTAAAGCCTACGGCTGACAAATTAGTGGGTATATGTGCCGCTCAAAGCATGAACAGGCTGCCTGACCGATTAGAGTGACGTCGGCATCTCATTGGTGGACGGCTTTCATCAGGAAACTCAATTGCCATGGCGACAGCCGCATGACTCAGGATGGAAGCAGTGGGCGGGCTTGTGACATACAGTGTCATATTTGCAGGCACTTATGGGGATTTGGTTTTGTTTATCATAGCTTGCTGTAGTTTCCTCATGGATGGATACTTTGTCTGAGTGAGTGGCAGGGAGGTGGAAAGTGGTCATTCAGTAAAATGTGAGAGGCCTTTGGGTGTCAGTGCTTCACTAATGATTCAGTAATGTTTTATCACATGCAGGATACCAGAAATTTATGAGACTAAAACATCTACTTAACAATAACAACTCTGTGTGTGTGTGTGTGTGTGTGTGTGTGTGTGTGTGTTGTGAGTTTGTTTTAAAGATCCCATGGCATGAAAATTTCACTTTATGAGGTTTTTTAACATTAATATGAGTTCCCCCAGCCTGCCTATGGTTCCCCAGTGGCTAGAAATCTGGAATCTTCTCCTTATGACCTCATAAGGAGGAAGGTTACCTCCCCTTCCTCTGCTTTGCCCGCCCAGAGAATTTGGCCCGCCCATGAGAAAGAGAGAGACATCATGGCTTGCAAACAAGCGAAGCATGGCAGTTGGTCAAGGCCACACCCCCACCCTCCACCTTGCCCCCCTCTCTCCTCCTCAATAGCATTTAAAGCTACAGACACAGAAATGGCACATCCTAAGGAAAGCTCATTGTGGGACTGGCTGTAGTGGCTGTAATTCTGCACCAAGGCTGAATTTCGTGAAAAAGACTTCAGATACAGTATTAGGGGACCACTAAGGCCTATATAAAAGCATTCAAAAAGCAGCATGTCATAGGACCTTTAAACAGTTGTGTAGGTCTAGGTTTGCATAGTGGGATTATAGCGAAGTGGGGTGAAAATGCACGTGTGTATATAAGTGATAGGCCTCTGTTCATGGTATTAAGTGAAGGGACCCGTTCTTTTGCCAGGGGGTCAGATTACCACTGACCTCTGCTGTGAGCACAGTTGTGTTGACAGCAGCTGCACTTCACACACATTCCCCCGGGCCTGATGTGTCCACTATCCTTCAGAGATGAGACCAGACTATAGAAAGACTTACAGAGTTCAACCTGGGCACTAAAACAACACCACAGAGTGGTGTATCACTAACACAGACCGCAAACTAGCAGAGCCTCCCTTTCACAGACACTGTTTCACCTCAGCTGGTTAACCCACCTCTGAAACCCGAGCAAATGCAGAAAGAAAAAGGAAAATATCTGTGCGTAGCATGTAAAGCCATCCATGTCGAAGTTAAATGAGGTGGAATTTGCTCTGTTTTCTTGTTTGTTTTGGACTTTGTGTCTGATTTTTGTGTTTTTTGATGGGTAGGGAAACAGCATGAGCTCATTTTAATGCATCGTTGATTGATTTTATTATTATTATTGATAAGAATTATTGTGATAAAAATAAATCGCGTATGTTGCTATAGGTCTGAGCCAACCAGTGAGCCTGGCTCAAGCAATGTTTCTGTATTCTTTATTGTTTTTAATGCTATTTCAATTGAACACATTAACACTAACAAAGATTATCACAGCTTCTTTAAGGCTTATTGGTAAGTGTCATTTTTCTCACGTGTTGGCTGGATGTATAGGATTAATTCCTATATGGTAATTAAGCCTTGGTTAATCATATTGTATAAGTATTCCTCATGGAGCAAAGGCTCCCTTCTACTCATTTTATGTACATCTTATGTAATGAATATGGCAGTTAATTTTATGGTAATCAAAGCCCCATTTTCCCAAGGTTATTCACAAAGTCATATCTTTGTACTTTTTTTGGCACTAAAGTGAAGTTGCTATCAGGGGATCCGGGGTAATTGCCATTGTACAGTAAAGCTGACCACAGGTGAGCTGAAAATAGGGACAGAAGGCTATGTTCATTATGTTTCCCAGTCAGCTCTTTTATGGAGTGGGTGGACTCATTTGACCATGAGCCTCTATGAGAAGAAAAGTCCTCCACAACTTACATAAAACCATTTCATAATTCATGAAAAACACTGCATTTTTTAAGAGGGATCCGTCATGAGCTTAGATTTGCATGGACAATAGGCTGCCTTATAGTTCACAGATTGGTTTCCAGACAGGTTGAGCAGAAGATGTATATGAACATGAAAAGCTGTGTTAGGATACCTGTCAAATCTGTCAGTTCCCCAAACCTTGTGTGCATGGCCCTCCTTATGATGAATTAATGATTAATCGGGTTTTTGAAAAAAAGTCTCAGTGAATGACAGAAGAATAATGAGATTGTCTTTGATCATTTTACATTAGCTTGTGTCAGTAAATCATCTGAATTCAGCGATTGAAATTCACTGTAAGATGCAAGCTCATTAAGTTTTCCTCGAAATCTTCCACATCAGGGAACCCAGCAGTGAATCCCTGATATCCAGGAAGATTTGGATTACAGCTCTCCTGGTCTGCAGCAGTCTCTCAGGCCGGCTCAGACATCCGATCCTCACTGTGGACAAACCATTATTATGTCTATGATTGGACTCCCTGTGTGGGTGGGAATACCCAGCGCTCTCCTCTCTGACTCTGTGAGCCTAATGCTGTGTGGCAGGTCCGGCACTCCACTGCCTAAACACATCTGTCATGTTTTGTCATAGTGACACACCAACCAGCTGACTCCCATCTCTGTGACAGGGTATACTATATCACACTGCAGATATGTCTGCATGAAAACACATGCAAAAGAGAGAGACTGACGAAAGTGTAGTTGTAGTGAGAATGTAACTTAATATTGAGCACTATTAAGGCAATACATGCATTAAATACAGGATGCAGAAGTGACTAAGAGCAAATTGGGAGAGAGGCTGAGAGAAGCAGAAATGACTGAGCATGTATACAAACTGAAGAATGAACTACACAACATATAATATTTACGTTAACGTTTTCAAAGCCACAGCCTTAAAAGTTGAAATATTAGCCATCCTAATGGCCCAGTAGTCTGATTCACATCACCTAACTATACAGCTTCCTCAATCTGAATTTGAGATCTGAGAATCTATACGACATACGAAAGTATCAGGAAAAAAAAATTGCAGGTACTTCAAAAGCCTTACCCATCTGAAACTGCTCTTATTTACAGTAACACCCTGTGCAAGACTATTCTCTTTGATTTACTTTTCTCTCAAGTTGCTCAGCCAGTATTGATGACAGGAATTGATTAGATCTAACCCTGAAAAGTGAAACTAATCGGTAAGATGTCTGCTGGCTAGCACGGCATGATATGTTCATGTGGGCCTCTGTTTACCCTTTAGCATCCAATGTCCAAAATTCACTTGAGGCATTAAATGATAAACAAGTGTCCAAGTACAAGTTTAGAGTTTGATGTGTGTGATGTTAAGTTATCTTCTGTTTTTTGCTGTTGCCTTGGAAGGACATATCTTATATAAGAGTCATGTGAAAACAAAAATGCACAATCAGTAACTTATATAAAGTTAATAATGTGGAAAACAAGGCCTTAGCTTTTATGGCCCTCTGAGCTTAAGTTAGAGTGTAAGTTAGAAAAGCTGTAAAAATGTATTGAGTAAAACAAGTGGGAATGGGTACAATGTAAAGCTTATTTAAGAGGAACCATCCTGACATGCAAGACATCTTCTTTGTGGTCAAGATTCCCTGCAGGGTGTTCAGCTGGATTTTGATGGGCAGTACCCCCATGGATTATTTTAGCATGGCTACAGTTAGTATTGTATCTTTCTGGGAGGCGTAAAAATGGTTTTAGTGGCTCTTGACTAGTGGGGAATGTGTGTGCCCACATAATCCTTAAGATATACTAATTAAGCCATCACAGTGTGGAGAACAGAAATGTTAATAAATGAAGATATGCAGGGGTCACGCTGGAAATCTCAGGGCTGAAATCTGAATAGGGTTATAAATTAACATTGGCACCAGCCTGAAATTATGTCCTTTTTGGAATGTTGTTTTTTGTGCAACACACTACACAGCATTTTTAAAGTTGTGATATTTAGTTATTTGTGCCAACAATGTGCCTGAAGCCAAATAAAGCCTGCGGGCGAAGGCTCTTTTGATCATTGCAGTTTGCAGGAGGTCATTTACTTATTGCACAGTAGCTTGTGGGCTGTCCTTTTTGATGCCAGCATCAACCACGGGGTTTCTGAGAAATGTGCATGGGTATAATTCTTCACTGTCAATGCTAAGCACTTACAGTGCAGAGACAACAAGCTAAGTTGAAACACTTGTTCCCAGTGGCCAGGCAGCGTGAGTGACAGGGATGAAGGAATGAAAGCCGCTGTCACTCAAGATTGTCTTGCCTGTCATCAGAAATGTGGTGCTTGTCATTACATCAAGCAGACGACGGGTAACAGGTGGAGCAAAAAGTGGGAACAGTTATGGAGAGAGTTAACTGTGACTGACGGGAAGAACAGAGCAATTACAGTGTACCTGCCAAGGGTTTTGAGTTCACTAGAGGTGAGGATAATTGAGGAGGCAAAATATCTGTTGCTATATTTCTGTTTCGATCCCTGCATGTCTTTGTCAGATATTCACTAACCGTTAAAGCCAAAAAAAGTAAAAGAGTTCAATTATGCTTAACAATTACAAACCAGTGACTCTCAGTATTCACTTGCCCATCTAAATTGCCCAAAATTGCCTGACCTATTACCAGCCAAAAATCATATTCACTGTTAAAAATGCCATAGATATAGTACTCTAGCTTAGTTTTTCCTCTATAAAGTTAGAAGTTCAAAGTACTTTGATGACAATGTTTTATGCCTATGTTATGCTGGCCATTTATATACCCTCTGTGCTGCATATGTAAAAGCTCACCCAGTAGAGTGTATGTCCCATGTAGTCTGAGTCCTTGGGAGCGGCCCAGGTTCAAATACGACCTGTGGCCCTTTGCTGCATGTCATCCCCTCTCTCCCCCTTTCCTGTCTATCTTCACTAGCTAATGAAAAAAAAAAGCCAAACAAAATCTAAACTTAGCACAAAAAGTAAGGAAATTTGTGTTTGGTAGATTATTTCTCTGTGGTAACAATGCTTTTTGGCAATAAATCTTATACCGTTGGAAAGCCTGTTTAGTTCCCTTTCAAATTGTGCCCCATTTGTAAGGAACATGCATTTGTGGGATGAGCAGCAGCGCTGAGTATGTGGGTTGCGCCCATGAAAAATTCGCCAAATCTTCTCTGCCAATGCCAAACAGCTTATTCTGCCATTGACTCGTTTGGTGTTTGGTGGATTGGATAATTGAAGTTTGAAGAAACACGATTCTTCACATTCTTCAACCAGCATTTGTCGCAAGTCAGCCAACGTGGTTGTGTTGGTCACTCTGGCACGAACAGCACGCCCATGCTGATCCCACAAGTGTTCAGTGGGGTTGAGGTCAGGACTGCTGGTTCAAGAATGGGATGCCATCCCACAGCAGTGTGTGACCAGGCTGGTGACCAGCATGAGGAGGAGGTGCCAGGCTGTTGTGGCTGTGTATGGTTCTTCCACACGCTACTGAGGCTCCTGTTTGTGAAATGAATAAATTGCTCAATTGCCAATATGTCTTGTTTCTTCAAACTTCAATCATCCAATCCACCAAACACCAAATGAGTCAATGGCAGAATCAGCTGTTTGGCATTGGCAGAGAAGATTTGGCAAATTTTTCATGGGCGCAACCCACATACTCAGCGCTGCTGCTCATCCCACAAATGCATGTTAAGATTTATTGCCAAAAAAGCATTGTTACCACAGAGAAATAATCTACCAAACACAAATGTTCTTACTTTTTGTGCTAAGTTTACATATATTTATACTGTATATTGAATGATTAATTTTAGGTACTTCCCCCACTGCTCTCTGTTAAGCTAAAATAATCAAGGGGTGACATTCAGAGCAACGGCATCTCCAAGTGTGCTGGCTCCCTAAACAGTAGGAGGCAAACATGGCCCCTCTCCAGGAACACATGATGACAGAGGCAGATGGCCAATTACATCCCATTATGCCTAATTGTAAATGATAAGGCAGGTGTCAAATTAGGCCTACCTACAAATGAAGGGGAATTCATAACACAGCGCCTGAGTGGAAAGTATTCTATAATCTGTAAAATAAGCTGTAGATAGAAGGGCTTACAATAATTTCACACAACATGTACTACATGTAGACAGCTTCATGAAATGACCTCTTAGGGAGAAACATGTAATATTCCAAATGCGGCTCCTGGTGAATCCAATTGCAAACTGTTGGCAAACACGCATGGTACTGAGTTCACCAAGGTTCATTTCACTCGGACAGAAGAGGTTGCGGCTAGATGGCGGAAGTGTAAATATCAAAGAAAGAGTTCTTTAGAGCAATCTTGTTTAAGTATTAACCCCTGCACAGATGCAAAATAGGAATTGCTTCCATTGGATGGTGAATTTGCTGAATTCTTCAATAAATCTCACATCAAATTAGCAACAAGTGTGTGTCAAAGTTTGCTTGTGTGTGTGAGTGGTTAGCACTTCTGCCTCACAGCTAGAAGCTTCTGGGTTCGAATCCAGGTTGTTCCGGTGTGTGGAGTTTGCATGTTCTCCCCGTGTTTCGTGGGTTTCCTCCGGGTGCTGGTAATTGCTAGGTAATTAGGACTACAGTTGAAAATTAGCCGACAGGATAACACTGGCGCATTTACAGAAATGTTGATTAATCAAAATAAATTTACAAACTTAAAGCGTCTATTGAAAGATGCTATTGAGTGGGAAATGTAGGCTCCAGCATTTTGGAAGCTTGACTAATATTAGGGACTAAAAGTCAGGATATCTCGGCCACTGTTGCTTAGAATCTGACCATTCATTCTTTAAATTCTCTCATGCAAGCCTCCCATACTTTATCGACAATATTAAGTTGCTGGAGTACCAGATTTTAAATGCTGTTCTTTTAAGAAAATGTACAGAAAGATGCCCAGTATTGCGCCAAAGACATGGAATGTACATTTGAGCATATACAAGTTATCAAAGGGATAACAATATGGCTGTGCACTCAACGTGTTTGGACATCAATGAGTCATTCGAGGTTGTTTGCTACAACGTCTTCAGAGGGCACTTTGATCGTCAGTCAGTTAACCAAGTCTGCATTGCTTTCTCCTCATCTCTCGATTTGCTTGTGGCTCTCCCCTCACAGGTCACTGTGTCCCCATTCTCCTCCTCGTCCTCCCAAACGAGATTATTGCCTCTCTATCTAGACACATTCACTTCTGTTAATTAGAACAAACCTTTTAGCAATTGAACATACATCGTCTCTTCTCAGACCGGGCCAAGGCCGAAGCAGACTTGCCACAGACCATCATTAATTTAAAGTGTCTACCCTTTCTTTTTATTTCTCAACCCCTGCCACCTCTCTGTGGTGGCAGCAAAGCTCCTCTCCAGAAGCATTGAGCTGCTAAATGGCCACAACCAACCATCCGGAACGACCCAGCAGTGAATATTAAAAATCCATCAGGCAGCAAATCAACAAGCCAGTACATGGCAAACACTATTATTTTCATATGGTGTTACTGTCACCCTTGGCCCTCCATTAATGCAGTGGTGTTATAAAGTATGTGAATCAGCGCCATTGTTGCATCTGAACACCAATAACCTATTAGGGACTTTTGACCTGCTGGTTCAACATTTTGTCACGGCCATGTGATGACAACCATGTTGAGAGAGAGAGAGATTGGGTGAGTGGGAAAGAGAGGCTAAATAACAGAACAAATCAACAAACTTCAGAAGGACACCCACAGCTGAGGGAGAAAAAACACAGGATTTCTGAGAGCTTTGGACAAAGAAAAGATGCTGATTGCTTGCACTCATAGCCAAAGGTTGTCCCTATAAAAGCTTGCCCTTTCCTGAGCAGACTGGCCCCTTCGCTCCTATAAGCACACTCATATGCTTTTAACGATGCTCTCTACCATCTCTGTGCTCAGCCTTCGCCCCTGGAAGACACCATCCATTACCCCCCCTTCCCCCTCCCTCAGAGGAACACGCAAACGCATTTGATGAAGCTGTACAGCATGTAGACGATCTGCTGAGGGGGGGTCCTTGTTCAGCCAGGCCTTTGGTGCTGGGTGGGGTCATACATGTGGAGCTCTGGGTTTAGGTTGTAAAGTGCAAATGCACAGAGGGCGAAAAAATATTGGAAAACCGAAATAGAACCAAAACTCTGGCTGTTTAATGACCTCAATGTCAGAATGCACTGCTGGAGACTGTAGAAAGAGACAAATAAAGGGATGGAGAAAGAATTATAGAGATAGACCAAGGACATATTTACACACACATTATGCTGCTATTATGAGCTCCACTCTGCGATATCTGCTAAGACTTGGGGGAGTGTTGGTGGTGTTAGTGGGGAAATGGGGTTCTGTGTTAGAGAGGCAAGTAGATTCTCTCTAAAAGGTTGTTTTGTAGCAGGGGGAAAGAGGTGGGAAACAGGCTTGTTTATATTAATAAGATCATTTGATCAGTGAGTGTAAAACTACTCCCTATTAATCTGCAAAAAGGGAGTCGCTTATCATCACTTTAAAAAAAAAAAAACACGTCTTTGAATATATTTTGCATGGCAAGGACATTTGCTCTGGGAACCACTTGAATCACCGTGACAGCTTTAAAAAACAAAACAAATGAAAACTAAATGAACAGGGCTTGTTCAAAAAGGGCTTGTTCAAAAGGGTCTTTCACTTTCACTGGATGTGTTAATATAAAGGTCTGACACAACTTTTTACCACATCTGTGTTCCTTGTTAACCTCTAAGTTGATGATGTTCTCTGCCTCTCCAATATTTCTCTCGACTGCTTGTTTTGAATGGGCTTCAGTAAGTTTTCTGCATACTCTCGATGACATGCACAACAAAGAAACAGCAAATCCCTAGAGAGCTGGCCTTGGGCAAACTACTATGTCCCCCTGACCCTCTCCATGCGGCCAGCTGAGCGTCCCACATTGCCTGCCCACTCCACAGCATATGGAAGCCAAGTGCTGCCAACGGTGCAAATGGTGGTTTAGACCCATCTGCGCCCTACTGTCACAGGGTGGCACCTGACTCTTCTTCCCAAACTCTGCTGCAATCAGGCCATGGGGGCGTTGAAGAGAAACTGCTGCAATATAAGCTTTCTCCTCCCTCCAGCCAACTTGATGACTTGAACTATTTCATCTCTCACAATCTCCAAAACCATTTGCGCAGACATTTATAAAAATGTGAAATTATAACCCTGAATTGTGTGTAAAGTCTGGTATTATTGTTGTTATATACTTCCAAGTCTTATAAGGGGACTAAATCAGATTTTGAAATTATTACTCTAAATGTTTTTGACACTGCATTCTTTTTTTCTCTTTTGCAAATAAATGAACAGTGGCCGCTGTCTCTGATGCTCCTTCTCTCTCTGCCACAGGGCAGACATTAGTGTCACACTTTCTTCAATGGAGGCATGTCATAGAAGACACATCAATAACCAGAGATGTCTCGATGTTCTCCATTATTATTATTATTCTTTAATGCTACCAGAGGCATGATTTAATGCCTCACACATTTTTCTCCTTTTGCTTATCGGTGGAGTTTCATTAGCATACAACGCCCTGTTTTAGTGGTGGGGGGTTTGTGGTAGATAGAAGCCAGCCAGTGAGCTCATCTTACTAACCCCCTTTGTGTGCCTTTCCTGCTGCCAGGGCTAAAGATGATGGTTTTGTGGCACGTTTGGGAGGCTCTGTCACATTAATCCTTACCACACACTGCTCTAAACCCAGCAGAGCACAATTCTACTGCAGAGTTGATCAGATGGTCCACGATACTATAGGCAAGAGGGAGACAAATAGCATCTGGCAAGAGAAAAAAGAAGTTGGGCAAAGGTAAAAAGTCATTCAGGCATCTGTGCTTACTCAGCCTAGTTTGTGTGTATGTGTGAGTGAGAGGGAAAGAGAGATGCAGCAAGAATATAAACTCTGCTTAGATGGGCGGTTTTATTTTTGGGAAATCATTCCACACCTTTCATAACAGGACTCCTAAGGCATCTCCTCCTATTCCATCTGGTAGATGGTGCTGGCTTTTTTGTATGCTGCGCCTGTCATGCGTTTGGGGGCTGCAGAGTCAACTTGCTGCCAAGCTTAGCCTGTCTGTCTGTCCTCTTCCTTCCAAGTATCTCCAGCATCTTCAAGCCCTTGTAGCTTTCCATTACCTAAATGGGAAGCATCTGCAATGTCAGGGGGAGACAGGAGCTGCAGACACCCAGTCAACAAGCTATTAATTTCCCTCAGCCTTGCCTCCCTAACTGTGATTCACACTAACAGAAACAAGACAGCATGCACACACAATTACACACTAAATTATGGAGGGCCAAAAAAATATGGCAGAATATCTCAAATTCAGGCTGGAGGCTCTCCAAAGTGCAAAGGAAATGTAATGTCTGTCTTAATTTTATTTTCTTGTTTACTGCCAATTGGTCAACTCAGGCCAAAACAGCACCTCCCTTTCAAGGATACTGTTTAACATAACTGCAAGTAACACTTTTCCATGCCAGACAGCTGTACCTGTGACCTACCATCACCATAGGAGTGAATAAGTGTCACTTCAATTTGCCCATATAGCAGCTTGGACCAGGTGCCGTGACGGCAAAAGAAGGCGCGTGGTATGTGTGTGTGTATTGTAGATGTTAAAGGGTGCAGTGGGAATAAAAAAAGCATTCATTATGATGTGTTACCTAGCTCAGAGGGAGAAGCTATATGAGGTGTAATAATGACATTTAGCGCTAGCCCAGAACCCCGGGAATATATCTAATTACCAGGCAAATCATCAAGGAGGCTTTAGGCTGCATCAAAAAGCATCTGCAAATTCTGCAAAAGACAGCAGTCACAGAAAAGCCAGAATATTCAGTTGCGTGCAAAATCTGCCGACATCAACAGTGTTTGTGTCACTACTGAACATTTCTACACTACTCACACCCAAACATGTGGAGCGCACACTCACACAAAAGGTTCCCCACGGCTAATGCAGCTGTTTGCTTTAATAACTTGCATCAGAGTAAGCACATCCCTGGAGGGCAGTGCTCCAAGATGAAGTCTAATGCTTCCATCTCCCTAGGTCACAGCACCCTATCCTTCACACTGGCAAGCCAACACTTGGACATGGAGTAAATCTAGGGCACTGTGTGCTATGTTCGATCTTATCACATTTGTGTAAATTTCCTTCCAACGCTGTAAAGTTATGTCTTAACTGGCTTAGGGCGTGAGGTGAGTGTGCAGAAGTTGCCGCGTGGTGTGTGTGCGCGTGTGTTCTTGATCTTCGCAGGAAATCTGACAGGCCAGTGTGCCTGCGGATTAGAGGGGCCTCTGTTTGGGTGGCTGCATAATTAGGACAACTCTGTTGACAGTGCTGTAAAGTGGCCTGCTTTTTCAACATTGCACATTTTCACTGCTCTGTCCCTCTACTTCAGTGGTTCCCAACCTTTTTTCCTTGGCACCCCCCCTACTTATGTCTAAGAAAAGCTGAGCCCCCCCCCTCCGAAACCAAAGTTGAGGTAACTTTCCCTTACTTTCTTTTTTGATACAGAGGAGTTATCAGCACTTTTACGTTTCTCCGCCATGTTTCGTTCATAAAATAGTGATGCCGTGGCGGCAGGAAAAACGAGGATGATAGCAGCTAGCAGCTGACCTGATGACAGCAAGGGTCACAGGTTAAGAGGTCCCGGAGGTTTGGCCTACTAAGTAGCCTGTCTACAAGTTTAAGCGAGAACAAAAATATATAGTTTTTATACAGACTTTTGTATACATTATATATTCTAGTGTATTATCATAATTTGTTTAACGTGCAAATATTTTTTTTTTTACCTCAACCTCAAACCAGATAAAGACTTGCGCCCCCACTGTGATCTTTGCCGCCCCCCTTAGGGGGAACCACTGCTCTACTTTATAGGTCCCCCTATATTAAGCCCAGCCTTGAAACAAAACCTACCTAAATGTGCTCAGAAAGGTGATGGTTGCTGGACCGTCGTAAAAATTCAGCTCTAAGTACGGTAAAGTGTAGAGATGCAAGATTTTTGCAAATGAACAAAATGAGCCCAATTGATACGTTAGGTGACATAGAGGCGAAAGAGTCCTGAAGTAAGTTCTGGCTTCATGTTGATTCCCTCGTCGACTCCACAAGCATGAGATCAGATCAACTGCAAACTTTACGTTATCTAGTTGTCACTGCATTTGTTTGGTTACATTTTAACCCTGCTAAAAACTGCCAAGCTATCTAGAGTGTTTCAACACCTTTTATCTAATGCATCCTGGGATGGACTTCAGCATCCTGTGATCTTTAGTGGGAATAAGCAGGTAGAAAACAGGTGTTTGGATAGATCCATAGATTAATTGTCTGTGGATTGGCTGACGGAGAAAAGTAGGGAGTTGAATGAGGAGAAGGGGATTTACATTTTTTTATTTTCTCCTCCTCCTTTACTTTTTTAAAAACACCCCCCTTTTTACTTCATCTGTTTGGGCTTTTTGATGCCCTCAGAAGAGAGAAGAGATTGTGACAGTTCCACAGAGAGCAGTTGTCATACTTACTGTAAACTACAACAACATGTCTAACTGAGCCACGCAGCTCAGTGCCATCCTCTTGCTAAAACCTGTGTGTGTGTCTGTGTGTGCGGGCGTGCATGCGCGCATGTGTGTTTGGTTGGCTGTAAGACGAGGGATCCTGGCTGTGCTGGAATGCTCCAAGGCAAGGTCTGTCAGCCTGTTGTGCTCCAGGTAATAGCTGACATTTCTTCATTTGTGCACCTAATTGCTGATTTACACTGTCTCTAATGGCATGTGAAGTCAGATCCAGACTCTGTAATGGGCAAGGGAATCTAGCCAGAATGTCCAAACTGCTCACTCTCCTTCTCCGTCTCTCCTCCCCTCTCTCTACCGCTCTGTCTCTTCCACTCTTCCGTAGCTGGCTGACATCTTCTCTGCATCTTTTATTTATTCACTCTTTCATCAGTATGGCGTTCTTCTGGCAAAATTCCAAGTCAAATTGTCACTTAAGATCAGAGATGAGTTTATCTATCTCTCTCTCTCACTCCCCCCTCCCCACCCTTTTTTTTTTGCTGTCTTCCCATCTTTCCAATCCCTTCATGGGATGACTTGTGCAGTCCCTGCATGCAGAGGCTAACAAACGGTTTAGGGATCAGTTGCCTGGAAAGAATGAAAAGCAGGCTGACGGAAAGCGAGTCAATGGCTCGGCTTAAACTGACACTAAGCAGAATCACATTGTACACCATTTTTCCCCTTGCATTTACTGAGGATTATGATTTTCAGAAATAGGACACAATATGTTTTGTTTATGATTAGGGAAGCAAAGCAATACAAAATGAATTTTCCGTATGAAATTCACCCCAATCAGTTACATCATAAAGTTCCAACATTATGCCTGGTACCATCTCCCTATATTTTATGTAGTTATGAGGTGGAGACAAAGAGATGGAGGAAGGGATCAACCATTTATTACAGCATAAGGCCCATGTCATTTCCTGGAAATGAACACACACTGGGGTGTGATATATGGGATCCCATTTTCCATGTAACGGCAATCTAAGTGTCTTTTATGATTTCATTCAAAATCCCGCGTCCTTGTGTGGTGCAACTAAACACATTAAGGGAAAATGACGGATGGTCCCTATGAGTGTAAGGAAAGTGGGTGGAGGATACAATATGTATTCTCCACTCGCAGGGGTGGGGGATGGGACAGTTCCTATTAATTATAGTGAAAGGCATTCGCCCCACTGCATATTTTTCAGGTCCACTGTATGAGCGCTGCTATGGTCGCATGCATGCACATGTGTGTGTGATGGCTCAAGTGTCCCACTGTGTCATGCCAGTGTTATACTAAATGAAGCTGACTTTAATGGCTGCCTTAATGAAATGCCCAGACCTTAATTAAGCCCTCTCCACATTGGTGGGGACAAGCTAGATTCAGTCTCTCTCTTACTCTGAGTTCCCTAAAGGCCTGTTCCCTCTCTTCCTCTAGGACGTGTTGCCTTGACATCTAAAAGCTTCCTCTAATGGCTAAATTGTGTCTGGCATGTATGTTTGTCTGTGCCAACATATGCTCGAGCAACAGAGCTTTGATAACACAAAATCTACTGTCAGCTTCTTTCTTCTGGCAGTACATAGGGACTAAACCAGTACACGTGATTTCGTTTTACTCATCAGGGACATTGCTTAATGCAGAATATCACTGATTGGAGTATTATTAGGCTTGGCATTTTCTATTTGTCTTTGCTGCAGTTGCTCAGACATAACTCCTTTGCAAAACAGCAGGCTGAGAAGTTTGTTTGTGAGTTTATAATTCGCAACATGTCTGTCTGTGACTCATGTTTTCAACCTTTTGACAAGGTAATAACTTTCCTAAACATAACATCATGAATATGAGAAGCTTGTCGAGTGAGCTGACCTTCTGAATGTTCTTTAGCAATGTGACAGTGTGATGACATCCAAACAAAGTGACTCGTTGAGATATTAAAGGTTTTGCACATGCACACACCTAGCAGTGATTGATGGTCTCACAGACATAGCTAAGTCATCTTTTCATCTTATTCACAGACATACAGGAAAGCAATCATTTGCCATCCTCCACACACTACACCTGAACGATGCCATAATTAATCGCAAGAATACCTTAATGTTTTGCTGTTGTATGGGTAAATCTTCAGTAAATACAAAATAGTGTGATAAATAGCCTATGTTTTTATTCTGTTTAATTGGCAGCTATGACCTTCAGCTGTGTTGAAGTACAAAGCAAACATTTGATAAAACACGGTCCACATATCTCTACGGCACAGTTTCTTCTCTTCTCCCCTCTATTTCAGTTGGCTTGCTTTAATCATGTTTCTCTGCTAGCTGTCACAGGCAAATAATGAGTAGACTCAAGATGTCTTTGATTAGCAAGGCCTTAGCCGGGTCACAGCTCAACTGGCACAGACAAGAAAAAAATCAGCCTATTTGCCGAGGGCTCATTAGGAACCTTGTGGCGTGAAGCCAGGGTCACTGGATGATATGGAGTCTTTTTTTATTGAAAACCCCTTGATCCTGGAGATCACGAAAAATATGTTCCACCATGATGGCAAGAGAGAGGGGAGCAATTTCTCCAGATGACAAATGATATGCTTTGGGAGGCAGAGGGTGAATACAGACAGACAGAAGAGAGAAAGAAGGAAAGGACATAATCTATACCTATGTGACTCCAAAGCCCGCAGATGAAAAGTCACATCTTGTCAGACCCAGTTTTGATGCATGCTGCCCACAGATGAGGCAGCTGGCAGATATAGTGTGGGTAAGGAGGCTATTTGATCAACATTTCCGGAGGGATATCAACATCAATGTTTGATAGTGTCCCATATAGATGAAAAATGCATATAAATCATTTCGATCTCTCAGAGCCAACTTTGAAAGTGAAAACAAACAGCACAATATATGTCCGTGTTGTGCAGGATAACATTTGAAAACCTCACATCTGCCCTTTCTGTTCATATCCATGCTCTCTGCTCTATTTATATTGTAGACACAATTGTATCCCTCATTTAGTTAGCATGGCTACTCTCAAAAACACACAGAGTGGCTGTGCCATGGTTTCCTGTCTGGACTCCCCATGCTAATCTGATTCACTTGGGCACTCAACTCATATCACATCTTTCTGTCTGCCCTGGTACAAAACAACAAACAACCACAATGTGTGTGTGTGTGTGTGTGTGTGTGTGTGTGTGTGTGTGCGTGCGTGTGTGTGTGTGTGTTTTGTGTACACATACACATACAAATTCCTTCTAGGATTAATACTGATCAATTAATACATTTGCAATAGGCTTAATACTGGACACATTTGGTGCATCATTAGGAACATAATTCCAACAGCTGTTGAAGACACCATGCTGTGTTGGTCCAAATGAAACACATTGTAACACAATGGATCGTTGTTTTTCACTTTTTTCTGGGCTGCTAATATTATGCTGCACTAACATGTGCCCGGATAGTCAAGAAGATAGATTCTCATGTGCACAAATGTTTTGTAGTTATTTTCAATTGAAGAGGAACTCAGTTGAGGTTGATTTAAATCATAGAAAGTGTCTTTTCTGCACTCTCTACGGAGCGCTTTTTCCAGTGGCCTCAGACCCCATTATTCTGGCACATCCTGTCCCTCTCATCCCTCTCCCTGCAAGTTCTCTGCATGACAACTTCATTACCTCGGAGATACAGGGATACCAGCAATAGGTATTCATAAAAATATGCATCAGCAAATTAATGGACAGACATTATGCATACTGCTATATCCTGGCAATGTATTTGAATGTATTTTTAACACAGGGTAACACCGGCACACAGGTTAGGACCTGCAACCTATTATTCATATTCAGCACTATTTCTCAGCCAAGGTTAAATGCAAGTATGAAAATACAAAGTGGTCATAATGGTGTCACTTCAAGGGATATATGTTAATGCACACTGCTCATTTCTATCAGAATCACCACTTATATTAGAGCACTCAATAATCTCCCTATAAGGCTCAGCCTTTGGTTTATACAGGCTGGCAGAATTTTCTTGCAGCTGGCATCCTGCCCAGCAATGGGACAAAGGCTCTGACAACCAAGGCAATGGCAGCCAAAGGTAATTGCCAAGGGTAACTCCACAAGTGCTGGAGTCACAGAGGAAGTTCAGTGACCAGGCAAAAAGCAAGCGCTGACGAGCCTGTTAAGTGCCCAGTAAAACCTGCAGAAGACCATGACTGCTTCTTGTTGAGAGGGCCTTTAATTGGTTTAAAACCCATGCAATCACCACTTAGAGTGGTTTAAGATGCCTCCACAACCCGATAGCCACGCACACTAAGTGGAAAGGTGGTGAGGACCCACCCAGGATCATGAACAGCTTTAAATGGAAGATTATTTGACAGTTTTTATTTATTTCAGGTTTATTTATCAGGGACAATGCAAACCAATAATACTTAAAAAAAAAAAAAAAAAAAGGTGCCCTATAAAAGTTGATTATACTAATGCTAAAAAAAACAATTGGTTAAGATCAACACCAGCATACACTCTTAGCCAGGGACGGACTGACAATCTGTGCTTTCGGGAAAAGTCCAGAACGGCCGTCCAACCGAAGGCCGTCGGCACAAAAAAAGTCTAATAAAGCAATATTAACAGCCAACAGCAGGGGGCGCTAATACGATCACTTATATGCTACGTGTAAAAAAAAAAAAAAAAAACTGAGGAAGAAATCAAATCGCCGGCAGATCGGGCTGGGTTTACCCAGTCTATAGGCCTACATCATTAGACGTGACAATGCTAGTAGAAAACGTAAGGAGAAAGGTGGATGGGAAAAATTCAAAGAAAAGAGGGCCAAGTCTGTCGAGACTGATGCAGCAAAATGCAAAAAGCTCACATACGGACATGATGAGGGACAGACAGCAGAGTTAATTTCACATCAGCAAGAGGTAGGCTACTGGTAAGTGCCAGGAGCAGGACACATTATAATAGGCTACCTTTATCCCTATCTTAGCGAATTGCATAGTCAGCTATCAACATGGGTGTGCATCATGATTATGAAAATTATTGTGCCATTTAGTGCTGTTAAACGTGTTTAATAATTTCTGTTAATTTTAAACATTAAACGCGTTAGAAATTAATCACGGGTTGACCGCGATTTCACATCGTTGTATATGAGAGGTTGTAGTGAGCTCACTTTTGCTGCTAGGATGAAGACTACGGTATTGAATTAAACGGGAAGACATCATGCATGCATTGGTACCACTCTAAACATGCTAACAAACAGGGAAGGGGGCTAAATAATTCACCAAATTTAACCAAAAGTTTAACCAAAAAATCCTAGCTTGCACTTTCTGTTCTGTCTTCCATCAGAGTGCAGTTTTTCCTTGTCTTTCATATTTGCGTTTACTATTGTGGAACTGGCAAAGACCTGGTGGTTGTTTGTGAAAGCTTCACAGACAAAATTAATAGGGCCTAGTCATTTAGAATTAAGAATCGCTTAAGGAGCAGAAATTCTCAGGAACACCTGTAAACATTCATGTTAATGGCCACAGAGAAGGACATCCTCAGAATAGTGCCCTTCTCAAGAAACTTTTACTTCCCCAACATTAAATTTGCTTACATTATATTTGAATACTTATACGTTATAATAGTACCTAACACTCTCAGTGTAGTTTTGGTATAGGCCTACAATATATCTAATCCCCATGTTCCGGTACAGCAAGTAGCCTACTTTATCTCTGAAAGTGTTGTCAGTAATACTCTGTACTGTTTTATAATTACAAGTTTGTGTAATTTGGGCTTTCTGTAGCCAGTGACATTTCATTATTTGTATTTTATTTTCAATACAGATGTAATGGCATTGTACATTTTTTGTTTCTATTCGAAGGCTGAGGCTTCGTTAATAAACACAACTCCAATTATCATCATTGGTTTTGAGATGTTAGTTGCTGTGAATACCTTGTCTGATAGGCTACAGTATTGTGGCATAGTATCAGGACATCCTGGATAGGCTACAGTATTGTGGCATAGTATCAGGACATCCTGGATAGTGTCTGTCGCGCACGGCTAGGGACGAATGGCCGGATGATGGGCCTATTTGGGAGAAAGTCCAGGCCTGTTTTTTAGCCCCAGTCTGTCCCTGCTCTTAGCTGAACTGTCAGGCCATATAACAAACAGGGCACAATAGCATAGACATACATTTTTGGTAGAGATGCAAAAAAACGACATTGCTGGGACAGTAACAAGCAACAGAAGATTAGCCTTAACTATACACTAATGAAACAGAAAATCTCAGAGGCAGAGCACAAGAAGCACAAACAGGCAGAGTAAAGAGACAAGATGGCAGCAAGATGTAATGCCTAAATTAATGTTGACAGTGCTGACTACTTGTTTGTGTACTTCTTAAGGTTAAGTTTAAAAGAGACATAAGTGTTAAAATGTATTATGTGACTTGAGTCAAAATGAGGTACAGAACTCACAGGTACCACTCTACAGTGGATGGCACCGTTTTTATGACTGCTTTTCGTCCTTTGCATTCTGGTTATCCTCTCTTTTGTATGGTGTGCCTTAGTAGAGCTAAATTGTGAGTAAGAGGCATTGGCAGTAACTGACTTTTCCCTCAATTGTTAATGAGTTACAAAGTTTTGGACCCCCTCGAAAACGAGATGCTGCATCTCAAGGGGTTACTCCTAATAAAGAAATTTTCAACAACAAAGTGTGAGGGGAACTCCGTCATACAACTGACTTAATAATGTCTGACTTCCACTCCTAAACTGCTCAGCTTCCTCGCTTAACACTTCATGGTGGGAGGACCCGTTGTGAAACCTTGTCAGAGTCAGACAAATCGACATCCAACTGAGTTAAAAGTGTAGAGGAGGCAAAGCTGAGAGGAGCGAGGGCGACTTGTTGATTTTTTCTTTCTTTTTTTTTTAAAACGAAGGTTCAACTGTATCTTTCATTTTACCTGCACAGAAAATGGAAACTGGCAAGAGCAAAGCTGATATCAAATTAGAAAAATGGGAACGGGTAAAAGGTAGAGACTATGTTCGGTCGGGGTTTAGAGGTAGCGATGGGAGGAGTGTGGGGGTTCAAAGCTCTTCCACTATCGGAAGCTGAATTATGGCCCCAGGCAATGCTGTCGGCAAAAGAAAGTTCAAGAGGTATGGAAAAAAAGGAGAGGAGTAGTCTTGGAAAAAAAGGATTTCTTGAGGCTTCACAGTCTAGTAACCAGGATGCTGAGTTGGATGTGGCAAAGTGCCCCGGGGGAGGCCAGGAGCACTGAGAGACAGCAACCTAAGATGAGAGGTACCTGAGCCTCAGCATCAAACCACTCCTGGGATCCACTGAAGACTACGGCTTGCTTTTGTGTTTGCTTACTGGTTCCCCAACAATGGCTCGCAGGAGCCATCCTCACAGTCCCCGGCCACCCCTGGTCTCGCCGGTCATTGTAGACACCAGTCAAGCGGAGTAAATTTAGGTAATTTTAGTCCTTGCTTTTTTTTTGGTCCCTTTTTGGTTTGTGGGTTAAACATGTCCCTTTTTATTTGAATGATGACTTCATTACCTCAGAGATACAGGGATACCAGCAATAATTATTCATGAAAATATGCACCAGCAAATTAATGGAGAGGCATTATGCATGCTGCTGTATCCTGGCAATGCATTTGAATGTATTCTTTAACACAGGTTAACACCAGCACACAGGTTAGGACCTGCAACCTATTATTCATATTCAGCACTATTTCAGTCAAGGTTAAATGCAAGTATGAAGGAACAAAGTGGTCATAAGGGTGTCACTATAAGGGATATATGTTAAAGGGATATTTCACCGTTGGAAAGATGAATATATCTTTAAATTGGGTCACTTATGTAGTAGAAATGTGATTTTTTTTTTTTTTTTTAATTGGTGGCTTCTAGGCCGAGAAAAGCCAGAAAATGTGTTTTTGGCTCATGTGGATGAAAGACACCAAATCCCAGAATGCACTTGCTTTGCTTCTTTAGCGTCTACTCTCAAGCCATGCCTACTGTTTACAGACTGTCCGTGTTAACACAGCCCACCTCCACTAGTCTTACCCGATAACAGAGCAGTAGGCCTGGTAGCTGGATAGTCCGGTACACTGTTGTTCAGCCATGTTTCCACAAAAACAAAAACACAGCAGTCTCTGAACTCGCGTTGGGAGTTTCGTTGAAGTTGGATGTAGTCCAGTTTGTTGTCTAATGAGCGGACACTTGCAAGCAGGATTGATTGAACAGGTGGCCGACTAGCGTTAGCTTTCCACCGAGGTCGAACCGCTGTCGAGGTCCCTTTTCCCGGCTAGCGCCATCGGGCGACACTGCTGGCTGAGGTGCTGGTCTCCGTAACAGGCAAAGCTTGCGTAGTGTGTCGAGTATTCCGTCTGTAATAAAGTGTCCTGCATATTCTCCGATCTGTACCAATGTATCCCGGTGGTACACGTGTGCGGTAGTTTGAATGCACATAATTGTTTTAAAAGTTTTCTGTTAAGAAGACAGAGCTTTGTATAGCGAAGCTTCAAGATGGCTGACGTTCGTTTTGCTTTGGGAAACTTTGTGTAAAGACGACAGTCCAACCCCCTATGGGCGGGTTGAAAACATGTGGAAGTAGCTCCTACTACTGGCTGTAGTCCATTGCCTCTGGGCAAAAATCTTTGTTTTCCATCATCGGAAGATTTTTTCCAGACCCACAATACAGAGATCTCTCGTCTCAGGGGGACATGAGTGAGGGAAGCACGGTCATTCAAAAATACTACCGTGTTTCTACTGATATAAAGCTTAATGCTAAATTGGTGAAGTATCATACTGCTCATTTCTGTCAGAATCACCACTTATATTACAGCACTCAATAATCTTCCTATCAAGCTCAGCCTTTGGTTTATATATTATTTTTGTTATTTACCGGGGCTTTGGCAGAAGCAATTTGCAGTTCAGTAGCAAATTATCCACTCCTTAAAACTAAACATAAATAGTTTTGGACAACTATCATATGCATGTGATGCATGTGAGCTCACTGGTTCCCCAACAGTGGCCCACAGGAGTGATCCTCACAGATGGGCCGGCTGGTCACGCTGGTCATAGTAGACACCAGTCAAGAGGAGTATTTTTATTTGCAAAGAGGAAGATTTAAAGCACCTGTTGAAGGCAGAACATTTCATGAAAATATGGTTGACCAAGGTGAAGGGCCCTCGACTTGGGTGAAAAAAAACGTATCGAGTGAGGTGTATTTATTTCCATTCAAGAAAAGAAGTTTGATAAACAGCTTTTTAAATAAATGGATCGGCTTAGAATATTGCGTGATTCCAAAGAGAAAATGCTCAAAGTAAAAGGGAGCATTTTCAATTAGTTTTTAGGCTTTTTGCCCACAGAGTTTCTGGCAAACCTTTTTCTATCATTACCCCCCCATTTATATTACTGCCTTTAGTCCCCTAAATCTTATGACTACCGTATCTCGCACAGCTGTGCACTTTTATGGCATTTGCTAATGTACTGTAGATGACATAAAATACGACAAGCTTAGTTTTCTACCGGCTCTGCTTTATATCATTTTTTACACCATTTTGAATTCCCATTTATTTATTTGAAGGCAGGTGTGATTTTATGTCCTCTCCATGGCTATAAAGTGCTACTTTGAAATGCAAATTAAGCTTTGATTGAGAGATTGTCACTAAAAGGGGTGTTGTGTACGAGGTGACAGTGTGAAAGCAAGTCCAAGGAGAGATGTTTTGTGGTCCCATGTAGGGCTTGGTGATGTACTGCTGAAGAACCACACAGACTGGTAAAGGACGCTCTAGGACACACTGTTGTGCTCCTAACTTTAGTGCCATCCATGACGTACGGACTTTGCAGACAATCATCTTTGTCTGGTGTTCTAACTGTAAAACGCACCTCTTATAAAAGCTGAGATCCCATTCCAAACGAACTACAGCTTTACACCGTTTTTCGCCACTTTAAAGACATTGCCTACAGCTTTCTGAAAATAATATTTTTGTCCATTTAAGGGCAGCTTTTCAAAGAAAAGGCTTTGAGAATCCAAATGAAATTACAGGATAGAGTGTCTGCTTATTGCCTTATATGCACTTAAAGGTAGAGTGTATACTTGAAAGGTAATGGCTTTCTGCAGTCAAGTATTATAGTGGCTTCCGCACTGAAATGGATCTTTACTCCCGTCTTGACAGAGTCCTCTCAGTGAAGATGTGGCATAATGTAGTTCCGACTCAGGCCTCTTATCTTATGTCAGTGGTATCCTGCACACCTTAATAAATCCTGCTTTTCCTCCCTTGTCTTGTAACAACATTCCACTCTGTCTGACAGGTACTGTATCTAGCAGGAGCCTGCCTCTCATCTCTCTCTCTCTCTCTCTCTCTCTCTCTCTCTCTCTCTCTCTCTCTCTCTCTCTCTACACACACACACATACACACATTGCTTTCGCCACTTTTCCAAAAAGCTTTTTTCACTAATGTAGCAGAAAGCACTATAGCAGCGATGGACATGCATTTGGTTAAATCCAAAGTGTATTACACTCATCCTCATCACCTGCGTTTAGAGCTGCTTACACCTTACAACCTGATAACCAGACGGGGTAAGTTAAATACTCTCTAATGGAAAAATGGAGGCTGTCATTTAAGCCCTGCTATTATGAGCAGGTGGCGACAGTGATCTATCAGAAAATCAAACCTGAGATGATTTACTGTCTATGGATGGAGTTGTTTTGGAATTTGAACATGGCACAAGCATATGGATCTTGAGTGCAAACATCTGAGCCCTTCCTTTGAAACAGCGCCCTTTGAAAATCACACAAAAGATCAGTAGCCTTCTCCTGAGCTGTTAACTACCTCAATAGGCTGTCTTATGTGGTGTGCCTATTTTCTTCTCCTTTTAGCTAGTTAGTTAGTTTAATTAGGCCGCACATGTTGTGAATGCCTGAGACCGTTGAGCTAAACAATATGTTAAGTGTCTGAAGTTTAGCAGTACAACTATGGCTTAATACCACCTAAGAAATGGTATTAAGCCAGCTGTTTTCACTGTCTGCAGAAAAAGGCAGACATCCTGGAACTTTATAAAGTTCCATAATTGACACATATGAACGAAAATGGTAATACAAGAAAAATATACTATAATTGTCATTCCTACTACAACATTACATTGCAATTACAGCTCACTTCACAAAAGAGAAGGCAGAGATCCTTATTGCAACATGTATGAGCATTTATGGTAAAGGCAGAATGTCTGAATTGCCTGAAATGGCTATGGCTGAGCCACTGACGTTGTGATTTAACCTAGGACTTTGGCAGTGGCGAGCCGCTCCTCCAAATCAAGGCTAAGTGGCGGATTCATCAGTGCCCTGTCGAGATAAAACACTTGCCCGGCGGTGACACGGAGATGAGTCCCTTATTGGGACAAATACATCTCCCTCTGGTGTCAGCTCTCATTCACCGGTCTGAGCGCAGGCTGAAAGAAAGACAAATGTTTTGATTAGGGGTCTCTTTCAATGTCACAGCAGCCAGTGAAGAAGAATGAGATGAGGCTGTCTCCAAGGAAAGCAAATAGTTGAAGACGATGCGAGGAAAATGGATGTCTCCACTGTCTGGAGGGTGGCAAATGGGGATTTTATGAGTCATAGAAAGCTCAGGGAGAACATCTCTTTTAATGAGGCTGCATTCCTTTTTTCCAGAAGACCATTCCAATTTCTGCTTGGTGATTGTTAAAATTCATAACGTAATAAATAAAATCTTTGAGAAAAGTAACCATGACACTGCTTATGTTCGTTATTCTTAACGTGGCGGAGGGTTATGGCTACATTACAGTTAGAAGAGTGTTTCCAAGCCAAGGCAATGTTTGTGAAAATATGCTGTTTAGTTAGGAATAAGCACTGTGACTTGCTATCAATGACACAGTGCTTCTCTCCTCATCCTTACAGTGTGATTGTTATTATTATCACAGAATAAGATTGTGAGTGAAGCCACACAAGTCTGTGTTGATATAGTTCATCGCAGATAATTACAAGATCATTAATCACTGGAAGTGGATAATTATAAATCCATCTCAACTGAAGAAATGTGAGCATTAACTGCTGTGTCCCTTGAGAAATGGTAAGAGCAGGGGTCTCATCATTCTTTCTGTATCATTCTTTCTACTCTAATCCATTGAAGCCAACAGGAAATGTGTTGAATTAATAAAGCCATGTATAAGAGGAATTTACGTTGGAAAAAAAGTGATATGACAATTTCTTCCACTTCTGTCTGTCTGTCTATCTATCCATCTATCTGCAGTAGCACTTAAAACATGTGAATCAGTTGAAGGAAACTAACGGAGCCTATATTTCTTCCCACATCTCACACTCCTTGTACCTTTGTACATCTTGCCAGCGACAATGCAGACATAACGCACCATCTTTTGTCGCTGAATGTTTCCTCATAAAGAACAAAATTCTGTGTGTTCCACAGTTTATGTTGTATAGAGTGAAAAGATGAAAGAAAGACCTTGACAGAAAAAATGCCCTCACTGTGTGCTGTGAGAACCTGGACAAAATCAGTATATCTAATCAGGTGGCTTATTTATGGAGTCTCCTCCCCCCAGTTCACCTTTTTTATGGGGTTGCCTTCTATAATATGTATATATTTTTTTTTGTATCACAAACTTCACTGGTGCTTTTTTATTTACAATAAAGTTGTGGAAATAAGGGAAAACCCAAATGGAATATGTTCTTTAACAAATAACTAAGAGATATTATTCAAACATGTGAAACATGGGTTGTTATCCCAAATCTGAACACCTCGCCTTGTTAGCAATTTTTTTGACTTATTAAAACCTTTGTATGAATTGGACACATTTTCTAAACCTTTCCGACACACAGATACATCCCTTTCGGCTTTTTTCCCCCAAGAGCTTTGATCTATCTCTTGATTTGATCTTACTCAAAGAGAACCTGCTCAAAGTCTTTAAAGTCAAGGTACACTTTTATCTTGTCAGCCCTACAAAATATGAGTTATTGCTGGACAAAGGGCAGCTTAATGTGGCTTTCTGTGC
The DNA here is from genome assembly GCF_008315115.2 of Sander lucioperca. Taxonomy (NCBI): domain Eukaryota; kingdom Metazoa; phylum Chordata; class Actinopteri; order Perciformes; family Percidae; genus Sander; species Sander lucioperca. The sequence goes on along the minus strand of NC_050180.1, from coordinate 29,455,700 downwards.
CTGTGACATATCATGTAATAGAAAAATGGGACTCTCCCTCAAAATATATATGATATGCCCTTTTGGACTAAGGCCCTCTTCACACCACATCCATCAAATCAACCACCTGAGTCTGTTTGAAATGCTCATCATTCCTTAATGAACATGATCAATCCAAATGTAAGCTCACTTTGAACACCCTTTCCCTCTCCTGCACAAACATATTCCCTTTGCAAATCACTTGACTTCTTACACTCAGTAAACACTCAAGTGTTGATGTGTCAGCAGAGAGACAATAGCAAGGCTGGTCTTGAGCTCTGAAAACAAACACATACCCCAGTGGCAGAGCGCTCTGAAGAGGCAGGAGGTGATGAAGTGGTAAAAGTTGACAAAGAAAGGATGTGATGATGGAGTAGAGAAACAGAAGGGACACTTCCTATTCAATCAGGGCCCATCTAAAGTCCCAAACTTCTTCTCTTCTCCATCTCATTTGCATCTCTTTTATGTCCCTGCTTCCCATTATGCAAAAGTGTACGCTAAAATAAAGTAGTCCGGTTTGCAAAGCGAGTCGCTCCATTTCCCCACACTTTTTTTAATCAATACCAGCCAGGGGAGGAGGGTTATGTGGCGTTGAGTCGCATTTATGCTAACTAGAATATTTGAACCGTTCTCTTTGAACTGTAGTTACCTTGGAAACCAGCCCACAAGAGTTGCTGCTTTATAACAGTAATTACAATCAGTGGTCAGACTAGGTATTGTGTTTCCAGAACAAAGCTGGCATACATCTAGTAAGTGGATTACTTTTTGTGTTTGATTTCACACTACTCTGACTGTTTAGAGGCTGACAACCTTGAAGACCATTATATTTCAGCATTCTCTCTTTTTATCCATCATAGGAGAAGTTAAAACAAATTTGCTTGAGGGTAAGAATACGTTCTATGGCTCATAATGTCTTGATGACTTTTGGAACCCCTGTTATTTCAACAGCCAGAAAAGATGCAGCCTAGAGTGATTTAATAATCCGTTTGTGGCCCTTGATATCCCAGCTACTGATGTCCATGGAATCACACTTTTTTTGGCCGTGCAGCTGATAATAAAGCGAGCGCCTTCAAGGCCCTCCCGCTGTTGCCATTTGTAATTTTTAGAAGTCATCATCAGAGGCGATCCGTCTTGATTATGTCTTGGCAACTGTCATGCTCCACTAATGCACAGTGTGAGAGAGGGCATAAATACAACGTCTTCCAGCAGCACTGATGTTTATCATCCCTGCTTCATGAATTTTCATTTCCACAGACAAATCTTGATAATAATGGCAGCCGTCGCAGCATAGATAGGCTTGGCGTATTATCAGTCTGCATACAACTGTGTTTGTTTCACAAGTGGACAGGCAGGAAAAGGGATTTGAACATTCTGATGAGGAAGACAGATTGATAGAAATGCATGCCTCCTCTTTTGGGCTTGACAGAGCTTTATGAAATATTTATTATTGTAATGAAGTAGCCCATGTAACAAAAGCCTACAGTCGGTGCTCTGAGAAACGGGGCCAAAACCTTAGTGAAAAAAATGTCAAAATCCAGAATTTGACCCATTGTTACTGTGAATACACATGTACCACCTTGAGCAAAGCGTAAATGCTATGGGAAATATTTGAGGCATTATCATTGTTCCTCCTCTCTCTGAAGGTAGACCTTTTTTATAGTGGTCTTAAGTAATTTCCGCTTTTCAGAACACACTGAAGGCAATTTATGTCAGAATGCCTTGAGTTCATAAAAAGGTGTTGTACCTAAACCATTTCCTGTGTTACTTTTAGGTGTAGACTTCCTCTCTTTGTAACTACATTTACATGCTGTACTATTCATGGAGTTTTACAGATTTGTTTCAGCAAGGCGGGCTAAACTATTCATTTTTAACCTGCAGAGTTGGTTCCTACACAATCCCACTGAGAAACACTGCATTCAGCCAGGCTGTCTTTTCCTTCAGGGCAGCACATCAGATGAATACAGTACCACAATCAATAAGAAAGTCCACATCATGTCACTCATTTAAGTCTAATGCAAAAAAATGGCTTGTCACAAGCCAAAGATGTCAACATTGATAATTTTTTTGTATTATTTATATTCATTTTGTATGTCTGGTTTATAGGCTAAAGATGTATTTAATTATGTTGATTTTGGTGTTTTTTGTTTGTTTGTTTTTTAATCTACAATGAAATGTGATTTTCGACAAGAATGATTTTATCTAGTGTGCATGTATTTATATTTGTATTTAATGTCATGCTCATGTTAGGATGCCTGTCATTGTTTTTTGTGGAGCCTAGTGCAACATCTTGCAGGGACTGCAGATGAAAACTAGCCTTTTGGCTAATTCTGGCATATTTACAGAAATGTTTATTAGTATGCACTGTCCCTGACAAATAAAGATTAAATTAAATTAAATTAGTGTGCTGTCTAGTACAATGTATGTATGTGTGTGCGCAGTGCTCTGGCTCTATGTGTTATGTATCTCTATGTATTGTTTACTAAACATGTGTTATTAGAAATATGCAAGGTTATGGTTTTAATAAGTTCAAAGTGCGAAATATCAAGAAAATGACCCTCTAATTGCCTTATTAAACTCTAACAAGCAGTACATCAATCACAGCTAATCAGAACTGTTGGGTGACCCATTGCTTCTCAATTAATATTGTGTATGTAATAAATTAGATTATAAAACATAGTTGATCGAAGCGTGACTTTCAGTGGCCATGATTAGTAATTAGTTGGCTGTTTTCCTGCCAAGTTTCTGTCACACATTTGCAGTAATGTTGCTTTAACATCTCTGAAATTATGTTCTCTTCCTTTTTAAAATTTGTCAAAATGGTTTTTCAGACATTCAGAATGCACTTATCACCAATCTGAAACTGACTTTCAGCAACATGGATGGGAGTCATATAACCACAGGCGAGATAGAATTAATTCTTTTGTGGTTGCTATGGATTGATGAATGTCACAGCAGCATGCTTCACTGACAGTGTCAAATTAATGATCATGCTGCAGATAATTAAAGTGCACAAATCATGGCCATTAGACCTATGGTGAGAAGGAGAGAATGCATGCTGGAGTTGTGGGTTTATCACTAATCAGTGTCTGATGATGAAGGACAAAAACGTCAGCCGCTACTTCAGAGGAGTAGGAGGTCTGGTGGAGAGATGGATTGGGCAACAGGCAACTTTCAGTTGCAGTTTAGATGAGTAATCCTAATTGCAGGGCATTTGTTTATATTTACCTACAGGCCAGAAAAGAAACAGCTGGATTCCTTTAAGAAGTGTTAAGTAATAGTTTACAAAGCTTTGGAAAGAGTAGATAAAAGAATGTCTGTTCATGTGCTTGGAAAATGTACGTTTCTGGTTCCTGTGGGTTGCATCTCCTCTTTGTGGTTTAAACAAATGGACCAGTAGGGGCCCCTGCAGGGCAAGTGGATGATATTTTTTATTTGACGATCATTGCAATAGGACCTATAAGAATATTTTAATTTATTCTCTACATTCATACCTTTATCAAAAGGCAACCCTACCAGTGGGTTAGAGGAAGATACAAATAAACCTCTCCCTCTCAGTTCACCCCACCTGTTTCTCTTTCTACTGCTTCCACTTACATACCACTGAAAACTTCCAGCAGCATTGTCATTAAAAAGAAACCGTGGTCTTTGGCTACCAAACTACAATACATATGACCAACTCACCTACTCCTCCGTATTCTGAAGCCCCCCTGTGCATCTAAATTGCTGGTATAAAATACCCAGGCCAGAGGGGTAATAGTTTTTGATAATGATCCTGGGCTAAGCTTTGGTGCTGTGTGGCCACATGCCGCACAGACAGCATGCTGATTATTTCTCTGAAGTGGGCTGAATATGTGTCCGTAATGGTAATTTCCAGGCCTGATTGGCAAAGAGCGATGGAATTGGGGGCAGTTACCACTGAGGGGAAAATAGTGCTGTAGTGTGTGGAAATGCAGCAGCCGTCCAATGGTAAACAAATTATCTGAAGTGAAATGACAACATTAGGCGATGCAAAGTGCCGGTCCACATTATGAATATGGCTCTGTGCACAGTCTTTAACTACCTGCTTTTTTTCCACCATTTCAAACAACTGGGCAGTCCTTATCAAAGATCTCTGGCCTCACCTTTCTAAATGCAGGGCATTCAATTACACCCAGCATGAATCATAGTCTAGGATTTGATGCACATAAATATATCAAGTAAGGGGTAATGCAAAAACGTTTGCAAGGGGGTTCACCACCCTAATTTACTTTTATAGATACAGATATGTGGATATAGAAATGTAGAAAACATGTTTTTATATTTTCCGTGTGCATTTGGAAGTCGATAATTATAGACAAGCATTGAGCTCTGTTTCTTATAATAACTTGAGCTTTGTTGATAGATTTAATTCATGGCGATTCTTATATAATGTCTGCACAGCCATAGGTTGTCTATTAATCTTCCCAGACAATAGATGAAAACAAACTAAGTAGTTCACTTGTGTTATTATTTGAAGTTCTATTCATAGTACAGGTTTGGCTGTTGCTGAGTGAGAAAACCCACGGGGCTGTTGTCTCTAGCGACCGACAAAAGTTGTATGTTTCTGTTCTGTGTGCCCACACATTTACAGAACCTAACCCCTGAAGTCAAGGCCCATTGTCTCACAACAAATTGGTATGATTTTCATTTTATTATTCATGTTGTTTTTAACTAAGCTCTTTAGTAAACCCTGTTAGGATGCTTAATAAAGCATTATTAATGTGGTTCTCCAACTCTGCGGGCACCTGGGCACAATCACCCTCCACCCCTCATATTACTGTCAGTGATAAAGTCTAAAGTGAGGTGCTTAATTCTTAAAGTGGCTATATGTAACTTTAGTGTTGATTCTAGTGGCCGCTTTGGACAAAAGCGATAGTGTTTTTACCACAACTACTGTCGTAATGGTCCTTTCTTTACGGTGCTGTATTGCCCACTGTATATTACTGAGTTAGCGTTATCCGGAGGTCATATAGTCATGATGAATGTTTTGCTTAAGTTACAGATGCATCTTTGCATTTCAAGTGTTGCATACGGTAACTTAGCCTACTTTGGATGTCTCGTGAGCTAAACCGGGTATCACTGTCACTGTGTTATGAGTCAAAACATTAAGAGCTTATTGTAGCAACCAACGTAATAATAATTTAGATTCATATAGTGTATTTCATGAAACCCACGGACGCTCTACACAAGTAATGTTACAGGGGGACAAGGGGAAAGAAAATAGTAGGCCAACAAAAACACGGAGTAAAAGGAAAACCTCCGTGCTAAATGGAAAGGGGACGTAATTTAATGTTGGCTACTGATGTACAACCACATTGCACACTGTAAAGTTATTTTATGAATAAAATAGACATAATACATACATGAGGGCCAATTCAGGGTCGGTTCTGAATCATTTACAATCCCGTAATTGTCTCCATCTGTTGATAGCCTGACCGAGTGGGACTCACGTTATCGTTGTCTTTCACTTTCCTTTTCCCTTTTATCTTTTAGTTGTTCTTCGTTTAATTTCCTTCTTTCCTGTGATGGTCCTGCCCCAGTATCAGCCATAACTACAGCAGATAACTTCTAAAATAACATTAAAATACAATTAGGCCTATATAAAGAAATCTCCTGCTTCCTTTTACCTGGCTCCGCTGGCATATGCTAACACTGGCTTTTCCGGTGTTAAAAAGAAATCTGTGACCCCTCAGAATAATTGTAGCGCCGTCTACCTGGAAAAATCGACCCAGGGCAGAGGCCTTACTAAAAATAAAAAAATAAAAATAAAATATAAAAATAGCTTTCTTTTCACTCTTAGTCTCATTTGCTGTTACAGGTCAAATAAGACCATTGTATGAAAAATGACAGAGCTTTAGAAACATTAAGAAGTTACATATAGTCACTTTAATTGTGGATTTTTGTTATGAAACTATTTTTCATGAATTTAGTGGGGGAGACAGGGGTTGTCTTTACTCTGTTGCATGTCATGCCCGGCAGAGAATAAAGAAGGGCACATGCCTTGATTGGGGTACATCTTTTTGCCAACGCTGTGATGCTCAGTGAAGGATAAATGTGGCAAGTCACAGGTGTGACAGGGATTTATTCCATACAGAAGGGATGGATGAATGAATGTAGCCACCTTGATGTAAGACCCAGCCTCCTCAAACACATCACCTCATTTTTTTACTGCTGTGTCCCTATGAAGACTCAGCCAGGCTTTAAATTGAATGAAGGAAGTCACTTTTTAACTGCTCAAGTGACAAGTGCAAGCTGGTGTCAGTTAAGTTTTTGATTCTTCCTATCACTGGTGTATTTTAATAGCCCTTCTAGGACATCAGTCTTGAAATGGCAACAGTACAAATAGGAACATGTGCGTAAAGGATACTTAATATCATACAGAGGTAGGACCAAGACCATCTGATTTTGATTGGCTGGTGTTGGTGGTTGTTGTTGTTGTTGTTGAATACTCACCATGCTTATTGTGTCATGCATGTTTTGTTTCTATGCTATGTAGCAACCTTGCTACTTGCTACGTTTTGTCTGCTTTGGTCTGAGGGTCTTTTTGAAGAGTTTGAGTTATTCTAGCCATTTAGTATTGTACTTCCATAGTCCAAGTCAGGGGCTAACTTAATGCTGTGTTAACACCACACGCAAAGTGAATTTTTCACACGGTACAATTACATGCAAGGCCAATGCAAAGATGCGAATAGACGTGAATTTGCGTATTCACGTGTGGCTGTGTCGCGAAACCCTATCAACGTTGATATTCAACTGACGTGCTGACGTTGTTCAATCAGAAATGGAGGAAAAAAATGATTGTAGCCATCTGTGGGCTGTGTGCGCTTCTGGATGATGTTATGAACCACAGACAAGACAGCGTTTGGTTTTTCCGACGTATCTGGGACTTCCACAACAGGCCCAAAGCAGCAATAGTGGGTTTTTTTCGGCCATGGTTGATGATAGAAAAAGAAAGATGGCAAAAGAAACGTTGTTACATGGAACCTCTCCTCTTCTCCAGAGCGTCTCGCTAGTAACGCAAATAAACACAAATAATCTTGCGATCAAACTCGAAAATTTGCTTTGCGTTTGGGTTGAATACTGCATAAGTCTTCAATATGGTTCAAGATCACAAAACACTGGATTCTACAATTCCCATAATGCAACTTAATTGTGTCATGTGGTAGACCTTATGACATCATCAGGGTTATTTATTTAGACTTTGGAAAGCTCCCTTCAGAGCCACAGAAGACTTACAGGCTGACTAAACTGTTCTTGGTTTGTAATATCAACACAGTGCCCCGTTAAGTCATGCAGCTCAAGTTCATGTTCACAAATAATGGCTCACATGTACTTATTTCTGTAAGAGACGTGTGAACACAGTTAATTAATCTTTTGGAGGAGGCTGTTTGAGAAGTCAGATATTTGTATACAATAGTTTCAGGGCAAAGTATGACACGGAATTTGAATGAACTCCTACTGCAAGTAAAGTGCTAAAATCTGCCTCTGTGCAGACACATCATCAAATCTATATATATGATCGTTCAAGCTGAAACTGCGCTGCTCTGTCTCGAGAGAATGCGTAACAGCATGACGGGTAGCCTGAAAAATAATCTCCAATCACTTTTTTCTTGATAACACATGAGGCGAGTAGTCCAGAGAATGGGGACAGGAGTGAGGACATAGGCAGCTTGTTGGAAGTATGCAGGCATGTGTGCTGCCAACAGAGACATCCCTCCAATGTTAAATTGATTACAGTGCAGGCTGAACGGTTTGATAATATCTGTCAAGACTGAGCAGATACAAGATTCCCTGGCGTTTACATTGTTTTTCCGGAACATGCCAAGAGATCTGTCGAGTAGCTGTCTATATGTATGCGTGCTTCATCTGTGTGCTGAATGTGTAGCAGAGTACAGCCGACATAAGCTCCTCACGTGGGAACACAGTCAGGTCTGTCTAGGTTTGAAGGGCAATACATATGGTGAGATAAAGTCTCACTTAGCCAGCATCAACTAATATACATGCACACTTACGAAGGGCCTGGTTAGCCAGGGAGAAGCTGTTAAGTCTCAAGATGATGAAAAGCCCATTATATGCTTTCAGGCACAGCACATCATATTTTTTTCTGATGCTGGTTTAGTAATAGATATATATTAAAATGAGGCAGGATTATGTGTTTCTGTCTGTGTGTAATGTGTAGGTGTGACAGTGTGCACAGGAAAGAGCGCATGAATCAATATGAAAACTTCTGCTTACATCTCTAACAAGCTATCCATCACATGGAAATCAGTTCAAGGCTGAAAAATTACTTGTGGGGATTCTAATGGCATTTTCCAACTAAATTAAAATCAGTTTATTGTATGACAACAATCTTTTCTCTGATGTGGTTTGAAATAGTAGAACAAAGCTATTAAATTCCCTTGTTTGCAATAGGATAAGAAATGTCCTTTGAATAAAAAAACCAAGCATACAAAGATGACTGCAATGTGATACAAATATGTTGTAAGATGAAAACACGTTGTCTTTGCTCAGCTTATAATTGTAATTCACTACGTTATTCTTCTATCAGCTTTTTATTTGCATATGTCTAAGTTGAAAAAGAAATGTGTGTGAGAGCCCATTTCAGTGTAATAGAAGTACATGCTCTTGTTTGTATGTGTGCCTGTATTTGTGCAGCTGCATATATCAAGGAGAATGAATAAGTTGTTCAAGAAAAAGGAAGACATTCTGATCCAAGCAAGAGAACTTAGAAGTTTAAAAATAAGAAAAAGCTGCTAACTAAAACTGTCTCAGTAAAGTGTGAGAGAGAAAGTGACACTTTTAAACCTTTGCTGCAGTTCGTGCTCCCAAATCAGACTGCGTCTGTATGAATGCATGTCAGTGTGTATGTGTGTGAGGGCTTTAGTTGATAGGCAGCCTGCCAGTGTTTCTAACTACACATCAGTACCACTTTGTACCCTCCACTCTGATCCACAACACTACCCCCCACCCTCTCCACCGCCACCGTACCCCTCCCGATTAACACACCCTCTGCCTCTAATGGAGTTCACTGCACACCACTTTCTGCCTGAACACGCAGAAGAGGAGTGCACCTAATAGCAGTTGCACAGTTGGAATACATGGGTGTGAGCTCGAGTTAATGTATGCCACTAGAGCAGTGTTGGCAGACAAGATCATGTAATCTGCTGTGGTGTGTAAGAGTCCAGCCTATCTGAATGGTGACATCCTTCATAAATGAACCAATGTGAACTGTGACGACTGACTCTTAGCCTGTGCTTCAGTCCTGGTACTGCACTGACACCTCTGATGCATGTACAGTATCTTGTCTCCATATCATGAATAGTAAAAGAATGTGCCACATTTGTAAATCACCCTTTAGGGTCCTTCAGCATAACTTTGACAAGGGGTTTGAGTGAAATTGGTGGAAATGGGCATATGGTGCACTTTCCTTCATTTTCCCTTCATTCAGCACTTGAAACGTTGAAAGCAGGTGTTTGTAAAGCCACACTTATTCCCCTCTTTTATCTTGAATTTTCTATGCCCTCGTCTCCTGATTATATTAGAATGATGTAATGATTTAATAACCTTTCCCTTCTTCTTTTGTACTAAAGGGGCGGAGGCCATGTTTTCCCAGCAGCCACAGGATCTGGTTGTGGTGGCAGGCCAGCTTGTGACGTTACCATGCACTATCCCCGGTTACCATGGCGTTGTCCTATGGATCAAAGATGGCCTGGCCCTGGGAGTTGGCAGAGACCTCGCTGGTAAGTAACAGCATTTATCCTCTTGAGTGTGTCACCTTTCATTTTTCCACCACCCTTAGTTTTCTCTATTAATTACACTCTCTAATATAACTGTCATATTCAAATGGAAGCTTTTTGTCATCTTAAGCCCCCAAATGTCAACATCCTACCCTTTTCTAAATAGATCACTCCACAGACAGATAACAGAGGTCTCATAATATTGTATTACAACAACAGTTTTATATTCCAAGTGTTATGTGAAACATAAATAAGTATATCACTCAATATTACCAAACAGAATCAAAAATGTCTGTCTCTGTGTTAGATGCAGACCTAAATCTCTTATACTTTTTGTTTGGCAGAGAAGCACAAAAATCTGAATGAAAATCAATGTGAAATCAATAGTAGCACTGGTCTTTCTCTGGTGCTTCAGGCTGCTAAATGGCTTTTTGAAGAGTATCTGGCATCCTCTAATTACACTGCACCTCATGTATAATTGCCTTAATTGATTAATTTGAAATAAAAGTGACTACTGCACTGTCATTTAGTAGCCTGTTGTTCCACCAATTGAGGTTTTATGTATATTCATGACCTTGATGCATTTCAAGGAAGCACATTACTCCTCTAAATAAACATTTACAACCTTTGAAGCACTGAGCTATTGAATGAGAAAAACCATAAAAGCACAGTATGCACGCATCTTTTACTGAAATGATCATTAAATTATTCCCGAAAACAGAGATCCATTTGAATCTGTACACAGAACTCTATACACAGTAGGATGCATTATTCTATAAGGGCATGGTCTTTCTTTTAGAGCATTCTAATTTGCCTCACACACCACCCCTGTGTGACCACTGATAAAGCTAGAGTAATTGCAATTCAAGGCATGGCGACAAAATATCCAACTGCCGCCATTTTTTTAAAGCACAAAAGTCTCTTCAGGAACAAATAAATCAGTATTTCACATGAGATTGGGGGTCCTCTACCCTCTGACCTTTAACAAACGGAGGCTCTCCCTGTCGCCTGTGTGGTCTGTAATTAAACCTCAGTGGCTGACAGAGCCCCAGTAAAGCCATCCTATTCCCTCTTCGTGTTCTTATCAGGCCCAGGGGAGACTGAGAGGTTGCAGTAAACAATGGTCCTGCAGTCTTCAAGTCTCCTTTGAAGGAAGAGGAGGCAGACAGGGAGAGTACTTATGATTGCTAGAGATACAATGAGAGAGAGGAAGGAAGAGAGAGCGCAATTTTATTTAGGGTCAAATTGAAGTAGAGATGTAGAGTTTGTTTTATCCTCTTCTATTTTTATTGATTTAACAAGACAAGAAAATCAAGATGAAATCTCATTTCAACGATGGTCAAAGACAGAGAAAGGAACAGAACAGAGAAAAGGGAGAGAACGCTGCGTCACAACACCAAAAAGTGACTAAACTACAGTAGATCAACCAGAAACGTAATTCTGATCTTCTGCACAGCCATTCCCTTCTTCTTCTTTGGCTAAATAATCAGGGCCAAGATGTAGAGTTGGAGTGATCATTCTCTCTTAAACCGTTGAAGAAAAGTGTTTTGTATGAGGAGGAATAGCTGCCTGCCTGGAAAAGATGGGTCGCTAAAATCAACAGTATGATACATACACAGGGCTGAGTGCCTTCTATTGAGACAGATGACACTTCTTCCAAATAAAGCGCTCGACAGCTGTCCTTTTTATCACTACTGCCTATATAAAGAAGCAATGCATGCAGCAGTAAAAGAGTGACGGTACATCCACTGCAAGATGTACACAATGAAAGGAAAGTGGCAGCTGTATACATAAAAAGTGTGACAAATCAAATGTTGCATGGAGCATTTCAATAATATAGGTCTGCTCTGCAATTTATGGAAAGAAGCTGCGTCGGCGACGGTGTTCTCCGCCTGGGACCTGTTTCCATTCACTGGAGCAGTGATTAAACCGAGAGAACTCTTTCACCATTCAGCACAAGAAATCACATCACAAAAGCCAATGATTCCTATCTGTCCCTGAATTTCCTATTCATTCCCTTTTGTGTCACACGTTTTCACTCTAATTAAAGAAAGCAAAAAGTAGCGCCACAACCGCTCAGAACATACCAATCAATGCCATGAATATGCATGACAGAGAATGTGTCTGCTATATGCATGATGGTGGTGACAACAGGCTATGCAGCTATAAGTGAATTCTCCTGCGCACACAGTAAAGACGTTGAAAGGAAGTGTTTGTATACCTTATGCCATGCACTTGCAGAAGCTGACAGTTAGCAGACCTTTAGCAGCAAGCATGTGTCACTCTCGCCTCTCATGAGAGCAAATTGAACACCGGTCACCTGTTCACAGCTGCAGCTAACCTGTTTCTATCCCCTGGTGGTTACGTTGTGTGAAACATGTTCTAGGTGATGCTATAAATCACTAGGCCACACCTCATGTGTCTGTATACTTACATGGACACACACACACACACACACACACACACACACACACATGCACGTGCACCATTGATCCAGCCTCAAGAAAAATCCATTCCCCTCTGATGGATTCATTACTTCTTAATGGACCTATTTTACATTGTTTGCTTTGGGTAACACATTGTGTGTTAGAAATTTGCTGAGATCTAAGATCAATGGCCCTTTATCGGTACGCATTACGTGTGCAGAGGTGATCAGTCTTCATGTGTGCCAGTGTAATTTTAGTCATATTGACAAAATGCATGGTCGAGGTGCTTATAAGGTGACAAAAACACATTACAGTATGTTTCCATTGTTTTAAAATTAGATTATAATATTCTTATCATTACTATCCACCACAAATGCAAATTATCTTTCCTTTTGGATCCAGCTAATGTACAGAGATGAAACTGGGACAGAGCCATATCCTCACACAGCAAAATTATTCTTAATTTGCCAGAGGCACAGATGAGGTAATTGGCCAGATCATCTGTTTGTGGAACATAAATGGACATGGCTTATGCCTTGCAACAATTAAAACAAGCAAAACAAAAGTGCATTTGAAGTATATTCTGTTTCTGGGGGTAGGTACAATCGCTCACTCGCTAGGTAGACTGGAGTCAACTCAAGGTCACATCATTCAGAATGTGCAATAATCATTACCCTTGTGATCCGCAATGGCATTATTGCTTTGAATCTCATCAATGAACATAAAATTGAAGCAAAATAGTTCTCTGGGTGACCCTGTGCACATAATGGTGCGCCTATTTTAGGCATTATTCTGAGCGTGAAAAAGCAGAAAGCTCTTTTTCAGTTGGTTATTCATGTTATTAATGGAAGCTTTTAGTTGTGATAAGGTCTCTATTAACCCTGTTACAACCTGTGTTACTAAAGCCCTGCTATCACACAGTGTAGGACACATTGTAGCATGTACTATGAAATTCAAAGAAAGGAAGCGTTTTATCACCTGTATGACTAGTCAACCCATCCTCACTCCTCAACTCGTCAAATACGGCAGCAGTGACTTGCGTCCTGTAGGTAAGTTATGTAATGTAACCAAAGTACTTATTTTAATCCAAACCACAATCTTTTCAGAAACCTCACCAACTAGGCTAGTTGTGTTGCGTAAACCTAAACCTAACCCTTGACGTGGAAAAATTAAGCCAAAGGGGTACACAGAGCATTAAAAACGTGACGCCAGGGGTCCTGACCAAGTGTCCGTATGTGACAAGTTTGGAGTGAGAATGTGTTAGGCTAGTTTCGCACAAATCATTCACTGGTGCAGCTTCCACCTTTGCTCATCTTTTTGTTTTTTTGGCTTGCCAATCATTTTGCCTTCCTCTGTTTATCTTCTCCCCAGCTTTAATGTTGATGTTTAGGCGTTCTTTTGTCCTTCATCCTCCCACTGTATAGACCCTTAAGATTAAAGGCTACACGTAGGAGGATAAAATGCAGAGTGGCTTAATCGGCTGTAACGCACCCCACCAGCATAACATGAGGCCCACTTCATGCACTATTAAAGGCAACTGGATTCAATGAAGCAACAGTCTGTAATTAGACTTACATACGAGCATACAATGCAATTCTGCAGTAGACAAATTCAAGGGTTTACAGTAACAGCTGTTATAAGCCTGCCCAGTCTGTAATGTTCCTTTTGGGAGCTAAAACGTATAACCAGCCTTTAAAACCTTTGCAGTTAAAGACTGGAGTGTTTGACGATCTCTGAAGTGAACATGAGTCATTGGCTAGCTTTTACTGGAAAATCTATATTTTTCTCCCCAACATTTGACCCAACAGTTGGATGGGTACTGACAGACTTTCTGGAAAGGAAATGACAAGTGTGTAAGTCTGAAGTGTGAAGTTTTCTTACACAAAGCACACAGTTTAAGTGAGGCTTTGTTAAAAGTCCTGCCTTGTTCTGCTGTAAAATTCTCCAATCCTATCCACTAGTTTCATCATTGATCAATTAGTTAAGGACCACTGGAGGAAAAAGCAATTCTTAGCTGGAAATTCATAACAATTTTTTGAAGTGCGTTTTTTATGAACAGACATTTTCATTTCATTCCACATACTGTATAACCAATAATTATAAAGATTGAGTGAGAAAAAAAGAAAATGGATCTTTAGAGATGAGCAACTCTAAAAGCAAGAGAAATACCCCATAAAGCTCCTCAGTCAAACACATTTCTGCTTATTTGCCCTGGTGGAGAGATGCACTCCACAACACACTCTCAATGCATATTTCGATAATAGTTAGGGGGATAACCATCTTGCTTGACTTGTGTAAACTACCCAGGTCTCTTGGATATTGCTCTGCTTTCTTGCATTATTAAACTATAAATCATTTTACAGAGTAATGCTGAAACAATTCAAACTTTAGCTGTTCCTGTTTACGGCTACAGTAAAACATCATTCTGCAGAATGAAGCAACCTCCACAGCAGCTCATTAACATTGCCAGGAGTGCTATAAAAATATGTATTATACTATTCATGTTTTACTCTTTTATGAAAATGCATTGTGAGTAAATTAGCAATGAAGAATCATAAACTATACCTGCTGTTTTAAGTATCTGGCTATGCAGCTAAATTACAGTTAACATGCCAATATTGTGTATTTTAACATGGGTTTGCCAATTAAAATGTGTTTGCCAAGTAAAGTTGAAAACTTGACAATAAGATACATGTTATCATATAGTCTACTGTGTATACATTTAATTAACTTGTGCATCTTGTTCTTGTTGCTATAAGTGTGCAAAGCTTTGAAATTTGGCAAATGAGCAGTACTGTTGATTTTGAAGGTGATTAAAACGGACAAATGTGTTTGCGCTGCAGGCTATCCTCGTTACACAGTGATTGGCGACCACGGTTCAGGAGAGCATCATTTGCAAATCCAACGTGTCGAGCTGATGGATGATGCTGTGTTTGAGTGCCAGGCTGTCCAGGCTGCCATGAGGTCCCGTCCTGCCCGTCTCACTGTGCTGGGTGAGTCCAGATTAAACACACACAGATTTCAAACAACACCACTGGGCTAGCGCCAACCACCCCTGATCGCTGAGGTGCAAAGCAACTCATGGAAAATACTTCACTGGCGTCACTTGCTTCTCACTCATTAGTTTTTAAGTGTTTCATGCTAGTTTCAAAGTGCTTCTGAGGATTTAAGGGGCGCATTTATTGTTGTCTTAGCTATGTGTGTGATATCTGATATATTTCATTAGAACAAAAGCAGGTGTTCAGGACAATTTGCTTATATGCCTCATCCCAAATATTCAACCCAAATCTACACTCTCGAGCCTAAGCACTGGGCAGAAGTACTACCAGAGCTCTAGGGGCCCTAACACAAGTGGTGCTTCACAACAATAATACTGTACACTATGTGTCCTTGTTCAGTTTCAAATTACACAGAAAATATGAATATAGGTACACACTCAAACAGGTGTTCACATGAAGTCTTAATCGAAACATAAATATAAAATATCCACAGTAAATCCTGAGAACAAAAGACATCTTTTCTATTAAAACCACCAGAAAGGAATTAAATCAGTGCTAATGTTTCCCATTTGGCAGACGGTGTCAATATGACTAAACCTTTACAGACTCTTACATTTCCACTTTAATTTTCTTCCTCTGCATGCAGCCTCCATTTTCATTATAACTACAAGCTTGAGAGGTTACTGGTTCTTGATTAAACTTCATTGGGTTATCATTCAGCAATACCATTTCACCAGTGCAATCGCTAGCTAAAGTCTCTTTCTTAGGGCCCTTTAAGTCTCCTGCTGCTGCTGCTGCTGCTGCTGCTGCTTCCTGTCTCCTGCTGCCTCTCACAACCTCCTTCACCGGAGGATCATTGGGAAGATAGCTGGAGTCAATGACAATGAGCAAACGAGAACAAGAGAGAAGGAATAAGGAGAAGAAAGAGTAGAGGGAAAGAGGGGCGTCTGCCATGCAGTATCCTCGCCACGAGCGAGTGATCTGCCTTATTGATCCAGCCTAATGAAAAGTGAAAGTAACGATTTGTAGGAGAGAAGGCAGCAGGAGTGAAAAGAGAGAGCGAAAGACAAATTGTGGCATAGCGTTTCTCTGGCTGCCAAGCCCTCTGCAAATGGATATAAGTGAATAATTATGGATACTTCAGAGAGCTGAAAACACAACTGCACTCTTCTACCTTCCACGACTGTCCTTCTTTACTTTTAGTGTGCTAGTTTTAGCTTGCCATTTGACCACAGCGTCAAGGAGAGAAGAATTCAAATATTTGTATTCCTACATGTTAGTAAGATCATTGTCAATGTATTTTCCCAATTCAGCTGGTAAACTAAATTAAATATTGGGTATCAACAATGTTAGGTTTAATTAATGTTACTGCTAAACATCATATTTAATGTGTATTTATCTAGCCTTCTTAGTATCTTTTGGAGTTTTCTTATGCTTATGAAACTGCCATTTATTTCTATACATGTAGGAGTGAACAGCTGCCATACACAGCAGATGCAAATAAGTCTTTTTTTTTGCTTTAATCCCCTTGACACTGCTTTCCTAATTTGGCAAACCCTACACCGACTACTCAAAGTAATTAAAACAAAGAAACATATTATTTGTCGAAGCTTGACTTTGACTGCAAGCCACGTACAGCAGCAGGAAGTGCAGTAGTTGGCCCTACTGTATTTAAGTAACCAATCAGCAATGAGAAAGGGAAAGCCTTTATTACCTATTTGGATGATTGAGGGTGAGAGAGTTTATCGTTCCTCCCCATAAGCCAAAATAGAAGGTGTTTGTTTAATCCCCTGCCGAGCTAGCTGAGTCCTGAATGCACTGCCGGGAAAACTGCAGGCTGACACACACGCAAGGTAATGGAGGAAATATATGCAAGGCCTGTGTCACTGCAAACTCCAAGCTGTCAATTACTTCCCAGTGGTGACAGAGTGTGTCTATCGACTTGGAAGACAGCTATGGCCCTACACACCTACAGCATATACACACACACACACACACACACACACACACACACACACACACACACACACACACACACACACACACACATACACACACAAATACATAGATATACACACAATATGCTTACACACACACACACACACACACACACACACACACACACACACACACACACACACACACATACACACACAGCCTTCCTTCTTCGAGCTGACAGCAGAATACATCTAAAATTCTGCCTCAATATCAGCCCAAACTCCTCCATGTGCCATATCAGAGGAACTACTCTCCTTTTGACTTTGATAGGCTGGGAAATAACATAAAATAAATATTTACTAGCACATAGAGGAAGACCATAATCACTGCCAAAGAATAGATACTCAGCTTTTTTTGTGATTTGCTGAGTTCGTCCTTGAAATCTAAACAGTTCAGTTGAGCCAAAGATGAAGCAGCAGTGACCTTGTCTCACCTGCCCATTTAGAAGAAAATGTGCAGTAAGTAGCAAAAGCCTTTGGTTTACTTTTATTTATTTCAGCCAAAACCTTAAGTGCAAGAGTGATGCAATTCAAGAGGAAAACATTGAACACATCACAACATTTATAAACAACAACGAAATTCCTCCATTAAATAAGCTCTGAGGGCAAAATAGATGGTGAACTTAACCTTTCCGAGCATTTGCATGGCTTGCAGGCTTACCCTCAGATGCCAAAGGAGAATCAAGGTCTTGTGAATTAGTCATGAAGAAAGGCAATGGAGGGTTTCAGGTCCAAAAAAGACCCCTGAGGCTAATTATATCCCTTGCAGCAAGTTGGCACTGCTCCAGACCTTTGCTCTAATCTTCCTACCTTAGGTTGGGGACCACTAGAACAAAGGGAAAGGAGATTACGATTGTTTGATTAAGGTCTTCGTCTGAAAAACTGCTTCTGTATTTCAGACTGTGTTCTGTTTTTTTTTTGTACATCGGGAGGGTATTAATCTTTTCCACAATTGAAAATGTGTCATAATGTCATCATGAAATGTGGTGCTATTTATTGACTCATTGCTGACATTTTAATACATCAGTTTCCATCTTAAATGTTTTTTTCTTTCTCTGTCTCTTTCACACTTTCTCTCACTTTGTCCTTTATTTTCTGTATGACTCACCAAATCATTCCTAGTTAATGCAGAGGCATGGTATATTTGATTACTGAATTCTTCTCATTTTAAATGCCGCGTTAAAGGATAGGCAATTCATGCAGAGACGCTTTGTGCATCCATGTAATCTCTGTGAATTGAAGTTTACTCATCAGGAGATACATTCTGAAGATAACAAAGTGGTCTAGATGACTCCTCATCATCACACTCATTATCAAGTCATTATTTTAGAGCGGAACTGCTATCACTGTTGTTTTTCTCACTTTATTCTGATATGAAAAGCATACTGTAGATTTTTTTTTAAACTAATTAAAAGACCGCAAATGATGTGATAAAGTGTTGCTAAGATGCATTTTTGATAAACACTTCATCATTATTTACCTCTCTGTTCAAGCTTGCCGAGCGCAGGGTCATAAAGATCATATTGCAGACCACACTGCAGGCAGCTGGGAAATGCTTTAAGAGATAACCTTACTTGAAGCAAATATTGAAGGATTACAATGTTTGACACTTCATTAGGGAAAATATTTCACTAAGAAAAACACATAGCTGTCAGGATCTGTAATACCCTGCAATTGTAGTATTATATCATACATATTTAATAAAGTAAATGCATTTTTAAATTGCATAACTGGGGTAGCATTTAGCAAAACATAGTACAGTATACAAGCCACATGCTTTTAAGTTGTGTCTGAATACATTACAAATGTCCATCCATCCATCCATCTTCGTCCACTTATCCGGTCTCGGGTCGCGGGGGTAGCAGCTCCAGCAGGGGACCCCAAACTTCCCTTTCCCGAGCCACATTAACCAGCTCCGACTGGGGGATCCCGAGGCGTTCCTAGGCCAGGTTAGAGATATAATCCCTCCACCTAGTCCTGGGTCTTCCCCGAGGCCTCCTCCCAGCTGGACGTGCCTGGAACACCTCCCTAGGGAGGCGCCCAGGGGGCATCCTTACCAGATGCCCGAACCACCTCAACTGGCTCCTTTCGACGCGAAGGAGCAGCGGCTCTACTCCGAGCTCCTCACGGATGACTGAGCTTCTCACCCTATCTCTAAGGGAGACACCAGCCACCCTCCTGAGGAAACCCATTTCGGCCGCTTGTACCCTGGATCTCGTTCTTTCGGTCATGACCCAACCTTCATGACCATAGGTGAGGGTAGGAACGAAAACTGACCGGTAGATCGAGAGCTTTGCCTTCTGGCTCAGCTCTCTTTTCGTCACAACGGTGCGATAAATTGAATGTAATACCGCACCCGCTGCGCCGATTCTCCGACCAATCTCCCGCTCCATTGTTCCCTCACTCGCGAACAAGACTCCAAGGTACTTGAACTCCTTCACTTGGGGTAAGGACTCATTCCCTACCTGGAGAAGGCACTCCATCGGTTTCCTGCTGAGAACCATGGCCTCCGATTTAGAGGTGCTGATCCTCATCCCAGCCGCTTCACACTCGGCTGCGAACCGATCCAGTGAGTGCTGGTCACAGGCCGATGATGCCATCAGGACCACATCATCTGCAAAAAGCAGCGATGAGATCCCCAGCCCACCGAACTGCAACCCCTCTCCACCCCGACTACGCCTCGATATCCTGTCCATAAATACTACAAACAGGATTGGTGACAAAGCGCAGCCCTGGCGGAGGCCAACTCTCACCTGAAACGAGTCCGACTTACTGCCGAGAACCCGGACACAGCTCTCGCTTTGGTCGTACAGAGATTGGATGGCCCTGAGAAGGGACCCCCTCACCCCATACTCCCGCAGCACCTCCCACAGTATCTCCCGGGGGACCCGGTCATAGGCCTTCTCCAGATCCACAAAGCACATGTAGACCGGTTGGGCATACTCCCAGGCTCCCTCCAGGATCCTTGCGAGAGTAAAGATCTGGTCCGTTGTTCCACGACCAGGACGGAATCCGCATTACAAATGTGACAATGTTTAATTAAGAGTTCATTATTACCATACTTAAAATGTTTAAAGTACATAGGCACACTCATAGAAAGTGTTCCAAAAATGGTATTTGTTCTGTGAACAGTTATTAATACATGTCATGTGAGTGTGTAGTAATATATTTTCTCCTTTTTGTTATTGCAGCATGCTATTTAGTCAGCTTTACATTTGATCCCATATCTGGTTCATTCCATTATTACAATTAGATGTATGCAGTTGTTGCAGGGGGTGAAACTTAAAAGACCTTGCACAAGATCTTCCAAAATGACAGGCATTCATGAAGACAATATGATGCTATTCTTCTGACAAACATAATTGATAGCATGCCATTTGAATGAGCCATTGTGTGTAAGATATTTGTTTTCCCTTTCCTGCATTGTTAATGTCTTGGACCTGCGCTTCAGCAACAATTTCCATGTACACAAAAGCCCAAGGGTATCTTTTGTTATTGGTGTTTTCAAATGCCAAAGCTGAATCAGCCATTTCTGTGGATAATTGGGAATTTATTATTTCTCAAGGCTCACACTGGCATCCTTTTAGTATTGGGGTGGACTTTGAAGACAAGAAAATAAAATAAAAAAGCTACTGAGGAATTAGAAGTTGTCATGCTGACACAGATAACGTTTCTTTACGGTCCATAAGTGTGTATTTTGTCACAACCGCTGTCCGTGGTGCTAGCCCTGTTAGTCACTAAGTGGTACACTTCACAGCGAGTGAGAACCGCAGACCAATGATGGGTCCGTATAAGAGACATTATTTGCAACTGTTGGCCTGACAATATAACAATGAGTGCAATTTGGCAATTGTTGTTTCTTGGGTGAAAACAAGCTTATGCAAAGAAGTAATTTCCTGTGGCCGGGTTGGCTCAGTTGGTAGAGCAGGCTCACATATACATAGAGGTTTATGCCTTGACGCAGAGGTCCAGGGTTCGAGTACGACGATTTCCTGCATGTCTTTCCCTTCTCTCTCCCCCCTTTCTCACCTAGCTGTCATGTCCATTAAAGGTGGAAATGCCCCAAAAAAACTTAATTTCCTCTGTTGTGTGTTTGTCTGTTCACCTGTGCTATTAGAGGGTTAGGGTTGGTGTGACAGCTCAGCAGGGCTAGACATAAGGAGTTGGTGTTTAAGGAGTGGTGTTCTATTACTTTTTCATGACTTACAGTAACAAGAAACAAGCTTTTTGTGCCTTTGTGTGTTTGAATGCATGTATTAATCTTTTCTGTATTTCATCATTATCGAATATTCATATCCATATGCCTCTTACTGAGTGGTGTCGTCAAAATTTTGTGTGTGTGTGTGTGAGCCAAATTCAGAGACATTTCCAAAAAAAATAGCTTTAGAGCCTCACGTGTAAGTAGAAGAGATAAAGTGTCCTAAACGCCAGTCATTCTGGGAGAAAATATAACTAACGCTTCTATTGCGCTGCCTTTTCTGCCATTTGTCTGAAACACGAGATGGAATGATAACTACATCTATCATATCAAAGAGACTGTGAACAGGTGCGTGATTATGGTAGACAGACTGTGTTTAGGGTGTTTTTTTCTTCTTCCCAGCATTTCAACAGAAGGAGGAGAAATGACACATATACATCTGTGCTCTGCAAAACAACAGTACCAAATGTGTACAGGTGCTGAGCTGATTTGAATTCACACTACATATTAAATAGGCTTGCTTCAGCGAACTGTAATTGTTAAGCAAAGTAATGATTGGCATTAAGAAAAATCTAGCACCATGGGGGCTAATTGTTGGCAGGACCTTGAAATAAGCATTTTTTTAATTTTTTTTATTACTGTTCTTATGGAAACAGAATCCTAAATTCAATTCATCCCACCCTCAAAATCTCTCTCTCTCACACACACACAAACACACACACACACACACACACACACACACACACACACACACACACACACACACACACACACATATATATACACACAGCTATATATTGCAACACAGCCGGGTGGTGAGCAGTGATGTCAGCACCCTCTCAATCTGTGGAGAGCAGCTTCTGGGGCTGCACATGGCTGCGCTGTGAAGGAGCAGGCTCTGCACGTTTTTGACAGCTCTGGCATCTCCCCACTCCTCATCTCATCGTCATCCTTCCATCCCTCCATTTTATTTGGCAGTGTTTATTCGGTAGATCATGACACCTACACTACCAAAAGATTAGTAAGTGTTTATGTACTCCACTTGTAAAAATGTTAAAATGTGTCTGTGTATACTCCAGCCTTTGAATCCTACCTTGTGTTTTCCCTTCATTTTAATTCACTATCTTTCTTTACCTCCCCTTTTCCCCAATTCCACTTTCTATCCCATATTTGCCCTCCCAGTTTATTATTTTTTACCATATGGAAGCACACACTTTCCTAGAAATCGGTTCTGCTAGTTTTTTTTTGTGTATACATTTTGTACAGTTCGCCATCCTGTTTGATTGCTGTCTGTGATCCTGTTTGTGCGAGTTAAATGGTTTTGTGGATTTCTCTCCTTTTCTTTTTCATTCATTCACTCATACTCTGGATCATCTGGCTTTCAAACAGATGTACAATGACAGCACTTGAAGAGGGCAGGTGATTTGGGCCAGTGAGCCACGCATGTCTCTTGTATCCACCTGCTCTGGGTATTCCTCTTCTCTCCTTTTTGTCTTATTTTTTCCTGATCTATCCATCACAAACTCTGCAAGCTGTCGCAACGGGGTGACAGGCGGCCCATGCACGCATCTTTCTGAAATAGATAGACAGTCAAGTCAGGAAGCTCATTGTTGTTCAGGACACATCTGCTGAAGCACAGCGCTACAGAAGCTACACATTCCCAGCCTCCTCTCTCCCCTGCACCCTTGTGAGGAGCCCTCTCCCATTCATTCACCTCCAAATTGCTTTTTCTCCCTTGCTCACACTCCTGGAAAACCGGGGCACTTGCAGAATTTCATCGTCTGCTTTCGCAAATAATTCCCCCAATATTGGTTTGGCCTGAATAACCCAGCAGGTTCACCATCAGCATCACCAGGTGTTACCAGACTAAAGACAACTCTTCAGCCAATTCCAGCACACGTTATCAGCTTCCCCTCACATAAATTCAAGTTTTATGTTTTGTGTTTGGGGAATTTTATGTTCGGTGTTCAGGGAATTCATTTGTATTAGGAGACAAAAGGCAGCTTTAAGACCCCCAGGGTTTATTCATGCCCCTCTTGGACGTGACGGACTTACCACCTTGCACTGTTAAGTTAATTACACATCAATATTCTTTGATTATGCAGTAAAAGTAAATGATCTCACTGACGTCCAGGCTTTCTGACATCAATGTGTCCTTATTTTCTTTTTGACTCAAGTAACCAAGGTAGGGTTTATAGTCAGACATGTCTAGCATTGGTAGATTTGCAGAAATACATTAATGAAATCTTATCTCAGACTGGGTGAAGCGAAGGACCTCTATAAAATGTTAGCAGCCTTAACATTAAATAGTGGAATTACCCATCTTAGGGACTGGGGTAGGTTAATGTACATTGTGACAGACACATTTTATTTCTCGCTCAAACAAAGAAAAATGACAGCTTGGAGCTTTAAGCCCACCATTACATCTATGATCTATGGGTCAAAGTAACTTCAACAAGCTCTTTCAAATGATAAAAGCGATGAACTGGCTGTATCTTATGCTATTTTAAAGTCTTAAGTTAAAGCCACACGCCTTACGTTTTTAATTAATACAGACATGCAAACAAAGCACAAACTCTTTCGTGACTGATCTAGTGGTTATCTTTGATTTATATAAAACCTGTTATCACTGAAATGTGTGTGTGAATGTCGGTGTCTGTGCGTATGCATGCTGACAGCGTCCATGTCTGTGCCTGCACAGGAAAATGCAAATTTGTTGAAAGAGATTACATTATTATCCCTAAGAAGAAAGTAGTAAGTGGAGCAGGGTTTGCAATGAGTCAGCCATGTAATTAAAGAGGAGCGATCAATCTGTACCACTGACCACACTACTTATGCCAAGTCCATCGAATGGCTGCAGTAAAGAGCTAATTTAGAACCATTAGGGACTGCCGAGTTTGCAAACAGCCCAGTAATGATGATGGCTGATTCAAGTTCAAGGCTTGGCCTCTGTATAACTGTCAGACCTGGCAGTCATAAGGCAGGATCAGTGGAAGATCCCAGATGAAGAGAAATAGCTAAATATCTATTTTAATAATTTTTGTTCCTAGTCAGTCATTTGTATTCAATGGATGTTGGGTTATTGGTCAAATCCTCCCCTTTCTTCTGCAGACATAAAGGCTTTCACTTGCCAAGAACAAGAGCACAAACGTTCTTTTACTGAACTATCATGCAATCAACTCTAACTGCCCTTTTGCCTTGGTAAGATGCTATTTTAGTGGTGGAGATTTCAAAAAGATGCAAAACTGTAACGAGCTGAGCGCTTTGCTAGTTACACAGAAACAATTTCAGTCCAGGCTGTCACAGACTCCACATTGGCACCCTCCGCATATGGTAAGACCTCAAACACAATGGAGGAGAGAAACATACAAAGGTATGGATGCAGGATGGAGCCAGCCAGGCATGTCCCTCTTCTTACTTGTCTGTTCACCATTCACCCTCAGTGTCTTGCTGGCAGGCTGCCCTCCAGGGGGACATGACCTGCAAGCAGTGCTCTGTTTGGTCTGCCTGTGACTTCCTCTCTGCCATGTAGTGCATTTATGCACAAAATCATAAACTCCTCTTGCACTGACATCCCTCAATGGAAACAATACAGGTGAATAATAGTATATAACTGAGACTATAGGTCACATAGGGACTTACTGAAACAGTCTGCAAGGGTATACATTATATCTACGTTCATTAGTGGTGTCACCTTCTGACCCTGTAGCACCTATTTATAGACACTGATATGTGCTAATATGTGTAGAGGACGAATATTTCCTTTGAGAGAGAGCAAAGAAGCCTCTGATCTCTCTTTTTCTCAGAGTTTTGAGCACTTGTAAGCAATAAGGGGAAAATCTCCTCACTTTACGTCTGAGTCCTATCAGTCACATACTGTCAGATTATCCTTTCTTATCTCCCCCTCTCCTTAAAAAAACCTTTTATGGCTGCCTTATATGTTTGGCATTTAATTAATGTTTCAGTCATGTGTGCAAGAGAGCACTGACAGAAAGCCAATAACACTGGATCTTTGCAATCAACTGTCACAGTGCTATCGCTGAGCCTCACATTTTGTTCATTTTCTTTAATGACAAATGGGAGAGCTGTTTGAGATTCCCGGCTCATAATGCTTTTCACATGCTCCCTGTCTCATTTGCATACCATGCAGTAGCTCTATTCTTAGCATAAGAATAAACTAATGTGATCTCCTTGACCTTGTTTCCAATTGCTGATAAAGGACCAGAAGGTGACCACATTCTCACAAAGATTCTTTCTCACTTGCCTAGATCAGCACACCCTGTTGTCTAATCAGCGAGTGCTGACCTGAGATTCCTCTACCTCTCCAAACCCTCTGCATATCAATGAAGACTAGATGAAAGGGAGACTGTCACAATTAACACTGCATTTCAAACTCAAACACACAATATGAACTAGTGAGTGGGAATTGTCTTTGAAATTGCAGATTTACTGGTCCAGTTGGGCAGTGGCCCTGTTCAGACCTGGCATTTACATGCGTCTTGGTTGATCCAATCACAAGTGGACAACTGTAAGTCGCATTGAGGACCCATTGAGATCCGATTGCTCAGACCACATTCGGATGTGGTCCGGGCCGCATATACTCAATTGACGTCCTCTGCATAAGCTTAGCGTTCTCATTTTGCATACACTGGCTTTGTCCATGATGTCTGATCATTTCAAAAAGCCCATAGACAAGTGCATCAAACATCTTGGGCAATTTGGTTTGATTGGAACATTTCAAGGAATAGGCCCGGTCTGTATTGTTTTGATTTCTTCTTTTTCTTCTTTTTTTTCTTCTTTCCGGCAAACTAGACACAGGAAGTGCATTGCAGTCTCCCGTCGGTTAAAAACAACAATGCATTTGGTCTTTGCAAACAGAGATGATGTGTATTTATTTGCATATAGAACCGGAAAGTAAGATCCCATCACAAGTGATCATTCAAGATGCATGTGGAGACACATTCTATTATGTGGTGTCAATTGACATACTAACTACTTACGTAGGCTAGGTAAGTTAACCATATGAATAGATGATAAGGGCCTTCTGAACCTACATGTAGGTGTAGCAGGCCCCTTCTAGAAGAAGACAAGAAGACATACTTTATTAATCCTGCAAGGGGAAATTACATTTTTCCACTCTGTTGTTACAGCTACACACATTACACACAGGCCGGAAATACACACATGCCCAGGACCTATACATGCACTAATGGAGAGATGTCAGAGTGAGGGGGCTTCCCATTAAAGGTGCAGTTGGGGGTTCGGTGCCTTACTCAAGGTCACCTTGGCAGTGTCCAGGAGGTACTTGGTCCCTGTGTGGCCGTGAACCTGCGACCCTCCTGTTCCCAAGCCAAATCTCTACGGACTTAGCTACTGCCACCCCTTCTATCCCATATATATGATGCTAATTACCTCTGATAATGCCCATTCAATGGAGTGTTAACATTAAAAATGAGTGTCTGGGTCAGTACCGGCGGACTCCGCCACTAACATTAAAGCATATTAAAAAAGGTATTAAAGAACGTAAATACATTGAATAGATATTGCTGAAAAAATGCCAACCATAAATAGGGTGGTTTGATTTAATGAAAATCTTAAGTATTATAACTTTAAAGTAAATACTTATTTTAGTCAGAGATCAAACTAGAAGTTTTGATTGATAATTTTAAAAACACATTTACAGCAACTTAAAACTAAAACTGAGTTCTGTAGAGTAAATTTTCTGTCAGTCATTTTAGTTAAGAGTGAGCAACATAGAACAATATATGCAAACTATTCTGGCACTATGCTCATTTATGTCTGCCATAAAAGACCCCTTTTATCCTTATTGTCATTAAATGTACATAACAGTATCCTAATTACATTTTCTCTCTTTTCATTAATCTCAGTGCTGTTTGACAGCGTAGATCTAACCCATAATAACCTTCCTTCCAATCATGATGCTTTTGCAGGGGAATATGGCAGCTGCCTGCAGCCTTTGATTTCATCTTGCCCCAGATCTGCATTATAATGAGCACTCAGGTCAATCAATAATTCACTGCAGTTTCAGTTATAAAAAAAGAAAAACAAACAGATCAGGTCTTGGGTAAAACAGGAAAAGGACTTTGATCAATGCCATTGAGATGCACATATAGCACTGTTGTGATGTTTTCTTCTCTCTGTTGTTTGTCAAAGATTAGAGGGGAAGCAAATGTGCATCTGTGTGTCTGAGGGGGGTTATACATAGCATAAATCACATGTAATGCTGACATTTCCATGTGTATTGTATGTATAGTAGGGGAATCTCATCTGCTTTCACTGAAAAAGAGTTGAGTGGCAGAGTTGATTGTTATTTAGAGAGGCATGTTGTGACTTGTGTAAAGCTTTTTGTGCCACAAACTGCACCATCTAATTTAAGATAGTTTTAAGTAAGGGATTATTATTAAGTATAGGGTAAATTTGTTTCTTACTGTGAAGTCATTACCTTCCCTGAATGAGGAACCGTAGATGTGGCGTGTAGATTATTTGTATACAATAAACCAAAATGGTGTCTTTTGTTAAGCACTCTCATTATGCGGGGATTGACTGTATGATGAGGTTACAGTAGGTGTCATGCAGTCAAATCCTTGCAGGTGCCATTTGTAATTTGAAGGGCTGTTAGTCGATAAAAAAAATGTAATCACGATCAATCGCATGAGTGTCCTAGTTAACTCGCGATTGATCACACTTTTTTTTTATCAGTCTAAATTTCCTTTAAAGGGATATTTTTTTCCAGTTTTTAATGCTCAAGTGGTATTTGAGACTTGACTACATTGTTGGTAACTCAGTTCACATCGACAGTAACGTTAAATGCAAATAACGTCTTGTGGAAAATTAACGTTGTGGAGAGAACCATCTGGAAGGGCTTTGAAACTCAACTTGCTATTCAAAAGACCCTTTATTTACCAATTTCTGCTCAAGGAGCTTTGTTTCTGCTAGCCATCCACTCCTGTTCATGGATGTATTTTTAGACCCGTTAAGATCCGCTCCCATTCCACCGTCTCGCCTCTGCTGCTGGCAGCCACCCACCCCTACTGATTGCCTGCGCAGTGCTGCTGCGCAAGAGAACAGAGGGGAAGAGAGCAGCGCTGTTTAGTGTTTAGTGTTAGGATCTCTGGACTGCATGCATGGGAATGAATTACAGTGGAAATACGAACTATATTTGGTTATAAGTCGCTAAGAGGGTCTGAAAACTCGCTAAATCTAGAAAGAAAGTCTCTAAGTTGGCAACACTGTCCACAATGTTACTGCTGCAGCTTCCTGATTTCCCAAACTATGGAGTGAAATCACAGAATGTGCATGTGTTAATCATGCGTTAAAAACATTAGTGGAGTGGTGTTGAAGGGAATTTGCGTTAACTTGTTATTAACGTGTTAATTTTGACAGCCCTAGTAATTTGTTTTGTCTTATGTGGTTCAGACTTCCATTATCCCAATGTTTTGGAAAAGCAATATATCAGACTGATAATTGCTGGTAAAACCGACAATATTGAAGTCATTATATGACAGTATGCCATCATTCTGCATTCAACAAAAATAAAGCATAAATGACAACCCCATTTCATATCTACATACTTTGCCAATAATCCATGCAACCCATTAATTATCATATGGTTATCATGAGGCTAATGTCCTGTCTTACTCTGCGTCTGTATCAATAGTCCCCCCAGAGGACCCAGTCATCAGTGGAGGGCCGGTGGTGAGCCTAAGGGCTGGTGACCCACTCAATCTGACCTGCCATGCTGACAACGCCAAGCCGGCAGCCTCAATCATCTGGATCCGCAATAGAGAGGTCCTTAACGGGGCAATGTACTCCAAGGTAAGCATAGAGGTGTGTGTCATACCAGGTTTGAAGGCTGGGGACAGAGTGGGGGTGGAATGAAGTGAGTGGGTTGCATGGTGGCTGTACTTTCATTCAACCAGTTTTTTTAATAAAAGTAATCTGAGATAGGGAATGAAAACACCTGTTAAGTTACATGTTTGCCTGTCTTGCTTTGCTATAAATCTGCGAAAGTGCTAAACACCCATGAGATGTTTCAGAGTCATTGGTGGGCGTTTGCCTCAGCATCCAGACTGCTTTTTGAAATGAAATCCCTTGAAAATTCAGGTTGTGTTTTGATTCCAAAAAAAAGATGGCTGGCCTTTTTTCCCCAGTATACAAATAACTCAGAAAAGCAGATGGCAAGATCGGGGAACTATCAGTGACTTTATGTTTCTCTCTGGTGTTTTGATCTCCTCCTTCAGTGGCATTTGTCTCTCTTTATCTTCCCCAACCTGTTATAAAATCTATTATGTCACTTTCTGTGCTGGAATCTGTCTGAAGCTTTTTTAACGGTGACGTATGATTCTCACTGACAGACCATGTTACCACTTTTAATGTCATAGCACACAATAGCCACTGTTCACACCAGCCTGGTGGCATGATTACCTGACCCCATAGACTCTTGACCGACATTCACCCTTAAGGCTAATCATGCAATCAAGACTGTCTTGTTCTATTTCCATTTAAACAAAGGACATAAAGAGACCAGGCACTTTAGAGCACTAACACCTCCCCCGCCTTCCCTTGCTCCCTGCGCTGCTTCATCCCATTATCGGCTTTTTCAATGAGCAGATAAATGCTTTTGATTGGACTGGGGTACAGCACCAGGCCGATTTAAATAAAGTGATTGCTTGAGGTAACGCTTGCTAATGGTGGGCGGGGAGTGTGTTTCCTGCCTTCACTTCCTCTCAGAGCAAAGGCAAATATGAGGACATTCTGTGCTAGTAGCTGATGGATGCTCACTTGTCTGCTTTGAGCCCAAGTATGTCCCTCGTCCCTCTTATCTCTATTGCCTACCATTAAAAAGCAATGGGTTCGATTAAAAGAAGATGAGTTTTTTGGGGTCCGAAGAGCAGTACGGGGACATTTTGTAAGCATAATCATTTGCTCTGATGGTCTTCTCATATCCCCCAGATCAAAAGGACTAATGTGAGCAGATGTGGTGGAGGATTCACAGGAATGGCTTTCCTGATGGTGTCATATCTAATGATAGTTCCGACCCAAAGATAATTTCCCACTAAGGCCTCAAAAAGCTCATCTCTGTGACCTCTTAGAAAACTATTTACTGGACCAGTGGTCAAAGAGAAAGTGTATGATTATAGCTATCGCTTAGTAAAAATGTTTGTTGGTTTTACCATATACAGTAAGAGAGACACTGAATCGATCCATTGTGTATCATTAGTGGAGGTAGCTTTAAAAAAAACTAACTATATTGTGGAGAGGGCTTTTCAAATAATTAAGTGGCAGAAGTGTGTCACAGTAAGTTGAATGGTTTAAAAACAAGACTAGCTGTGAAAATGTGGGCAGAGGAAATTAATGAATAATGTTCTCTCTTCCCTCAAAAACTCATCTCCCATCTGCTCCAGTGGAGCTGCTCAGTGGAAAACTGCAAAGGACTGTTTGCAATATGCAGCCTCAAGGTCTGAGCTGTGGTTTGGAAGTGTGCACACGTGCTCTATGATACCTTTGCGCTGGAATGGTACAACAAATCGTTTGAAAAACATGATATATTCCCTTCCCCAATCTGCTACATATATTTCTGAGTGTTCTGGTGGCAAGCTGAGAGGTGAGCAGGAGATTGGGGAATTATCTCAGTGTTAGGAGGTTTAAAAAAATAAAAGAATAATGACATTTAGTGTTTTTTATTGCATACCCTCTCAGCT
The DNA here is from genome assembly GCF_008315115.2 of Sander lucioperca. NCBI lineage: Eukaryota > Metazoa > Chordata > Actinopteri > Perciformes > Percidae > Sander > Sander lucioperca. The sequence continues at coordinate 29,424,585 of NC_050180.1, read as the reverse complement.
TTGCAGTAAAATCATGTTGCTATTTAATGTCAGGTAAACTTTCTCAAGTTTACATGAAGTTGCTATTTTTGATTGATATCATTTTCAGTTATCCCTTTTCCGTTCATAGTTCTTTATTTTCCCAAACCCTTTACTACAAGTGTTAAAAGCAGCTGCTTCTTCTGCCTCCCAGTTTCATTATTTTTCTCCCATCCTTCATGGGAGTCTTTTATGTATTTGGAATCGGAATTGCATTTTAATCGCCACACCCATTGGGTAATGGGTTAAAATCTGAATGGGCATTAAACATATTAACTTGTATTCATTATGAGACAGGTGTGGTTTTCCCAGCAGGAGAATATTGTCAAATGGCTCTTTACATTAAAGCTTTAGTGCGTAACTTTTAGTTATTAATGAACGTCCGTTACATTCAAGCCATTGCCAAAAGTATTGCTACAAAGCTAATTAAAGGTGCTCTAAGCGATGTTGGGTGACGTTACTTCTTGTTGACGTTCAAAGTATTTTCAAACAAAACAAGACTAGCTCGCCCCTCCCTCCTCCTCATCCCATCCCCTCTCCCTCCCTTCCATCCTTCCACGCACTAACCCCCCCAACCCCCACCCCCAAATCCTTCTTGTCGGTTATTGGCTGGAACGCTGGAACACTGTTTGTGTATGCTTCGTGGTGCAGGTTGGCACAGATTGTTTTTGTTGCCGTTTGTGGACCCTGGGCTGTCTACAAAGACCGCTTTTTTTACAGTGTGTTCTGGGGACAGGCAGCTCGCGGATAGTGAGGAGATGTTTGCTGTATGTGACAAAAAATGTTGTAGCCTAAAAAACGCGTGACATTGCTTAGAGCACCTTTAAGACTATCAGCTCCACAAAAGATTGTGTCGTCCGGTGACTTTCGCACGCAGAAACTCAAGTGAAGATAATTACCTCTTCTGAAGAGGCCATCATGTTTTTTTAATCCTCCGTGTCCTCCTTGGCTACTAGCAACTGCGTGGAGGAGGGGTGGGGGCTGTCAGAAGGCTTGTATCATGTGGACGCGCCGACAGTGTTGTTGTCATTACTTAGAATTCCTCATGGGTGCGACAGAAACTACGAAATAGCTTTAAACATAAAAATAAGTAATCGTACCAGTTTTAAAATATCTCAAAAGATTTTGGCAACCTAATTAACCTAATCCATTCAGGATTAAAATGTGAAGCATGATCTGAAATATAGATCACTTCAATTAATTGCTTTTAACAACTTTAAAATAATAAGGTGAGAATAAGTTAAGTTAAACAAAAGAAACCTATTTCACCTCAATGACCATGGTAAAAAAAGCACATTTTCTCCTCTACATTGACATATAATGTTAAAGCAATCAGCTATTTGAGTAAAAGAACCCTTGTGTGGTCCAGAATTAAAAATGGTGGATTGAATAAAACCTAGAGATACATTTGATATCGAATCAAAGGAGTGTTAGATGGGTTACCATAATTTTAATGATTTATGAATTATTAGCTTTTGCTTACTTGGTGAATTCAGCACCATCCCTGGGGGAGTTTTCCTTCATCTTCATCCCATAAAAGGTTGGTCAGAATTAATATTTATATAAAAAATAAGCTTTATCTCAAACACATCCGTCAAGACATTACCTTCCTTACAGTGATTTATTTGACTGAAGACATTACAGCCACATCCAGCAAATGCATTTTAATGTAGAGTAGCAGAATGTAGCATTTTATTAAAAAGTAGTATGATAGTATACTATATAATCTACTTACTATCTTTAGGTATATACCAGGGGTGGCCAACCAGTTAGGTATAAAAAAAAACGCACCATAGCAAAAAGCCACACAACACATGCACGTCCACACTACAACAGCAACAGTGTCTTCCAGATCTAATGACAGTCATAATACATAGCAGTTTTCATAGTTTTTTTTCTCACTTAGATTGACTCAGTGGGAAACCTGACAGTCTTTGTTATCCACAGTCCTTTTCAGGTCTTGCTTAAACTCGGTTGTGGCCACTCGAAGCAACTCTCTCACTCATTTGTCACTAAAGGGGCTTTCAAACAATCGGATTCAGCAGTGAAAGGGTTAACGGGGAAGGTGATCTGTGGCCGCTGTTTTTCCTCAGGTTGCAGAATCTGTCCTCAAAACTCTGCTGCATTATTTTCCATTTTAAAATAATTGGCAAATGTATTGGCAGATGCATTCAAATGTGTTTTTTTTTACTTATCTGAAGTACTGTATGTTTCAGAAAAGTTAAAAACAATGAACCAATGACACAGCCCCCAGCCACACAGTAAGAGCCTCACAGGAGCAGGCAAAGAGCCACATACGGCTCAAGAGCCACAGGTTCGCCACCCCTGGTATATACTATATATTCTATTTATACACTATATACTTTTATTATATTCACAAGATCTTACAGGATATGGGCATATGATGCAAGGTTGCTAGCCATGTTATTTGCTAGTAACATAACTGACTCATAACTTACTATTTTTTATTATTATTGTGTTATTATTATGTGGATTTATTTTGTATTTAAACATTGTGATTGTGATTTTTGTATAGTAACTAGCAAATCCACAATTGCTGCCACAAACATAATACGATAATCATTGGGTGATTTGTCAAGTATTTCTAACCGGGGGGGCGGCCTGGTTCGACTCACGACTGGTGAACCGCCATGAACCCCCTCCCCTAGCTATATAATTTAGAGAATTTTACAGATCCAAGACGAGATTGATAAAAGGAGCAGAACTCAGAGAAAAAGTCACAATTGGATATCCATCTGTGTCTGTCAGCACCACTGAGAGCCCCATATCAATACCCAGCACAGTTATGCTAATGATATTTCAGAGCCATGGTCGGGGCCATAGATTCTAAATTGTACAAACCTCAGTCAAATAATCACTGATCAATGAGTCAGGCAGACTGACATTTTCAACTAAACAACCCTTCTGTTCCTGCTCTCTCTCTCTCTCTCTCTCTGCTACTATAGGGGATGGGGAGGGGGGGTGGCAGGTTAACAAGGGGCATGCATTTTGGTTCATTTTGCTGTCTACCGGTGATAATCAGTAACACATTAAAGACATTTAAACATGGTGTGCTTTTGAAGACGGTCCTGACTCAAGTCCCAGATTTTCTGTTGTTAGTGTTCCAAAACCATGAAATTTTAGTTAATCCATCCTCTCTGTTGTAGTCCAATTTGGCAATTTTGCCTTTAAAAACACATTTCAGAAAGTATAACTTTGTAATTCTGGTGAATTTAGCACATCTATAATTATCAAAATACTTACAAAATTGAAATGAAATCCAAACATTTATAGTAAATCCACTGGTCTTCATGATTACAAAATATCCTTAAACAATCTTACAAAAAGTCTGCCTTACATGTTTTACAAATTAGACATCCAAAAACATAAACATAGAGAACTCAATATTTAGTGTTGTGGTAAGTTTGCTAAATTTGGAATGGGCAAAATACATTTTAAACTTTCATTCATGGATTAACAGCACCATTAAAATAGGTCTGTGAGTAGAATAGAAATTCAAAGTAAACACAGTGTCGGTTTAGGGCTAACCATAAATAAGCTTGGCTGGCAGCACATCAAGTTTTATTTAGTAGATAATCCATTTGGTTCAGCCGTTTTTTTAATTAGTAGATAATCCAGATAGGCTTTTTGAAGCCACTGTCTTGTCATCTACTGACAGGTCACCTTCTTGGTAAATTAACATTTAGCTTGGCAGTTGCAGCTTTTTTAAGTCAAGCTAGGTCAGCTATTGTTATGCTGTGGTAGCTCAGGTGCTTTTTTGTAAGAAAGAATACAATCATCTCAAAATAAAAGCTACACTGACAAATAGTAAACCCCCACAACATAATGCAAAATTTGATAGATGGCAGAGAGTTAATGTAACAAGCACAGTCCAAACCAAGAATAAAAGCCAGTAAACATTAGATCTGAATTTAACAGGTTGTCAAAAAGAGAGTGCCAGTGGGATGCCCCTGTTGCTGCTAATATTGCATCAACTTGACATCAATCATTTGGCATATTGTTGTGTATTTATTTGTCTACTTGTCACAGCACAACTACGGTAGGGAGTAGTATGAAAAGCCGAAAATCCGCGTAGGGAGGTCAGTCGGGTGGTGGATGGGTCAAACAACACAGGAATTTCACCCCGGACACCGGGGATCGTGTCCCGTGTGTGGCGTTTTATTTCCCCGTTGTTCTTTTCCTAAACACAACCGTCCCGTTGTTGTCTCGCGTCCCCCAGAGATCGCGGGTCATGTCTCGGGGTATGACGTGTCCTTTCCCCGTTCTTCTTTTCCTAAACCCAACCTCCATATAGATGCTTGCCATTCCAGGATGAAAAAAAAACCCGAGATGAACGTGTCCGTGAACACAAATCAATAGATTAAAAATAACGTGACCATTTCACGAACTGCCGTGAGACCGTGTTGAAATATACCTGTAACCCTTTCCATCTCAATCCTGTTACTTTTACACTTCTCCCAGCGTTGTTAAAAGTATTCTTCACATAGGCTCCAGGCAGTGATATAAAAATTGATCAATTTGTAATGTGGCATGGTGTTGAATTCAATGCAGCAGCCAGCTAACCCCCTTCTTAAGATTAATGACTTCAGACAGGTCCAGAGCGACGAGGGAAACAATCTTGATTGTGTCAGAAAGGATATTACATATCCCACGTCTGATAGCTAATGTGCTCTGCAAATGACTCACACACAACTATGAATTTCACCTTCATGGTTCTTCACATACAAATGTGTTTCACAGAAACATGGATGTCATCTGTAATATCCTTATACTTATAAAATGCTTATTAATAAGCAGAAAAATAATTGTTTATCCTCAATCCAATAGTACAGACATTCTACTGTGACTTAATTATGACCTGGAAGAACCAGGTAAGAAAGTAGACATATATTGTACGGGCAAAAACACTTAAAATATTCCATTCACATTGTATTTACATATGCATTTCATGGAGGACTAGGCTCTTAAGAAAAAGAGATGTTGGATTTTCCCCATCTGGTTCAGAGGCATTATTAGATTAGATTATTCATCATTTAGCTGTATAACCATATCAGTTTCTATCAATGATGTAAATGAAAAAGTTGAAAATTAACAGCAGAAAAAACATGAATTATCCTGTCTAAAAATATGTCAAGGCTTATTTTACCAGTTCAAGGTATGTGCAGGGGCGTAGCTCAAAATTCTGGGCCCTGTAGAAAGGCATTTTCTATGGGCCCCTCCATGCATCCAACAGCTATTCATTCTAGCATATGTTTGGGCCCTCCTCACATGAGGGCCCTGGGTACTCAGTCCCCTTTCCCCAGTCCGACGCCCCTGGGTATGTGCTGCAATAACCATGGTTTGTAGTTGCCATCTTTTTTCACAGCAGATGCCTTGTATTTGCTTAACTATTTGCTTCCCCCAGCTTAACTGCTATCAACTTTTCATTAGGGTCTGAGTCCCGCCAAAGGTCAGATCCTAGAATCGCCCCTGACAGGCACGTAGTTATATTGCAGTTTTAATTAAAAGAAAGCCTTGCATTAAAGTAGAGAAATGAGAAGATAATTACTACTGGTTTGTAAATTGACATGAACCACAGTTTGACTAATGATTAATGGTTAGTGATTATGGTAGTTGAAATATATATGCTGCTTAGCTTTCTCGAATTTTGTGAGAACACTTTAATATACAATAATGTACCTTGCTGTTTTTCAGTCATGACATCTCAACTTACCTGTTGTGCCTTTCCAGAACTTTAATTTTATATTTAAACATGTACATTTACATACATGTAAATGTACAAGTAAAGGACCATAACATTTGGTGAAGTTTCGGTTATCCTTTCATAGACTAAAATAATTTGCATAGACATTGAGTTGTGACATGAATATTTTTCTTGCTGTATTGTGTGCTTTGAGAATCTAAGTAACGGAAATGTCCAAGAAGCCATCCATACATTTGTGAAACTAATCCAAAGGCAGCATTTCAATGAAGCAAGTCCACCGTGAGCTCCCTCTAGCCAATATAGCAGCTATGTTTCTATATCAAGAAAATGTTTGATGCACTTCACTATAGCAGGGCTTTGGTTTCTTCAGAAACACAAAGCAACAGTGAGCCTTCTTTAAAGAGATGGCAGGGAAATGCATCTTGTCTTTGTGGTTGACCACACTGCCCCGTTGCCTACGCAATTTGTTCTAGTCAGTGACTTTGTTCTGGCCCGCACTGGTTAACATAGACTCCCGGAGCCCTCCCCAGACGTTTTGGGGAGAGTGAGAGCTACTGAGCGCTACCAAGCGATTCCAGATGGCTTCCACAATGTAGGGCTCAGAGGATGACCGCTGAAAAGAAGATTGATTTCCTTTGTGGAGTATGATAAGCCATGCACTAGAGCGCAGCTCTCCAGACACAAAAGAGGCTCAAAACACATATTTCTACTTTTTATTTTTTTTATATCAATCAGCTTTGCAGTAAAACTACAGGCTAGAGTGTTCTGAGGGTTTGCCTGTGGTCCCCCAAAGGACAAGATGTGCGATTCATGAATTTGCTGCTGTTGTGTTGTTCCTTCCCAGTTTTACACATTCTCCATCAAAGCTTATCTGGTGAACCATTTGTTCCATCTATCTTCTCTGTTTGTATATCATTTAAACAGTTTTAGAATCCCAACTTGAATTTGATATATTAAAGCTACAATCCAATATTTGACTCTAAATTGTGGGTAGATTGTGGGTAGTATTTTGAGTTTACTTCCCAAAATCAAAATATTTGGAGACTCTATTTATTGATTATGCCAATCAAAATCCAAGGTTCAAGCATGGTGATCCATCAGACCAACCAACCATATGGTATAGATTTAGAGACATTAAACATTTCATCCACACAACTGCCTGCGTTGTTACTTTCAACTTTACTGAATTTCTTCACTCTTTGCAGACCTTGCTCCGGGATGGCAGGAGAGAAAGCACTGTGAGCACGCTCTACCTATCACCTTCCAACATCGAGACGGGTCAGCAGATCATCTGTAAGGCCTCCAACAAGGCAGTCACCAATGGCAAGGAGACCAGTGTCACAATTGACATCCAGCGTAAGCATACCTCCTCTCCCTCTCCGTCTCTCTCTTTAATATTTTCAGTGCGTCTCCCCTCCGTCTTACTCTTTAGTTTTTTAAGTTGTTTTTCCCTTGTTTAGCAATCAGTGCAGGTGTGTGGGGAAGGGGGGGGTGTCTGCGTATGACATGCATTACTCAGTATTTGAGGTATTTCTCACATGTAGAGGCGTGAAACTGTCTGAGGCATACGTGACTAACACTATAAACATCTAGGATTCCTTTTTAGGCTCTGATGGATATTTATAATTGGTTTCCATTTTGTTTTCATACCATGTAGGTGGGTGGATTGATGATGCATCACTTTTTTTATTAATTTCTTTGTTCACTTTGATAAAATATCAAAGGAGCTGTCCATCTACAGTAAAATCAATGGGATTGTCTTTTTTGGTCCAACTACCTGCCTGCTGTGGCGCTATGCACACTGTCTCCACCTCTTTTATTTCCTTGCTCATGCCATCTATCTTTTTTACGAGAGCATGCACAATTCCCCTATAAAATAGGCAAAGTAAGCCCAGCGTGTAAAACACATTCAGCCTCAACTGTCAGGGAATCTTTTTTCGATCAAGAACCGTTCACAGTAAGAGAGGGGCTTTGAACAAAGGGATTCTGCATCACTCACGGCCCCTTCAACACCATTAAGTATGACTAATAAAGCAGAAAATGCTATTTAGAGAGGCAATATGACTGACGGCTCCATTCTTTTCATTATGTGCGCCATAAGAGGCACGGCACGATCAGGCCAACTCAGGCGCGGGAGTAAAAATGATTAACAGTTGTTAGTGTTTGCAACCCTTGCAGTTTGTCCTCGTCATTTTTTTTGTCATGCAGTCAAAAAGGGAAGTCTGCCCACATGTAAACTGATTTGTCACCATGTATAATGATGTGTCTGTGATAAATGCTCGCCATCATAGCATCATCCTCATTTCTGAATGTATGATTTAACCCTGAAAAATGAGTGCAGCGGCTTTCTAATTAGCATTCCAAAATGTGCTCTTTACGCAATTAAAGCTCCCGGCAACATTTTTCACAGTGTGAGATCAAACTGAGCGACAGCAGAGACTAATTGTCGAGATTCAAATTGTCTCCCACAAGGCTTAGCCTCTTGTTTCCCACCCTCCTTCTCACTCCCCCACCCCCTTCCTCCGATTTGACAGGTAAAGTGTTCAGAACAGTTCAGCAGAGCCTCCGGAGTTTGTGCTACCAATTTCAAATTAAGCTTCTCCTGAAATTAAACATGCTATAATTGTACTTTGATTCATTCGTGTTGGGCGTCAATTTGCTTAATTTCAATGCTACCTAATTCGTTTATAAAGTTCTTTGTTCAACAACAGCATCTGAAACACGTCATGTTTTTTAAACAAAGATACAGAAATATAAGCATTGGTGCAGATTAGGGCTGAAACGATTCATCCTACCGCTCACCGTGTTTACGCACGGATCATTATTACTAGCGCACAACGGGCCGTGAAGACTGGCGTGGCGCAGATTGCAAATGAAGGAAGAGAGCATAAATAGTGAAGTGCTAAGAGAAGAGACAGGCAAGAGAAAACAACAGAAAGTTTAGGATCATTTCAAGTTGCAAAAAAACTTTTCTATTGTAAAATAGATCTAGCTTACCACAGTAACACGGCATCAATGCTACAGCATCTCAGCACAAAACATCCAGTTTACTCATCCATAGAGCCGACCCGACACAAAGTAACATTACCGTCTGTATGCAGTCTCTCATCCACCTCATCCAACTACAGCATGTTACTCTGCAAATAGCTCATTTTTCCAAACAAGTGAAAACGAAAAGCTCTCGGTAAACTTAGCTGTTGGAGGAGACAAACCAGCCCCTCTCTCATGGCTAATTATTATGTACGTCAATGACTTCATCGCACCATGACGATGATTTCTGCATTCTTCATTCTTTCAAAACTTCACTCAGTATTAGCCTTTTAAAAATAAGTCCCCCTGAACAGTATAGTTGAATAGCCAGATTTAGGCAATACAAATTTAGCTTTTTCTGAAAAGGAAACCTCTCTTTTGTATATTTACTATTGCTTTTTACTATAAAGCAAAAAATTTCTTAGACGATTAATCAATGGAATAATCGGTAGAATACTTGATCACTAAAATAATCGTTGCAGCCCTAGTGCAAATGTACACCAAATCTGCGCTTTGGTTTACAGAGCTCCCTGTGATTACGCACATGTATGTCTATTGATGAGTGAGTTTAATATGATAATATTGTGGGAATGGAATTTTGTGAGGTTGGAAATCTGAAAACTACTTAAATATGAATACACTGCACATTGCAAAGAAGAGAAGTCTATTAAGAAGCAGTCTTTACTTAACAATAAAAGTAGGTGCTGGATGAATAATTGATGGAGCGCTGGCAGGGGGAACAGTAGCAGATGAAACTTGACCTCCTTCTCCAAACACCACATAGGTCTGGATAGGTCTGCTTTATGTGATTGCTCCTCTACAGAAGGTGGTGTGGTAGGACAACTGAGTGGTAAATATTGATGGGAAGCTGCTGTTGTCATACAGAGGAGCCAGCACACAAAATCTGTCTTAAATCAGGGGCTGAATTATCCAAAAGATGCAGCCAACACTAAGTCTTTAAAGGATCTGAGGACAGGCTAAAGCAAATCAGATGGTTTAGATCATCATCACAATCAAAATCATTTCCACGTGTATCTCCAGGACCTCAAATGTCTTCCAAATTTAGACAACATGTGGGTTTCTTGGACAAATTTAGAGAATATTTATTGGAGAATAATATTTATTATTCTCCAATAAATATTCAGTCTGCCTGTTATGATATATTTAGTCCAGAAATGCAGACTTTGGAGGATCCAGAGCCTGATTTGGGACAGCTATAGTGAGCAAGGATTAGTCTGGACACAGCATACTGTAGACTCGCAGACTCTCAAATGAGCGAACACCTGCACAAGACAACCAACAACACAGGGGAGGCAGATGAGAAAAACCTATGCACAAAGCAAACACAACAAAACACGCTTTCCTCTCATCTTCCCCCAACCAAATATTTCATTGCACTGATAACTCCACAGCCAAACAGATTGATATAAAGATCATTTTGTACTTGCAAACGCCCACAGTTTGTGACATGTGTTTATATTCAAGTTAATAATCCAATTTAGAAAAAGAGCTCAATTACGTCATCCAAAACACAAAAAACATAAATGTGCACTGTCGTAGCTGTCAACAGAATACATTTTACCAAATGTCAGAATTTGTGGAAAAATGACTGTTGCATACTACTCAAAATGCATCTATTTGTTGCTCATTCATTAATAATAATACAATAATTAAAGCTGCAAGCAGCGATGAACGGGCCCTCGCCTTCTTGCAGTCGGGGGTACTGGCAGACGCCACATCACATGTAGACCACACATTCTAAGTTTCATGTAAATCGGAATAACTTTTGCCAAGATACAACCGCTCATGTTTTAACAGCCTCCTACAGGAAGTTGTTCCTCCATAACTTGGGCATTGTTATAGCTATCATAATTCTTTTGATAACTTTTAGTCACGAGGGTCCACCGAGTCTATATCCAAGTTTTCGTGCAGATTGGACTCACGGCCCAGGAGGAGTTAGACAAAGTATGTTTCCCATATATCGCGATGTGGCTAATTAATAAAACAAATCTAACAGCGCCATCTAATGGCCGATTCACTCTAAATTTGGCATGGAAGCTCAAACCCCTATGCGGAACAACTGTGTCATGTTTGGTGTCAATCGGAATAAATCTTGGTAAGATACGCAACTTCCTGTTTCGACAGCCCCCTACAGGAAGTTGGTCCTCTGTAACTTGCGCATTGTGTTAGCTATCAAAATTCTTTTGATAACTTTTTGTCATGAGGGTCCACCGAGTCTACGTGTACATTTTTGTGCAGATAGATCTCAAGCTCTCGGAGAAGATAAAAAAGTAGGTTTTGCTCAAAGTGAATTTGCTAATTAATTAAAAAAAATGAAAACAGCGCCATCTAAAGGCCGACTGGCGCCATATTTGTCAGACAGGCTCATTGGCACATGTCGAACAAGTCTCTTAAGTTTTGTGTCCATCGGAATAGCCGTGCAAAAGATACAACCATTCCTGTTTCGACACCCACCTACAGGAAGTTGATCCTCTGTAACTTGCGCATTGTTTTAGCTATTAAAATTCTTTTGATACCTTTTTGACACGAGGGTCCTCCGAATGTATATGCCAGTTTTCGTGCCGATAGGACTCACGCCCCAGGAGTCGTTAGACAGAGTAGGTTTCCCATATATATATATATATATATATATATATATATATATATATATATATATATATATATATATATATATATATAATATTTTGCTGATTAATTAAAAACAATTAAAACAGTGCCATCTAATGGCCGATTGACGCCAGGTTTGGCATAGATGCTAAACCGGCCATGACGAACAACTTTGTCAAGTTTCGGGGCAATTGGAATAATTGTTGCCAAGATAATGCAACTTCCTGTTTAGACAGGAAGTTGCTGTAAATTGCGCATTTTTTCAACTATCAAAATTCTCTGGATAACTTTTCGTCATGATGGTCTACAGATACTACCTGCAAAGATTCAAGAAGATTGAAATCACGGCTTTTTCTTGTAATTTTTTTTTTTAAGGCGCACGTTAGGGGGCGCTATGGAGCCCCCTGGCAACGCCCGAGCCCAATCACTACAGAACTTTGCAATTTTCACCAGTTGTGACGTGACGTGAGTTTTCGTGCATGCTAACCCCCTAAAAAATGCGACGAGGAATTGGTAAAAATAATAATCTTATGAAAAACAATAGGTTCCTTCGCACTTTCAGTGCAAGGCACCGTTTTATGAAAAACAATAGGTTCCTTCGCACTTTCGTGCTCGGGCCCTAATAATAATAATAATAATCTTATGAAAAACAATAGGTTCCTTCGCACTTTCAGTGCAAGGCACCGTTGGGCCTTGCACTTTCGTGCTCGGGCCCTAATAATAATAATAATAATAATCTTATGAAAAACAATAGGTTCCTTCGCACTTTCAGTGCAAGGCACCGTTGGGCCTTGCACTTTCGTGCTCGGGCCCTAATAATAATAATAATAATCTTATGAAAAACAATAGGTTCCTTCGCACTTTCAGTGCAAGGCACCGTTGGGCCTTGCACTTTCGTGCTCGGGCCCTAATAAACAAAGATTGAGAGTCCTAACAGAGAGTCAGAGTGCAGAGACAGAGACCACTGCCAGGCAATAGAAAAAGGCCAGACAGGAGAGCATGTATAACCTCTTTGGAGCAACAGAAAATAAACCTCTATTTCTTCTGCCCACTATGGCGAGCCTTTCTCAGAGAAGGTGAAAGCCATCACCTACCTATCAAGGCAATGGTTTCCTCAGGCGCTCCAGGTCAGCTTGTAAAATAAATGTAACACTTGACCATCTCTTTTTTACAATTGTGCTGGGTGTTCCCTCTATTCTACAGCAAGAAGCAGTCACAAGTCAGGATTTAACAATACTGATTCATAATTGTTTGCAGTGTTAAATGCTTCTAGAAAATAAAATATGTAAGCAGGCCAGCGCTCATATAAATATGTTGTGCACAACAAAATGCTGCCTTCGTCTGTGCATCTACATTCTAGGTGTGTGTGTGTATATATATATATATATATATATATATATATATATATATATATATATATACTTACTATATGTGTATACTTACTATATATGTACTTACTGTACATATACCAAAGACAAAGAATTGCCATCCACATATGAAGAGCTATCGAACGTGTTTGCCATTTGCAAGAGCTAAATTTAGTTTAATGTAAATTTATGAATTGACTTATATACATTTCTGTTTTTAAAGATATTTTAGGTTTTTTCTTTTATTAGAGCAGCTGAAGAGAGGCAGGAAATGGGAGAGAAAGAAGAGAGATGACATGCAGCCAAGAGTCTCGGGTCGGATTTCTACATGGGGCGCTGCTGTGAGCTACAAGTCAAACCCTACATTTCTGTTTTCAATAGCGAATTAAAAAAGGGCAGTTATAGTTTTGAGGGAAAAAAATGAAACAAATGAAAAAATAAAACCTTTCTCATTACAGAGATTGTTGCCATAACTGTATGATTAATTTTGAAAATAGTCATAATTGATTGCCATGCTTAGTGCAAATAATAAAGTCCATTTCATGTCCCTTTGTCGTGCACTTGTGTTTTACAAGTGGTGCTGCAATGTGCACCAGTCACGTAAGAAAGATGGAGGGATTAATGGCAGTCTCTGGTGAACAGCTGCTATTAGTCTAAGTGGGACCCTGGTGAGGGCCGAATACAGTAAGTCACTAAGCCTAAAGTGCACACTACAACCACTTCTGTCCTTCCAAGATCTCATTGAGTTACATTATAATTTGCTGGCCTTAAAGTCCCTTTGATCTTTGGGTAGAGAGTTTAGCCAATTTTTGGTCTGGGTTATGAAGTCAAAAGTGGAAAGTACACTTAAGTATTTATCTAAGTTTAATTTGCCCGCTAAAAATTATACTTAGAAATTATTTCAAAGCACACAGTCTTGTGAGAGCAACATTTGTGTTTACTGTGTGGACAGTCATACAAGCATCACCCTTAAGCGCTTTATTTCCCTTTTCCTAATTACGAGTAGGAAATTATGAGTTGATAGCTATTGAATACAGGGTTAATGCCTTGCAAATAATCCTCTGACATTCTGTGTGCTAGATCTGTATTGAAGATTGAGATTAAATTGATATTGATGCTCTGATCTAATTCTCAGTAAGACAGCAAATAAGTAAATGTCCCCAGTTGGTTGCGTATTCCTTGGAACTGTGGATGCTAAGCATTTACACCTTCTGAATAAATGCTGGTATTTCCTATTGCATGTCTCTATGTGTGCAAGTCCCAATATTTAGAATTAATAGTCTCATCTATTTTCCTGCCCAGAGTTTTCTAATTGACCATATTAGTGAGATAATATTAACGGCAACACAAGTAATTAAAATCTTCTCAGTCTGTCTGCCCTTCTCAGCATTTCGTATTCCGCTCACCTCTAAGCCTAGGTGCCCTTTTTCTCTCTCTGCTCAATCCTTATAACAATCCAAATGAGAGTAATCTAAAAGCAACCCGTACATTGCTTTACAGCTTAAACCAGCCAAAAATCCAATGCATTTCACAATGCTATTTTCTTTTATCATCACTTTAATGCTCATGATGTACATCCACCTCAGCATTTTCCTTCCCACACAAGTTCATACTGAGTTATCTGACCAAGGGTTAGACAAATTAGCATCTAAATACAGTATGTACAGGTGATGTTCCCAAAATGAGAAGGATTTAGAGCCAGCTGAGGTGATTCAGAACCCTGGATAGACTGCTGACTTCAGTTGTCCATACCAGTCCATTAGCAGATTGTAATTATTTGATAGCAAAGAGGGGGCTACTCCCTGCCTGATGCTGTTTTTCTCCAGCAGCATAGCTTAACTTGCATTATGCCCTTTGGACTTTAATCACTAAACTCTGCTAGCCCGCGGCATTAAATCTGCTGCATTGAAATATGATTCTGATGCCACAGTTTCATCCCACTCATCACACAACTTAAAATATACCTCAAATATTTTCTAGTCCAGCTGCATATCTGCCGAGCATTGCCCCACATAGAAACACGCTTTCAAATACGTAGTGGGAAATGAATGCGCTAGGGACGAGCGAAGCCAAGGTTCTCTGTGTGTTTGCATTGCAAACAAGCTGAGCCATGTGGGGGGAAAATGAATGCCATTTGTTGAGACTAATTAATAAAGAACATGCAGATGTGCAATTGGGGAGGATTTGTTTTTAGTAGCAGCTTCATGCTCTCCCTGCTTAATCAAGCAGATAGTGGCAAATTCATCTAAAGGTAGATGACCGAATTGGAAAGTAAGAGGAAAAGAGTGTAAGAGTAAGGGGGCAGTATAAGGCTCCATGCATTAAAGTACATTACATTTTCTGTATATTCAATGAAGCTTTAATTATGTTGCAATGCTGATATCACACTTCCAATGCCCTGAAGATCTATCTGACGCCATAAACAAAGCTTTGACTGCTATCGTTTGATTGGATCAGTAACAACATCTTGATGACAGATGTGCTACAAGGAATGCAGCGCTCCTCATTAAAGCTACTGTATAAATAGCAAACGTTGAACTGAAACAGAAACTAAATTATTTGCTGTTCCACGGTTGAATATCTCATAATCAATATGCTGGATCTCAGGTTCTCAGTCAGTCTGTTCTCCCCTCAAGTATTCTACTCAGCCAACCATATGACAGTGTGCCCATGTTGCTAGGCTATAAGCCACGAGCGGGTGGCCCACAAACTGCCTCCCCATCCTTCAACAGCCGACATTCCTGCAGTTTGAGGCTGGTCCTACTGGAGAACAGCTGTCTAGAGTGACCCGGAGAGATTGAAAATTGAGCTTTAAGAAAGGGGAAAAACGATTTATGTTGGCACTGTTTCCAGGAAACCTAGTATCCCAGTTTTCGTCCTACTCAACCACCCGTCCTCTCTATCTCTCGCTACTACTCTCTTGACGAATCTGAGAATTTAACAATCTTGCATATTAATGTGCTGTTGCATGATGCCTCAAATGCATTCGCTCAGCAGCTCATGCATTTATACATCAAAGAGGCAAATAGACTTCTTAATTAAGTAGATGTCTGTCATATCTGAAGGGTCAAAGGTTAGAGAAGAGACAGTCCCTAATTCACACCCAAAGCCTTTGCTGTCAGACATTTGACAGCTGTTGCTCCCATGGCTGTCTTTGTTTGTGGTTCTTCAGGGAGATTTTACTATCCAACAAATTGCTCATCTGACTTAGAAATAGAAGTAAAGTCGTCATGACATTACCCCTTGCTGAGCGGACTGAGGTCTTTTTTAGGGTGGGTCCGTTTTTACGCATAGATCAATTGAAAAGAACATTAATTAGAAGCTGGATTAACAGTAATGAGAATTTGTGTCCTTACAGGTCTCTTAGTAGGAAGACAAGAGAAAAAGGTTGGCATAATTAAAAAGTACAGTATAGGAACACCATAAGTGAGAAAGGCTTGTAAATTAGCTGCTACACATATGCTGTGTCTATTAGCAAAGACAACACCTCCAGATCCCCCTCGATCTCTTATATATGCTTCTCTCTGTACTCTCCAGCTTTTTGCTGGATTTTCTTACCTGCTCCACCACTTCCACATCTGTCATTTTGCCCCTGAGGTTCACTCTGCCCACATTTTTGTCCACACAATTACCCGCTTGCAATGCTGAAAACAGCTACTGGGCAGCTAACACTGCTGCTCAAGGCATGGATAGGTTTTCGGTTTTATTATGACACCCACATGCCCTTTCATATGCACACACACCCCTTCTTAAACATGTGCCTACACATGCAAATACACAGACACACACAGATTGCTGCTCAGTACATGGAGAGACTTACTGGTTCACTGTGGCCGTCAGTCTTCTGGGATTCACAAAGTTTTTACTTTACTGGCCTGGGGAGAACTGGCACAGGTGGAGCTCATGGATTTGAAAGTGGTAGGATGGTTAGTAGTGGTGGGGGGCAACTGTCTAGGAGGGAAATAAGTCTCCTGATGGGGAATTTGGTGTTCGTGAGTAGGGAGGAATACGGCACCTGGACCACCCCTCTCTCTGGGGCTTTGTGGCAGCTGAGCCAGCCCAGAGCATCTGCACAGCCACAGGGTAAAAAGCAGTTTTCCTACACTTCATGCCCACACACACACACACACACACACACACACACACACACACACACACACACACACACACACACACACACACACACACACACAGAATCACTCTCCATAACTTTACACAGTGTTGTTTAGCTTCATTACAGCAGTGTTTGTGTGCTTCTTTAATTCTGTGTGGATCTCTGTGCCCACCATTGCTATTCATCTAAATCCAAACACAGTCCCTAGTTAGTACATTAGTATTACTGAACACAGAGCAGATAGACTTAGTACACCTTTGAAACAGATGGCTGCACCAGCTTGAAAACCAGAATCAGCTCATTCGCTATCTGACTCATCTACTGCCCATTATGCCATACCAGTATGCCACTGGTACCACAAATGGCCACATCTCAGAAAACAGTTGTTAGTTTTTTCAGTATTATTCTTGCTGTTAAGGTAGTGTTAAATATGTATGGAAATACCCTATTCAGATTCAGCCTTACAGATTAGATTGTACATACTTTTTTCCAAGTATGTGTTGACATGAGACATGCATACTAGCCAATTGTGCGAAATGTAATGTAATGACAACTCATCGTTAACCAAAACAACAGTATCTGTGTTATGACAACTTGATATTTTAGCAAGACAATATAAACTTTCAATATATTTGTGTTAATATTACATTAAACTGACAATAAGTGGATGGTTTTGAAATTGGCTGTCATAAGACCATTACAATTGTGTCGTGAATATTTTCCTTGAACTCAAGTAAAGTGAAACAATTTGGACTTCTCATAAAGATATAAAAGTTTGATTACACTGTCAAATTTTTTATAACGGTGTCATGAATCATTCCCTTGACCTCAAGTAAAGTGGAATCATTCGGACTTGTCATTAAGATTTCATAAATGTTATAAGACCATTTTGACGAAATACTGTACCGAGGTGATTTACGATTTATGAGTTTTGGACGGATAAGGTTAGCTTTAGGCTACTTGTTGCTAAAGTAACCGCTAACTGTAGTTAGCTGCTGCTAGTTAGCTCGGTTAGCTGGACAGCTGTCCTATTAGCTGACTTAGCCCTGGGATGCCAGTAACCAAACCCGGAAAGAAAATCATCTCGGAACTGTATTCCCTGACGTCAAACTAGCCTCCTCCGTAATTCTTGGAGGCTGTGTTTGGTTCTGTCCGGCCGTATTCACTGGGAGCTTCATTAAACATTGTCGGCGAGCAAATTTGCGTTTCCTAGGATGGCGAAGGCATGTCCCGCCCAACTCTGCCTTGCCTCTGATTGGCTAACCCTGGTATTCTTTAGAGGTCGACCGATTAATCGGCCGATTTTTGGCCTTTTTTAACATAATCGGCATCGGCCAATATCCCAGTATATCACCGATCATCGATTAATAGGCAGGCGCATCTGCGGGCAGCCTAGTGTTTAAAACATGAATAGGCAACATTTTTTACAGCGCGCCCAGACCAGCTGCCTCCAGCACCTCCCCTCGTGAAGTCTTGCCGTGTGTGTCGCGCAGCCACTTCAGGTTCAGACGCTACCGTTAGCAGTAGCATGTTGCTGGTGTTCTTACCTTGGGATTAACTGTACTAATAAAACCGTACAAAACACCGCGGCCACACCACTGTGGAAGCTCCCCGAATGTCATTTATCAGAGTCTGGTTGTTACCCCTGTCCGTGGCAGTCACATCCACTCCTATAACGGAGCTAACTGGAGCTAACCGCTAACGGAGCTAACCGCTAACGGAGCTAATCGTTGCTAACAGAGCCTTCAGTTCTCCGTGCCTGTATCCATTAACTGCATCTATGGACTTGAGCACAAATAAAACCCTTAATTTTATTAAATTGGCTGGACGAGTTTTAAATTACAACTAAGAGTTGCTTGAATGACAGAAATGTGCTCAGATAAGATCCTAATGAGGTCAACAGGACATGTAACAGTAGGATCCCCAAAACACAGATAAAACACACAAACAAATGAACAATGATCTAACAAACCAGGTGAACAAGAATTGACTTTAGAGAGCCCTAGTCTGATGTGATTCAACAGGAGTTAGGAGGAAATAGTGTTGAGATTAATAATAACATGTCACTTTCTGTGAAGCTTGCAGATTTGTATTCTCAGAAGTTTAATGTTGCTAAGTGCACTAAACTTTATTTTTTTCATTTAAAAGTTTGACAAAGTTTATTTTCTTCTTACCTGTTTTGTTTATTTAATATATTTTTCATACATTATTTATACAATATACAGTATGTTTTACATTACATTTTTAATTGAAGTATACAAGTGTAGATTGGTGAAGTGTTCAACACATTTTTTTGTTGAGAAATTCTGTGTATATTAGTATTACATTTTATCTTTCAAATAGAGGTTTAAAAACAAGCACATATCGGCCAAATATCAGCCAAAATAAATCGGCAGCATTAATCGGCCATCGGCTGACCCTGATTTCTAAAGATCGGCATCGGCATCGGCCAGACAAAACCCATATCGGTCGACCTCTATTATTCTTACCCTAACCCTAACTAGAGTTGTTTCTAATCAGGAACAACTGATTCTCCATTAACATTAGAAATATACACTTAAACAACTACTGGTCATATATAGGTCAGTTTGATAAATTCTGTCCCTTGCCACATTTAAAGCTCTCCACAAAATGTATACCAGTCTCTCTTTTTAGAAACCCTGACGAAAAGCTTTGCCTACTTAGAATTCATTCTGAGTATGTTGGGTAAATAACTGTTTGTTTCACATGGGATGGGATTGATATGGAAATTAACACGTATCTTCAAAAAGAATCCCACCTTTGTCAATTAAGATGAATTAAATTGTTTATGAAATTAGCATAATCTGTATGCTTGTTGTTATAAGAACGGTTTTATTTGTACAGTATCACAGAGGTTGTTCATTGTTTTAATTGCAGTGTATTGAACTATGGATTATTTGCTGTTTTCAAATTGCCATTTACTGAAACTACTAACTAACTAATTATCAAGTGAAGTTGCCTTTGATTCGCTCCTTAGAGTGTTACTAATGAATGTATGAGAATAAACATAGTATGTTCTCTCCCACACCTGTGAAATACAGTATGTCTGGGCCTAGACCTCCTGGGTGGGTGGCAGGAAGATAACAAATAGGGCATCAAATTATTCAGGAGTAATTGCCTATTATTTGGGAGAAAATGCTGCCACAAACTGTGATAAGTTGTCACAACTGTTCTAAATGCTGCCACAGCGTGTTGTAAAATAATCCAAATTAAACAACTTTTTCCTTGTGGTTTTAAGTGGAGCATGTTTACCTACAATACTGTATGTGTGATACAGCTACATGAAAGGCTGCCAAATCAGTTTTGGGTCACATAAAAACACATTTGGAAAATCTAGGCCCCCCGTAATAAAACTCAGAATTAAATTTGCATGTCGGTGTCTTTGGCTGTTTTCTTTTGTGGTTTCTAAACTATTTATAAGGTGTCTATTTTGTCTTCTCTGCAAAAACTTTGCTATATATTTTTTTTCTTTCTGAGCCTTATTTAGCCACAGAAAATGTCAACAATGTGGTGTTTGTCTCTGGCATGCAGTTTACTACACCTGTTTGTTTGAGGAGGCTGCCAGTTCTGTAATTGGTTGTCTTTGTGTCTCTATGTTTTGTGTTTTGTATTTAGATCTCCCACTAGTGAATCTCTCCGTGGAGCCTCAACCTGTTCTGGAGGGCAACCTTGTGAAATTCCACTGCTCTGCAAAGGCCAACCCTCCTGTCACACTCTACAGGTGAGATATTAAAAAGAAAAAGTGTTTCGAGAGTACATGCACAAGTCGTGATGGCACAAAAATGAACGATCCTGTAATGTAAAATAGGAAGAGAAGGTGGTACAGTTAAACGTACAATATGTAACTTTCTGCCGCTAGGAGTCTCTCAACCAAAACAATGGATTGTAAACACAGACGTTTGATGACGTAGGGAAGTTGCGTGGAATTATTGTTGAATTATTGAATATTGTTGCGTTTTATTGCTAAACGCTATCGTTGATTAGAATGCATCTGTTCACGGACGAGTTTACCCATTCAAGTTTATTCACGTTACATTTAGTAACATTTATTCATGTCATGCTAATAAAATAGCTGCAGTTTCCCATCATAATTACGTTTTTCTTGATTCAATCTGTATTGGTAGCTGGCTGACCAGTTAGCTAGTGAGCCGGCAAGCTAACATTAGCGGCTAACGTTAGCAGGTTTTACCACACTATCACAGTATATTTCACATGCCAATGTCACCTTTTGGATTTTACCGGGTGGACGGGGTTTGTTATAATGCTAGCTAGCTACTCAACTAGGCTGAGAGAAGGGTGTGGGTGGGGATTGCCGGGGGGATCTACGCGATGGCGATGATGTTCGATGCCTGTTGTGCAGCAGCAGAACGTCTCCCAGCTGCCCGATCTCCCCCTTCACTTTTCTGTAATCTCAACTATTCATTTTGGTGCTTAACACACCTGTTGTCGGGTTAATGTAGCTAGCTAACTGTAAAGACAGCTAAACGCAAAGGGGGGAGAAATTCGGCAGGGAGGAGATTTTCAGTACAAACACTGTTAGCGTTCACGGAGACGTAGCTAGCTAGCTAACATTATGGATGGGCGATGTTGTGACTAGGATGCCTGGGTCTGATATTCTTGTTTTCCGACGCTTCATTAAACTGCCGTTAGCGTCGTAAGCACTGGATGGGGCTAACGGTAACTAGCTATTGCTACATGCCCCGGCTGTGTTGTCAGCTATCATCCCGAATGAAGTCTCTTTGTGCCGGGGGAGTGAGGCAGGCAGAGCGGGGTGTGCTAGCTGGCTAAATTAGCATTAGATTAATCGTCTATCTATACAGCTAACGTTAACATTACTAGTGAACTTATTCGTGGGTTAGCGCAGTGCTGCTTTTATCCATGGTCAAAACAATCATATTACTAATAACTTGATGAGCGTGTTGAACGTTGTAACCCTATGATTTTATCCACCAAGCATTAGCTAGCATTAAAGTGCCCATATTATGAAAAATCACTTTTTCTGGGATTTGGGGTGTTATGTTGTGTCTCTGGTGCTTCCACACACATAAAAACTTTGAAAAAAATCCACCCATGCTGTTTAGAGTGAGATACGGTTTCTGAATGTGTCCTGCCTTCAGTCTCTGGGTGAGCTGTTCAAAATCGGCACGGCTTGTGATGTCACAAGCCGAAACGAGCAGGCTAACCGCAACCATTAGCTCATAGCGTTAGCATGCTAACGCTATGGCTAACGTTAGCATGCTAACGCTAGCATGCTACCTCGTTCTCAATAGCAAAGCACTGCTACAACACACACAAGTTCACCATAATCTACAAAAGAACTACTTACATGTGCGCCCTCATTTTGAAGTCTCCCAGCTAATCCTGCCTTGTAACTGACCAAAGTTGTAGAAACAGCCTTTCTTTTACTGTCTATGGAGCTAGCTAGCTGACATGATCTACATCTGAGCTACTGGGCATGTGCAGTGCAATCAAAGATAGTACAGAAGAAGAAGAAGAAAAGAGGTCTCACTCTGTAGCTAAAACAGAGACCAGGTGAAAAGAGGATCTGCAGCAGTGAGATAGAGCACTGCAGTACAACACAAATATGGTGTTTTTTGAAAATTAAACCATGTAAACCTATTCTGGTACAACCTTAAAATACAATTATGAACCTGAAAATGAGCATAATATGGCTGCTTTAATGTTAGCTACTTGTCAACCAGCACATACGTTGTAGTAACATTAAACTGAATTAATATTGATATGTATCAATAAATAAGGTTTCTGCTGTATTATTGTGTTGCAAAGTGGCGTGTAATTAATCAGAAAATGATGCATTTTGGCAGAAAAAGTTGTTTTACCAGTATTTTTTTCTGTGACATTGTATGATTTACAATTACTCTTGAACATAGCATCTGGGTGCCCATATTTTGACAAGTTACAAGTAACTAGATGGTGAAAGGTTATGACGCCACTGACGGGCGACTAAATGAAACGTGACGTGTCTGAAAATAAAATAACAGATTTCTCTTGGTTTGCCATTTGATGGAAACATTTGGGATAGTGTAACTACACAACTCAAAAAATTATATAACATAGGTATGGTCATTTTACACATTTTGACATTTTAATGCAGAAAAGTTACATATTGTACCTTTGAATTTAAATGAGGTGTTTTCTAATCAATGTTGCTGGTGGATAATACATTACATACAAAAAATACCAGGCACCTTTTTGTGATGCCATGGCACCATTATATCTGCCCACAGTTTGGAATGAAGAGTAGAAAAACAATGCTACACTGTCAAGCTGATACAATATAATGAAAATATACCTCAGAAGGGCTTTGTTGCTTGCATTGTGGTCATATCATCTCCCTTGAACATTAAATGTCCATCAGCGCGTTGGAGGAAAGCTGGAAACATAATGTGCATGACATCTGATGAAGCTGTCAAGATTACAGCTTTTTCTGAGATTGGGTTGTGCTCCACAGTATACAGTTGGAAGACAGGTTTCCTCCCAGGGGTCTGCTAGTGGTTTTATTTTTTTTTGTTTTTTTAGTGTGTGTTGTGGTTGATTATGGCTGACAGCACATACAGTACGTTTGAATTTAAGCCCTTTTTTGTATTTGTTTTTAATGACTCAAATGTCCTAAAAAGACTAAAGACTACAGATTAGAGAAATTATATGTTTGGGAAATCGCCACCGAGATACAGTAGTTTTAGAACAAGAATGTGAAGGATATACAGTCATTGAAATGACCCAGAGCTCACTGGAATGACTTAAAGATTACTCTTCGTAACCTAGGCAAGCCCCATCCAGTCTTTATTTAATTTTCAATGTGTTCTAACTGGTTTGAGAACATGTTTTCAGTTTGGCTGTTATTTGAAGGTTGTTGACGAAATAAACAACATTTAATTGCATTTTAAATTCAAATTGCAACAGCAAGGAAATATAGAAAATAAGGGATTTCAATTATCTCTGAAGCTACTGTACAAATAAAACCCTGTAGCATCTTTCATAGTACATCAACAGATGACTGTCCATTTCATGCTTAAGCTAACCCTACAGACCTGATACTGGATAGATGGTATGGGAAGGTATTCAACAACCCTATCACCAGACAGAATGTTAATATTGCATAAACAGTACTACTAGCCACATTGGCTCAACATTGGCACTGTACATACATTGTGCACTGAATGCAGAATCATCCAATATGTACACAAATCCTTGGAAATGGGCTTGTATTAAAATAAATGAAATATAAATTATTAAATAATGGTTAATTCAAAAACACAAAGCAGTCACATTTAGTAGTTTCCATTATGATCCAAAACATATATTGTTAGGCAAACAACCACACTGAAAATACAGTTGTAGATTAAACATAAACTGGCACGCATCAAATCAAGTTAGACCGAAAAAAAAGAAAAAGATGCTTACAAAATAAATGAATAAATAGATGGACAAAACAGCCTTCCTTGTGAAATGCTTACCAAAATCTCATCGTGCAGCAGTTTTGCTAACCTTAATGTACTACTATTCTACTACTATTGAGATGAAACAACAAAATGGACAGTAATTATTCTCATAAAGTCTTGCATAGCCCTCTGGAAGTGTTATACTCATGTGATTTGTCAAGAGATGTTTTTCTGTGTGGGAGGTTTTAAAAACCTGGCGAAAAATAAATGGAATTAAATCGATACCAAAGGGAATTGGCCAGCTCTGAATCTTGTAATGGTACTGGGAAATGAAATGGATGTACAACACACTCACAGGTGGCAAAACAGATATGTTGCCTTTTTTGATGGATTCTGCCCTTTTGAAAAAGGAAAGGAGAAGGAAGGGCAGTGATATTGTGGAAAACAAGGTTTCTATTTGATTGTGTAGGTGCACAGCATAGACAGGACGTCTATTGCACCTGCAAAGGGATTTCACCTCCATTGTTATGAGACTAGATCAATGCTGGAATCAGACTTCTCCCCTGGGTCTCAAGAGCTAAAATGCAATGATGGTTGAGATTACTTTTTCTTTTAGTTTGACAAACTACAGAGTGAAAAAAGGTTGGAGGTTGAAGCTAAAGAAAGTAAAACTGCCACTTTCCCACTCTCTAATTTATTTCTTCCTGTCTTTCTTTCTTTCTTTCTTTCTTTCTTTCTTTCTTTCTTTCTTTCTTTTTTTTCTCTCTGCTGTCTGGTTCTCTGTCATTGACACAATCCACTGTAGGATTAAATAATATCACACCGACTAATAACTTTTGATACTTCAAGGTTATACTCTCCATCAGTTCCACAGTCTTATAGTCTCCCATTTAGATTTATCTGCAATTTATACAAGAGCTTCAAGGCTCCCGTGCACCATTGACATTTAAGGCATGGTAGACAGGGGATTTTTGGGCCTCATAATGCTTGCCTTAGAGCTTTGTCTAGGGAGAGCCCCCCACAAATTTCCCCTCTATAGAGCAATATTGCAGAGGAGAGCAGGAAGCTGGTCAAGCAGCGTGAGGCCATTTTTCAGTGCTAATACACTCTGTCTACCCCAGATCAGATATGGCACAAGGACAGAGTAGTTCTTAGACAGATGGCCTCTTTTCCTTCCCCAAGAGAGCCATCCATTCCCAATGTGCACTGCACCACTTTGCCATCCTCCAATTCAATGGACACTTGAGACACAGACCCGAGATAGTGGGGGCACTAGTCAAAGGCTCGGTGCTTTCTGTTGCCTCCAACCCCTCGTGATTGCCACACTGGTTCAATAAATCTGACTTTAAACGTGAAAATGGAAATAAGATATATTTCTACAGATACCCGAATCTTTGCCAGAACAGCTCAAGGGGAGAGTAAATAGGGAGGAATTCAAGGGATCGGTGAGGACATAGTGTGGAGGCGGGGGTTGGAAGAGAAGATGAAAGTGGTGCTGAAAGTGTGAATGAAGTAAGAGTAATGGGTATGCATTTTAGTCGGCACTCAGGGAATCAACATTCTCTGAGAGGGAAAGACGAGTGGGTCGGAACATCTTCATTACTGTTTATAATGGTAGAAGGGCTAACATCACAATCACTCAACCACCCTCTGATGAAGACACAGAGGGTTTTCTCAGATCCAAACAAGAACCCACCCGAGAGAAGAGAAAGAATAACAAACAAAGCAAACCAGGTCCCTCGTCTGCACATACAACCATGCACAGAGCGACAGCAGAACCCCATCCTTTGCATGGCACTGCAGCAAACAACATTCCAATCCTTCCCACACTTATATTCTCAGCGTTGTTATTTGTTTGCTTATGACTGACACTACAATCACCATACCTTCCCTCTTTACAAACATGCCAATGTCTGTTTTTGGACCGACTACTATTCCCTTGTAATATTCTTATGTCTACATAAGCAGCAGTCAGGCATACTTAAAATGTGTGAAAGTGTCACTTTATAGTGTTTTTTTATTTAAAAAAAACATCATTGTGTGTAATTCACAGCACTATTGCATAATCGTAAATTAAAGTGTGTTAATGCAGCTGCAAACGTACAATTCAATGCGACCCTGACAAGCTGGAATTTACCTTGAGAAGTTGGGACTAAACATTAAACGTCTGTAATAACCCTGAAAAGTAACGAAAAATGCTAGGCATATCCAAGAAGTCAGGAAAAAAAGTCCTCTGGTTATTCTTGATTTTTTTGGGTTATCCATATTTTTTTTCCAGGTTTATTGGTATAGACTACATGACACTTGTATTTCTTTTCAAATAGTAGTATGCATATCTGTACTTACTTCAGTTCCTTGGCAGAACATGAAATAGCTCTGTAATTTATGTCCATGTCAACATGACAGCATGTTATAACTAAACCTGCATATTTATTTTAGATTCCTCTGAGAATTCAATAGTCATCGCTTTCAATATGCATCTAAGGGAGAATAGAACGGCGCTGTGCTGTGCTTAACCATGCTGATAATAACTGTGGGTCTCGATGCTGATGGCACAGATACCTGCCTAATTTAATTGTTACTGTTTTATTGCCTTAATCACATTCAGCAAATACAAAACTCTCCCCCTCTTCTACGTCTCCTTCGTCCTCTGCTTCCATTAACTGCAGACCTGTTTATCTGTATAACAGTGTTGGCTTACAGACCCATGCATGCGGGAAAATATACACCTTGTACATGTGCTTCTCACATAGACACACACACACACACACACACACACACACACACACACACACACACACACACACACACACACAGACATTTGAGCGTACAGGATTCACACCCTTTGTCTGAATCAAATCCCTGAATAGGATACAGCAGTGTGAAGTGAGTCAGCTATGGAGTAGGCTTGCACTGGCCCTTCTAACCTCCCAAAGGGAATGCAGGTGTTTGTATTACCCTGGGCCAGCTATGTTTCGACATGAGTCTTGGACAAGGCCCAGCACACCATCAGAGCTCCCTGTGGACGACGGCATTCTGTCTCTTCTCCCTCTAACACCGGCACATGCTCCCAAAACTGGCAGCCGCATCCTCTGCTCGGAAGCAGTCGGCTGTCCAGACATATGTCCTTACCCCATTACAACTCCTACAGTATGAGCTGGTGAAGTGTAGGTGGAAACAGTGTCATGCTGATTATAGATGCAGCATTGCTGTCATCATCATAATGGTCATAATTATCACAACCATCACCGTTGTATGACAGAGCACGCTCTCCTAAAGGTCCCTTTAGTGGATGTTCTGGAGCCTGTACATATCATATGATCTTTATCTGCAGATTGAGTTTTTCTGAGCACTTTTTACTATTTGTGATGTGATCCAAAGCTCCAGAACAGCAAGGGACCTTGAGTTGAGATTGTTTTGTCAACTGCTGATTCCAAGAACGAGAATGAACTTTGAAATTCAACATTTAAGCCAACGTGAACGAGAAGTCTTCAAAGTGCTCCGAAACAAAAATGGAAATTGCAGCATCTACATTTCCTTAACAAGTGAGATAACTCCATCTGCTGATGAAGACCATGTTATATGACAGAAAGCTCCAGAACAGCCACTAAATGGACCTTAAGGAGAGGTTGTTTTTGTCAGCTGCTTTTTCCTTAAGCAAGACAACAATTTTGGAACTCATCACCCGTGTAATTCCTATCATGATCATCTTAATCTCTGTTGTTGTCCTCATCACCGTCATCAACATCATCATTCTCATTGTCGTCCTCATCATCAATATCATTGGCGTCATCATCATCCTCATCATCGTCGTTATTGTCTTCATCATGATTACCGCAACCGCCACCAGTGTAATTAATACCATCTTTATCATCTTTATCATCATCGTCATATAAACAGCAGCGGAAACATTCATAATGATATTCATATTTAGAGACAAACTGCTACGAACGTCAACATTCATCATCATTAACATAATGCTTTTCACATTCTTTTAATCGTTCAATATGTAGCATACACAGGATTCCCTGTGCTGATATATTGGGGATATGATATGGAGACTTTGCAGATATAAAGTGTGTATACACGACTCTGTCCCAAGGCTACAGTATCTTGGGTATGCATCTGTTCATGCTCGCTGACACACAGACACTTTACGAGTAATACTAACAGTTATGTAAAAGGGCAGACAGGCCAAAAACACCCGCCTGCCCTATTTTCAACATTTTTGGAAACACAGGTATTGTGGAGCTCTCAGCTGTATCCTTGTCACACAAGAACACAACTCTGAAAGATCTACTACTGGAGAAAAAGCGCAAAACAATCCCATGAAGCCCAATTAGAATTCTGCTTCACTCCACTTACTGATTGAATGAGGTAATCTGTTTTCATTTAAATGATAGCATGTCAGTGAACCATGGGGCCAGCTTAGTCATGGAAAACAAATGAGTTCCCCATCCTGTAAAAACTGCTCTCAGTACTGGCAGGAATATAAAATGGAGACAGGCACCGGTTCCGCTGTCATTGTTTTCATTTGCCACATCAGCATGCAGACACGTCTCTATTGTGGAGGAAGACAGCGTTTAGATGCGTGTTGCACTGTATGTCCCACAGCACCGTCAAAATTTTCCAAAGAGACCCGAGATATCCACAGATGCCTTCGCTTCACTTTTATAAATGGGCCTTGTCTGTTGTAGCAGCAGAGAGCCATCCACACCACGCAGAGCGAGACACTTCTGCCCGTGACATCATATAAGTCTCACCTAAACACGTAGGGAGTGTTTGTGTCCCCGTCACAGAAGCTATCACTCACAAACAAGAACAGATGTTCTTTATGTGATCCCGTGTCAATTTATTAACATCAGCTGTTGTGTGTAATACAGTACGTGTCAACCAGTGTCTTCATAGGTGGGGGCGCTACCCATTTGTCATTCTGTGATTTGTTTTTCTTAGCTGGCACTCTGTGCTGCTCTTTCTGCCTGGCGTAATGAGGAACGTGCTGTCTGCTCCGAGTCACTGGGGAGCTTGTCACAGCATGGAGGGCTGCCACAAAAATGTGCTGAAGCCAGCACAGAAAACTGTCCCCAGAATGATGATTTATTCACACAAAAGAATGCTATTGACATAAGGCGGTGTGAAAACCTGTCTTAATTCCCCTATTCCTTCATTCTTTGCATTTCTTACCATGTCTCCTTTTCTGCCTCTCACCAGGTGGGCCAAAGGAGGAAGCATTATCAAGGAGGTTTCCGGAGACACATATGAGGTTATTGTGGACCACTCCTTCTTTACAGAACCCGTTTCCTGCGAGGTTACCAACCCTCTTGGCAGCACAAACATCAGCCGCAACGTTGACGTCTACTGTGAGTGGCTCCTTAAGTGATACTGCATTCAAAAATGCCAGCAACGTGATAATGCATGGTTATGGTTAAGGTCTTGTATATTTTGACACTGAGCTCTACATCCACCACATCTGCTTAATCATGGATGTATCGTACAGTACATTAACAGTTAATGATGTTCATTTTAACAGTTGGTCCTCGCATGGCTGCGGAGCCTCAGTCCTTGCAGGTGGATCTTGGATCTGACGCTGTTTTCAACTGTGCCTGGACAGGAAATCCCTCTCTTACCATAGTGTGGATGAAGAGGGGATCTGGAGTGGTGAGTATATTGATTTGCACTGCTACCTAATGTTCTACATCCAGTCACATAATGTGGCTTACAATAGATTCAAAGCTGCTTTTTTCTGATAAAGCCTGTTTGAGACTTTCTGTGATTCCAGCATCTCTGTGGCTTAAGGTAAATAGTTGATGTCATAGTGCATCTGTTTTGAAATGTCCATTAAACATAAGATCTTGAGGCCAGTGCAGTCCCAGCTTCTTGGTGACCTGTTCTCACATTAGATCTGTTGATTTGATCCACAAATTCGGACTCATTCCACCTTTCCTTTAGTTAACATCAAAGGCCAAAGCCAACCCATTTACTCCACTGAGCTCAGACCCTGAATTGGATTTTAATTATTGAGGAGAGGTGCACTTTAAGGCATAAAATGGTGCATACCTTTCTATCCCATAACACCGCCTTGTTGCTATCTCAAATGCAAAGGTGCCTTTGCTGTCACTGCATTTGATCATCTTTAACTTTCTTTGCCGCAGGTTCTTAGCAATGAGAACCTCCTGACGCTGAAATCTGTGAGACAAGAGGATGCTGGGAAATACGTTTGCCGTGCTGTGGTCCCGCGTGTAGGAGCAGGAGAAAAGGAGGTTTCTCTCACTGTCAATGGTAAGCTGTATTATTGATATGTCTTTCACACAGACAGGCTCAGATACGCACCCACAAAGTTGTCAAATGCATACACATAGAAGTGTGAATCATGAGGTCTGGGGTCAACGGCGGCAAAAAGAAAGCACTTTGTCACAGGAGTCAATATTCTGCTTCCTCTGTGGTTTACACATGTCTTCCATCTACACAGCTTCCAACAGAATATGCAGCTTTATTCCTCGTTTTTTTTTTTTTTTTAGTATAGCAGTTTGTTGGAGACACTATTCATGTTTACCAGGCAGACAGAGTAACAAAACACAAGCATCACACACAGCACAAGGATGCGGGACATAGCGTGCCAATGCAAATTAATTTCCCTGACAAAGGTAATGTGATAAAACAGAGTTGTTTCATCAACTGCCATCATTGTGAATCCTTTAAGTAGAAAAAGCAATAAATATAGACTTAGTATTTTCAAGATATAGTCACACATTTCATGAACAGTTGAAATGTACTTAAATGCTAATTATAGTCTGCATGAGTCACAGGGAAGCAGCCTCTTCTAAGGCACTGACTGACTAATGAATACCAGCCTTAGTGGGAGACCTGGCAACTCTCAAACAAATGACTTCATTATCAGTGCTTGATATTCAGGGAGCATGCTTCGGTGTGGCAGAGGTTCTTAGTTGTGGGATTTACATGTGCCAAAAAGAAGAAAAAAAACAAGAGAGGGTTTTAAGAAGCTGGCGAGATGATGTTGAGTTAATGCTAACAGTGTATCATTGTACATTTTGAAAGCTAACAAAAGAGTTTGCCTGTAAGCAACACTGGTGCTGATTTGGGGATGAGGATACATCAAGTAGCAAACAGTGTGTGTAAAGATTTTCTTTTCAAAAACCCAGACGTTAGCTTTGCATATCAGAGAGAATTGGATGCCAGTATTCCCTCCAGCACAAGATCAGAACCATGACTTTCTATATACTGCAATGAGGCCGCTCCTTCTCAGCCAGGAATTCAGTTGAAATCAAGGCAGAAAAGGCGTAAGGAAAAACCATGACTAATTATATTGTCTCAACATTCTGTTGATAGCAACCTATACTGCCATCCTTTCTGCAACCTTAATATCTAAACAGAATACATCCAACAAAACATCCAATGTACCACTTTATTTTGATGCATTTCTTTTCTACTCATGGAGAATGTGTTGTTTACAAAAACGACACCATGAGAGAAAGAAGACGGATTGTTTTAATAAAGATTATAACACAACACAACTCTGAGCACACTGGGAAACATATAACAGAAGCGGAAGTGGCATGTTTATTTAGTCTCTAGTCTCTAGACTTCATTTAAGTTTGGAATGTCTTCTAGTCTTTTATTTGCTTATATTCCTCCTCACTCCATCTTACACCTCCCTGGCTGAATTGGTATTTGACATTCAAAAGCGTCCTTTTTTTTTACCCCGCTGAATAATTTAAATTTTTTTTCCCAAACCACATGAGGAATCTCGAGTCATTTCGTACCTGGTCCTTAAGGTGAATCAGATTGTCAAACTTGTGAAAGTGCAAACACTGCAGTTGAAGTAGTGGCATGTTGGAAGTGTGTGTGTGTGTGGGTGTGTGTGTGTGTGGGGGGGGGGACTCATTTATTGGTCTATGCCACTGTCTAAACTGCAGATGAATGTGAGCGTTCCTTACATCTCATCAGCCTATAAGCCCTACATCACTGACAGTCAGCAGGACTCAATTGTTTCTGACTGTGAGTAACTAACATAACAGATTAACAAGCTTTTGCTGAGGACAACCATGATACAGGAGATAATATAGGCTGTGCATATTCAGAGCATTCACGATGCGACAATGTCTGCTGCGCATTTAAATGTTTCTTTGCTGTTTGTTTTCCCTGCAGTTATCCCCCGATTCCTTAATGCCTTAATCATTTAAATTACATGTGTTTATAATTTGTCATTCCCTCTGTCTTTCTCTTCTCTGCCGTTGTGTGTGACTAGCTCCCACTGTGGCATACCACATAGACATGAGGATTCCTGCTTTCCCTGGGGAAGAATGTAATTTAATTATAATCAAACAGCTAGCAGGGGAGGCAGTTTGTGTTTAAGTCGCTAATGGATACATATTGCTTACTCCAGTCAAATATTTTCAGAATGGAAAAGCCCCACAGATTTTTTCATGCGGTCGTCAAGTGGCTACATATGCATGGCATATGCATGGCTTCTACCACAGTCCTGCAGAAGTTAGAATTACAGAAGTTATCTAACATGGTTAAAGGATTAAGCTTGTGTACACTAAAGGACCATATATTCATGCAATACATATTAATTAATATATATTCAAGTGTGAGTCTATCTGTATAACAGTTTGTGATGGGCAAAGCAGTATGTATAATGACACACATACAGTACTTGGGCAGCCTAGGAAGAGAAAGCCCATTATCACAGTAAGGGAGAGGGAGGGCCGGAGAATTCCTCAATATCCCACAGAGAACCGAGTTATAGATCTTCTTTTTTTCCCTGCTGTTTCTCTTTCTCAACAGCCTTTATGTGCCTGGTTAATTAGCATTCCAGCTTTTTTTTTAAACTGGCAATGACACTGTATAAAAAAGTACAGTGCAAATTAATGAAGGTGACCGGCTTAATTTAAGCATAGTAAGATATGATCTGCAAGACTTCCTGGAAGACTTTGAACTCACTTTTCCATTTGCATGTACCTGCTGTCACTTGCACTGTCTCTACTCAGCTCAGACACTATTTTTTAGTGTGAAAATATCTTTAATGTATCCCTGTACTATGTTTAAAAAAGCTAGATGTGGGTTTTTTCTGAAGTTTATGCTTGTTCACAGTCACACAGGCTTATAAGGTTTCTGGAGCACAATAGCTTTGAGGTCAGCAGCTCCAAGGTGGCCTATGTCTGTCCAGGAAGGGCATAATGCTTGAGAAATCCTCCTTGGTACATCCAATGAAGTGGAAAGGAAGTCTAGAAATAAACAGCCAGCACATTAGAGGTCAGTTCCCACTGATAATGATCAATGGGTTTCAACCTGGATCTTCATCTGGTCAAATAATTAGGAACTCACATCACAGATATAATTACAATACAGATGAATAAAAAAGAGAATATGCCTGTTAACTGATATAAAACCATAGGCCAAAATAACTTAGTTGTTTTTCACACATTAATATTATTAAGGATTTTTGTCAATGTGCTTTCTGCTGCGCTCATTTTCCTTTATGATATTGTTGTGTCTTTGCATGCTCTTGTGTTGACGTTGCATTGGCTAATCCCTTAAAGACTAATGTTTCTTTTTAGTTGTAAGCATAATGCAAGCATAATGGAATTATTTTTGAGGCAGATGCTTTCTGTTAATGTGACCATACCACAAAGACTAATGGAAATACTACTTTAAATCATGCTTTCAGCACCCTTCAAAAGTTGTACATTTGGATAAAGCACTAATTTTGGCTAGATAATAAAATGATTAATGTGTCTGGCCTGTGTCATCTGTACTGAGTTATTACTGTAAATGTATTTTTTTTACAGTGTGAATCTGAGACAGTATGGCTCACACTGCATGCAGGAAAAGAGATGGGGAGAAAATACAGCCTGGTCCCTGTTGTAAAGATGTATTCAGCCAAAGCAAGGCAAATGTGGTGAGGCTGTCAGAGCATTCAGGGTAGGAATGTGATGGCTGCCTCAGCTGACCAATTAGGGATGAAGATTACATTATTTGTGATAGTGGCTCCACATCCACGCCAACTCGCTACTATCAATGTATATAGCATAGTTGAACAGCAGGAAGATTACCCTAATATAAGCAGTAATGGTTCTCTCCCAGTCTAACATTTAGATATATAGACAAGCAATGTAGATAACAAGCCACTTAATAACAAACTCACTCTCACTAACCAATGTGTGGACACATTACAGTGGGTGGAGTGTGTGAAATAAGTAAAAGACTTGAGGTATTGAGTTGAATATTAAAAATATCCATTGGTGCAATACTCTTATGAAAATCATGATTCCACTATTTGTGGATACACGTATTTACGCCTCTAGTTGTACATCAAAAACCAAGTTGGTATATTAAATATAATATTGTTCAAATATTAAAAATAAGAGCTGACTGGCTGGCAGCTCAATATATAGACAGGATGTCCTCACCATGGATTCCTCCCAGCGGAAAATGTTGCCACCAGTGACCATACCAGACATTTTTCTTCTGTTTCAGTTGCCCTGTAGCAGTTTTGTGCTCTCTTTTATCACAAAGGAAAACAGAGAAATCAAAAGAGCGGCACTGAGGTAGCGAGGAAATGTCAAGCTTTTGTTCAAAGCAGATGCCTGAGTTTGGGAAGGAAATATAAGCCCTGGCCTTTTGACACCCACACCGATATTGTGTAATCAGATTGCAATGTCCACTCCGGAGTTAACACCTCCTCAAATGACTCATGAGTAAGAGAGAGATTTTGTGCCCAACATTTTGATTACCTCCCCTGCTGCTAACATTGATGTTGTAGTGCCACCCACCTCCCCGCTACCAAACATGTACTCACTCACACACACACAGGCATACACACACACACACACACACACACACACACACACACACACACACACACACACACACACACACACATGCACACACGCACACACACACACACACACACACACACACACACACACACACACACACACACACACGCACACATACTTTTAACCAAGGCTGAGCCAGTGAGATAAAGCTATCTAATTATATTTCTCATTTGCAGCTCTGATCCATAGAATAGATCCTCCACTGCCACTTCCACCGACCTTTAACAGCCTGCAAGCAATTGATCTTGCTGTGTGTTGCCTTAGCTTATACCAAATACTTACGTTTCATCTTCCTAACACAGGTTAATACATGCACACCGCACATATAGATGTCCTTGTATGAACTATAGCACATGTTGTACTAATACTGTCACTCCATGTTAGTCTATATCCTTGATGTTACACTTCCGGGATTGCTCCGGTGCCACAGGATATTCCGCCAGATGCATATATTTTCCATTTCCTTCCGCTTTCTTTGTGTTGGAATTTTTAATTCGGTGGATTAATGAGGACTATTTGTGACTGCTCCTCAGATCTCTGCAGGGTAAATTGAGACAGCTAGCTAGACTATCTGTCCAATCTGAGTTTTCTCTCGCACAACTATTTTGCAGTGGCTCCGTGCGGAGCTTACCATCGCCCATGACGATTCTGATTGGTTTAAAGAAATGCCATTAAACCAGAGCACGTTTTCTTCCCTCCCTGAATGCTATGTGGACTAGCCAGACCTTCCTTCAGTGTGCTTTGGAGAAGGGTCTGGCAAAGTGAGACTACTCCATGTTCACAAACCAGTGAAAGAAGGGGAGCAGCTTTTAATACATTTTTCTTAAATTTGTCTGCAGCATTGATTCTGCAGCAGCCTCCAATATCATACAAAGACGCCATCTGGCAAAGTCTCATTAAAATGCTAATTCATTTTAATAAGAGACAGGTAATAAACTGCAATTATGTATCGTCAGAGAGATGGCAGGGAGCAGGAGTTTGAGGGAGGTTGGCGGAGAAGCGAGTTGTCTCAATAATCAAGAAGCTGCCTCAATTGCCACCCCCTCAAACCCACATTCTTAACCTTAACCATCACACGAGACATGCTTAATGTTTGATTTTAACAGCTTCTTTTTTAAGGCCTTTTCATCATAAAAAGGATAAGATGAAAACATTTCCTTGTGTAATTTTTGTGGGAACATCTCCTTAGAAACACAGCTTTTACATCTAAAGAAATAGAGGTGGATGAAAGTGATTATGTCAGTTTGTTTGTGTATCATTTTTAATTGAATTATTTCCGTGATATGTCTTAAGGGCTCAGAAGAAATTTCACCAAAAGAAAATCATTCAGGATGTGGATATCTTGTAATGTGAACAAACTCAAGGCTACTGATTGAAGCCCATATGATTATTTCATATGGCTGGGTCTTTTTGGGTGTCTGTTTTGTGGAGAAAAATTCAAAACACTGTACTTAAAAAAATTTAACATTTAAACAGCATAAGACAAACACAAAATACATCTAAGAAGACCAGAAAAATAAATGAAACAGAAAAGAATCAAAAATATGACTTGTGTAGATTCTCATGAAGTTTAAATCGGCATGATTACCATCTTCATAACACTCTTGGCAAACTGCAGTACTATTTCATTTTGCTGAATATGAACTATGCTTGGATCACATACACAATTCATCCAGTTTTATTCTTCTACTGTAATTGCATCTATTTAAATATATAACTAAGATAAATGTTAACCATTTCCTCTGTACTTTTACTTACAGTGAGCTCTTCAGGAACAAAGAGAAATAGTCTTGAAAGACAGAATTGGGTCATGAGTGACTTCTTGTCTTCATATTAGTGCTGTCACCTGGTGTGAACAGACTTCAGACCAGATGGCAAGCAGACCAGTCGTTTAGGCTGAGCTGCCCTTGTCAGGCAAGATCTTGTAGCCTGACCAAGGTTTAACACATGCTGGCTCGAAGTCAATCCCTGCAGCTCGCGTTGGCTGAACTAAGCCTGTTTACATTCCAATAAAGCCATTCCATTTAATCAAACTTATTATGGGAGAAACCTGAATTTTACAGAACATCTTTTAGAGGTTGTAAGAGGTGTATTTACAGTTACAATATGAACAATGAATAAGACAAAACCGAATGTCATGTTTTATGTTTAAAGCTTCTGTTGATGATGATGATGATGATGATGATGTGATTGTTAGCTTGAAATGTCTGTCGTCATATTTTAAGACGTCATCACTCTAGACAAGAAAAATGGAACTCAGTTAGAATAAAGTCATTCAAGGAGTTAGTCTCCTTTTTATTAAATCAACTTTCTTTAATTAATATAATTCGTAAATTACATCAACATAAATACATTCAGGCAGCAGGTTAATCCAATAAGGGTATAAAATAATGATGAAATAATAATTGCGCCTTTAGGTTTATAGCCACATCATGGTAGGACAGAAACAACGCTATATTGGAAATGTTTGGATCACACGAGTTGGAAACAATCATACACCACCACTGGAATCTAAATTTACAAATAGTATAATACTAATAATATTAGTGTAGCCTTATCGTTTAACTGTTCAGTAATACTGGGTTTAAACAAAATGAATAGACCTGCACAAAAAGAAAAAGAAAACTGCGCAGCATTCAAATGTTGATTTAAATTTGAATGTCAACAACATTATGCAGGGCCGGAGTGGGACTCATTTTCAGCCCTGGAGTGTTATGCCTTAGACCGGCCCACTTTACTTCACAACCGGCTATATTAAAATAATGTAATTGTTCACTGTTGTCTACAGCCTTGTAATTCAGTGTATTTTTGTAAAATATCATTTCCAATTTAGTGCAAACACAGTAGCCTTAGTGTTGCTTCACAATATAGATTTATTATAATAGTTAACAACATATTCACAACAATACAATGATTTTCATCAATATCAGAATCTATCTATGATATATCCAAACCTTGAAATGAAATAAAAGAATTAAAACATTTTTTTTTAATATTTCATATTACTTTCATCCTATTCCCTTTCAGTCCTGAGCTTTGTATATTTATTTACTATCCTACTGTACTTTCAATGATAAAAGGCATAATGAGTCACTAACATTTGGTTATATTATAACTAATCTGATCATGTTTGCTGGTTTACACACTGGTGCAGCAGGTTACAGTAGATATGCCTTCCACACTGACAGCAGCTATCCCTTTCACACTGCTATGCTTCTGACACTAAATCAACTTTTCAAAATTGTCATAATTCTCAGTGGTTTGCAGGCAACGTTGTATTATATTTTGCACTCCCTATATCATCTTGCACTGCTCGTAACTAGCTTAGCTTACCCGTCTCATCGTCTTCATTTGGCGTTCACTCTAGCTGGTTTTAATGAAAAAGTTGCTAAGTCTTCAGTGGCCAAGTCGCTTTCTAGAGCTTCTTGCCTTTTCAGCACCGCCTTTGCACTTTCTATTATCCATTTTTATAGCTTTTTTAGTGCTCACATGGCGCGATCGCATCCTAACAAGCACCACTGACTGAAGTGTACGAGGTGACGGTTTGGTTGTTTTTTGAGCAGGGTGTCGTCGGAGGAGTCAAAACACGGCACGTCATAATAACCAGACTGCACTCTGCAAGTGGGCTGCAAGAATAAATCAATAAAAGAGTGGGCTGCAAGTGCAGGGAGCCTAAGGACAGCATCAATGATATATTTAGGGCCCGAGTGCCAACAGCGGCGAAGTCCCTTTTGGAACTGAAGGAATTATTATTATTTTCCCGGCAAATTAATTGGATTTTTGAGGGGCTTAACATATTCAAAAACTCACCAGAATTGGCGGTCGCATCAAGTCTGTACACAAATGGTACACATATGTATCATGTCATGACGCACAGAAAACGTCATTGGAGTCATACCCTTAACCCAACAGGAAGTCCGCCATTTTGAACTGAAAGTTCGAAATTAGTGCGATTTTGGCCATTTCCACATGTCGTACTTTAACAAACTCCTCCTAGAGATTTCATCTGATCAACTTCAAATTTGGTCTGTGCCATCTTAAGACGTTAAAGATGAAAAGTTATTAAAAGAAAAACTTTTTGTCATAGGGCGTAGCCGTGGCGGGGTGGCCATTTTATGCGTTTCGCCATCGAAACAGGAAGTGGATGTAACTCAAGTGTACATTGCCCAATTGCCTCGAAACTTTTCAGGATTCATAAGAGTCCAACCCTGAGGACAAATAAAGGCCGATATTTACTTAAAGTCATAGCGCCCCCTAGTGGCAACAGGAAGTAGGCCTAAAAGTCAAGGTGCTATACTTTAACGAACTCCTCCTGGAGATTTCATCTGATGGACTTCAGATTCGGTCTGTACCATCTCAACACCTTAAAGATGAAAAGTTATTAAAGGAAAAACTTTTCGTCAGACGGTGTTGGCGTAGCGTGGTGGCCATTTTGAGTGTTTAGCGATGAACGAAGAAGTTGTTGTAACTTGAGTGTACGTTGTCGTATCTGCCCGAAATTTCTCACGATTGATAAGGGTCCAGGACTGAGGACATCTACAGGCCAAAATTGACATAGTGCCCCCCGCTGGCAACAGGAAATGCGCCTTATATGACAAACATCATCCGATTTACATGAAACTTATAATGTGTGGTCGACATGTGATACTGACCCTCCCCCTATACTTTAACCACACCCACTTACGCAGGCCATGCCCCTTTCATAATATTTGAACCATTTAAGGTAGAGTCTTGTGTGAGGTGTCATTGAACTCAGCAGAGAGTTCCTTCTTCATTGGTGATGGTTTGGCCCGCCCACCTATGCTTTAGCCACGCCGCCTTTTATAACTAATGACCCGTTTGATGTAGACCCTTGTGTGAGGTATCATTGAACTCAGCAGAGACTTCCTTCTTCATTGGTGATGGTTTGGCCCGCCCCTCTATGCTTAAGCCACGCCCCTTTCATAACTGCTGACCCGTTTAAGGTAGACCCTTGTGTGAGGTATCAGCAGAGAATTCATTTTTAATTGGTGATGGTTTGACCCAACCCCTATGCTTTGGCCACACCCCCTTTCACAGCTAATGAACTGTATGATGTAGAGTCCTGTATGAGGTATCATTGAACTCAGCAGGGAGTTCCCTTTTCATTGGTGACGATTTGCAGTGTCTGAGTGACGTGCAAATGCATTGTTGCAAGGAGCGGCGTCCGCCAGTAACCCCGACGTGCACAGAGGTGCAAGGGCCCATCCATCGCTGCTTGCAGCTTTAATTTAACTATATGTTTTTAACCCAGTACCATAACTGAACGCCGGCCCTCGCGTACAAAAAAATGGACCACCGGAATTCACCCGGTGCTCCTGATTAGCCAATCCGGGCCTGACATTATGAATAAAGCTTTGAAGAATTCACTACAGCCATAAATTACAATATGAAATAAAACATACTGTATTTTGTCATACAGTTGCTTGATGGATGTTATCTTTTAAAATGTTTCAATTGTGTATTTATAGAGAGCTAAGGCTTAATGTTTAGATGTGTTTTTGCCAACCTTTTGGTTCATGGACAAATCTGCTGCAAGCAATTTAATTGAGGTGATACACTGCGACAAGTGTGTTATCTCCCCACAATGGCATTTTTCTCTTTCCATCTGTGTAGTGCTGATTACGCTCCAAAGAACTGCTATAGCACTCTCCAGTGACGTTTATCTCCATGGGAGAAATCTAGCCAGCAATGAATCAACAATTTCTTGATCCAGAATGAGGTCTGAGCCCCCACTCATGCCCTTCGTTCAGTCCTGCCGTGTCCTTGGGTAGATTGTACAGAGGGATGAGGCATGTTTATATCGAGCTGCAATACAATCTTCCCCAGGAGTCCCAAATTACTGAACACTTCAGGTGTTACTGCTTGGAACAGGAGAGCAATTAGGATGTGCCACAAAACCTTGATTGAGCAGAATTGTCATATGACCCCATATGTCATATGAAACTGAAAATTAATTTAATTATTTATGTTTTAATTTCTGTAACTCATCTTCAAACTTTTTTTATGGTCGTTCTTTTTCAGGGCCACCTACTATCTCCAGTACCCAGACTCAGCAAGCTTTACATGGAGAAAAAGGACAAATCAAATGCTTCATTCGAAGTACACCTCCTCCAGACCGCATCGTAAGTACATTGGACTATTTTGTTTTTTCTAATCTCATGCTTGAATCAACAGCCTGGTTTTATTGCAAAGACACGTAAGAACCAGGGGTTAAAGTGGCCAGAACGATCTGGAACAGCGTTCCGGCACCTTGCATTATTAAGTAAATTAATCTGATTGGTAGTTTCATACAATCAGTGTTTCCTGTTTGTTTAAAAATAACACCAAATATCCATTCCAGTGTTTCCCCTATTCATTCTCAGCAGTGCACCGCAGTCCATGAACAAGGCAAGTGTCTGTGGTTAGTTTAGATTCAGATAGTTTGTCATTCAAGCATGTTAAAAACATGAAGGAACAAAATGTGTTACCCAGACTCAGCATTGTACACAATAAATAAATAAGTATTTTAGCTAGAATAAAATCTAAAAACCTATAATAAATAAATCATCATAAATAGTGCATCAGTTCATGTCTGTTATGATAGCAGGACAGTCTCATACTATCTGGTAAAGTCAGTTGAACAGGTGAAGAGTACGTTGTCGGTAGCCTAACGGTTACCTACCTGCCAGATCCCACTTTAACCCCTGATAATAACTATAACCTTGATTAGATATTTTATGAATCTAATGGTACCTGAACGATGCAAATTAGATAGAATAATGACCACACTCTTTCATATATTTGTCTGAAATAAAATGCCTGACTGAACTATTAATATAATGCCTGAATGCACTATTGATCTGTTAATTAGCACACATGAGTTTAGTTAGTCTTATTAGTTATAAGAATAGCATTAGCTTCATCATTTGTGTTCATATGAAAAGGTGGGCATGAAAATACAGTTTAAACCCCCCAATTTCTCATTTGATGCACACGCATGCTCTGTTAGCACTGATCCCATTAAGATTTATAGACCTTATATAAACAGCCTACTCTCTGAGCTCACGTTTGCACTTATTATTAATTTGTGTGTGAGGGTGTTTGCAAATGCATGTGGTTAATTGCCATACTTTGTCATCTAATGTGTGTCTTTATTATATTGATGC
Organism: Sander lucioperca; assembly: GCF_008315115.2. Lineage (NCBI taxonomy): Eukaryota > Metazoa > Chordata > Actinopteri > Perciformes > Percidae > Sander > Sander lucioperca. Next base: position 29,382,251 of record NC_050180.1, on the reverse strand, counting down.
ATTAACAAGCAACATAATTAATATCAGGTTTATTTGAGAGGGGTGCCTGCGGAGGCCGGGTTGCTGGGTCTTCAATGTTTATCATTGTTTCAAAATTATTTATTTAAGTAACAGTCCAGCCTACCTTTCTTTTGCTTCACTATTGCAGTGCCCATTGAAAACATGCCTGTTGGGAACGGGTCAATTGCTTGGCCTACGGTATTGCTGCTTGCAGCTTTCTCAAGAACCGCTCATCTAAACAACTTCATACACAATACTGTGCTTCCTTGGGTACTGAGCAATATACTTGCCATGACATAGGTGTGTCCCCTAGCAATGCTAGAGTATATGCATCATTTGCTAACAGCTATAGCTATTTGGGACCAGGCTATATCCAGGAACAAAAGCATTAATTCCGAAAGTTACATTGAGGATGCTTGAAATGTCTCCGGTCTCTCCTTATTCATCTGATCTTGAATTTACTGTAGCGAGTGACGGAGAGCGAGCGATACCCACCATGCCATTTGGCAGTGTAACAGTTAACTGGGGTCCCCTCTCAATACACTACACAGTTTGTACATAACCCACTACTAATACATTTGTCTCGTGTATCTCAAGAGCTCACACTGAACACTTCATTTCCTTGGGTCCTCAGCAATACACCCACCAAGTGTGACGTCGATTGGATGAACGGTTGTCGGACAGACAGACAGACAGACTCCTTTCATAGAAATTACAGAAATTACCAATATGAAACCTGAGATGTTGTTATGTCATGTGAAGTAAATTCTATGTATATGGCCAAATATCAAAAAACTGTCACTGAGGGCTTTTCAGTCTTTTTAACATACAACATCCTCTACCGTGATAATGAGGAACTCCACACAAGAGTATAAGAATAAGGGCAAGGAAAGCTCTCTACGTTCTGCTGCAACGTTAGACATTTTATATGGCAAAATTGTAACACTGTAAAACTGCATTTCACAACTCTGTTTAGCCACCTGCTCATTATTGCAAGTTTTAAGTTGAATGTGTTGTTTTTCCTCAGAGTACCAATTTATCTTTTTTGCTCTTTATCCAGTACATACTGTATAATTAATTTCCTCGTTTGTTAGTTAGAAAATCTGCAAAAACAAACCATGTAATTCTCACCAAAGTCACCCAAAACAAATGCAGTCTGAACAAAGGCAGCCACTAAATGGCATGTGTTACATTATCATAGCACTGCATAAATAAATCCAGTATATGCAAATATCTTTTTTTTTCTACATCACATTTTTCCATCATGTGTCAGACCCATCACTTCCTCATACCCATTATGCCCTGCAAAAATTGCAAGCCCCCTCGGTTTTTTGACATTTTGTTTTGCTATTGTTTCAAAACGCATTTCTTCAAGATATTCTGTGTGAGTTGCTGTCTGTCAGAGAGACATCAAATGTTAATTGATTTGAAATAAATTTGAATGTATGAATTACATAATAGAGTAATTTATGATAATAAAAATGCTTAACATTTCTCACAGTTAGACTTAGTATGTTGTGTTATTCTAACGAATAAGACAGGCACTTATTTGGCAGACAAATCCCAAATACCACCACATGCATATGTCAATGTGCCATCACAGTTTACAGTAAGTACATTTATTTTAATTAAAAATTAATTCAAAATAAATTAAAAGTTATGTTATTGTTATTAAGGTGTAAACAATTTTAAGCTACTCCCTTTTGCCATCATGATTATTTACTGTATTCAAAATAATATACAGTATTTCTTGCCCTACCTTATTATATTCCAGTTTAAAGCAATTAGTGCTCAACAAATGGTTTCTTGCAGTCTCCCAACAGCCAAATCCAAAAAGCACAGTAATTTAAACACTGTGGTGAGAAGAGATCTGCCTACAGTACAAACAATTTGCAATTATCCATTAAACATAAGCTCAGCCTACAGATGCCGGAGATATCTCAGTGAGATAGCAACTTGTAAAACAGAGATGAACAGCAGCAAATGACTAGTAGACAAAACATTTTTAACCACAATATTTTAAACCAAAAACAAAGTGTTTTACCATTCACAATTTAGAATATAACATATTTAGTGCATACCCACTGATTAATTTCTCTTTGATACTTTCCTCTGAACCAAATAGAAATAGAATCATCAAACAAAATGATGTCTGTGCATTGACTCATACCACCTTTTACCAGAATAAAACATAACTATCCCTTTATTATTGTAGAGCATTACGTTCATCTATTCATGGTCATTGGGTGTTTCCATGGAGATGTGTACTGTAGAAACAGTAAAGCTGCCTGCCATAGTTCAAGAATCATCAAAGAACATAGCTATATGACGTATATGTTCTTTGATGATTATGTGATTTCACCTAGAAATCAAATAATGATTGCGGGTTTGCACCATTCCATTAAACACCTTCCAATGAACCCATCAACCCACTGGCTGTAGCTTTTCAAAATCATCTAAAGAACTTTACCAAAGAAGTTTTATTGGAAACATACAGTATAGGTTTTTTTTTTTTCTATTCATTAATTATCACCAAAAGCCACTGTGTGTATCCTTAATGCCTATGTACATTGAATGCGTGTCATACTTCATAACAAGAGTCTACAGCCATGCTATCATCTCTGTGAGGCTGTACTTCGGCACAGTGATGCTTTCAGCTAAATGCTAATGTCAGCATGCTAACATGCTGACCATAAAAATGCAAAAATTCCAACATTTAGCACTTATTAAGTTTACCATGGTTTCCATCTTAGTTTAGCTTAAATTAGCTTACTAGCACATCAATTGTTTGGTCATAAACTAAATTGGAGCGCTAGATGAAAAGTTAAGGAATCAACAAAGTATTAAATTACATCCTCAGGGGGACATGAATGTCTGTACCAAATTGTTGAAATGTTTCACTCAAAACCAGAAATATCAACCTCATGATGGTGCTGGAGGAAATGTTTGCGGGTCACCAATGCTTATTGACCCGCAAACCTTTCCTCCAGTGCCATCATGAGGTTGATATTTCCGATTTTTAAATGCATTTGCATATGTGTCCTTGTGCACTTATATGTAACACACAAGATACAAACAAAACAGGGACAAACGCATCAAAACAATGCTCTAAAGCGCCAGTAATGGTCATAAACGTTACACAACACATATCAACTAATACATCTAGCTCTCTATACTCTCTGTCTTTTCTCAGGCCTGGTCATGGAAGGAAACGGTGCTGGAGTCTGGAACGTCCGGCCGCTACACCGTGGAGACTGTCACCACAGAAGAAGGAGTAATCTCCACACTGACCATGAGTAACATTGTCCCAGCTGACTTCCAGACCATCTACAACTGCACCGCGTGGAACAGCTTTGGCTCGGACACCGAGATCATACGCCTTAAGGAACAAGGTGGGAGCAAAGGTTCGACAGGTTCCACCTTCCTCTTCTTCAAATCACGTGACTGTGGTTTGCTAGATAGTGATTGATTGTAGATGGGGACAAAAGTCTGTGAGCTTGTGACTGTACATTTTAGCATGTGTGATCAGGTTAATGTGTTTGTGTGTGAATGAGCTTTTGTGTACGCGTGTAAGTATGCATGGGATTTCACGACAAATTGGTCATCTAAGAATAATGTTGATGCACAATAACAAATATTAACAACACATTTTAGTTATGTCTAATCTATAAACACAGCTTTTAGTAAATGATATGGTACATTTTTACTTTGATGCAGCAGCTACGTATATGTAGGCTACATAAACACCATTTGAGATATTTTTAAATTCTATCAGAATAAAGTTCTTCAAAATTAAACTTTTACCAACTTGGAACTGCCAGTTGGTAATACAAAGTTACACTGCATGGCATATATTCTGAAATGTTTGATGTACAGTAAATGTGATGATAAACTGACAAATTAGTTTTCTGGGTTAACATAAAGTCCACTGCCTGGTAATTTTAACTGGTGACCCTTAGCATACACTGCACACTGAATATAAAAATGCACTGCACTTCCTGCTTTCTTTATGTAAAAGAGAGACTTAAAACATTTTCTATTTCTATTGCTTAACAAATTAATACTTTCTATCTGTTGACCTTTTTGCCCTCCAGCGTAGGGGCAGCTCTGTTTTCTATCCACTTATCGCAAATGATAAATTATAAACTGCTTATGTGAAAGTGCCATTGATCTATTAAGGCAATAAATATGCTTTAATGGTGTAGGAAGAGCACTTGGTTGTTTTCCATTTGTTTAAAATGCAAGAAGGTCATAAACGTAAGCTGGTAACTCAGGTCATTAAAGTGTGCTTTAATGAGAACCTTTAATGTTAGAGCAGCACATAGATGCAGGTTTATTCTTTTCCTTGTCACAAATGCACCATAACATACTTGCAGAAACACACAAACATGATTATGCTTAAACTAATGCACACAGTCTTGCGCTCTACTCAATGAAAATAAAAGCCCTCTGTGAAAAGCTTCTATTAACCTAAATTAGTGTAAATTAAAAGTTATTAGATAGTAGGATAATGAGACAATATTAGTAGGAAAATGTTTACCCATACTGATAACATAAGGTTTAGTAATTAGTTTTCTTTTAAATTTCAGGACACAATTGAATTATTTTACTCTGGCACTGTGCCCATAAAATTTTATTTCGTAGCCTTGTGCCTCAGGGATAATGTCAAAGTCACTTAGAGGGATGAAATATAGCATATCTTCCCTTAGTTACTGCTTGTTGCAGAGACAGAAAAGAGGCAGAGAAGAGGATTATATTAGATAAGACTTTATTATCCACCTTAGTGGAAATTTATCTTTGGCTTCTCCAAAACATTAAAATACAACCATGACACCACAAGTTATCAAACATTAAACATACAACACACTTAAACTACACGCCATTAAACATACAACAACAAGCAATGAGGATAACTGGTGCATGTGTGAAAAGTGGCCTCTACATTATGACTGTGTCCTGTTCTGTACTCGCTGTCATGTACCCTATATTGGATGTAATGTACATTTAAGATGTTTGTCGTGTGTTATCGTAGAAGGACATTTCTCTTTGTTGCTCTCTGCAGAATCTCTCCCAGTGGCGGTGATCATCGGCATTGCTGTGGGAGTTTTTGTGGCCCTCATTGTCCTCATGGGCACCATTGGAGCATTCTGTTGCACCCGCTCCCAGAGAAGTACGTCTCCTCTTCCCCTGTTACATCCACTGAAGCATGCATGCCAAAGTACTGTATCGCCCCCCAAGCACACTAGAAAAAAAAATGTCCATCTATTCAAAGTAGCTACTGTTTTCAAAAATCTGCTTGCAAGATGTTGGTTGTCTGCAATATTTGACTTGAGGTTTCTTAAAAATGGGGCATACATAAAAAAAAAAAAAAATTACCGAATACAAGATTAAATCACTTTTTGAGATGGACATCTTTTTGTGTTGCAGAGATGGCCAGATTGTAATAAGGGCTCATTTCATGCAATCTCAGTCTGGCTACATTCACTTTTGTGGCTATTTACATCCTGCGCTATGTTCACTGCCACCCACCCATGTACCAAGTGACTCAGGTTAGAGACAGTCAGCCACTGTTTCTATCCAAGAACCAATTTGTGCTACTGGTCCCTTCAGCATGTCTATTGTCTGTATACTACAGAGGAAGCGCACCTGGTTATGCCCTCACTGCCCGTCTCCATCTGTGCTCACCAGAGAGAACTTGCAAGCAAAATTAAGACAGAAAGTAAGACTTTGTTATATGACAGTATCATCAGCAATGTCCCAAGCAGAATGAGCCACCGTGGAAGGCTGTGTGAGATTGCATATGTATGCAGAAAAAGATAACTTTGTGTTGGCAGGAAATAAATGATTAATAATGCGTTGTATTGTTTTTCGGGAAATGGGGTAGCTCTCAAAAACAAAAAAACCAGGGATCTATGCTAAATTCTGTAAAAATCCAAACTGCACTCAGGGAAAATTGTAATAGCAACAAATACAGAATGCTGTTTATCCAACTTATTGAGATATATGTGTCATCTGTTTCTGGCAGATCTGAACGGAGTTGTGTCAGCAAAAAATGACATCCGGGTGGAGATTGTACACAAAGACCACAATGCAGCACGAGAAAACGAAGAACACACCTCCATGAAGCAACTCATGGTGAGTGTGAGTGTCGCAACATATTATTTTCTACTTCTTGTTCCTGTTTTCAGAAATAAAATCTCAAAATGTTTTATATATTTGTGCCCTTCTTAAGCTACCATTAACATAATGAATGGACTTTTCATTTTCCATTGCTATTTCCTGTGGAATACATTATTTTATGAGTAATGGAAGAATAGACAGGCATTTAGAGTGTATATGTGTTGAAGTCTAGGCTTAGGGGCTATATTTATCAATATGATGCTACAAGCCCTATGAGCAGATCAGACCCCAATACATTGTAACTATGCAGATGCTGATGCATACTGGGTAATCGTACAGTGGGTGTAATTCTGTATCTGCATGCCTTCTAGACATACAAAGAACTGTTTCCTCTTTGGAACTGTACCAGTGTTATGGTTACCATGCAGTTGCTCCAGGGCTATGCTATTTGCAGTGTGAGGTTTTACATTTTCTTTCAGAAATACTTAATACAGTCAATACTTGATGTTAGTGCAGGGAAATGAGCTTAGCTACCTTACAAATCTGCATTCTGTTAAGATAAATTAAAGATATTCAAGGATACATTATTAATGCTCCCTGCCAGCCCTGAGTGAAGGTGAAACATGTCTGACTGATATTAAAGAACAAGTGATGAAAGTGAAATCCTTCCATCTAAATGTTGTTTCACTCTGAGTGGAAGAGTTTCGGAAACTACACAGACTCTTTTTATATACTTTTCTTGATTATTCTGTAGGTTGAACGAGGAGAATTCCAGCAGGAGTCTGTTCTGAAGCAGCTGGAGGTCTTACAAGAGGAAGAGAAGGAATATCAGCACATTAAGGTACGACTCATGGACAACGACAGCATTAGGCTGAGTAAAAGGTGGTGAGAGCCTTTGGGGTAGAGGGTGGTCTTTAATTCTGGGACCAAAATAGCAGAAAAGCATTAATTCCTCTCTTGCTACACATGATTTTCCAAGGATAAAACCAGAGGCAAAATTACTTTTAGAGGTCGGATTTCTATTAATTAGTCTCATCAAAGGTGGTTCAAGAAATCAGAAGCTGGTTGGCCCTCAAGCTGTTATTTAGGTAATTTAAAGTGTTACATATACCATATAGATGAGATTGGACTGTTTTAAAGTACATATAGTAGAAGCGTTGGATATTTATAAGGTACACTCATTTTGCTCTCTGCAGCTTTTCTAACCCATTTTAGTGATGTAGTGTACTATTTTTCAATACTCAATTTGGAATATACAAACAAAATCTTTCTCATAATGTTCCTTAAAGCAACATTCTATTCCCATTTATTGTGCTGTCAAATCAAAACCATTGGGATGTGCAGATTAACTTGTGAACTTCTCCAGTCTATTAAGCACAGTAAATCTCTAATATATCTTTAATAATGATGCATATGACTCTTTTCGGTCCCAGTGTTGTAATGTCGGTGCTGATACAGGGTAATCCTACGATGGGTTTAATTCTGTATTCACAGTAAATGATATGTTCTTAGAACTGTACCAGTGTTTTGGTACATGTACCTTTCTTTTTAATTTCAGAAACAATCTACAATTCTAAAAAGTCACGAAACATAATAACAAAAACCCACCATTGTAGTTCATTTGAGGGTAAACTCTCTGATTGAAAACGTATCATTTACTGAGTCACGTCTTCATGTATAATGAATTATGAAGTAGATTATAGCTGTGTTTAGCCCTTGTATTTATATAATACAACGTTGCATTGTAGGAGGGTTCAAATAACCGGCTGTGTGTTGAAGCCTGTGTAGTATGTCTGTGTTGTCAAGGCAATTACATTCAATATATACATTCTAGCATCTACCCTGGAGGTTGTTGCTTGGTCACAGCCCAGTTTCGAACCCTCTGGTGGCAGGTTACAAAGGACAACAATGCTATATTTAAAAGAAATGTATATATAAGTCTTACAGCATGCGCTCCATCCACTGTTTGAACAATGAAATGTGTACATCCTTTGATATCATTAGTCCTGCTCCATGAACCTTTTGGAGCATATATGCAGGCTGGTTCAGTAAAATGTCACTGTGGTCAGATCCAATCAAATGTGTCTTACTCAGTGAAGTCAGGATTCAATGAATGTAATAACATTGACTTTAGTGCTATTTGCAGCTGTCTGCCCATTTACATGGCAATGAATGGATCAGTCTGTACTTACAGATGAGATTCTTTGCTCTCAGTTCTCCCATAACACATGAAAGCACTTTACTACTTGTAACTTTTGCAGTAAATGACCCGCATGCGATTTGGCAGATTGTACAGATTAATGTTTAAAGCCCTTTGTACTCCCTGATAGGCTAACTTTAAGTGAAGGACACATTCTCTCCTATGTGTGCATTATTTTACTGGTGTGAAGCCAAAGTAAGTAAAATGACTATACTTTACAAGGTTTCATTCAAATTAGTCAGTTATTCTTTGCTTGCAGCTATTTATTACACTACAATTACACTATTTAGTGCATTGTTTTCATTTAGGGTACTGATTAGGGCTGTTAAACGATTAATTTGTTTAATCGCAATTAATCGCCAAATTTCTATAGTTAATCGCGATTAATCGCATGTTTTATCACATGAATAAAATTTTATTATTTAGCATTTCAGAACTGTTTTTAAGTACATATTAACAATGGAAAGCAATTATTACCAGTGTATCTTAATTGGGAATCAAATGAATGCAAAGAAAGTTACTTTATGAACTTGACTTTAAGATTTGTAATTGTTTATTTTTTTTATTTACTGTAAACAAAAGAAACGTGTGAATCTGTCATTATTGCACAATTCCTCCAAGTACCTAACCTAACTGAGATGTAACACTAACACTTTTGCTTATACAGTACTAACAAAATGGTCCAAAAACCAGATGCCACAGCAGGACATTTGTAACCTTTACATTTTTCTAATAAGGAATGTAACAATTCTCCTGGACAGAAAAGGGGGTGGACAATGTCCCAAATGACAAAAACAGTCAAAAAAACGATACAAACATCACAGTCCTAAAACCGTATGCTGATATACACAGTCAATATAGTGTGCAGTAACTCCTAAATAATTTTGATTACTTACTGACGTCCAGTGATCACTGGTTAATGAGACAGCGTTTGCAGCACTTCCAGTTGGGCTGCTTTCTCCGTGGAGTACATGCTGTGTATGCGTGAAACTGGTGTCCCCCTCGACAACTTTTTAAAAGTAAACTTTCCATTCAGAATCTAATTGGCATCCATTTCTGCGTCTCACACTCGCCATCCACTCAAAACGTAATGTTAGCCTACTACTCTTTGGCCGGCTCACAAGCCCAAACAAGTGCAGGCGTGCCTGTGTTTTTGTTTCCGGCTAGATCCGGTGTGGTGTTGTAGTTTTTCTAACGTTACTAGTTGTTGCAACAGCATGTGAAAAAAACTACAAAGTTCGCTTGGCCAAAAAGAACGTTAATCTTGCGATAAAAAAATTGCCACCGTTAAAATGGGTTTGTGTTAGTATAGATTATTAGTAAAAAAGTACTATATATACAGTATATATATATAAAATGATATCTTATTTTTATCAAATATCTGAAAAAAAACACTTTCACATTTACTATAAAGTTACGATGTATAGTATTATTCATAGTGGCATATTATATCATACATTAACCAAAAGTTAAATTAAATTTAAGCAGAAATACGCCGTGGTTTGTCCTTAAGTTTTCAAAAAAAAACATTGAAACAACCTTCCTGCAATTTGTTTCCACAAACTTTTCTCAAGCAAGAGAAAATCACAATATTTACTTTATGTTGCTGTGAAAGTTATTCCAATATGTAGTGAAAGTGTTTACTATTCCTGAAGAAGAACCCCCTTGGTGCTTTTAATGTAAATGCATTAGTAAATCAAGCACAGCAGATGATTTCAGCAGGTGTTTATTCCACCTAAGACCTGCATTCTTGTCGGCAAGACTGTAGATGAGTTCTCACACTGCAGTTTATATTTAACAAAGATGATGTGACCATTCTGACCTGATACGAGGTGACATAGGTCCGTTTAGACTCTGCAGCATACCAGAGCTCATCAGTGCCACAAAAACAAATTCTGACCTGTTCATTGTCCTAACGAATGTTGGCATTGGTTCCCTGGAGTGTGCTTCTGTTGTGTTTGCCTGCTTACCTGCTTTCTCTGGGGCCGGATGTTTTTGATCCTAGTTAATGACAGTGTGCATGAGGCGAGAGCATAGGACGAGAGCAGAGCAGAGACTGAACAAGGGACAAGGGAAAGCCAGAGGCAAACAATCTCTCTGTCTGCTGTCTGATGAATACAGACATAACGAGAATCCTCTCAGGTTGTCTCTCTCATTTCCACATTATGAGCATTCTTCCTTTTTGATTTTTCACCATGCTCACTATGCTTGACATTCACATGCATTCACAAGTGGATATGAAAACACACACACACACACACTCATGCCCTAACTGGACCCTTAGCAAAAGCACGACGCCTGCAGCCTAGCAGACAAACAAGTGACACAGCTGTAGCCTCAGAAGCCATTTCAGTGCAAACGTGAAATCACAGACAGTACAATCCGTTTAGGTCCAATTAAAGCTGGTATGTGAGTGAACTTTGCAGTTGCACGTTGGATGCCAAACGATGAATCATCAAGGCCTGCTTAATTAGCGAGAAACATGATTTTAAGGTTAGCGTGGGGGCTGACTAAATCCTAGCACTAAGCTTCGCCACTGTTTTTCGTTTTTCTTTTTTCTCATGTACGCGGCAGCTTGTTTTTTCTTATTTATTCAGAAATTTGAAAGGTAATTACTGCCAGTTTGACCTCGGCTCCTGTTGAGCTTTGAGACGATTACATGTAAATGCATATAAACGAGGGGATGCTTTTATTTTCTCCCTCTTTTTCCTATACTAATTTGCTATTACGTACAGCTAGAAAAAAAAGTATTTAACAATAATAATGATAATAATAATAATCTTTCTTTCCTGTGTTTTAAATAGGACCCTACAAATGGATACTACAGTGTCAATACCTTTAAGGAGCACCACACGCCTACCATGGCTGGAAATCAGTCTACTGAGGTGAGGAACCCCACCAACACAGGTACCCTGGGCAAGCAGCGGGTACCAACGGGCATGTCCTTCACCAACATCTACTCCACTCTGGGAGCAGGTCCCAACCGTCTCTATGACTACAGCCAACGCTTCGCGCTGGGCATGGGCAGCAGCTCCATCGAGCTGTGCGAGCGGGAGTTCCAGCGCGGCTCGCTCAGCGACTCCAGCTCTTTTATCGACACGCAGTGTGACAGCAGCGTCAGCAGCTACAGTAAGCCGGATGGCTATGTGCAGTTCGACAAAGACAGCAAGGCATCGGCCTCCTCCTCCTCCCACTATTCCCAGTCCTCCTCACAAAACTCAGACCTCACCCGGCCGCTCCAGAAGCGCATGCAGACCCATGTCTGACCAGAAGGGTGAGAGAGCGTTTGAAGGGGTGTAACAAGCAGCCAGGACTGTAAAACTGAGACAGAATCAGCTCCCAGGAGCCCCTAAAGTAACAATGTTACGGTTTCCTCTGGACGCCTGGAGATGCAGGGGCTGGTTGGTTTTAATACACCGTGGGACTTGTTCAGTCTTCTCAGTGTCCCGAAAAGTGGATCAAGAAGCCTTATATTTCCCTCATGCTTAACTTATTAACCACCTCCTTTTTTTAAGCCCCATAATCATAATTGTGCCACAGAGATCTTATTTGCCAACACAGAGACAACCCACGTTTTGAATTAAAAAATTCAGTACTCGGTTTCTGCAGTGGAATTGTTAGCAGGGGGCAGGAATACTACAAAAGCTTTGTGTGACAATCAGTTCCCCAGGCAAAGAGCATTTTTGCTTTTTGAAGATTGTCATTCAGAAAAACTGAGATTGTTGTTAAGCACGAGCATCACGATAATGAGTGCGAGCCCATGTCCTCCTGCTCTCTTGTAGTTTGAAGCACAAAAAATGAATGTGCATGTGGTTTTCAGTTGTTAAAGCAATAACTCTTTCCTCTCCCCAACTTCTATTCAAACACTGTATGTTAAGCTTGTTGAAACTCGTCTCATGTGTAGGTGGAAGAAAACTTTCTCCATGTGCCCACAGACGTCTCAAACATTTAAAAGAACAACTTTTTTTTTCTTTTTCCGCAGCAGTATCTGGGCCACAGAGCTGAGCAGATAAAGAGGGGCTGAGATCTCATTTTAAATCCCTGAGTCATTATTTTACTGTGACACACAAAGAATATCAGTGTACATACTGACTGTAATTTCTTTTCTAGAATCTGATTTCTGACTCTGATTTCCCTCATGGAGGACTCTAAATGAGACATGAGCGCCTCTTCTTGTCCATATCTACTTTGCCTTGAGGGTCTGTGTGATCTGTGTCAATACAAACTTTGGCTAAGCAAGATAGACATACACTATCAGCTCTTGTGTTGATGGAGAGCTGCATCCTCCACGGTGTTACCACACCAAATCCAGCTCCAAGGCATGCGGCAGGAAAGCTCACAAACTGCAACATACTGTATGTTGTACTTGTGAGTTTCTCCTGCTAACGCCGCAGATCATCAGCCATATACTTAAGGGGAACCTGTTGAATGAAATGTAAACATTATATTTTAGCTGAGCTTCTTTTTGTGTCGTTATCCCATTGCTATTGTCAATATCACTGTTGACACTGGAGCTTAGTGCACCCTGACTGTATACCTACCTGTGATCGTGCAGGTCATCAAGGGACATGAAGAGCCAATTTTACGAAATGTGTTTTATTTTGCTATCTGCTTTATTTTTGGCTACTGTGGAGCTGATGGTGTCACACTGGCTCTTTATTTTGTTGTGTTCTGCACTGTATGTGACATATATGAAATTTGATTTATTATTTAATCACTGACACTGTATTTGTTTTAGTTGAGAGTAGAGACAGTAGTGATTTAGCTTGCAGCTACACAAACGCTTATACCTAACATTTCAAAGTGAGTCTCTGTCAAGAGTGTCGTAGTCATGCATCATGCATGTTTTGTGGCAAAACAAAGTAATGAATGGGGAGTGCTGCTTTTTTGCAGTACTGAACACTAGGAATCCTAATGCAGATGTGCAGATACCATAATGCAATTGGGCAAAAATATTGTATCTGTATTCTAACCTGGATGCAACCACACCAAATAAGATGTAAACCCAACAAAGGTTGTGATCAAAACTCCTTAAGATGTGTTGAAGCAGACCCTTTGGTAAGAGCAACCATTTACAGTAAGCATCAGCCTCAGTTAATTCATACATTATATCACATTCGATTTTAGCCATCAAAAGCCTCATACGTTTTTCAAGGTCTGTTCCATCCATACTTTATAGAATCAGCTTGATTGTTATTTGATCAGTTATTTGAAGGGTAAAGAGGAGCAACACCAATGTCACTTTGTTTTGTCAAATCAAGCTAAAATGTGACAGAAACTATACTAGGTTACAATATATCTTATCTAATTAGGTAGTTTTTCTGTATCATCAATAGCAATTGGGATGACGTGTGTCTGAAACAGCCCATAAAAAAAGACAAGCAAGGCATTTCCAACAAAAGCAATTTGTTGTTGTAAGCACTTTACGTTTGATTATATTCAGGGCATTTGAATGGGGTTTTCCACTTGAGTGGCAGTGGTTTGGACTATAATTTTACAAATGGATTGGCGCCCATTGTACAGCTTAAGACAAAAAGCTCTGTTTCAACGCTGATAATCCAGCTTGGCACTTAGCAGACTGTATATAAATCTCTAATGCTGTCTTTCTCTGTATATAATTTTTCCTGGCTTTTCTTTTCTGCCTCAGTCAGATTTCACTATATTAGAGCTTCATAAATCCACATGGCATCAAAACTGTGTAACAGACAATAATTTTCTCTTTGTTTCCCTTCCAGAAATTTCATCAATCTTACTTGTTTCTTACAAATTCCATGATATGCTTGTGTGAGCAGTTTCTCTTTCCCCAGATCTCACGGGGGAAAACTCACACTCTGTACAACGAGTACACGGGAGGCTATAGGGTGAGAAGCTGAGCTTAGCTGGGACAGCTTTGAAGTGAGATGCAGTAAGAGGTTATTATACCTTCATTCCTTGTGAGAGATGCCCAGCAATATATTGCATTTGGCACCATGATGACTGTCAAGTATGCCTGTGCTATTTTTTTTAATGTATTTTTCTCAGCATGAGTGCAGGATCAAATTCTTACCTTGATATTGGCAGGACCCAATTACAGTGTGGGGACAGTTTTCATTTTTATTATCATTTGCATATGTTATGCATTATTGTACATCCACAGTTTTAGAATCCAAACATGTTCACCATTCAAAACTTATTAGAATGCAGACATTGAGCATGTCTCTCCCTAGAAACAAAACAAATTTGCTCTCCTCTCCATAGGGTCCAGTTTTACTTATCTGATGCAGCTCCCGCACTGATCCAAACATAATGCATTTTTCCCAGTCCAGAGAATCTGCACACTGCACAGCAAACAGATAAATATTTGATAGGCCAGCCTTCTGTCCCACCCCCCCCCCCACCCCCCCATGGCAGCAGCTACAGTGGGCATGAGAGTACCACAGGAAGCGAGTGCCATGTCAGTCCTTGGGGATCAAAGCCCATGTGGGGACAAAGTCTGCCCTGCTTACCTGTGGACACCTCTCCGGCTGGTGCTGGCGGCGCCTGTTTGCCTGGCTACAAGCACTGCACAGATGCCAGGGCATAACAGATGAATAAACACAAAAACCCGGAACAATAACAAGGGGTTGCTGCCCTTTCCTGATAAAACAAAGCAACCCTTACAGGGCGGAGGATGCAGGGTAGTCTATTATTCAGAGATGCTAAATACTAGCCTGTAGTGCATTGGATAAGGACATTTCAAAGGTGAGAGACAGAGGTTATGAGCAGTGTGAAGTAAAGACTTGTTGCTTGCTCCACCCACTGCCAATATTATATTTGTTTACTGCACAAAATGTTTGCTTGGTCTGAATAAACTAGGGGGGGAAAAAGGATAAAGAAATGCTGAACATTAGTACTGCCAATATCTTGCCTATGCCTGCAAAGGGTGGTTTACATGAGGCTATTTGAAGTCTCCCTCACTGTATGATAAGTGGTACTGTCCATGATGGAACACATATGCAGAGAGAGAATATGCAGTTTTAAACATTGAATTGATCATAATAACCCTTTCTTTACTGTGTAAATGCTTTCTATCACTCTATTTCTGTCTTTCTCTCACTTATTTTCTTTTCTACCAATCATGAATCATTACCTTGTTAGTACTTTAATAACATACACCTGTAAGGAAAAGGACCTGAACTAAATAGTATTTGCAAATAATCCTCATAGTTTGCTTTAGCCTTCATGGCACACCAAGAGTCATTGGGGTTTGGTTTGCATCGTACAGTGTACGATAAGTCACAGAAGATTGAAAAAACATTTCAAAGTCAAATGGGTAGACTTCTCTGTGATGGGTTGAATTATATATATAATAACGCTAACTAGTTTGCAAATACTACATGACCCAGGTCTGAAAAAGTACTTAACTTAGATGGTCATTTCAAGGGTTTGTACAAATAGTGAACCATAAGCGTAATTGTAATGAAAAGACAACTTGTAAATTCTACTGGGTAAACCACTATTTTCAGGCAGTGGCGCTCTGTATCTAAGAAAAAAAAAGAAAAAAGAAAATTTGTTGTATTTTAACTGTACTGGTCTGTGAATCTATGATGCTTTTGCTCTGTATATTTGGAGAATAAAAATGATGTTTGAGTTTGTGTGTATTTTGCACTATTGTCTGTCACTGAGAATGAAAAAGCAGTTTGAGAGTGCGATTCCCATGGGATGTTTTTACTATGAACGTATTATTTGCTCAGAAGTTCAGTACGATATTTGTTAGTCTATGTCCACGATGTTTCATTTCCGGGATTGCTCCGTTGCTGCCGGAAATTCCGCCGGATTTCACTCTTTTCGGCCAGACGTCCGTTACCTTCTACTTTCTTTGTGTTGGAATTTTAAACTCTGGTCGATATATGAGGACTATGGTTAACTGCTCCTAAGATCTCTGCAGGGTTAATCGCGACAGCTAGCTAGACTATCTGTCCAATCTGAGTTTTCTGTTGCACGACTAAAACAACCTTTGAACATACACGTTCCACCAAAACAAGTTCCTTCCTGAGGCTATTTTGCAGCGGCACCGTGCCCAGTACTTAGCGCCACCCATGATGATTGTGATTGGTTTTAAGAAATGCCAATAAACCACAGCACGTTTTTCTCCCATCCCTGGACTAGCCAGACCCTCCTTCATAGCGCTGTGGAGGAAGGTCTGGCAACGCGAGACTAGATATTTATGGAGACTAAAGAGGCTGCATTCACAAACTCTAAGCCTACACAATCAGTTCTGATCAGTGGTCTCATTGAGATGGAGATACTACTTTTGTAAATTGGAAATGTGTTTTACTCTGGTATACTGTACATTCCCTGTATAGACGGCCCTTCTCTGTAATAACTAGCCTTTGTCAAAAACCCATTACTAAACAATTAAACTTTAAAATTCTTTAAAATTATCATTAATATTGCAATAAAATATACAATTCAGTGGAAAAATATGAATCATTAATAGCCCAGGTGAGACTACTATTTCTACAACACGAAGGAGACATAAGCAGAAAATATGTGACTTCAAACACTGCGTCAGGTACATGACAACAATAATAAAGCAAAAACAAATAAAGAGCCAGATTTGCAAATATAACCATAATGAGCCTACTATGGTCTGTTTGCTGAGTTCAATACTTGCTGTCTCTATGATTTTTTTTAACACACTAGATATTCATATAAGCATTTCCATATACCTTTAATTTTTGCTGCTTTTTGGATGTGTTGTGTCTGTCCTCAAAGTTGTTAGTGCCATTCAATTAAAAATAACTACGCCTTGTGACACTTACTGTATATTGGCAACGCTGACCAATTCCAATTAAAGGAAAAGTTGTGTGTCGGTCCATAAAGCTTATTGTGATTTGCACTAATTACATCACATAAAGAGAGAAATAATCAGGAGGAAACTAAAAGGATGCTAAATAAGGGGTGTAGAGTTAACAACAATGACAACAACACAATATACAGCAACAGCCTACAGGTGTAGTGGCACAAGAATAGAGACAATCACACAGTCACATGCCTGACTGACTCATCACTACCTCACTGGTATACAGCAGGCCACTGATCAGCTACTCTGAGTATGTTGTGCCTGTCTCAAGCATACTTGTACAGTATTTGTTAAAAGTGGGCTGTTTATTCACATCCCCCTCTGACCTTTTCCTGGGAAGTCAGCAGATTCACACAATTACATTTACACGCAGTCCTTTAATCCATTAATAGGACCATTGCAGTCTTACTCCAAATTAGATGAACTCAACATAAACACCTTAGCTTGTCTCAAGCACTGCCTTCAGTCCTACACAACTGAAACTTTTAAGTAATTTGAATTCTCTCATGCATGGAGTCAATAGAATGCAAGGGCAATTACTCTTTAGCTGGATTAATCCACTTGCAGCCTGCATGGAAACGTAGCGTTCTTGAAGTCTCGCATCAGAAACAATTCTCTGATTTGAACGCTGTGTGGCTTAGAAGAAGAAAAAAGTGAGCATTTCACGGCTCCTGTACACATCAAACTAGCACCCAGATAGACAAAGGACTCACAGTGCCTACATTAGGTTTCCCCCAAGCAAGTGCTATAACCAGTCTGGTCTTGATATTGAGACTCCATCTGCCAGCAACATTACTTCCCTGGAAAGCTTCCCATGCTGAATAAAAATACTTGTGTTGTGCAAACATTATACAAATAGCAGCATTTGTGATGGATTTGAATAATCATGGAGATCCAGCTCATTACTAAACAGATCTAGGCCAGACATTTGCTTACAGTATTGCTTTAACACTCTCCTTGGAACTAGTTATTGGAAGGCACTAATCATTCATTCCTGCCACTCCTGACAAAGTAAAGAGCTTGCTGAGCTCCCCATGGGCCTCACCTCTTCCAAGAGATACAGTATTGTTCCAAAATGACACATAAATAACTCTGCATCCTTTTAAATGAGCAGTTATGGGAGGCTACTCTGTCATGAATTACATTGGCAGATAATTGCATTTGGAATCCAATTTACTAAAGACACAAATTTAGAGTGAATGGCAGACTAAGTGTTTGGTGTGCCGAAACCCTCTATAACAAAATTATCTACAGGCAGATATTTACATGGTGAGGGAGAGAAAGTGGTAGCAGGTACAGAGTGAGCAGCTGAACAACACATGCAAAGTGATTAAAATCCCTCCAACAAAACTAACCAAACCAAGTTTGATGATATATTGTATTTTATGTGTCTTGGCCTACATTGAAGAATAACATTGTCTTGCTCGCTCTCTGCTTTGACAGTCTGACTGGATTGTCAGTCAAACTTGTTCATAGTCTCAAAACTGTAAACCATATGATCTAATAGCAAGCTGGAAAGTGAGTTGAATGACATGTTGAAGCAAAACTCCACACTGCTGCTTTCCTGATGCAATTAATGAAGTGCCTCCTTTATAGTCATTTGTTTATTAAGGACAGCTGTTTCAAACTCATTCAACCAGCATCTGTCATTTAGAGGAACGTGGAACCTTGAGAGGATCCTTGAAGTAGGAATACATTACATTCAGTAATTGCACATCAGGTAGGAGGAGTAGAATCTGTGAAGAAAACACTCAAAATGTGTTGTAAGAATTTCTATTTAAAGGTATTGTATTTTAGGAGATCTAGTTTCACACATGGACATGGCTTTGATTGGCAACTTGGTAAATCTTTCAGACCAGGCAGGTTTGTAGCGTTTGAGCCGACATATAGCCTCTAGATGCCTGCACTCAACAGGGTTGCATTATTTAAATCAGAGGAGGTGGTTCTGTCTGTAAATCAAACATCCAGTCAGTGTGAGCAGTGCACATGTGAAATGTCCTGCTAACTATAGATATTTGAAAACATTGCAAAGCATGTTCTTTTTCCTTTAGACATTTAATCATAATAATTACATAAATCAAGATGAGGGCGTTATTTACATAATAATATATCTTCTTCACCCGACTTGTTGTAGATTTACCATGCTTTCTTATCTTGCTGTGTGACTTTCTACACTTCTATCCTTGGATTTGTCCTTTTCTTCCACAAAGTTCCCTTAATAGATGCTTAGTCCACCGTTGAAGTATTATTAAAGAGCCACTCCTTGCCAGCTCCTGGGGCGTAAATAAAACAGAAATTCTTGTGGCCTTGTGAGGGCACTGAAAATCGACCGAGGTGGCGCAATGTTTTTTCTACCGTAGGAATGTGGATTTAAAGTTGGTTAAGATAAATAAATCTCCCCCACTGATTACAAGGCGACTGCAGAGTCAATCCCAGGGAGAATCTCAAATGAATTATTGATCCCATGACCTTTCCCTGTGTTAAGGTTTGGTCGTGTTTGTTCCAGCGCTGTTGACTGGACTCACACTATGGGCAATTTGGGTTGATCAAATATTAGCTTTCCTCATTAAACTGTTTATAATTTTGGCTGTATTTGCACAGTATTATAACAGGTGAGACATGGGGCTCTGGGCATGTATCATTAAACATGCCTCAGTACACGCAGACGTGAGTGTGTCTCTGTGTGTTCCTTGATTTATGGTCAAATTGACTGAAAGGACGTTTTCAGCAACATAATTGCACAGCGTCCTTGACATTTGTGCACTAACAAAAGTCCAACAAAGTCAACATGCAATCTTTTACAGTTCTTTGGAAAAAAAAATCTGATGCGTGACAGATAGTTGACTTAATTATATTCTCCATCATGCACTGTGTGTTTGACAGGGCTTGTTGGCAGAGAATCGTCTGAATCAGGTCCTATTGTGCCGATTTAGTGGAGAGAAATGTCAACCAGTTAATCTTCTGCCAGGAATGATGTGATAGATGTGTCTTTTTTTTACAGAGACCTGCTTTAATTTAATCTCTGGCATGTTGGCATTTTGCAAATGTAGACAGGCTGAAGTATATAAATTGTCAGAGGGTGGTATAAAAGAAAGAAGCTTGGCCAATTGTAAAGCAAATTGGACGTGTGCACAGAACAATCATAATTTTCCTAATTAAGGTTTGGTTTGCATTTCAGTGGTGAGTGCTCTTTTTTAATGGTTGGAGCTCTTAAATTGCTTTTCATTTGGAGTGCATTCAAAACAAATGGAACAGCCCGCAGACGTGACATTTGGAGTGGAAGCCTCTCTTCTATTGTAAGTCCATTTGTTAGACTCGTCTTTTGGAGTTGGAAGCATTCAAGAAAATGTTAGCATGTATGAACAGTGGACACAGAGACATTTTCTCAGAGAATAACATGAGCAGTTGTTTCGGCAGCTTGAGACTTGAGACAGGCTTATTTAGTTAATTCCTGTAAATCATGATGAAATTGTGTTTATTGCAGTTTGATGAAAGACAGTGATGCCCTTTATTTCAATAAATCCACTGAAATAAAAAAAAAAGAAAAACAAGACCTTGGTCTCTGATTTTATTAAGAGAAAGGCTGGAGTAGATTTAATGATAGAGAATAAAAGGATGCGCTTATTTTTTGTGTAGGTTACTTTTTTGAGCTAAAACATTCTCATTCTTTCACAAGTTTCAGAGTTTATGCACACTTACAAACACATTGGAAGATGTTTTGGCAGATCAAATCAAACAACACGATACAACAGCATGTCTAAGGTGAAGAGAATAAGGACAATAGCTGCAAAGCTAACAATTGAGAGAAATAAGAACTTAGAGGCAGAAAAGTTAAAAACCCCTTAAGATGGTCAGCAGTAGATCTCAGCATGGAAACATCCTGTGTGTAAGGAAAGAGGTGGGTGGGTGAAGCTCACACAAGTGTCACAGACGCACAGCCTTAGATGACTGGCAGTAGGCAGATGGCTTCCTTCATGCAGAGCCACGAGAGGAGAAGGGTAAAAGAAAGAGACAGAGTAGAGGTTCCCACACACACACACACACACACACCCTTCAAACCCTGACGGTGCTCACCCCGCCCCCACCCACTGCTTGGCCGAATGAGCGCCCCACATGGCGCCCGTTGCACAGCTGCTGGCACTGACGTGGCTCGCGATGCCATGTTTCTGCCTGCTGGATGGAGACAATGGGGGGGGGGGGTGTTGTGTGTGTGCCGTGAGCGTGTCAGAGAGACTGTTTGTGTGTCTGTGTAGAAGCAGGGCACATGGGGAGTGTAAATGGGTCAGGGATAAGAGTAGCCAAGGCTTCACAGCGGGCTGGGATGGAAATGAGGGGTCGGGCCAGGCCCTTCTGCCCTCACGATTCACCCTGGAGCGTGAGGTCCAGCGGAGGGTGTAATAATGCCTTAATTGTGCCATAGATGGGAGTTATTGAGTTATTCACACAAGTGCGGAAGGAGGGGGTTAGGCTGAGGGGTTGTGACCAAGCCTGTAGTCAACGAAGGACAGAAAACAATGAGTCATTTCTCTAATGAGCTGAACATTCCCTCTAAGTGTCTCTTGGTCAGTCAGATGTAAACCATTCACATTACAAAGCAACCTATTTCATGACATTATGTGATCTCAAAGTTACTAATTAGGCACACAAAGCAAAAAACGGAAGAAGAATTCCGCAAGAATTCGTAATGCAAGATGCCAGTGAGTGTTAATACTGTTTGGATGTTTTTAATTTCATTTTATTTCTTTATTTATGTTTTCTTCCCTTAGTTCTTTCTTTGTTTTTTTGAGGATGACATTAGTGTTTGTTTAAAAAAAGCTCATAAATATATTGGGTAAGTGAAAATGACATGAATGAATATGGCAGAGATCAAACATTTATGATCAGATATCAAAGACTTTCAGAAAGCCTGCTTATTTATGTGAGGATGTCACTCTATGATTCCATACTGCCCCCCTGTGTTCACAACCTATGACACAATTTTTCTGTCAGCAGACTGTTGGTGTGTGGTTTATTTTCTGTACATTGGTTTGAGCAGCAAGTAATAGTCTCTCTACAAAACTTATAAAAATAACATAAACGCTGTCACTTTAACTGACATGTCAATCCCTTTTCTACAGTCTTATTGTGCAATCTTGTTACAAGACAATCACAATCAGTATGCATGTGTTATTACATAGAATGAGTCATGTATTGTGAATGTTTTTCCTAGAGTCTCCTAGAGAAATGTGAGTAAGCTTATTTGCATAATGACAACATTTTGAACTCATTTGCACATATGAAGAAAATCTTTGACACTCAGGAGTAAAATGTCAAGCTTAATCAGAGTGCAGAATTAGGTGATTGAAGAACACCTCCATCTGTGATAATAATTAGAAGTCTATGGATGGAAGAGAACTGATGCGAGAGTCATTCAAATACCTTTCAGGTGCCTACTCCATCCACAAGGAGCAATTTTCACCCGAGAAGCCAATTATTTAATTGTCTCTCATTTAATTAACCTTTGATGCTGTGAGTTGTGTCATTTATCCCACAGATCAATCTTATTCATCAAGTCAAAGAAATGTCTAGTTCAGGATGGTGTATCGCTGTGTCCCACACATTACTTATTTGTGCTGTGTTTTATAAAGGGCTCTTAACAACACTTAATGTTAATTTACCCTTAATGTTAAAAATTCTAATTATCTGAAAATCCCATGTGGAGAACAGTTGGGGTGAAATGAAGTGGCAAACCATTTTGAAAGCTAAGTGGAAGAGAGAGAGAAAAACAAGACTAAAAAGAGATGGGAAAAGATGGATAGTGTGAGCACATATTAATATTTGAATGTCACTGATAGGTCATCAGGAGACGTGAGATAAACAGCACAGAACAGGTCCTTTTAGGTTTTTTCGTATGTGCTCATTTATATATATATATATATATATGAGCCCTGTTCATTCCTATGAGAGTTGCTCAGTGGCGCGTGAAGCCATCATGGAGAAAAAAATTACCCGGCTGATCGGCACTGCTTCCGCACTGTGTGGCCCATAGAGCAGGCGCACTAGAAACTTCCGCCGGTCGAGCCGGCTACTTCTGGTTTAGCGCCCGCTAACTTGAATGGGGGGGGGATTATTTAATCTTGCAGATCTAGACTTTCCAAATGTTATCGGACTGAATGGATCAAATTCTGATACTGAAACGAGTCATTGTTTGTTACGTAACTTACGTATGTGGCGTTAGTAAGTCAAGTATGTGAGTTACGTAACAAAAGTAAGTTAAAATAAGTCAACATTGACTTTTGTTTTACACAGGACACAAACAGCAGTCTCCTGAGTGAGTTATCTATCCACCCTGACCTCTTTCCTCTGCGGACTTTGTCGCTTTTTATACTAAGTCTCCTGATTTCCTGAGGCAGCCCTGCACGTTTGGGCTCACCATTACGTGGGTTATATACAAATTTAACGTACAATATGTAATTTTATGCTGCTATGGGTTTTCCAATCAAAACTATCACAGACCTATGGAAAAGGTCCTATGACATGCTGCTTTTTGGATGCTTTTATATAGGCCTTACTGGTCCCCTAATATTGTATCTGAAGTCTTTTTCCCGAAATTCAGCCTTGATGCAGAATTAAAGCCACTAGAGCCAGTCCCACAATGAGCTTTACTTAGGATGTGCCATTTCTGTGTCTGTAGTAGAGCTTAGATCAGACCCAAAAAATCAAGCCCATCCCTACCCGAGCCCGTGCACGTTGTGTCCGAGCCCAGCCCGGCCCGACACATTAACTGTAATTATGAGCCCGAGCCCGATTTAAACCCGACAATTTTTTAATACGTGGGCCGTTATAACTGACGTTCTCAACTACAATTCCGAGTTGTTTGAACTACAGAAATCTGTTTAGAATTATCTTAATAAATACCGGTAATGCAACAAGGACGAAGCAAGTAAACTGCGCTGTTTGTTTATTCAGAATGGAATGGATTGCAAATGGATCCGAATGAAGAAACATAAAAAAAAAACTCGACCCTAGCTCCCTCAGCCGAATAGTGTGGGTAACAGCTCAAGGCAGCAACATAATCAAAGCCCTGGAACCATATAGGAGACTTTCTTGTCTCGATCACCTAATTAATAGTACTGTCCTTCGCCACGGTCTGCATGCTGATGCACTGGCTGACAACAGTGCTGCAGATGGGGGAGACACGATGTAGCACAGTTTACCTCACACTCAAGTCAGTGCAGGACATACACCCAGAGCTACGGGAGAAGCTGGAGAGGCATAGCTTGCTCCCCACCAAATAAGGCTAATAAAGTAATGATTAAAAAAACACAAATGCTTGATCAAGGGCCCGGCCCAATCATAGCGGCGAGTCGGGTTCGGGCTCGGGCAGAGAATCTAAACTCTAGTCTGTAGCTTTAAATGATATTGAGGAGGAGAAAGGGGGGCAAGGTGGAGGGTGGGGGTGTGGCCTTGACCAACTGCCATGCTTCGCTTGTTTTCAAGCCATGATGTCTCTCTTTTTCTCATGGGCGGGCCATTGGTATAGTTGTTTTTAGACATTTTAATGCAGAAATATCACATATATCTTTAAATAGTGCATTACGTTTTGTAGGTAAGCACGAACAGTGAATGACAATAGTCTGACATGCTCCAGTCACTAGTGCACGAAATAAGTTGACAGAGCGTCTCCTAGCAACACCAGCTCTCAAACATCTGTCAATGACTGCCATGGGAACCACCCCCCAGTGGCGTGATTTAATTGAAATATATGCACAATACCTGGAGTATCATAGTTTTATTTCCTGTTTTTCTCTTGTTATTATTAAACTGTTTGCATGAAATAATATTATACTGATTACTCTAAACAAGATAACATGGAGTCATTGCGTGTCCTTGTCTGAGCACGGTGTGATGCTGAGGAAAGAACATGCACTCCCTGACCAGATAATTGTGACGTCATCGACTCTGACAAGATAACAACTGACGACATCAACTCTGTATTATGATTGTATTTCACACATAAATAAACTACTGTTTGAGGCTTGCGTTAGTCACTTCTGTACTTATGCTGTGAGTACTGTAACTGGCTCCCTGTTATGTTCACAAGTAAAAATGAACTTTGATATAACTTCAGTGGTTCTGTCTATACTTTAATAATGTAATTATTCTAACATTTCCTTACATAATAAGTGAAAATAATTAAAATTTCAGTTTGACACTAAAGCTTTTACATGTGAACTATTTAACAAATATCTATAGGCCTGTATATCTATCCGATTTTCTCTGTTCTATTCTAATGTTGCTAGCTTAGGGAGGCTCAAGAGAGTATTCACCGATATACTGGCAGTGAAAAGTACAACTTGCATCCTTAGAGAATATCATTGCAATTCCATTATCCTGTTTGTATTGTGATAGTTACATCACTGTGTTTAACGTGTCATAGTGTTTGTCTGTGCAAAGAGGAATGATTAATGTGAAGGGATGATTTTTGCAATTATGCTGCATGAGCTGCTGAAGCAAGCTGCACTTTTACTCTTTTTAGAACTTTAAATGATCAGATCCTAATTGTTTTATTAGTTTTGGAGAAAGTTTACATCCTGTAGAGTTGCACAAACTCATTGCATGCGCTGTACATTGTTGTATCAGTGAAACAGCAGGCATGAAACTGAGTAGATTACATATATCGTATTTGTAGTTGAACTGTTAGGATAAAGCCAAACAAGTTCTTTCACATTATTCAGTGTTATGGAAACATTTGCAGCTCAGACAGCATCAGTACTAGGACCAGCAAATACAAATAATAAGCTGAGAAGCAGCCTGTTGATGAGAGCATTAAGACACTGTGTGGGAACACAACAGGTCAAAATATCCTCCCATATACAATATGGGAGAAACATTTGCCGGGGGAAATGAAGTGGTAAGCCCTTTTTAAAGCTGAGTAGAAGAGAGAGGGGGAAAAAGCCCAGAACATCTTGTCTAAAAAGAGGTGGGAAAAGATGAATAGTGTGAGCACATATTCAAAGGAGTATTGATTTAAATGTCATTGATAGGTTATCAGGAGAATTGAGGTAAACAGCACAGAACAGGTCTTTAGTTATTTAAGAGAAAGCAGCCTGTCGATTACAGCATTAAGGCACATATCCTTCCATGCGCAATATGAGAGAAACAAGAAAATGTGAGGAAAAACATTTTTTTAAATTACAATGTGCAACAGCATTAAGGCACATATCCTTCCATGCGCAATATGAGAGAAACAAGAAAATGTGAAGAAAAACATTTTTTTAAATTACAATGTGCAAACATCCATTAAGAAAAAAGCCAGATAATGCCAAATACATGGTGCCGTAATGATGCGCATTTCTCCTCACTTGGGTCACAGAGGTCAGTAAGAAAATATTGAAGCATTCTTTCATAAAACTTTGAAGTCAGTAAAATTTTCTGAGGTGCTTGGATGGAGTATTAAGTCCTGGATTGCCTTTGCCTCGCTACGTTTCTGACCTTTCAGAAATGATTTTGTTTTGTGCCCTCGTTGACAAGCAGTTCTGTAGGCATGCAAGAAAGAATTGAAGAGTTATGTCACTTGAAGCAAAGGCAGCATTCTTTATTTTACCCACACACAAAAAAAAACAAGTAAAGCAAGAGCCAGTAAACTCAAAAGCTGTTGTATTTACTGTTAGGTAAGTGCAGCAGGCAAATTGGATCATGATCAAGTACAGCATTATTGATTGGATTTCTGCGTGGGCCAAGATCCTGACTTTATTTGCACATTGACATGGTGAGCAATATCATGGCGAGCATTCCATTACGCAAACAAAAACATGTACACTCAAATGCTGCCCCGAGGCAATTCACTGTTATATTTCAGATGTAAGATGTGGAACATGAGGTGGGGAAATTCAATGTCTACAGTAAGAGGGGACAGTATGAGACCTGAAGAACATCCACTAATTCAAACCAGAGTGCAGTGGGTGCGAGGCAAAGACAAGCCATCTGAGAGTGATACCCGTCAAGCCCAAAGACCTAAAACTCAATACTGTCAGAGGAGTACGGAAAAGAATTAGAAGCTGTTGGAGAGCTAGAAAAGGAGGCAGAAATTAAACATGGCTGTATCAGACCAAAAAGTCTGAAGCAAAGTACTAGACAGTAAAAAGAAATTAATTGGAGAATGAAGTCAGTAGAGACGGACAGAAAGAGACTGAGGGAGATTAAATTGGTTTGTTTTTCAACTAGCATTTTTATTCTGCCCAAGTATATGAAAAGTAGCTGTTCTTACAGAGAAAAGGGGATTCTACATTCTGGACAAATAATACAACCTTGGTTTTTAGGTGTGTTCATGTGCCTATTTAAATGTTAGGCATATCTCTAAAGCTGTCCCATTTTCTCTTGACTTGGTGAGCAGTAATTTGCGTTGACCTTTTTGCTTTGTATTAGCACCTACTGTGCAGTACTAAAGGCACTCTATTTGCTCTTTTCATCCTCTTGCACCCACCGTTTCACTTGTGAAATGAAAAAAAGGTAATACTTCTTTCTCACCTTAACAAAGTCTTAACCATCTTAACATAAAGTTTAAATGGAATCAGTACATTTAGCTGGCTCTCTGGCTATGTTTGCAAGTTTGTCTGTGTTGTGTTCTTGGTTAATGTCTTTTACTGCAATCTTTCTTGGGATGGCCATATAATAAGATAAAACAATTAATGATATTTAGTATAATTTTTTAACCTTTTTTGAAATGAAAGCCCATTAGAACTGGAGTTACAGTCTGCAAGTGGATGATAGAACCTCATCAATTTAATCTCCTGGGACAGTGAAGTTCATGGTAGAGATGTCGGAGATGGGAGGACTGCCCATTATTCAGATTGGAAGAAGGATGCAATGACATTTTGTTGTTTCCTAAAGGCACACTATGTGATCAAAATGTTGACAAAATGGAAGTCCAACCAACAAAATTTCAAATTTAGGCTTAGATTTATTGTATAAATCCATGTCCATTGAGATTTATGAATGAAGACTGACAATAGGGAGAGTAAGAAAACGCTAAAAGACAGAAAAAAGATTTTCCTTATATAACAATTGACTCACACTCCACATAGAAGTGTATTTGATTAAAAATCAGATGGTGACTTGAATTCAAAACACTTCCTTATAATTGGCCAGAGTATTCGCCTTCACAGTTGATTCAGTTGAAATAAATCCTGAAATGTTTAATGATCCAACTCATCCACACTTGAAATGGGGATGAGCTTTACAAAGCAGTATAATTCATTATGTCCTGTAAAATAAAATAAAGACTGTATAGTGTTCTTGTGGGATGCTACATTGGTCATAACACTGTTTGCTTGCAGTGTGGAAGCTTGTTCAATTAGTTGGAGCTGCTGTCACTGATGAAAAGCTTTCTCTTGTGTCTAGACAGCCAGAAAGGGAGCAAAGAAAAAGAAGAAAATAAAACACATTAAAAATCAACCTGTAATTGCTCACAAATGTGCACCAGTATTAAATATGAACTGCTACTGATTTAATCTTCAGTGGATTCTACAGGGTGTATGTATTGTATTGTAATTCAAAGGGTCATGTGCAGAAAACAAAATAAATTTCTCTCTAAAGGTGAAAATGTCCATGGCATCTTCCATACTCATTTCTTATAAACTTTGCAACATTGTCTGTTGTTAGCTACATTTACAGCTGCATTAGCACTCTCAAAGGAAAGGTAACAGAATGCACTGGAAAAAAAAATCCTTCTAAGATTTTATTGTAGATAATCACTGAATCTACACTGATAGTGTATTACACATTAGAAAATAAATAAATAAACATCATGCAGCAGCATGATATCTTAAATCTTTTCATTACAAACGTAGTAGCTGAATCATTTTCTGATATAGTGCTTGGGGGTAAAATTAAAGTCAAAGGCAATCTGGTCAGTTAATTCAGATTTAAGCTGCACAAAATGGGATGTATACCTACAATTTCACAGGTTCTTTAAAAGGCTCCTGCCAGATTTTATTGTGCATTTTATGTTATCACTGGATAACTTATAAAGCATTAGAGGTTTGCTTCAGTATAAATAACAGCATCACGTAAGCAACGACATGAAATGAGGGTAGATCAGAGGTAAAGCTTTGATTCCCGCAGCCTGTTCTATCTGGTCAAAAGAAGTCAGAAGCATGTGAGTGCAACATCTGTAGTTTGCGAGATAATTATCAGTATAATTGGATAAAAATGTCAATCAAATCTGTAGTGTAAAAAGTAAACCATGCTGTATAAATGTCATTTTAGGCTGCCAGACATCTCTATAAAGATAACAGAAAATACTTTCTGAGGGTGGACTGACCTCATTTCAAGTAAAAATGACAAGAGAAGCAATCTGCCTCTCTCATCCATGGCATGATGACGGCGGCGTTGGCAGAGTGGACAGAAACATGTGAAACTGATGTTATCTTAAGCAGACTGAGAAGGGAGGCAGATGCGAGAAAAAAATGTATGTGAGGGTGAAGAAAAGTAAGCACAATCCACTGGTGCTTGTAATTAAAAGCCAGGGAGTCATGTAGACTGGCAGATATTGTCCACCTATATTTGCATGTGCCCAGCGTGGCGCTGTCACTGTGATTCAACAGCAGAGCTCGAAGGTTGATTAAAAGAGCCACCGTCTCCTTGCTGACTCTGCCAGGCTCCAATGAGAGGACACATCATTTAAGTGACACCTGTTCATTTCTATTTGTGAGCCCTTCACAGGGCGCCGGGACCGCAGTACTGAGGTTCAGCAGTGGCAGTGAACATACAGCTGTAGAGCATGAGCGGGATCATTTTTAATGTTCAGTGGCATCTTCAGGATGCAGCCATGCAAAATGATGGCATAGGTGCTGCGGACAGTCGAATGTACTGGTTGGACAGCATGACTCACCTGTGCTCACATAGACACAGTTTGAACTCTTTTATATGATTTCTGGAAACCAGAAAATTGCTACATGCACCTGATTTCATTACAAAACACACTCATGTTTCACAAATTAACTTTAATAATAATATTAAATATAAATACATTTATTGCTGAAATATTGCCACCAATGATGTTTATATTTTATCATCTTAGGGCTTTAGAACATTGTGAGTGCAAAGTCTCTGAAAGAAACACGATGAATCAAGCATCCATGTCTGAGGGTGATCATACTCACACCTGACATCACAGACTGTCAGCTATAATCTCCATGGTGTCATTGAATTGTCTTCACTTCAGTGTGTTTTGTCAAAAAGAAACGGGGGATTTTCCATCGTACTCTCACCACAACCTTTTAAAGCTGTCTTTGGGTGACGCTATATCTTGACCTTTTCTTTAACTCTGTAATCTTTTATTGACACAACAGATTGTGCTCTGGAAGACATCTTACTATGGTGCACAAATTGTCAAGTTGCTTCTAAAAATAACCCAGATGTAAAGACACATTATCACCATGCCATGTCCTACTTGATAGCACTCGCAGTCTCGCACGCTACCAGGGAATGTCTGGTGCTGGTAAAGAAAAGCTGGGACTCGTGCTGTACTGTCATGTCTCACCAGTCCCCAGTGTAAAATACTCCACTATAATACTGTGTACAGATTCAGTGACCCAGGCATGACAAAGAGAGGACCAGTGGGAGCCTGTGCCCTACTCACTGCACAACAGGTAATTATCACCACCATCACCCAATAAGTGGTGTATTCAAATGAGGAAAATTTATATGTAGATTAGGTGCTGTGCCTGCCACTACCCCATGCATGCACACATTTGCCATGTGCATAAACAGGAACGGGCATGTATGAATGTCCGTGCACACAATACACACAAGTAGATGCACAGAGATGGGGAATCACACTCACTCTCTCACACACACACACACACACACACACACACACACTCAAAATTAATTTTGACACCAGCAGATTAGGATGCAGAGGACGTCCTGCAGTGCTTTTTATTAACATATGCATCACACCGGGGGTCAGCATTGCTTAGCAGAGCAGCACCAGCACTGCAAAAAGTATTTATCAAATCAACACTGCCATTACTTCCTGTTCTGCCAGTCTGCCTGTTCCTACTCAACACAACAGGGATGCCAATTTAACAGGGGATGTCTTAGTCAAGAGAAGCATCTAACTATTCTGTCAGACCTTCAACTTCAACGCTGCGACAGCATAGTTTATTTATACTGTTCAGATATGACAGCTCTTGTTCTCTGCTCAAGCTGTATAGCCTGAAATCCGTAGTAATACTTAAAAAATACGTAATTACAAAGACTACACACTTCAATGTCGCATGGATGACGTCTCGCTGAAGCCACGAAGTCTGTGTGTATCGTATCTGGGATGTAACATTACTCAAATGAGCAGAGGATCTTGCTTGTTCTTTTGCTTATCTGCTGAAAACACTTCACTGGATAAAACACATCAGGTAAGATATTGTGTTGTGGAACATAGCTAAGCTAGCTAGCTAGCGAGCAAGTTGAGCATCAAGCTAGGTGACGTAAATTGTGTGAGACAAGAGATGTAGTTCACTGAGTGGTTTCACACAAAACTAAGTGGTCATATGACAAACCTACGGCTAACTGAGACTTTCTTCGGTTGAAAAATGATCTTCTAAATTGACGAATATCATATTTGTAATCCATGGCTCAATTCAAATGGGATCAAAAAATTATCTCTCCATTGACTCCAAATCTGACATTTTGTCATTATAAATGCTTATCATAATGAAGCTAAATCAAAGCTTGACCTCACCAGAGACTGTGGGCTATGCAATGTTTTCTATGAATCAGTGGTGCTCTGTTCAAAACAGCTATAATCAAGGTTTTTATAATATCAATGCATCAGATGAAAGGGGTCACACGTAGTGATAAACCTACAGAATATTATCACCAACATAATAAACTCTGTAAACAGAAATCTGCATATGAATGCAGAAGTTGTTGGCAACGGGACAATATTTTGGTATCCAAGGCGTTCTGGTTTCCGTTTGTAGTCCGTTTGTAGTCCGAGTAGTATTAACCAATCACCTTTGAGCGGGCTTTGGTTGCATGCAGGTAAACAGTCCGTATGGAGAGCAAAAGAGCATTGGCCGAAATGTAATCTAGGAACCCATGGGCTATCATCTGATGATGATTTAGCTTTTTATTAGATTTTTATTTAATTTATCTGCATTCATATGGGCTATATGAATATATCTGTAAATACTATAGAGATGTCGTCTCTCAACTCCAACACCATTCTCACGTCTCAAGTTGCTAATTAGACCCAGCGCATGGAAGAGAAAGTCTTGGCCCAGTTATCCACTGGCTACACCGGAACCCCCAAGATATTGGCTGTTGCCCCCAGATGCTAAATCGTCATCAGACCATGGGTTCCGAGATTGCCAACAATGACAGTGTAGTATGTGACCATTCTATAACTTTCTATAAACTTTGTCCTAAAGGTTTGTTATAAGGGAGTCCTATGAACTTTACTCTACATTCACTGAGAACATCTGGAAATTGTTAACATGAGTAGAGGTCCCCCCAAGACAGAAGAGACCTTTTTTGGAGTTGTGCCAGATAACAGGCATTGAATGGTCAGTTATCCGATCCAATGGTATACTTACAAATCACGTCCTATGCTAATTCAATGCCTTGAGATATAAGTTTTGTCCACACAAAGAAAAGGCAGAGCGGCAAATTTTGAGGTTTGGGTTGGTCGTTCTCCAAGCTCTCTGCAGGAGTTTGTAAAATTGATGCTGAATCTTTGCTTGTAATAAACCTTTTTATAATCAAGAACAGTGTCGGCGGATTCCTCTTCATACAGCATCACAGCATTACTATTTAAGGCACCACAATTTTGGCGACGAGGATGGGATCGATTGCATCTCCCAGGTCATCGTTTCATCATGGGCACCCAGGGACTGACTCCCGCTTCATTGGTCGACTATGAGGTGAGCTTTCTCACAATTTGGGCACTGGTCAGTTCATGTGTGGCTCTGTGTGTGCGTTGAGGGATTGCACCGTGTCGAACCTGTGTGTGTTTTGTGCAGTGATTGCTGTGTGATGGGGGTTCCGTTCTAAATTTATTTGCGTTAAAATCAACGCAGACAGGGGGAAGTGTGAGTTAACACATGAGAAATAAGAGGAATACAAAGCAAATGCTTTAAGGAAGCTAGAGAAATAGAGAAAAAGGAATAAGAGGAGAAAATGAAGCAAAGGCTTAAGGAAGTTAAAGACATAGAGAAAAGGAAAAAGTAAGGGATTAAGGAATATTCACATAGACAATGTGAAAAGGTTTTAAGGAATAGGCAAACTGGATTAAAGAAAACAGTTGATAACCCTGGCCAGGGCAATTCGGCTTGAACAAAAAGGAAACAAGAGAAAATAAAAACAAGAAGTAATAAAGAGAAGATAAAAGGAAATAAAGAGAAGATAAAAGGAATAAAGAGAAAATAACAGGAACAAAGAATAAAGGATAACGCCGTTAATCTGAGAAAGCGCTTTGAAAAAAGGCGATCTCGGGCCGTAATCTTGAACTTTTACTAGATAAAAGTTCAAGTTCTTTTACTAGATAAAAGTTGAAGCCAGTTCAAGGAACTGAAGGAGGCTATAGAATGTTTGCCAAATCGATTCATTGTTGACGAATAGTGTCCGAAGCAGACATCCCATTGGAATTCTATAGCCTACTTAGGTAACAAAATAATAAGGAAAAAGAAAGAAGAAAAGAAAAGAGAACGGCGGAAAAACATGTTTAAATTTAGGAAAGAAATGATAAAGAAAGGAAAAAGGAAAAAGAATACGGCGGAAAGTATTCTTCTTCTTTTTTTTAGGATTATGGATGAATGATGTCGACTTTTGTGTGTATGAGAGAGTGTGTATGAGAGGGTGTGTGTGAGCAGTGGTGTTTCTGCTGTGTGTGAAAAGGCTGTAGGCCTACATACGTGATTTATGATCCTATATTAGATAGATAGATATATATATACATATATGTTTTGGTTGAGAACAGGAGTCTTAGTTATCTGTAAGGAAAGATATTCTGTTCATTATGGCTAAAATATGAGTCTCTTTTTGAAGAGAACGTTTTTAAAGTGTTAAAATGTATGAGCCTTCTTTGGGAGGACTTTTGTTTAATAATCTTATGAGTCTTCTTCGAAGGAGAACGTTTTCAAAAAATTGCTAAAAACTTATGAGCCCCCTTTGGAGGACGTGAAAATAGACTAGACTATAGTAAAATTAGGAAGCTTCATAAGTAGGATCTGTGTTTTATGTGTTGTGTTGGTTTGTTCATTTTGTCCCGGGATATTGTTATTTTATAAATGTGGTCTGGTGAAGGAAAAAACGGAGAGACAGCTGGTCTGTTTGCTGAGATCATTAAGTTTTCTTTGACTTTTTGTGATTGTTTAACTTGTTTTGTGGTAGTGTATTGTTGTTTGCAATATCTGCCGTTTAGAAACAGGTAAGATTACGGGATTCTATGTCGAAGTGGACTTGAATTAGTCTTTAGTTATTCTCCTTGGTTAGTTGTGTGCTTCAATGCTGTGGAGCTCTTCTCCCGACAGAATCACACTGGTGTATGGACTGCGCATGTCTAGGAATTTTAGGAATTCAAGTTTTCACAGAAAGTTTAGGCCACTCCTTGCCTGCACTTAAGGGCAGAGACGGAGCGGCTAAAGGAAAAGAGGGGTTGAGTGCAGTAGAGCTTAGATCGGCCCAAAAAATCAAGCCCGAACCTACCCGAGCCCGAGCACGTTGCGTCCGAGCCCGGCCCGGCCCGACACATTAACTGTAATTATGAGCCCGAGCCCGATTTAAACCCGACAATTTTTTAATACGTGGGCCGTTATAACTGACATTCTCAACTACAATTCAGAGTTGTTTGAACTGCAGAAATCTGTTTAGAATAATACAACAAGGACGAAGCATGTAAGCTGCGCTGTTTGTTTAGAATGGAACGGATCGCAAATGGATCCGAATGAAGAAACGTAAAAAAAAAAAGAAACAATGATGAACAACATATTGTTGTCACTGCCCACGACTTGTTTAAACTGCTTCCATACCTCCGACTTTCCTCCGCACTTGCTCAAAGTTAATTCTCCTGTTTTTCTTTTTTTCTTTACATCTTCAAGCTCCCGGTGTGATGCGTGCGAGAGGAGGAGACTCCGCGCATGAAGTGCTGCATTTTGTAACTGCAACCTAACTTTTGTAGGCTACACATTTGTTACTTTTATATAGCCTATATATATATATATATTTATAATATTTGTGATTATGGCATAGCTTTCTCCCCACCCAAATAGGATAATAAGGTAATGGATAAAAAAATAAATAAATTGCTTGATCAAGGGTCCGGCCCAGGCCCGGCCCAGGCCCGGCCCGGCCCGAGGATGTGGCGGAAAATAACGGGGCTCGGGCCGAGAATCTAAACTCTAGAGTGCAGCTCAGTAAAACATTAAAGTGGCTGTTGCTTGACTATGAAACTATGCGATTAAGATCCATTCAATTTATAAATGAGAGCTGTGTTGACAGATAAAAAAAGAGAGAGAAAATGTCATAAACACCTAGAGAAATGGCATTAGAATTTAAAATGTCCTTCTAATTAGGAAGCCTTAATTATGCTTGCTTCTAAAGCATGAAAAGAAAAATTGGGAGAAAGATTTGAGGATAAAAGTAGGATAAATAAGACTCAGGCCTGAAAGAAAAAGGAAAAAGAGAGATTAATAGCTGGCATAGGTGATTTGCTGGAACTCATATCAGTGATTGATCACCCTGGATTAAGAAAAGTCCAGCCTCTACCTCTATTGAAAGTAAGAGATGAGAGGACTGATTGATGGGCTCCAGGATTGTCACCGCTGCCATTTTAAAATGTTGGACCACTTGTTTTGAGTGGTGAGGCATCTAAAATGATTTTACTTTGAATAAAACAATTCGAAATTTGATAATTCTATAAGGTTTTTGATTTTGTTCTCCACTGTTACCTGTGGTTATGTCATTGCACCAAGGAAATGAGTAGCATTTGTGAAGGTGGAAAACAGAATGAATGAATCCGATTCCTGTGAAGAAACGGCGAGTCAATTCAATCCTAATGAAACAACAGACTGAGTTAATAATGGGTAACAATTGTTACAAAAGATGGTCAGGAAAGCTGAGAGAAGATGTTAAGTGTATGTAGTAGAAAGGGAAAAGAAAGTTTTATGGGACAATGGAAAAAAGGCATGACTTTAAGAGAAAGTTAAGTGTACAATAAGGTACTAAGGTGGTTAAAGACAGAAAGAGAGTGTTGTGAAAGTGACAGAAAGACAAAGAAAGAGATAAATGTACTTTTGAATTAAGATACTGGAGTTCATACTAATATTGTTGTTACAGAGACAACTGTAGCATTGGGGTTACAATCTACAGGAGGGAAGACGTTTAGATGAGAATAGTAAAAACTGCTATACCACAAGCACAAAATTTAGGGAAAAGAGATAAATTATGTAATTTTCAGGAATGACTAATGGTAATTTCCAAGACAAATTGCTTTTGGATATTACTGTAATCTGACATATCATAAAAAATGAATTAGGATTTGTGTAGAACAAACATATGTTTATGGAATATGATGTTTTATTGTTGTTAGACTGTTCAACAAATATATAGGCCTATAAGTCCAGTTGAAATGATTAGCTGTTTAAATACTTAGTTAGTTGACAGGACTATTGTGATCATTTCCAGTTTAAAAATGTGGAATATTTTCTGTGTTGTTACTTTTGATACTTTAAGTACATATTTTATGATACTTTTCTTACTTAGGTAATATTTTTGTAGCAACATTTTGAATCAATGATGTCATAGGTTAGAAGCAAGAAAACTAAAATGAGTATGATTAAAGTATAAGTAATGCTTCTCGGAGGTGTTGTGTTTTGTGTTTATTCAGCGTGCCTCGATGGATGTCAGAGCAGACCTGTCTTACTCCTCTACAAGCTGATTTGGTAGTCAACTTTGGCCCCATCCCCCACATACTTGCACCAGAAACTGCATCTGGAGCTGGAGCAGCAGAGAAGGAGGGGCGACAGATTTACAACTGTCCATGGTTAAGTGACTGAATTGGACACCCAGATGGCTCTCAGGGCATGACCAGAGACTGACATTAAATAAGTAACGTTATACATGCCTACAAAGTACTTTGGTGAAATATTCACAGATGAACTAATAATTGAGAAGCTGAAACAACCATAAAGATGAATCCAAGCTCCAAAAGTAAGAAGAAAACGAAACATCTGGAAACTAAGGGCAGACTGAGGTTTAGCAAGACAAAGGATGATGATGATGATGATGATGATGATCAGAGTGATTCAGAAGAGTGTTATGAAAGTGAAGATGGAGACAGCGATGAAGATTTGGAGAGCAGAGGAGCTACAGGATTTCATCCTGCAGCGTCTAGCATAGAAGAGATTGAAAGAGACATGGAGCGATGTGTGTCATACTTGGAGAAGCTGAAGATACAGAGGGACAAATTGCTGAATAAAGGGTCCCAAAAAGTGAAAGAACAGGACCGAGAAACTCTTAGAAAACTCAATCGAATGCAGCTGGTGGAGAATAAGAAGGTCAAGAAGCAGGTTTTGGTTGTGCAGAATCAATGCCCACCAAATCAACAATTACCGCCACAATTCCAGTCAAGCCAGTTGCTCCAACCACCATTCGTGGTTCCATTTGTTTTATATCCACAGCCAGTTTTTGGACAGATACAGAACTGGAGAGGAAGAGGACGAGGAAGCTTAGGCAGAGGAAGAGGAAGAAGATTTGATTCATACTCAATGCAATCACCACAAGCGTGTTTTAATTGTGGACAGGATGGACACTTTGCCCGTGATTGTAATAGACCAGGAAGAAACTCCAGAGGAAATTACAGAGGAGGATACAGGAGCCTGGAACCAGGATTCGAGAGATACCTAGAAGATCTGAGAGGGGGTGTCATCAGGACCGGAAAGAGATCCAACAATTGAGCTCAAGGACAAGGACAGTCATGAGTTGGTACAGATCTGCACAGATGAGCGTTGACATCAGCAGATTGACCAGAGAAAGAGGGAGGAGTGAGAGAGACCGGATTTGCTCTGACGCATCGACGCATTGACGCAGCAACACATAAAAGGAGGTAATGCACCAACAAACACACAATTTGAAAATACACATACTCTAAAGAAGTAATTATTTTTGCTTTTAAAATAGAGTTACTCCTATGTGAACACACCTATGTGAAGGGTTAAGACATGCATCTAAATTAAGCAACTTGGTATGGAAACCTTCCATTTTGTCAGTACCTGGTGAAATATATTCTGTTAAATTTGTAATGACCTTCCATTTTGCTTCTAACAAGACTAGTGACAAATATGTTACTTTGGTTGGTGTGTCAGGAAATGTTAAAAGAACATTTCACTGTTTTATTTTTGTGGTCTAATGACATAGGCAACTTTTGAAGATGTTTCTATTATTTGAGTGTTGCCCAGATAATTTATTGGGAAGTAATCTCATGTATGAATTTGAATTGGATTGATGTAAAGTTGTTACAAACAGCAGATTGAGAGTGCTGTTCTCAGAATTTTGTTAAAAATAAACTTAGAACAATTGTGTGATTATAAGCTAAATAGCCTGACATTAACTCCCAATCACAGATATATTTTAGTCAAATGAAAAGTTTTGTTTGCATTGGTTAATTTGTTGTTTATAGTGTACCAGTCATTTGTTCATGAGTTCTCTCTAAGTATAGATTCGCGAACGGAAATCAGTTATTATAGCCCAATGATGGACCAGCATCTTTTGTCATTTATATAGCAGTTTAGAAATTTGATTTGAATTTCACTAGTCTGCATAAGTTGCAGTGGTGTTAATGAAGTCTGTAGAGTTAGAAGGTAAAATAACTTACAAAAACTCCAGAGTGAAGCTCTGTAGTTTATTGAATTTTGATAGTGATTACAATTGGAGAGGAACGATTGTTCTGCACATTACATTAGCAAGCAGACTTGGTTTGTCTTGTGTCCAGGATGAAAATGTAAAGATGTTAAATGTGAAGAGTTTAGGATAATTGTCATAGTTCAAGATGGCTAAACTGATGTGTTGAGATGTTAGTTTAAGTATCAGTCTGAATTTCGATGAATGCTTGCTTTGGGCAATTGAGAATTCAGTATTGACTAACACATGCATGGTTATAATTTTATAATGTGGCAAAGTGGCTGCATTGCTTTATGCTAGTATATTGCTCTGTCATGTTACTTTTCAGCCTTTGTATAATTTAAACAGGAATGTCACATAGATGAGGTTGACAGAGTTGGACATGAGGAGATTTATTACACCCACTATCTGGTAACCAAACAGTGAAGAGAGACTTTGTGTGGTACTTTGTAAAAAGCAAGTAATTACATGCTACAAAATGATTGGCTCTTAAAATAAATTTGGTCTTCTCTAATCCCCAATTGGCTACACTAAGACGTGTTAAAAAGGGATGTTTATGATTTGTTTGATTTAATTTGTTGAAGGTGTGATTGATGCATCAGGATAAGAGTTATTTTTTTTTCAGAAATGACATAAATTTTGTCAATGGTCGGCAAAGAGGGAATTGGAAATTGTGTTTAAACTGAGGGTTTGGTTTATTGTATGCTTTTTCACATTTCTTTGGATTTTGTAGGGGTATTTAGTGTCTTCTTATTAATCACGGGGGAAATGGAATGTGATTCATATTATCATATATTATTTTTGATATTAATTTTTATTCTTATTTGATGTTTTTAATTTTCATGTGTTGTTTTGCAAACGATACTGGTCAGTGTTTTCTTCCAGAGCATATGGGGTAATGTGCAGAGGGGATACAGATACAAATATGGACAATATGAGGAACTAGGAGACTTCTGAACCAGGATGGTGTGGATCTGTTCAGATTTCACCACATCAACATTGCTGAGAAGCTGCAATGTAGTGGACTACATTCCTGTGTTTGTCTGATATATATACATGTTTGCATGTGTAACATATACTTTGTATCATGTTCTTGCATCAATTGTTTGAAGAATGATGTTTTTTGTCATGAAGTGAAAATATGAGAACCTCAGATGTTTTTCTTTTTTTTGACGCTTAGGGAAATGGGGTCTAGGAAATAGAAGTCCTTTTTTCAGATCCGAAGGGTCGACCTGCCTGAATTTGGACATTGTTTTGATTTTATTTCATTTTCTGAGGTTTTCACATGTATTTGCTTAAACCATAATTCTACATAAATTGATAAAGATTTATTTTCTAATTGATCTGGAGTACAGTGCGTGGCCGCCTGGGCAGAGGGGCCGTGAGAGATTTTCCTGTCTCAATTGTTTGAAGGATATTTTGGAAAGATAGCTGCCAGACAGGTTTTCACTCTCACACTCCATAAAGTTATTGTATTGTTAAAATCATACTACAAGGAACATGTGTTGGAGAAATTGTTCTTTTGTTGTGATCTTACTCTTCTTGTTTTTCGAGACTTTATTAAGTCTCGAAGGGGGGAAATGTAGTATATGACCATTCTATAACTTTCTATAAACTTTGTCCTAAAGGTTTGTTATAAGGGAGTCCTATGAACTTTACTCTACATTCACTGAGAACATCTGGAAATTGTTAACATGAGTAGAGGTCCCCCCAAGACAGAAGAGACCTTTTTTGGAGTTGTGCCAGATAACAGGCATTGAATGGTCAGTTATCCGATCCAATGGTATACTTACAAATCACGTCCTATGCTAATTCAATGCCTTGAGATATAAGTTTTGTCCACACAAAGAAAAGGCAGAGCGGCAAATTTTGAGGTTTGGGTTGGTCGTTCTCCAAGCTCTCTGCAGGAGTTTGTAAAATTGATGCTGAATCTTTGCTTGTAATAAACCTTTTTATAATCAAGAACAGTGTCGGCGGATTCCTCTTCATACAGCATCACAGCATTACTATTTAAGGCACCACAACAGCATTGGTCGACAGCATAGCTCAAAAGTTTAAGATTACCTATGCTCCCGTTTTCCTAAGAAGCAATCTGATTGAGTGTGTGTGGCTGTTGTCCCTCTGTAGCAAACACAGGAGTAGTGTGATGTATTACTGATGGTTGGGTGTATAAAGTATAAAGTATGTGACTCCTATCACAAGTAAGTGTAAGTTGCTTCTAACCATGATGACTCCTGTCACATTCTGTCTCTATGTCACATTGTAAAGCTCTTTACTGTGCAATGCATTCCCACTGTATTTTTATCCCTCCTCTAAAAGTTCATTTGTATTGTATTGTATTGTATTGTATTTTACTGTATAAATAGTATTGTGTTGTGACTGTTTTTAAGGTACCTGGCTGCGAAAACACCTTGTCTATCCATCCATCCATCCATCCATCCATCCATCCACATTCCCTATTCCCCATTCCCCAGGCCCCTTCTTTGCCCTTTTCCAACCACAGATGCCCCTGGACTTTCCCTCCTTTTCCCAATCACATGACTGCCCCACCCATCTACACACCTGTTCCCACTTCCCTCATTAGCTCTGCAGTTGCCTTGCATTCCCCGCCCACCCCCTCACCTGCATCTCATTGCCTCATCAGCCTCTCAGTTCATATACCAGACCAGTTCCATTCATTTCCTTTCAGACCATTAAAGTAGCTATGCTGCTTTCTTGTTGTGTACTTTTTGCTTTGGCGCTATTGTTACTCTGCCCCTTCATCTGGACCTGCCTGTCTACCTACGTATACCTTCACCTGTCAGTAAGTTTATATACCTTCAAAAAGTCACTGAACTAATTCTGTCTACCTGCTGCATCTGCATTTGGTTGCTATCCCTTTCTAATTTTGTTATGGTATTTTATATTTTGTCCTGGGTATGAGGATGTGTTGTATACAGCATAGTCAAGTACACATGGTGCAGTGATTTTTGGTAATTTTGTGGCCTAAGGCACAGCACCGTTCTGCTGGCAGAAATATAGACATTGCAGACTGCATCTGCTCCAAGGCTTTCATTGCACACCTGGCTGTCTGAGAAGGAGGAATATGTTTTAGAATATCCTCTCCTGAGATGTCTTACCCTTTTCTGCATGCAATACAAATTTATTTAAATCTGAAAAGTGTCTTCTTTAAGCTGTAGGTCCAGGTCAGGAACTGTTGCTGTT
Organism: Sander lucioperca; assembly: GCF_008315115.2. Classification (NCBI taxonomy): domain Eukaryota; kingdom Metazoa; phylum Chordata; class Actinopteri; order Perciformes; family Percidae; genus Sander; species Sander lucioperca. The sequence goes on along the minus strand of NC_050180.1, from coordinate 29,340,021 downwards.
ATGGTTCTGTGAAGCCTTTGAGACATTGTATGTGATGTTATACAAAGCTTGACTAACTTTTATCTGTCTCCGTATGTGACACGGCAGTGTGAGGTCCGGTTTTAGAAGCAAAAGTGTTGTAACTGGTGTGTGGTCCAGTCAGTCGCAGCTGCTTCTCATCACCTTAATTCCCAGTCCAACAAACAATGAACAAAACACAGCAAATCCACAAAACCATGCAAATAATGTTATTGTTAAAACATGCCACACATCTACCAATGAAACTAAATGCAAAATACATATACTACTTAAACTCAAACTGGACAATTAACCAAAACGTGTAATGTTGGGATCAAAATTAAAAAGCTGCCTAAAGTCACATTCTGCCATGCATTTGCAAAGATGGCTATAGAGAGCCGAAGTCACGCCCTTCTACTTCCGGCCAATGGGACCTATCTTTCGAAAAAATATGAACGAGAGTCAATGGAGAGATAATAATTATTTTTTTATCCCGTTGGAATTGAGCCATGGATTACAAATATGATGTTCGTCAATTCAGAAACATTTTCAACCAAAGAGCGTCTCGGTTTGTTGTTAAACTGTTGAAGAATAAGACTGAAAATACGTAATTACAAAGACTACACACTTCAATGTTGCATGGATGACGTCTCGCTGAAGCTACGATGTCTGTGTGTATCGTATCTGGGATGTAACATTACTCAAATGAGCAGAGGATCTTGCTTGTTCTTTTGCTTATCTGCTAAACACTTCACTGGATAAAACACATCAGGTAAGATAACGTTACATGTGTTGTGGAACAGAGCTAAGCTAGCTAGCAAGTTGAGCATCAAGCTAGGTGACGTAAATTGTGTGAGACAAGAGATGTACCGTGCGTTCATGGACATCGGAAAAACGTTTTTCCGAGTGAAAACGTCACCATTCACGTCCCTTCCTGTCGGAATCAGAGGTGGGAAACTCGGGCTAGATTTTGCTAACCGAGTTTCCCAGTTGGTGACGCGTTGTTGACAACTGACGTTTGATGTAGGCGACTTTGGTTCACTAAACATATTTCAATGACAATAAACTGTTAATTGTGGACAAACGCCTCTGCTGAGAAACATACACAGACATAACATGTTTCAAATTATTCATAAATAGGCCTATGTATAAAAAAACAACACATTATCCATGTCCTTTCCCGTTCGTTGTCCTGCAGATAACACAAGCACCTGATGATGTGCTGTTTGTATGCTCCATAAGGAAACAGCAGCAAATTATTGTGGCCTCCATGTTTTCACCAGGTTTTCGCACACCTGATGCTCTAGGCTACGGCCAACAGTTGGTGGCAGTCATGCAACAAGTTATGCCAAACGCCAGTATAACAGAAGAAGAAGAACGCGCATCATTCCCGACACCATCCATAGACTGACACCATCCTAACCATGTGAACGCTGGTAGTCGGAAAAACAACGTAATCACGGGGGCGGTCCCTGTCATTCCGAGGTGGCATGAACGCGCCAGTAGTTCACTGAGTGGTTTCACACAAAACTAAGTGGTCATATGACAAACCTACGGCTAACAGACTTTCTTCGGTTGAAAAATGATCTTCTAAATTGACGAACGTCATATTTGTAATCCATGGCTCAATTCAAATGGGATCAAAAAATTATCTCTCCATTGACTCTCGTTCATATTTTTTCTGAATTAAGGTCCCATGAGGTCCACTGGAAGGGGCGTGACTTCAGCTCTCTATTGTGGATCATCACTTGCATCTACTTGGTTCAAAATTTGTTTATTAGGATAAACCTCTTGAGATGTATCATCTCGTTTTCGAGGAGGTCCCAACATATAACACAATCATTACATAACAGAAGTAAAAAAACGAACACAAACAAAAAACAAACAACACATGCATACGTTCGATACATTACAACCACCAAATGGCCAAGATGGCCAATAATAAGTAAACAGTAGAGTGAGTGAATTTCTAACTACAGTCAAATATAAACATTAGGTATGAATAGTAGGTATAAGGATTGTCTGCATCTTTAACAAGGGCAGTTTATCTTAAAGTGAGCAGACAGGGCATGTTTAAACAAACCAAGTAAAGAAATGTATCTTATTTCCAATCTGCTGGAGCCTTAAACTTAAAAGCTCTTTTGCCAATTTTTTTTTTTTTTTTTTTAACTTGCGGGACAAAGAAGTAGAGTTGAGTAGAGTGCCGAACTTCATAGTTTGAGGTATAAGGTACAAGGTACTGTTTTAAATAAGGAGGATAATTGAAATAAATACATTTAAATATAAGTTGAAGCAAGTGAGTGTGTCTTCTACTACTTAGAGATGGCCAATTAAGTGCATTATACATTATACAGTAATGAGTGAGATAAGGACATCCAAGGACAAATATGCAAAGTCTATTATATACAGTGTTAAGTGGAACAAGGTCTGAGTTAAATGCCTTTTTGATATAAAACATCACAATAGTCAATAATTGGAAGTATAAATTGAGCGGCAAGTTTTATACGATGTGCATAAAGCAATTCCGAGCTCGATATAAAACGTTGATTCCAGAGTTCACTTTACGTAACACTTGCTTGATGTGTAATTTGAATGAGAGTTCAGTATCAAGCCATACACCAAGATATTTAATCTTATCAACTTTATGCAGAGAAGAGCCATAATTACAGGTTATTACACAGGAACCAGGTTTTGATTTGAGTTTTTGTCTGGTTCTAAAGATAATATAATAGGACTTTGTTTTGTTAAGCAGTAATTTATTATGTAAAAGCCAATTTTGTAGGATAATGAAGTCAGACTGAAGAGAAGCGTGCGTGCGAGAATTTGTGAGGTTTATTTCGTTATCTGAGATGTTACTGTTAAGGCATGATTCACACAGTGTAATCATTTTATGGTTTATGGAGAACAACCCAAGCACAAAGTAAGTCATTTTTTGGCAAAAGACTCCTAATGTTTAAGTAAATGATTTTTAATCCTTTAGCATCATCCATTGAAGGATAACCTACCATCGCTCTTCACATCACCATCAAAAAGCAGTCTATATTCTGCTTATTTACTGCTCCACTACCCTTCCAGAATAATCCCACCTGGTTGTCATGGTTATGTACCGCATGTCTGGTGGCAAGCCACAAATCCCGGGACCGCGATCAGTCCACAACACAATGATGAACAGAGGAGAAAGCCTCTTTGGCCATCTGTTTCATCTCCCATATTTCCTCCCACCACACATATTGTATACATCCGTTTGGAAAGGGAATTCTCTGAGCAGTCCGTGATTGTTTGTATGTGTTGGTAATGGAAGTGCCTTAAACGGTTTGTCACCCAAAACAGCAGTCACTGAGAATGGTAGAGGGCAGTGGATGGCACCATGTGTCCGGCTAATACGAGCCTAATCAGGGCTACAGAGACTTGTTAGTCAGGCACAAGGCCTTAGGGTTGGTTCAACTGAGGGTCCAATGCTCATGGTCCATGCCAAAGCTTCCCTGTCAGAGGCTCAATATAATCTGTCTCATGTTACTAGAATGAATTGGTTGTCAGACCTAATGCCACTCGGGATTTCTGAAAATGTAACCGTACATTATCACTTTGTTGACAGTAAGTATACAACTCACAGTAACAAATATTTCTCTTTTCTGACACTGGAAACCATTACTGTAAATATACCGACTTTTTTAGAGAAGTAAACTAGCCACCTCCAACTGGATTGAAGATGTCTCCATGGAGACCAAATTGACCATGCTCCCTCTCCTCTCCTGGCAGGCACACAATTAATTAAAGCAGGGCTTCTCTGTGGAGCATATTCTCTAATAAGTAGCTCATTGCCCCTCTGACTGTGTGTGTGTGTGTGTGTGTGTGTGTGTGTGTGTGTGTGTGTGTGTGTGTGTGTGTGGCTCAGCTTTTCATAAATAGCCAGAGTTGGTTTTAATTTTTCTTAGTTGCTGATCAAAGGAGCAGAAACAAGGTTCATTACAAACTTTAAGGGTTATGGAGTCAAATTGACAACCATTATCATTACAGTGCAAATGGACCACACCAGAGCATAATAAACTGTCTAGAGATGTGGAGTTACACAATTAATAGCAATATTGTTTAAACGTAGTATTAGGTATTTCTACATTGCTTGATTATTTGAGGAAAGTGGAACTTTGACAAAAACAGAATCTTAACCATAACGTCAGTTTCAAAGCAGTTCTTAACAGATTTTAGATGGGAGAAAATACATTTTTCAGACACTTAACTTAATGTCTAATGTATAAAATGCTGCATGCCAACCCTGTGTCTCAACTGCACAATAAAGCACAGACATGCATGAATGGATGCAGCAAGGCCCTTGTTCCTATACAGTAGTCACACATGCATCATTAGCAGCAAGCCAGATACTGGTGGGTGGTAGCTGACAGTGGAGCGTGGCCTATTGTCTTCACTTAGCTCCATCAGCAGAAAGCGAGCAACAAATCCAGACACTGTCTGGAGGGTCAGTTCTCAGATCACTAGGATACCTCCCCTAGAGAAAAAGGCAGCCAATGTCAGGACTAAATTGTTTTTGCCTTGACAAGTTGTCAAGGTTTTTTTCATAAACAACAAAAGTATAGTTTTGTTTTTACAGTTTTTCCAAAGATAAGCTCCTAATGACTTGAACAGATACATACAGATTGAAAGTAAAAGTATAGAGTATCAATAATAAACATCTAATGATGACATAAAAGAAATTAAAAAAACGGACAGCAAATGTACATACCATAAAACAAATCAAAGAAAGATAAATGCAAGGGTAGAACATAGATGCAACGAGTCTGCAAAATCATACTAATAAACACACTAATCCTAAAGGGATAGTTCAGATATTTTGAAATGGATGAGGTACTTATCCATAGTGTATTAATGCGTTGACACGCCCCCAGTTTGAGAAACTGACTGGAGTACCAATGAGGAAGCTATATTTTCACAGCTTTACCTTGTCCACAGACAGCCATTTCCTTTCCATGGACGTTTCCCCTCTCCCTCTTCCGGCCCGATCAGTCTCCCTCTGCAAAAGTTCTTCTCTATGCTCTTGTTCATAAAGGTATCCTTATCTTCACAGCATTTCGTCGTTGCTATCATAATCACTCATTTCTTATTTACTTGTATTTGTTGTCTCTTCCATAAACTGCTGAAAGTCTGACTCAAAACAGCTGATCTGCAGTGGAATAAGGAAGATCTACGGTTGAGAGAATGTAGTGGCAAAGGAAAAGGCTTTCTGGTGGCATGGTAAGCAGTGAAAATATTCTAAATATAGCTACTGTTAAACTTAATTTTTTTTTTTTTTTTTTTTTTCAAGGGTGCCCTATTTTTAGGTAGCTAATATACGTTTTTACTCCGGTCTTGTTTCTCCAAACTGGGGACGTACCGACGGCGATCTACTGTAAGTGATACAATGACTATGGATAAGTCCATCATATGACCCAATGTCAAAATATCCCAACAATTCCTTTTAATCTTTTAAAACATAAAATATTAAGCTTTCAAAACCTGAGCTATTCTGTAAACACCTTATTTTCTTGCAGTGTTATTCACAATTATGTATGTAATATTTCAATGTTTGAATCAGGATTTGTTTGGATGTATCAAACATTTTCAACATGTATGACCTAAAATATAATTTACTTTATTGAAATAAGGGATCTATTATTGAAAATCCAATCATACTTACTCTTTGAATGCTCTTGTCAAACACCTCTCAATTTGTGTCTCGGTTACACAAAGGTGATGCCAATCACCTTAAGCTGTCAAAATATCATGTACAGCCAGCTGATCTGGTTGATGGCTTATCCCTGTGCTCTTGATCATGACCCAACGCTGTCGCCATAGGAGTTCCCATAGACTTTACAGTTCAGTGGTCAGGCCTTGTTCATTGACTCGTGTCCTCTGCCATGCTGACACAAACTAGAGGCACAGGAGATGTCATAAGATGTCACATGGTGCTGCATTTCAGAAATGGTGAGTCAAGGGGAGCCGAGATCATCTGTAGCCTACTGCACCCGACTGGTACATGGGAAAATGGAAGTTTGACGAGGTGAAATGGCACAGACGGGTGGATTAAAAAAAAAACATACCTGCACAGATTATGCATGTACAGTATGTATGGAGAGACAGATGGATGAATCACCCCTCTCCCAAATGTGGCTTTCCTGACCTACTGTGGGCAAATCATGAAAAATGAATCCCCGACCACTGCCGTAACCCTTGGCAACTGCCATGAAGCGAGGCGGACCAACAAAAGAAAGGGTGCAGGTCATAGAAATAAAATGAATAGACCATTTCCATTCAAATCAACGTAGCAGAATGGTCAAAGCAGCAGCCATTTTTATGTGTACCATTGCCAAGATAACGTATAAACTTCCGATAATAAGCTGACTTCTGGCAAGTTGCGGAGCTGAGGTTTTGCCAAGGGGGTAAGCTTCTCCTCACAACGCGTACCTCCTATGGTGCCATTTTCATGCTAACAAGCACTCACCCCCTGTTAGCATCCCATTGACTGCCATTCATTTTGACGTCACTTTGACAACGAATAACTTTACATTTGAAGCATTTAAAGACTTTATTCGTCCATTGTTTATTTCTAAAGAAACACAACAATGTATAAAAGGCTCCATTACCTTGTACCTCACGTTATGGCTCCGTAGCAGACGTTTTTGTAAAAATAGGCTAATGATTGTGTCATAACCACGGGACTTACTGTCGCATAGTAGAGGAATTACCGTACAGTACAGGAGAAGCTCGCAGGCAGTTTCGACTTACATTAGCTGTTTAAGTTTAATTACTAATGTTAACTAGCATTTTAGTTAGCAATAATTAGCCTGTGTCCATGTTATCTCCTTACATATACCTACGCTCCCCGTCTCTGCAGTATTCGGAATGATTGAGATTTCTCTTGGCACAGCAACCAGAAGACTTAAAACTTTCTCTCTCAGTTGGAGGCTGCGCAGGAAAAACGCTGGAAAGCCGGAAAAGTGCTTCTAATGGCCTTCACTGGTCTCTGTCCAGAGCAACGGGATCTGTTGGTCCATTCTATATACAGTCTATGGGTTTTGCAGTAACGGACAAACGAGCAGTGGAGTAGTAGCGTTACGATGCAGAGAGCCAGCCGCTAAATTAATCAAATTAACGTCATGCTTCATCACAAAGCACATTGCTATCGCCACGAGGGACTGCTTTATTCGGCTCGTTTTCTGTGAACGATGTAGCAAGAGGGTAATGTTAAGGTAGAGTTAGCAAGCTAACGTTCGCCAACTAACACCTGCTTGCTGGTTCCGCCGTGCTTTGCTGCATAGTTTACAGAGAATGAGCCGAACAGCGGGCAGGGTCTAACGTTAGCAGGCCGCTGACCCACTGCCGCTGGGTCCAACTGTCCCTCCTGACTCCCTGCAACTCTGGAGAACGTCTCCTGAGCTGCGTCGGGCAGCTCTCCTCCCAGCGAGCTGCAACACAGTTTACGGCCCCACCGTCGTGCATTGTCTCTACGACAACTAACAACAATCGCCATTTTGGTGTGTACCAATCAAATGACCACTGGAAACAGTTCAATGGCCTTTCTATCCATTTTATTTCTATGGTGCAGGTAATCCAAGAGATTCACCTTGTTGCCAGGAGTAACCACACAAGACACTTTCAACCAAAAACACCACTGGATGGATGACTAGTGCAGGAGAATCCAATATAATATATCTTTCTAAGGGGAAGTATTGATCCCATGGTGGGTTTCTTTTTGTGACATTTACCAAATCCTTTGAGAATTGTTGTGCCCTTAAGACCGTACTCTAAATCAGGGCAGTGTCCTGGGAATTTTACACTGGGGCTAGATGACAAGTTCTTCAATTTTGAATAATGTGCCTATAACAATATATGTACAAGGTACAAGTTGCATTTTATAATGTGTGGAGATTTGTGAAGGGTATTTTTGTATTTGGGTTTTCTATCTGTGGTTTTTATTTATTTATTTATGTATTTATTTGGAAAGACAGAATGTATAAACAATTCAGGAAACACAATCGAGGAGTAGGAGGGTAGCAAGTAATAGTCATGTTAATTCGAATATGGTACACAGTGAGACAATTTTTTATTTTTTTTTTCCCTTCAAAACCAAATCCTGCCTGACGGATAAATGTATTATATATTAGCTAATGAGCAAATAATTTCACTGGGGGAGTTTATGTCGAGGCTTTGAAAAAAGACTCATGAATAAAAGACGTGGATAAACAGTACCGCACTCAAGAAAAGTCAGCAAATGGAAAAACGCCAGAAAGAAATCCCACATGGCCCAAAAGAACTCATTAGGAAAACAGAGAAACAGGATTGTTAGATGGAAACAAGAATGAGCAGTGGACAAGGTCAGTCCACTGGCTTACTTTGGATCACCACTTTGAGCCAGTTTTGACTTCCGGCACCTTTCACCACCTTCACACAAAGTCCATTCCCTGCCTTCCTCAACTTCTGCCCATCCATCCGCATGACTAACCAGCTCTGTGGTTTAGATCCCATTTCTTGTTACAGTATCTAAGCACAGGATGAAAAAGCATCCATGTGCAGAGGACGTTTTTATCCACATTCACCCCTGCCAATTCCCACTGCCTTGAGACTTTTTTTAAAATAAACTCACTACACCTTCAAAATGAAAACACAAAATACATGGTTGATTTTTGGAGAGGTTGTCTATATTCTAAAAGCTTGCCTTTAAAAAAGCAAATTCAGGTTTAGTAGAAAGCAGTGATAAATGAAAGATCCATGTAGCTAATGTGTTACAGACAAATGAAAACCGAGGTAAACAGCATTTCTTTATACATGCCATTTCAACTTAGACAGCTCATCAGGATGAGTGGCAAGTGTTGCGAGGTGAACTTTAACAACTGAAGGGGAGTAGAGCAGGACTATGCTTCCTGCCTCAAAGTGAAAAGTTGTGTACCTTTTAATGCACATACATTTATTAAAAAGTCCCTAAATGTTCTTTCACCCCCTCATACCAATGCACAACAGGCTTGTTTTGAACCAAATGACAAAACGTGTGCATTAACATTTATCAGATGGAAGACAGCTTTCACATTTTCACCTGCTAGGGGTCAGACTGCTTCAAGTTTCATCATGTCTTGGCGTTCACCTTGACTGAGTCCCTTATGGGACCTGGAAAAAATCGCTGTATTCTGCAGTTAATCAAGTGCAGGACCTGTCCATCATTCATGTGCCTGTTTCATGGGATGACTTTCTGTCTCTTTATTTGCCGTATCGGCTGTGTTTACTGCTCTGTTGCCTGCTCAGAAAGTACCTACTGTCCTCTTGACAAAAATAGGCTGTATCTGTTTGGCATGAAGGAGAGCAGGTAAGATAAGGAAGAAGAGATGAAAGGATATACAAAAGAGAACAGGAGATGAGAGGGCAATAGGAGTGAAAAGAAGATGAAGATGGTACGTGTACGTTGAGGCTTCTGTGGCTGCTAATTACCTTTCATGCCTCATTAAGCATAGCTGAGAGGGTGTTGGTGTTGGGGCTTCAGCATATGGGACTCAGGAGTGGAAACCACTCTAGCTCTCAGTTGAGTCATGAGCAAGACATAGCAGCCTCCTTGACACTGTTATTCCTCGGGTCATGGCCAATCAGCCAGGGCCCAGCCTCGCTCCTCTGTCTGCACACTTTGCTTAAGAAGGAACTCCAGTCCATTAAGCTCCTCCTGTCCGCCATGTCCAGTGCTAAAAGCTTACCTTGGTGACCCATGCCGATCATTAAGCTGTAGACTATACTAACTCCCATGGATATTTACTGCCAAGGTACAGCATTAAACCTATATGGTGTCATATACATATGCTATACTATCACCGCCTGCCTAGATAACCCATATAAAGGCAGCTGAGTAGCGGCAACTGCAGCTGAGGATTGAGACCTCGGTCCACAGAATATGATGCTTGACTTATCAGTAGATGATGTATGTTATTAATAATAATTTTTATTTGCCACAAACAACCACCAAACCTGATTTTTGTTTTGTCTCTCTGGAAGTGGATTTATAAATATGAATTGTAAATGCACCATTTCAGAACTACTGCCGCTAACTGTGAGTTCAGAGTAGGCAAAGATCAAATCCTGTGGTTTCTTCCAGACTAGTTTCACATTGCCAGACCTTACGTTGCTAGATGGGAGAAATAAACCCTCTGGCTTGTTTGCATTTCTTAAAACCAATCAGAATCGTCTTAGGCGGCGCTAAATTGCAGAATTCATTCAGACTCTAGCTGCGTTTCAATAGTGGTTCAACATGCCCTCGTTCACTTCCCCTAAGCACTTGCCCTAAGGGGAATCCCCACCGCCATCGTAAGAGTTTGTTCCAATCGTCTGAAAAACTGAAGTGAACTTGGTGAGCTCGACCCTCGGAGGGCTCCTGTTGCTGACCACCAAAGAAGGAGAAGATGAACAAATACATTTCAACTGTTTAGTTTCCTCAGTTATCTTGATATTTTGATGAAACATACAGTATAATATAACTAATGTCAATTAATATTTACTTTTACATGTTTTATTTACTAGATAGTTGTATGTGTGATTTCTTTTATTTCCAACATTTTCTGTAAATGCATGGAAGAAATTCTGTTTTTGCGAAATGCAAGCATTAATATGATCTGAAACTCATGCAGCTGATTACCAAGCCTCACTGAAATGAGTCTGCAGGTATTTATGTGTAAAAAGCAGTAATAATCCTTTTTTTATAAATACTTTAGATTGCGCCTTTCATAAAAGAAATAGGCCTACTGTGCAATAAGGAAATTGCATGACATAAGCAGACATAGATGAACATAAAAACAAGGATAGAATGCTATAATTAATTAAAAAATAAGGTGGATAATAAAACGCACTTGAAGCGCTAAAGCTTGATTTATGGTTGTGTGGAGGCTCCACGCAGAGCTTTCGCCGTAGCCTACGTAAGTGTGCTGAAGTTTATACTTGTGGGTCGATCGCCTTTAAGAAAATAGCATGGCCGGCATGTGTGTGCATGGGGAGTGTGTGGGAGCGAATGACGGCCATTAGCTTCGGAGCGAGTAGCGACTCTAGAGCATCTCTAGATCCTAGTGGGAGAAACAAAGTGTCTCCCCTGTGCTTTCTGACCACAGTGGGAAATCTGTAGCTGGAAATGTTAACCCTCTCCTTGATTTCATGTTGTTCATGGAGAAGGAGAACCAGAGAATGAGTAGGGGGAAATGCAACGCTACCAAGCCACGGTCGAGCGACGTGCAATGCCGCGATGTGTAGTTACAGTTGGTGTTTTTGAGAGGTGCACGTTAAGCTACGACATAGGGTCCAGTGTCGGTTTGTGTCTCCACGTACCTACGTACATAGCCACTGTGTACATTTTACGCAGAAGCATAAATTACACTTTAGCCTACAACTAACGATCAATCCGTATAGTTTGGGCTGAAAATGAATGAGGGCAGGTGTGTTCCATTTCACTCCCTCATACAATTATGTATGAATTGAAATCAATTCATACATAAATCTATTTCTAGGTTTGTCATGAGTACTTGCACACAACTTTTTACACACTGTCATAACTCACAGTATAGAATGTTCTCTGCATTTTCATGCAGTCATAATCACATTCATGTATAACATTATTTCAATTACCATTGTGTTAGGGTTACATTAGTTTGGTGTATTGGGCACTTTGGATTACTTCACCACATGCTGTGAAACTGACATAAGTGACCAATGACATTTGATAATGTGTAAACGCCTACTAATCTTCCTTGACCAATACCAACTTGCTGTGGAAATGCCCACATGCTGTGCTTTTACTTAAGTCTTAATCCAGCTTTTACATTTGAATACTAGAGTTACAATCCCAAAGATCTATTTTTCCTTCTTTATGGCAGCTACCAATAATAGAATAAGCGATAATTGCAGGTGTGTTTTCGCAGAGATCTAAACAGCATTGCCTGTGTGACGTCAGTCAGTTGGCAGTTGAAGGGCAAGTCATTTGAGGTGGGAGACATCTCTTCACTGATCCCCCACTCCAACAATTATGAGGATCACTGAGGCCACCACTTGAATCACAATGGCCGAGACGGTTCAAAGCTACAACACAAACGCAAAAGCTACAACACAAACGCAAAAGCTACAACACAAATGCAAAAGCGACAACTGAAGTGAGTGACAACCGAGCTGGTGGATGAGCAGGAGGAAAGTTCTTGTAGGTTTGAGAAGTAAGTGAAACATGGTTCCTTGCTAATTACTGTGTGTGTGTGTGTGTGAGACAATGTGTGTGTATGTGTGACAGTCTATGAACAAACCCTTTTACATGGATACATAAAATTCTGGGTTTATTTCATTCAGACCAACCGTGTATGACCGTGAACATAGGCCGTGTATGTATGACATATTACACCCATAACACTGTAATAGGCAGCATATTGAAGGTAACACAATTAGCATTCACTTTAAACATCTTTTTACCGTAACCATACCACACACACTTTCCAAACCAACCGTATCGAGGGAATTTGCCGCTGGGAGCTGATCAATAACCAGATAGATATGGTTAACAAGTTACAAGCACGTAACAGTGGGATATATTTGTGATTTAAACAGCTTCACTAAACGTGAGAAACTATTTACTTTATACGTAGCACTCGCATGTTAAAAGATGCTGGGCGCCATTTAGATAACATTATAGCTGTAGCTTCATAGCCTAAATGGCAGAGTACATACATATGAAAATAAGAGACATTGAACAACATTGCTTATTTGTGACAATCACAAAGCTACAGTAATCATAATTAGCCCGGAACCATATTTCACTTACTTCTCAAACATAAAAGAACTTTCCGTTGGCGCTTATGTATTTGTGTTGTAGCTTTTGCGTTTGTGTTGTGGCTTTTGTGTTTGTGTTGTGGCTTTTGCATTTGTGTTGTAGCTTTTGCGTTAGTGTTGTAGCTTTTGCGTTTGTCTTGTAGCTTTTGTGTTTGTGTTGTAGCTTTTGTATTTGTGTTGAACCATCTCGGCCACCATAGATATGTCAGGAAATGATACAAAGCAAGCTATTGCTGACTCTCCTGAGGTCCGATTCAGGAAGGAGGTTTAACGAACTCTGAGTCTAACCCTGAACTCTGAGTTGATTTACCCTGAGATGGGAAACTCTGAGTTTTCGGTTCCAGAACAGCTGATATGAGTTGGTTCAATCAACTCAAAGTAGGTTCACGCGCGTGTACCACCACAATAAAAAAGCTGCATGAATGGAGCAATGATACTACGATTCACCATGGCAACAACCACAAACAAACGGGTCGTCGGAAATACTCATGCGCACATACAGCGAGTTAAAAAATCAACACAGCAGCTGCTGCAAAAGAGAGAATTTGCGTGGGAGAAAATTGCTGCTAGAGTAAATGCGTATATTCTAATATAGTGTATATCATATTTAATCATAAGTATAATATTACTAGTGAAATGATATTGAACCTATAATCTATTTCATTTAGGTGCAATACTGCGGGCGAAAAAGTACTACGCCTACTAATCCCACTAGCACCATCATTAACAGAATTATAATTAATAATCTTTTATTTTAAATGGTTTACATCATTCACCTGCAATACTGTGGAACATATTTTGAATGGCTCTTACTGGTTTGTGTCCAGGGAACAGTACAAAAACGTTTAAAAAAACGTTTCAGAGCGAGTCACACTCTGACGGCACTTTGCTATACAGTGGCTTTACTAATATGGTCCGCATCACCAGTATTGTAAAGAAAACTGCCGTTTTAAAAAAAAAAAATAATGTGACACAAATAATCTGCTGGGATGTAGAGCATGTCCACGATGGGTGACATTAGTGATATGAGGACAGATAAGGTTATGCAGCCTAGGCTGCGTAACAGCCTGGGAAGAAAAACGATATCGCTCAAATAGGAAGTTATTTGTGAAGTAAAGGAGCTTCTTCATCAACGGGATCGTCGACAAAAGGAAATGCCATGGTTTTAAGAAAAAAGTCTGCTTAACACAGTTAATAAACAACCCTGTTTTTTTATTCATGCCGATAACAAACTGCGCTAAAATGCGCCTGATACAGACGAATGAATGAGGAAATGAAAGAGCGCTGTCTCGGAGGGAGGAGACTGAGAGAAACTTGAAGTTTCTTGAAGAAGACTTGCTCCCGACCAGGTTAGGTTCACAGACTGAGGTTAAGTTACCTCTCTTTCTGAAACCGAAAACCCAGAGTTTCCCTCATCTCAGGGTTAACAAACTCAGAGTTTTCACTAAACCTGCTTTCTGAAACGGACCCCTGGTTGTTTACAGACTACTAAGTCGTTTTAATATATCAATAAATCCTTGACAGCAGTTTGTCAACTCTTTTGACTTTCAGCTTTGACATTTTTGACTCGTGTAGTGTGGCATTTTATTGGATTGAATTATATTGAAAGGACAAAATGCCACATTTCACCATTATACAATTTAGTTCAACAACTTCCAACCCTCAAAAATTACACCTTTCTGACAAGATCAACAACAAAAGTGTCATAAAGGCAACTTATTTGTTAAAGGCCTGTGGCATGAGATGGTATCACATTGAACACAGATTTTTTTTCTTTTCATGGCCCAGAGCTTTCACCTCTCTCCACACAAACCTCCTTGATAACATGAAAATTAATCATTACGGCACACAAATCTTAAGCCACTCAAAACTTCTCCCAAATTCTGCCACACTAAATTCAAAGTGCCTGTAATTAAGTTTCCATTATCTGTCCACCATTATAGTGTAAAATTAAGTCAGTCGATCAAACTTGGTATCCACTTTTAAAAAGAGAATTCTATGACTTCTTCTTTTTGTAGGTGAAGCACAGATGGAGCGTTAGTGAAGTATAAGGGGACAAAATAGGTTGGTTTTACATTCAGCTGAAACATTGCAATATTTCTGTACTGCTTGCTATGATGCTTCACATTCAAATATTTTCCAGCTCTGACACCTGGCCTTTAGAAACATTATTCACGGGTGCTGTGGTTACTCTGTCAGGGAAGAGTTCCCCTGTGAGGAAGAAACGTAGGCACAATACCCATGTGTTGTCCTGTATTCAGTTAATGCTATATTACTTCATCTAAAGTGCAACCAGCTTTACAAAGCTTTGACTGCTACAATCTGTGATGTGAACATTCTCAAAATCCAGAGATAATGTATGCGAACATTAAGATAATTTGAATATTAGCTTGACTGACTATTTTTAATTAGCTTTCTAATCTATATTTTGCACACATTAGTATTTACCTGGGACAAACCTTTGGTTCAGGCATGATTACACCGCTGCCTTTTTAATTCCAACTGCTGTTTAAGCCTGCTTGCACTCACTACAGTCCTTTTGTATGTCTTGTCTACAAACAACAGCACTGCCATTTTTGCTGAAATGTCAATTATGAAGGCATATTCAGTAACAGCTCTGTGGGATGGTTCCAGAGATTAAAAACAAAGTAGATGCCAAACAATTGTCATGAACCTCTACTGTTTCATACACTGATTCAACCTTTTTTGTGTACAGTTATCAGTTGTCACAGCATCCTTAAGGACAGACATAATTTTGTATCACTAGACGAATATGCTATCAAGTTTGACATATACAGACCCATCCCTCAGAAGATACCATGTATCAGCAAGATGAAAACTAAACGCATAAAGGCAGTCCTTTGTTTTTGTTTTAAATAGTCATACGAAAAAAATTGTTTTAAAGAAGCAAGTCAAATACTCAACATCTTATGCAAACCCTAATCTAAAATCTATTTCTCCTTAGGCTGAGAAAAACACTCAGAAATTACAACATTTCACCAGTTAAATGCTCCATTTGAATGCTTGTCAGGGCAAGTGTAAGCCTATGATTCTCCCTTCTACCTCTCACTCTCGAACACTGAGAGGGTCGTCAGATGATGCAAAGAGAACCCTCCTAAAGGATAAGCATTAGTGGCAGGGGAATAGAGAGCAAGCGAGAGAAAAGAGAGGAAGAGAACAAACTCGTCATTAAGGTTATTAAGAGAAAAGAGCAATTCAGTCTGACGGGGCAGTGTGGCGCTGGCAAGAAAGAAGCCAAGGCTGAGAAGCACTTCAAAGCATGATTGGTAACCGATTCCCTTGACTTCTCCCCTGCAAATAAAGTATAATGTAACCATTTCTGCAAGCCCCACTGAAAAAGAATCTGCGCTGCATACTCGGTGGAGCCCAGACTGAAAGGATGAACAGCAGTTTCCTGCAAACTAAACAAAGCCGTGCATTATTTCCACTGTGACATTTTAAGATAATCGTACCAGAGCACAGCTTAGTTTGACAAATGACAGGAGCATCAGTGTGTTAAATCATCTTTTTTTCTCTAAGTGTTCATTGATAGCGGACTGTATCCACTGTTGCTGCTTTAGAGCCCTTTCGGCTGAAGATAATTTGAATCAGCTGTCTGATTAGTAGGACCTTGGGAACTGTCTCCATTCCACAGGCTAACTGACTGCAGCTGAAGATTGATATTAAGTTTCGTCAACACGGAGCAAGTCTAGAATATGTTAATCAACTCATCGATTGAGGTGGGCGGTTCATTTTAAAAGCAGAAGTTGAGGTCTCTGGTGTGGGAAGACAAAATGCAAAAGAAAAAGAAAAAACACTGCTGTGCATATAAATGGCTACATCAGTAGCTTCTGCAATCCATATTCCTTCACACCAAGGACACATTTAATATGTTCCTCATTGTGACCGTACATGCAAAATAGACCAACCAAGTTTTTGCCTTTGATACTCTTGCATTAATTACTGAATATACGGTGCATGTAGAGTTTTGCTTTTGAACTCATTTAAGAAACTGGGTTAAACTTTTAGCATTAGTCCCATTGCTAGCTCATGCAAACATAAGGACAACAGCCACTGACACAAAAAGTCAGTCAGCATTCATGGAGGAGTTTTGAATATTGAACATATCTATTTGACTCCATTTTAGTCAAAGACCTTGGCATTCACTTTGTCTCAGGAATGTCACGAATGTGTGAAGCATGCCATCTCTTATTTAGTGTCAACAGGATGCACATTTTTTTATCCATCTGCTGCTCTTTTCTCTCTATCCTTGGATTGGCACACTGCGTGGGAAATGGGCTCCTACGTCGAGCAAGAGGTAATTGATCAATCAGATTCTGAAGGCTTTGTCCTCTCTCGCTGCGCAGGCAAATGTGCCAATTGCAAAACAAAGCACGTCACATTTTGCATCAGATAACAGCGCTAATGTTTAGGAGAAATCACCAAAGCCAGCCTTTGTGGGATAGTCACAAGGCTTCTTCAGCTTGTTTCTTTCCTCGTATAAAAAAAATGATATGCATAGCATGAGTAAATCAAATCCAGCCTTCATACTGTAGACTACACTCACACTCAGTTGTTTTTGCGGAGGAGGTCATTTATCATCACAAAATAAAACCCTAAACAGCACTCCCTGTGTGCACAGCCTAGCCATAATGAAGGCTTCTCAGATGTGTCAAAAGGTCACCATAACACTATGCATACACAAACCAACATAAACACAGTTGCATATCATTTTTTAGCTGTGATTTCACCAGCTTTTTTAATAGACACTCCTATCGGGGTGTCACATTTAATGAATTAGATAATGTACAGCTGAGACACGATTGGTCTGTGAGAGTTTCTTTTTCTCTAAATAATTAAACTAGACAACACATTTAAAATAGTTGCTTAATGCTTAAGATGTCTTTGGTGACTACTGCTATATTATTCTGGCCTGATCAATACTGAGCTGTCAGCACTGCCAGAATGTGAGACCCAATCAGAATGTATCAAAAATACAGCGAGAAAGTGATTAAGGGTCTTTTTAGTGTGTGTGTGTGTGTAATGGAATTGGTGTAGTGGTTTCTTTTGTATGTTCTTTTTCGCCCCCTACTGGTGATTGTAAGTAGCTGCACTAAAGAGGAAGTGAGGTAACAGTTAGAGAATAGGAGGAGGAAGTGATGTTTAGAAAGTTCCTTTTGCCCATGGCTTCATAGAGGGAGCATCACAGTGGACAAATCCGCTTAATCCTGTGCCTTAAAGTCCACAAACAGGCTTCATCCGTAAGTTGTTCACTATTTACAGTTATATTAACATGTTTATGTTAATATTTATTGGTTTGAGTACAGAATGTTTGAGGATGTTAGTTTATTGTCAACTACATATGGATGTATTCAATCTTTTGGTCGTTAAAGCGTTTGGTGCTTGTGTAAATGATATTTACAGATTGCAATACATAGTTTTAAGCACCCGTTTGTGTTTTTATATCAATAATTCTCTACTAATTTACGAGAGATGTTTGGTACTTGCAAAGATACTTACTGTGTTTGTATTTTTGTGTTATTTTTCACAGTTTTACAAAATAAGTGATATTTTCCTTAATTAAATCCTGCCAAACACAACAACCTGCCTGTTCCTTATATAATATAATATAATATATATAATATAATGCTGGAGAATATAATGTTAAGCTAGCTGTATAGCTGAAGAGTATGTTGCCTGCAACAACCTTTAGTGAGGACAGCATAGTAAAAGGATGACCATATACTGTGGGAGTTTAAGAAGGATTTCAAGACAGACAAGCTACACTGCACTTCATCATCATGGCAACCACAGTTAAGTCAGTAGAGGTTTCCAGTGAATACAAAGTAAAAGGCTCACAAGATGGTAGTGAATCAGGCTCAGTCCTCTCCAACAGTCACTCCATAAAGTCACGCTCTTCACGCTCATCAGCAAACTCTAGAGTCAGCTTAGAGGCAGCAAGAGCCCGTGCCAAAGCAGAAGCAGCCAAAGCTAGGCTGGCCTTCACGGAAAAGGAGAGTGAACTCAAAATTGAGAAAGCTAGGCTGGAAGCCAGAATTGATCGTATCAATCTACAGCGAGAAGCTGAAGCTGCCCATGCAGAAGCTGTAGTTCTGGAGACAGCAGCAGCAGATATAGATGGAATTGACCAGATCGAAGAACTTGAGTTCTTGTCCCTTCAAGAGAGTGCACAAAAAAGGACTGATGACTATGTTACCCACCACGCACTGCAGCCCTTTGCACAGGGATCTAACGATAAGGATGATCATTACCCCTCACCTCCAGCACTCACAAATCAACCATTCACCCAGACAGCAAGAGAGGAGAGGGAAGTTAATCCCCCCTTACGTTCAGTACACACACCCCATCAAGACTACACTGCTAAGAGTGAGGCCCAGTCGCAGATCATCAATAGGAGACCGATGTACCAACGCAGGGACACACAGCCGCTTCACACAGATGTACCACAGCAGAGAAATTATGTCAAACATAGTGCTCTCCCCATCGAGCCATCACGTTCAGCCAACACAAATCATGACACTACAACAGCTGATCTTGCCAAGTTTCTCGCTAAGAACCAGCTGATTTCCTCAGGTTTGACTAAGTTTGATGACCTACCTGAACATTACCAAGCCTGGAGAGAGACTTTCATCAACACAATCGAAAACCTCGAGGTGTCAGCAAGTGAAGAGATGGATTTGCTGATCAAATGGCTGGGTAAGGAGTCAAGTGAGCAGGCACTCAGAATTAGGTCTGTAAATGTCAGACAACCATCCCTTGGTCTCAAAATGGTTTGGGAGAGATTGAATAAAACATATGGGTCTCCAGAAGCAATAGAGAGAACTCTGTTTAGCAAAATAGAGAACTTTCCCAAGATTCAAAACAGAGAGAGTCAAAAACTCCAAGAGTTGGCAGATCTACTGATAGAATTAGATGTTGCCAAGACAGATGGTTACTTGCCAGGGCTATCTTACCTTGACACAGCAAGGGGAGTCCAGTCCATTGTTGAGAAGCTGCCCTTCTACCTTGAAGACAGGTGGATGTCTCACGGGTCCAAATACAAGAGAGAATATGGTGTTGCCTTTCCTCCTTTCTGCTTCTTCAAAGCGTTCATCTGCAGGGAAGCTGAAGAGAGAAACAACCCCAGCTTTAACCTGCCCACTCTCTCTACAACCTCTTACAAGAGAGAGAAGCAAGGTCAAAATAAACCTGTCTCTGTGCATAAAACAAGCATATCATCATCAGATACAGTATCTAAAACGGAAAATCCTGACAGACAATGCCCAATGCATAAAAAACCCCATTCACTGAAGAAATGCAGAGGGTTCAGGAAAATGTGCCTTGATGACAGAAAGAAATTCTTGAAAGAGAACAATATATGCTTTCGCTGCTGTGCTTCTACTAATCACCAGGCGAAATCCTGTGAAACACCCATCAAATGTACTGAGTGTGACAGCGATAGACCCCTTTCTGCTCTTCACCCCGGTCCTGCTCCTCAGTCACAGCTAGGTTCTTACCCTTCATCAGAGAGCGGCGGGGAGAGAGAGGACACAGGGCAGCCAGATGTCACATCCAGGCGTACCGAGGTATGTGGTGAGGGATTCAAAGGCAAATCCTGCTCAAAGATCTGCCTCGTAAATGTGTACCCCGACGGTCATCGCAATCTACAGAGAAAAATGTATGCCATTTTGGATGACCAGAGCAACGTGTCATTGGCTAGATCAGAGTTTTTCGACATGTTCAACTTCAAAGGAGCAGCAGTAACCTACACACTCAAAACCTGTGCAGGTACAGTGGAAACAGCTGGGAGAAAAGCTCATGATTTCACGGTAGAATCTGTAGATGGAAAAATAAACGTCCCACTACCTACACTCACTGAGTGTAATGAGATCCCCAATAACAGAGCAGAGATACCGACGCCAGATGCTGCGTACCACCACCACCACCTAAAGCAGATGGCAAATGAAATCCCACCCCTTGATCCAGTTGCTGACATCCTGCTGCTATTAGGAAGAGACATTGTTAGGGTCCATAAGGTTCGTAAACAGCACAATGGCCCTCACTACGCACCATATGCACAAAAGCTTGACCTTGGGTGGGTTATCATAGGTGATGTATGCATAGGAGGTGCTTACAAGACAAACACAGTGAGTACCATGAAGACCTGTATCCTTGGAAATGGAAGACCAACTTACCTAACTCCATGTGAGAATCGGATACAGGTGAAAGAAATTTACAGTATTAAAGGTAATGACAAGAATCTTCCCCTGCACAAGCCCACACAAAGAGCATTAGTGGCTTTAAACAAAGATAATCTTGGGAAAACATCGTCTTCTGCACAACAGAACGACAACCTGCTCGCCCACTCAATTGAGGATATAATCTTTCTTCAGGTCATGGAACGGGAGTTCTTCCAAGATGACACAAACAGCTGGGTCGCTCCTCTCCCTTTCCGACACACACGGAGACGTCTCCCTAACAACAGAGACTATGCTCACAACCGGCTGATGTCACTGCGAAAGATGTTAGAGAAGAAGCCTGAAATGAAAGTGCACTTCACTGAGTTCATGCAAAAAATGCTTGATAATGGACATGCTGAGCTTGCACCACCACTCAAAGAAGGAATGGAATGTTGGTATCTCCCTACCTTTGGAGTTTACCACCCACAAAAACCAGGGCAGATCCGTGTGGTGTTTGATTCCAGTGCACAGTATGATGGAATCTCACTGAATGAGGTGTTACTTTCTGGGCCAGACCTTAACAACAGCCTCATTGGAGTGCTTCTCAGATTCAGAAGGGAACCTGTGGCAGTGACAGCAGATATTCGCCAAATGTTCTACTGTTTTGTGGTGAACGAAGACTGCAGAGACTTCCTGCGTTTCTTGTGGTACCGGGAAAATGACATCAGCAAAGAAGTGGTGGAGTATCGTATGCGAGTTCATGTTTTTGGAAACAGCCCATCACCTGCAGTAGCAATCTTTGGCCTGAGGAGGGCAGCAAAACACCAAGAAGATGAATATGGCAGTGATGCGAGGCACTTTGTTGAGAGGGATTTCTACGTTGATGACGGCCTTCGATCATTTGCAACAGAAGCTGAGGCCATTGATGTTCTGCGTCGAACACAGCAAATGCTGGCTGAGTCTAACATTGTGCTACACAAGATAGCCTCAAACCGAAAAGAAGTGATGAATGCATTTCCAGCAGAGGAAAGAGCAAATGATATCAAAGACCTCAACCTCTCTGTAGACGACCTACCTGTCCAACGCAGCCTTGGGGTTAGCTGGAACATTATGTCAAACACCTTCACTTTCCACGTTCCTGAGAGTCAAAAGCCATTCACGCGTCGAGGCGTCCTGTCAACAGTGAACAGTCTGTTTGATCCATTGGGATTCTTAGCTCCAGTCACTATTGAAGGCAGACTGCTCCTCAGAGAGCTTTCGACCCAAGATACAGAATGGGACACATGTCTTCCTGAGATGGCATGAATTACTGTTAGCACTAAAGAAGGTACATATCCCACGCACATATGCATCTTTCTCCGCTTCCAAGGCCCGACACACAGAATTGTGTCTTTTCTGATGCCTCTGTCAAAGCAATATCGGCTTACCTGAAGATCACAGATGAGCATGGTCACAGTGAAGTAGGCTTTGTCTTTGCTAAATCCAAACTCGCTCCTCAGCCTGAGCTGACAATCCCCAGGTTAGTTATGTGCAGCTGTACTGGCTGTTGAGATTGCAGAGCTTGTCATCAGAGAGGTTGATCTGAAAGTGAATGCAGTCAAATTCTACACTGACAGCAAGGTTGTGTTAGGATACATACACAATGAGAAAAGAAGATTTTATGTCTATGTGAGCAATCGTGTACAACGTATCCGACAGTCAACACAGCCAGAGCAGTGGAGTTATGTTCCATCGGAGCTGAACCCAGCAGATCATGGGTCCCGGTCTGTTCCAGCTGCCGATCTTGCAGGCACTACATGGCTGACCGGACCCGGTTTCTTGACCTGACTTGTCAGTTCAGAGGTCAACACTGAAAATGAGATGACATACGATCTTGTAGATCCAGATTCAGATGCTGAGATTCGTTCCAAGGTAACATGTCTCACCACACGCATTACTGCAGGCAAGCTGGGCTCAAAGAGATTTGAGCTCACAAAAGCTGTGGCCCACCTCTGTCACATTGCTCAATGATTCTCACTCCCATCAGGCAATAACAGCTGTGTGGGCTGGCACATGTGCAAGAATGGATTGGCAGTTGCTGACATCACTAAAGCAGAGTGTGTCATCATAAAATGTGTGCAACATGAAAACTATTCAGAAGAGCTCAAATGCATTATGTCAAACTGCGACCTTCCCAAAACCAGCCTTCTCCACAAACTTCGACCAGTCATCGACAGTGAAGGCTTGCTGAGAATAGGTGGACGTATTGACCAGGCACAACTTGAAAGGTGTGAAGCTCATCCTATTATTATCCCAAACCGTAACCACGTAGCAACTCTGCTCGTCCGCCACTATCATGAATGTGTAAAACATCAGGGCAGACACTTCACAGAAGGTGCAATCCGTGCAAGTGGCCTGTGGATGGTAGGAGGAAAACGTCTCATCAGCAGCTGCATTCATAGGTGTGTCACATGCAAAAAGTTGCGAGGGAAAATGGAGCAACAACAAATGTCTGATCTACCTATAGAACGCCTGCAGCTCGACCCCCCATTCTCATATGTCGGACTTGATGTTTTTGGGCCATGGGAAGTCATCACACGTACCAGGGGTGGCCAAGCCAGAGACAAAAGGTGGGCAGTTATATTCACATGTATGTCCACGCGTGCAATTCACATTGAGGTTATCGAAACCATGACTTTCTCGAGCTTCATAAACGCACTCAGGAGGTTTTTCTCCATCAGAGGCCATGCTAAACAGCTTCGATCAGATTGTGGGACCAATTTTGTTGGAGCAAGTAAGGAGCTGAAAATGAATGCACAAGGTCCCTGTGATTCAAGCATAAAAGACTACCTCCTTCAACAAAGGTGCACATGGGTTTTCAATCCTCCTCACTCCTCCCATATGGTTGGCACTTGGGAGCGCATGATTGGAGTCGCTCGACGGATTCTAGATTCCATGCTTCTACAAGTTGGACCTTTAAAACTCACTCATGAAGTCCTAAGCACCTTTATGGCAGAAGTCTGTGCCATTGTGAATGCCCGGCCATTAATCCCTGTATCCACCAACCCAGAGGCTCCCCTCATTCTAACCCCTTCCATGCTGCTGACGCAGAAAACAGGGGTATCTCTCTCTCCAGCCAGTAACTTCTCAAAAGGAGATCTGCTTAAGAACCAGTGGAAGAGAGTTCAAGCCTTGGCAGAGACATTCTGGGCTAGGTGGCGACGAGAATATTTGAGCACACTACAGTGTCGGCAGAAGTGGCAATCACAGAAACCCAATCTCAAAGAAGGAGACGTAATTCTGATGGAGGACAGTCAGACAAAAAGGAATCAAAGTTAGAAGTTAGAAGGTAGAAGTTAAAGTGACAAGAAATCAGACAGTCAAGATATTCTCTAGACCCATTTCTGAGGTGGTTTTGCTTTGCTCCCAGGAGGACAAGAATACTCACCAGCCAATTCACCATAGGGGTCAGTAACAGAGCCACAGTTGAGTCAGGTGAGATGATGGTGACTACAGGTCACACAGTCCACAGCCTGCTGAGTGCAATCTGGTGAAGTAGCAGCTATTCCCCTGGACAGACTCTGATTTGAAAGGAACATGGGTTAATATGTATATAGTGGCATCTTTCTTAATATGCCAGGCGGGGAGTGTAATGGAATTGGTGTAGTGGTTTCTTTTGTATGTTCTTTTTCGCCCCCTACTGGTGATTGTAAGTAGCTGCACTAAAGAGGAAGTGAGGTAACAGTTAGAGAATAGGAGGAGGAAGTGATGTTTAGAAAGTTCCTTTTGCCCATGGCTTCATAGAGGGAGCATCACAGTGTACAAATCCACTTAATCCTGTGCCTTAAAGTCCACAAACAGGCTTCATCCGTAAGTTGTTCACTATTTACAGTTATATTAACATGTTTATGTTAATATTTATTGGTTTGAGTACAGAATGTTTGAGGATGTTAGTTTATTGTCAACTACATATGGATGTATTCAATCTTTGGTCGTTAAAGCGTTGGTGCTTGTGTAAATGATATTTACAGATTGCAATACATAGTTTTAAGCACCCGTTTGTGTTTTTATATCAATAATTCTCTACTAATTTACGAGAGATGTTTGGTACTTGCAAAGATACTTACTGTGTTTGTATTTTTGTGTTATTTTTCACAGTTTTGCAAAATAAGTGATATTTTCCTTAATTAAATCCTGCCAAACACAACAACCTGCCTGTTCCTTGGAGAATATAATGCTGGAGAATATAATGTTAAGCTAGCTGTATAGCTGAAGAGTATGTTGCCTGCAACAACCTTTAGTGAGGACAGCAGTGTGTGTGTGTGTGTGTGTGTGTGTGTGTGTGTGTGTGTGTGTTCTATTCTGCCTGACTGAGGTTATGAGTCAGTGCAAGATGTAAATAGGAAAATAACAAATGTCATAAAAAAAAGAACTTGACAAAGTGAGCTGAACGCAGACGAATTTGCTAATTTAATTTCCTTTAGCACAAACACTACACACTCATGCAGCATATCTTTTACACTTTTACCATCAGCATGTTCAGCTATAAGTTTTGTAGTTTTACACCACAGCAATTAGTGATTCAGCTTCAAGCTAGGAAGGTTCCTAACGGAGTGAAATGACCCGGAAGTAGTTAAGTGGCTGCCATGATAAGAGCCGTTCTAATTGTCTAAGTGATAAGGAAAGGTGCGATCATTGCTTCCTTTGTTACCTCCCTAGAATAGGGTACACTGGATCATCCTTTACGAAAGGAAATGAGATGCCGTCCCACAACTTCTTGCGGCAGCAAAATTTAAAGCGACTCTCAGACAGCGACGCATCACCATTTCGTCGTTCATAATCAATGTAAGGTGCGCAGTAGCGCCGTAATCATGTACGGCATGCGTGCATTTTATTTTCAGTGAGACATTTCAACACATCTAATAGGCCTATGATAATGTACTTTATGGCACTGTTTGAGTAATGTTATAAACTGGTTAATGTGAGAACTTTACTCTCCTCTCCAACGCGTAACATGACAGTGAGCATGCATACAGAACTGTGAATGAATGGATCGCTGAATCCAAAGTCACACAGCGCACCCGACAGCGGTTTATTTATAGCCCAGAGCAGCGTCTGAAACAAGTTACCTGTTCGCCCCCTGGCTTATTTCAATTTATGTTTTGTTAAAAACTCAGTACAGATATGACTACATTATTATGACCATGTGTAAAAGTAGGAATAGTATGTGAGAATGCGCAGATCGGCTCTGACGGCAAATCAAATCAGAAATACCCCACCCTCACCAACCCAAGTTATGTGCACCCTTTCTACAGTCTCTGTAGGCTATATTGCTTTTAAATGATGCATTGTAGTGATGTATCAGTGTTTTATTCAAAGATTTACTGTAATGATGAGTAGGCTGTTTTTTAGTAACTGTAAATGTTTCCATGTGCGCAGTATTGTCACTGTAGCTGATATCATGGGATATTTAAACAGCAAAACTAAAAACTGTAATTATAAACTTGACAGAGAAAACATAGCCTAACTCTACTTTCAGTTTATGAAATAATTGATGGAGTTACGCTGTTGACTGCTGTCCTCGTGTGTAAATGCTCACAGCAGCAGACAGCTCTGCTCTGTTTACAGTTTAGAGAATATTGTCCTAATGAATAATGTATTTCTTTCACCCACCCGCAACCATCTAACCCTTATGTAGCCTGCAGTAGATTCGTAGGTCTAACGTGTTCTGCTTATCTTGCAACATGTAACAATTATTTTCATACAATCATCCTAATCTGGATTGATGTAGATAAAAATGAGTGGACAGGAGGGTGAGCTGAGCAACCAATAATGAAAATAAACTATTTGCTGAACATCTTTCATACAAGAAACGGCCTAAAGCCCAGTGTTTTATAATAACGAAATGACATGCAGTGGGTGCTTCACATGAAACGACATAATTATTGCAGAATAAGAAGAAAATGGTGATGAAGTAATATGTTCCACCGGGTTGTCCATGTTTATTAAGCCTGCATGAAAAATCACGTTTAGAACGCACAGGGCTACGTATCCGGATGCGCTGGCAGACCCATGTCAATAACATCCGCAGTCGCATGATTACAGCCGAGTGTAAGGGCAGTCGGATTCCCCTCGCACCGCGGTTGTCTTATCCTAATTCCTTTTGAATTCTCCTTCACACCTTCCCTTGACCTAATAACGTTTACCATCGGGGTTAAGGAAAAGTGTTTAGGAAAAGGACTTAAGGAGGTAATGTTTTGACTTTTCGACCGCAGCCAAGCATTGGTGTTATCTTTGACCATCTGGGAAGAAGCTGCCTGACGGCAGAGCTCTGCAGTGCAGCACTAGCTCCATCTGTTGGAGCAGCAGAGGAAAGCCTCACTTTCTCAGTCCAGAGCTAATATTGTGATGAATGATAGAGGGAAGGAAGTATAGTCTATTATGATCTAGAGTAAGGAAAAAAAAAACACTACAGGGGCTACAGCTATAGCTGTAGGGGCTATAGCTACTGGTACCTGTGTCTTGCCATCATCCCTTTTTAATTCTGACTGATGTCCACAGTCCCTGTGCAGTGGTTAGCACTGTCACACAGCAAGAGGGTTCTGGGTTCAAACCTGCTGGCCAGCCTTGGCCCTTCTGTGTGGAGTTTGCGTGTTCTGTCTCCAGGTTCTCCTCCCACATTCCAAAGACATACAGGTTGGATTAATTGTTGACTCTAAATTGCCCATAGGTGTGAATATGAGTGTGAATGTTCATCTGTGTCTGTCAGCCCTGTGATTGACAGGCAACCTGTCCAGGGTTTAGTTCAGAGTTCTTTATTGTCCCTCGAGGGGAAATTTGATCTACAGTTGGCGGTACACAAAACAACACAATAAACATGGCATAAAACATCTTAGCAGCACACAACCAACAGATTGATTAAGAACAATTTCATCACTTAAAAAGTGGACCATGTCAAATAAAATCCCTTGAGATTGTCTAGAAAAGTGATTTCTAAAAGTGTCACTGAGAAGGCCTGAGTGACACTTATAAAAACTGTGCATTTAAGAGTTGTGCAAGTTAACAGCTTTAATTGCACAAGGAACAAAAGAAATTTTGTACTGTTTTTTGTTCTAGGGAACCTATATCACCGTCCAGAGGGAAGCGGAATGAATTCCTCCAAGAGTGGGTGGTCAGAGCTTGACAAGATTGAGTGTGCCTTCTGCAAAACTTGTCTGTCAAATATCTTTGTTAGAGAGGCTGCTGTAGGCCAATTATCTCGCTGGCCTTTGTAACAATTTTGGACAGAACTTTTGTGTTGTAAGGTTCCCATAAAATGAAATCAAACTAAAAGTTACAATGGACTTAAAATAAGAGCTGTACAATAAAGCCATCAAAGTCTTATCTACATAGAGTAAATAAAGTGTTTAGTCTGCGCAGGAAATGCAATCTCTGCAGGCCATTTTTGCAGATTTTGGATACATTGAGGTCAGGGGTCAAATCAATCACTGTTCCCAAGTACCTAGAGGACTCAACCATTTCCACCAATGTGCCCTTGATTGTGGTAGAGAAAAATGTGGGTTTTTTTCTAAAATCAAAATCAATAACCATGTCCTTAATCGTTTGAACGTTTAACTTGAGGAAATTGCTGTCAGACCACTCTTAAGAAATCGGTCACGACTGGCCCACGATCAACCTCTCCATGCTGTAGCAGAGTGACTATAACCGTGTCGTCGGCAAATTTCAAGAGATGTCTCTTCGTGTGGCAACTCCTGCAGTCGTTTGTATACAAAATATACAATAACGGGTTTGCCCTGCCTCTTGCCCAGATAATTAAATCTTCCAAACTATGCTGGCACATGCTTCTGGAATCCAACTATCCCCTTGTAACTAAAAAGTAAAGAGTTAAATGATACTTATTTTAAGATTATTATTAAATGTCATTATAATTGGTATCATTGTCTATCATTCCTATATTTTTGTCACATATGGCCTTTCTAAAGGAAGTTCTCTCAGGAATAGGGCAGTGACAACACTCATTTCCAACTGCTGGAGGTGAATCAAAAGGCTTTAAATTGAGCTCATTTCATATTTCCTAAGTGTTTTACAATATCACAATTCAGTACCTGTCAGCTCCAGTGGAAGGAGGCAGAGAGGGTAAATCCTCACTCCTTGCATTTGATCTTCTCTTTATCTGAGCTTCTGGGGAGATGATCAAGGTCAGGCTTTTTATTACACTAAAACAGCAGACATCTTCCCGACTGCTCAGAGATGTAATAGATAGGGCAAGTGTTCCCATGTGCTTTATATAGCCGATGATTTCATATTGAGGTTCCCATAACCCCAATGTGCACTGGAGCTCATTTGAGCATGCATTGCCTGAAAAGGCAAATTATCACAACAAGATACCGAATAATTAATCTGGGGATCAGAAGTCAAGCTGCTCACTGTCACTTATGTATGTTGGCAGTGTGTAGTCTGCATGTATTACAACACTGACCTCTGTCCCCTAACGATCCTCCTTATTTAAATCCATCATAATTATTTTTTTATGGGTTGGGGATGAAGGGGAATAAATGAGACTGTAAACCTTTTATATGTACGGGCAATTGCATATGCATCAATATTTGATAATGTTAGAATGTAGAATGTTTAAACATTTGTGCATAAATTACACATTTTCTGTATATCTTAACGTCCAGTGTCTCGATACTAAAAATGGCTTCCATTTCTGCCAAACATGTAGCTCAGAGTTTAAATGACCACCTGGCTGCTAAGGTGAGTGAAAAGATTCCCAATAGTTTCCACCTCTGCTGCTGCCCTAAAAAATTGAAATTACTAAATTTGCACAACTTGCTCATATCCAGTGATGCCACACTGCTTAGCTTCACCCCTATGGAGCTGATTTTGTTCAGCAGCAAACAGCTGATAGCAGATGTACTGTACTATCTGTTGCCAGATAGATTGTATAATTCCTTGGAGGAGGGTTGCTTTTGGATAGTTTTTTTAAGGAGCACAGAACCGCTCACACAGGATACACTTTTATGTATGTAGGAATCTGAAACCTGTTTTGCTCGTTCCTACTCACTCAACTCAAATTGTGGTTAAAAGACAGACAGAAGTATAACCCTGTTCTTTTTCAGCCCGTTATGTTTTTTCATTGATGATTGAGTACGTATTGTACCTGTGCAGGGACTACAAAATGAGCCACATTGGCTAGACTGGAATACTCTATTAAAGTACATTGAATACTGTAGGTAAAGATGATTGGGGGAGCCGTCTTCAGATAATTAACATTTTAGTAACACTAATTTCTCTCCCTATAAACTGACTGAAATAAATGAGGAATGCTTTGCCTCAAGGGCTGTAATACTGCATTACAGTGGCCGGGGTGATGCCTAGTTAATGAGGATTACAGCCAGCTAGTTCCAGGGGATTACAAACGCACTAGTTTATTTTACATGCACACAATGTGCAAATAAATATCCCACAAATAGATAAAGAACAGAATTAGCCTGCTGGGAGGTGTGCATTTATAATTAAACAGCACAAGTACAAAAACAAGGCTGCTCACCTGTTTACACAAATTACAAATGTTCACTCAATGGAAACCAGATAATGTGTTTGTCTGTTTCACTAATGATTATTCCAGAGTGAGAGCTAAATTTATTTGCAACACTGCATCTGCTAATTCACAGCGATAAACACAGATTTAAATTTTCTCCAGTGTATTTCTTTATATTTTTTTTAATTTTAAAGCACCTCCAGGCAGGGATATATGCAGCCAGTTGTTGTGTTGAGTGAGGAATAGTGGACCCAAACGCAGAGAGAGAGAGGCAGGCAGGAGCAGCGTAGAAACTCAAAGGTTTATTTCCTCAAAAAACCAAAAAGGCAAACAAGGAGTCCTGTGAGCTGCAGGCAAGAACTAATTCCGGGGAGAAAAAAGGAGAGACTGGCGAAGACACACACTGACACGGGGGAATACAAAACGATCTGACAAGAGACAAAGGGAACACAGGGGTTAAATACAAGAGGTAATGAACAAATGAGGAACAGGTGACACAACAGGTGAAACACATCAGGGCGGGGCAGGACAATCAACAAAGGCAAAAAGTAAAACTAGACATGACAGGACAGAAAACAGACTATCAAAATAAAACAGGAAACAGAACAACAGACAGGAAACAAGAAACAACCTAAACACAGAGACTTGACACACAGAACACAGAATACAGGAATTAACCAAAACATACAAAAAACCAGGAGATAACTAGAACAGAAATCTACAGAAAATACAACCACAGGGAACATGAA
This sequence comes from Sander lucioperca, assembly GCF_008315115.2. Lineage (NCBI taxonomy): Eukaryota > Metazoa > Chordata > Actinopteri > Perciformes > Percidae > Sander > Sander lucioperca. The sequence goes on along the minus strand of NC_050180.1, from coordinate 29,308,750 downwards.
CAAATAAACAATAAAGACAACAGAAATGAACAAACAGGTAACAGAAATAACCTAAAACCATAACACCAGTGTTTCAATATTTGATTGCAGAATATGAAAGAGAAATGCGTGCTTGATAGATGCTTAATTGGAGGTATTAACAAAGAGAAGGTAGAAATGAAGTGCACTCAACTTGGGTTTTCAATTGAGGTGCATATTATGTTAAAAAGTTAGAGCAGAGTAACTATAGTTCATTTTCTACAAAGCAAAACTTGTGGCACGACTCATCTTGCTATGGCTGTTTCATCATTAATTACAAAACAATTTTAAATAAGGATCTTGTGCAAACATTTCTTTGTTTCATGTGTAAATGCAGCCAGTGAACACATTTACATGTCTGCCAATGAAGTGCTTTAAAGTGGATGAGGACATAACATTGCAGCTACTTTACGTTTCAGTGAGGATGTGCTGCTTTAAGTTGGGTTAAAATGTGTTGAAAAGAGGTCTTTATGCTTTTATCTTTTTTTAACAGGTCATTAACAGGCTATTTGGTTGCATATAAAAGTGGACCATACATGATAATAGGCTCTGGTTACATTATCTTCAGACTTGAGGCAGACAGATATGCTGCTATACTGCAAGGCTTGTGGTTTTAGAGGATTGTGCACTGAAAACCACAAGACAGCTGGTGTTTCAAAATGTTTTTCTAATATCTCTGAACAGCTGAGAGTAGCAAGGGACTGTTTGTTCTCTTCAATGGCCACTAGATGACAGAGCCACTTTGTGGGCCGTACGCAGCCTAATTAGTCCTTGTTGTCCTCTCCAGAAGGGACTGAGCTCCATTAAAGTAAAGATAAATGACTGAAAGAGGGACACTAAAAGTCTCTAATGTGTAAGCTGATGCCTGTTCTGTGGACAGGTGAATCTTAATCAGGCACAGAAATAAACATAAAGACCCCATTGGTCCACTGTATATGCTCAGTCCTTCAACAGGAGCGAAACCATATGCAGCCATTAGATGGCATTACTGAATCACTCCTCACTGACTGAGTCACAGAAACGTGTACAAATTTGTTTCAGTCATGTTGACATCTCTGTTCAACATGTCTCAGGTTCGATCTTTTAAGTGGCTGTAAAAGCAAACTAAAATTGTGTTTTGTTTTATGGAAATAGAATGTAAATCAGTAATTCCTCAAACACAAATGTACAATTTTTATGTAAAAAAACTGTTGTGTAAAATGAGGCTGTACAAAATAAAAGCAACGATTATTTTGCAACAAACCTCCTGATACATGTTGTTATTACCATGATAGGTGCTGGTTCTCAGTATACTATAGGTTCACAGTGCTCTGACAAAGGGGATACTTCATCCTCAGAGATTGCTGACTGTTTTTAGAGCAGTCCATTTAAACATAAAAAACTTAAACATTGCCTCTGCTCTGAAACCTCAAATAGCCAAACATAATTTGCTCTCATATTTAGTAAGTCAATGAGTAAAACATTTTAAGAAGTTGCTTTATTTTATCTTTTTATAAAACAGACACTTGATTAAAATTATCTCTACATCCTCTTCACGCATTGTATTGCTGCACATGTCACCCTTGAAAATATTAATTAAGTGACCACAAGACAGTATTTCAATAGGGTGAACTAAGGGTGTGTAATTTATGAAGGGTTTCTGCTTTAAAGATTTTATTCCCCACAGAATAAATCCTACATAGCACACAAACAAACATGGTCTAGGGTGTTTAAAAATAGAATAACTTCCCAATTTTCACAACAATGCCCATCACATCTTTTAACTTTAACCAAGGTCTTTTTTGCTTTTACCAAAGTTTTACAAACAAAAATGATAACTATAGGATCATGTCTGTTGACGATTTTAATTATTTTTGTTTGGCAATTTGAAGAAAAACGTTCTGAGGTTTAGCTCATTCCAGACGAGAAAACAGAGTGGCCTGACAGAGTTGGCACAGCAAATCTGTCCCCTCAACATTTGGCAACGCTATCACGCCCAGCCCTCCCCTTGTTGATCAGAGGCAAAGTTGCCGACGCCACTGTGTCGCATTCTGGAGATAGCTGCACATAGGGACGCTGTGATGTGCCACCTGGCCCTTGGCCCCGTTGGTCAGGAACTCTCTCTGACCTCTCCATTAAAACTCGTTTGCCATTGAGATCCACGTCAGGGAGAGTCTCTAAGGACCACTTGCGTGCATTCTCCCCATGATGAAGACAGACTAGAGGGAGATTGCCGACACCTATTGGTGAAGCTTGGCCTGCCTCTTCCTCTCAATAGGCCCATGAAGCCACCTGGCCCCAAGAACTGCACAGTTGCAGATCAAAGATTGTCCATTTGGTCCGCAGCCAACAGACCACTCTGTGCCTCCTCACCCCATTACTAATAACCATAAGCTATAAAACAGCATGGTGTCTGATAAATGCAAAGCCAGAAAGATTTTGAAACAAATAATTGTTAAACCTGAGCAAAGAATTACTCGATTGTACATAAAAAAATGCTGCTCCTCATTTTCCACGCTCTTTCAAAAACGTTTTTGTATTAAAGTGTAACGGCTAAAATTTGTTTGAATTTCAAACAACCCAATACATGTAGTAAAATGATTTAGATGTGCATTTCAGTCATCCATATAATAGTATCACACTATTGGTGTGCCCACTCTGTGACTACACTAGACTAAAATGATTCACATTACACCATATCTACATGCTTCAGATGACACACTATTCTTAGGAGACCGTCCCTGAGTAGTAGTAATAAAGTCTACTTTATCTCTTCAACCCCACTTTTCATCAGAATCCCAGTATTGTATAGAGTTGTAAGTGTAAAACAGGTGTTTGGTTTGTTTTCCACATTCGATCACCTAGCCTAGACCTCTTCTAGTCCCAGACACAGCATTTACACCCACAATAACATGTGCTATTAGACCTCACATGTAGTCTACACCGTGTTTGTCTGAGTGGTCCTCAGAAAAATGATAATATTTTTCCAAAGAGCTGAGAGTAGATGCTCGAAAGCCCCTGACACTTGGTCCAACTGGCTGGAAAGACACTGTCTCCACCTGTTGCAGGTCAGGGGCTAATGCTTTAAGGTCAAAGGTTGTTTCCACAAGGCTGGTTTGGAACTTGTGCTTTCTCTGGTTGTAACAGTTCCCACCCCAATGTGCTGAATGTTTGAATCAACAGTTAAGACCAATCGGTGAGATGTGTTGAGCTGGTTAGTTAATGGGCAGCTGTATACTCTCTTAAGAAGAATAATGCATGCAGCACACTGCATAACTGCATTAACTCGTATTTTTGAAAGATTATATTACTATATTGTCGGAGTAATTATTGTTTTTTTATTTTAAAATATTACATGATAAAATTGTTTTCCAAGATATAGTGTTGGGAAAGGTTTAATGTCATCACAGGCAACACCACCCGGTTTGCCATATAATCTCTTAGGCTTAGTTGCAGTGTCATTTGTGGGAAAGACAATGTGAGTTGGCAGCACAACACATATATGGACCACATTAGAGCAAAAACAACTGTTGCGGGTACTGGGCTCACAAAGTACTGGGCAATGTTCAACAGCAATGTAATGAGCAGATAACTAGGCCATCATATAACACATCCCCAAATACCATTGACTTGTAAGGCTCGTTTTAATGGTACCAGGGATGTATGCCACTTTTAGCCACATTTAACTCCGGGATTGTACGCCCAAGAGGATTCAGAGGTATGACCAGAGGCTAATTAGCTTGAAAAACAATAGGTCCCTGATCACCATTCCATTGTGCTCCCCTGCATTGTGCAGCAGATCTGATTACAAACTTGTGATAAACAAGGACCTAAATTAGATGTGCAGTTGTTGCCATTGTCCCCGATTTCTGATACCCCTGCGTCCTTTGTACACGGTATGTATGAGCCAAAGCGGACAAGCCTGAAAGGGACACTAGTCCCTGATGGAGTATAAATGTATGGTAACTGACAGAGGGAGAGCCGATACAGTTGCTTTGGTCTTTGCGGTCACCTTCTTCTGGCAGAGCCTAAGGTAATTAAGAACATGAATGCAGTCCAAGTAGTGGGCTGCTTAAGACAGAATATTAATGCAGCTTTGATGGATGGAGTCAAAAGTGATTTCTTGCAGCAGAGCGTGGGTTGAAAGCCAGCTGGTCTTGGGTCAGAGAGCTTGATGGTGGGCAGATGCTTACAGGCCCTGTTAGCCTCTGCTGATGGAGCACAATTGATTAATGCCCCCCAATTATGGAAACATTAAAAGCCACGTTTTCCAAAGCAGAATTCAGTGTCACATAATGCATGTGGGGCATTTTGTGTATTCCCAGGCCAATAGAGGACGGGGCAGCTCAGTTTGCATGGAATCCACACTTGGCAAATTTCCATCACATTAACTGCCCGGTATGTGTAGTGTTGATTCTTAATGGGTCAGCATTTAGAAACAGCAATGCAGTGGGCATTCAGATATAAAGACATCCATGTCAACAACATAGATTAATGTTATTCTTTTAATGATGGCTTTGGAAAATGTTCATTTTAAAACTTGTAACATGCTTAAACTTATAGCCAGAAATCGCGGGGGGGGGTTTGTAAATAATATAATATATTCTGAAAATAATTGTGTAAGTAGTAAAATAATGCTAACGCAAACAGGGCAAAAAAAGTGTTGCGTTTTATGTTTAGAGATAACCCCCTCCATTACCTCACAGTGGTTTGGTCCACTGCCTGCTATGTGTCATATACACAGACAACACAAGTCTGTTAGGTGGAAAAGAACTATTAGTGTGTTCCATTTACCTGGGAGCTGGGAATGATGTCACACCCGAGTTAAATGCGTTCCATTTACAAGTCAGATTTTTCATTGTGGGGTTAACTCTAGCCAGGTTAGCCGTTGTTAGCAATACCAGTAGATAACAACGCATTACTCTGTTTTTTGTGCATACAAACACCATAACAACATGTCCACAGATCGAAGTTGGACAGGACTGTGTGTACGACTGATTTAGTGAGACACAAATAAAACGGAAGTGCAAATAACTGTACGTTACTACAGCTTTCACTACTGTTGATGCATGGGGCAGCCATGTTGGATTTTTACCTCTGGGTACTACCAAGTTTTCCAAGTTCCGAGCTCCGACTTTGACCTCAGGAAAATCCGACTTCCGAGTACAAATGGAAGTGCTTAACTTTTTGATATTAATGAATGTACGTTACAAAAATTAGTTTAAATTAGTTGCTACAAAGCTATTTAAGACTATCAGCTCCACAAAACTGTCTCTGTATTTCTCAGTATGGCTATGTTCAGAAGATTGTGGCGTGCGGCGACTTTCCCGCGCAGAAACTCGAGCAAAGATAATTACCTCTTCTGAAGAGTCCATCATGTTTTTTTTTTATCCTCCATGTCCTCCTTGAGCTACTAGCAACTGCATGGAGGAGGGGTGGGGGCAGTGCACGATCACAGAAGGCTTGTATCATGTGTTGCCATTACTTAGAATTCCTCGTGGGGGCGACAGAAACTATGCACTATAGCTTTAACATTAGTTGTGTTGGAACTCCAGTAGGCTGGCAAAGCTATATTATTCACTTTAAACATTGGATGAAGTGATTATTTTCTTTAATACAGATGATAACAAAAAATTATCATAACTGATGTAACATTTATAATGTTACCTAGCTTGTTTGGTAGCTTGTTTTAATAGCTTGTTGGATAGTTAACAGTTAACTTTAGTTAGCTAACTTGCTAATTCCACCCAACATGTTTTCACTGGTTGCAGAAAATGAGCCGAACAAAGTTGTCACTCATCTAGCGAGAGCACTGTGCTTTTTTTACGCTGTGACAAGAGTGTGTAAATGAAACATTAGGTTCTTTAAATTTTACTAATTTAGTGGCCGGCCAGCTAGTTAGCTAGTTTGCTTGCTAGGGTGCTCAGTTCTCAATTCAGCATCATCTGTATTAGAGAAAACACTCACTTCATCAGATGTTTAAATTTAATAAAATAGCCTTGCTAGCCTACTTAATGGAGTTCCATAACTACACATCTCCTATACAAGTACAATTTTGGCTGTATTATTTGTGTCTCCTTCAAAAATTGCTCTTGAGAAATTTTATGTTGTTTGTTCCCCCCCCCAACTGTTAGATGAAAATTTACGCCCATGCCTTGACCTCAACAGATTCTAAACAACAGCTGTTAGTTTGTCATGCATGTGACTTTTATCCACTTTTCTCTCTAGCAATTGTAAAATTTTAGATCTCCTAATTTCACCTACAGCGTACGTCTTAGCTTGAAAAAATAACGATTTATGATGATTTTGGCAACTCGTAAAACTAAGGTAATAAAAACATTAGTATAGCACATCACTTCCTCTGTTCACTATAAATGTGGAAATATTTATAAGACCCTAGGCCTGTCAGGCCTGGGCTTGAGTCAGCTTTAACTTTTATAGCTTTTAAAACATTTTAAAATAAAAACAGCCGGATTAGTCATGCCTCTTTAACGTTGCATTCCTTCTGACTGTATCAGTGTTATGAAATGTGCACAGTGCTGGTGAATGGCTAGCTTCGTTTCAAATAAAGCTTAAAGGGTCCCTTGCCAGTAACCAGGTGCAACTTTGCACCAGTCTTTTGTTTTTTAAGACAAGGATTTCACAAGCACCCATTTTCTTGCATCTGGCTTTCTACCTAGCCTGCAGCCTACATTGCTGATTCCCGTGCATGATCCACAGCCTCCCACTGGACATGTAAGGAGCCAGGGAATGTGTCCTTGTTACTCACCAGGCAAAGTATGTTATGGTCTTGTAACAGGAAGCCCTGAGCTGAGACATCTACTGGCCTGACTGTCAGAAATCCCTTTCTCAAGGGAAAAGGCAGCAAGAGAAAAATTGCAGAATCAACAGGGACAGTGTTAATATGTGTTAACAGTGGTATCCACATCTCCTGAGGTCACAATGCAGTCACCATTTACTGACCAGACACTGACAAGATTTTTTAAAAACTTTTGTTATATATAATGTATTGGTTCTAACGCGTTCAGTACATCATAATTCCCTTTGAAAACAATTAAAGCCAAAGTTACTAGCCAATTCAGTCCGCAACAGAATGAATTGACGTCAAATGTGTGACAGTTCAAATGGCATCTTTCACTACGCGTCACAACTTCTTCCACACTCTGTAATGGAAAAGCTGTTATAAAATAATCTTATTGGAGATATTCTTATAATATGACTGAGTGTAATTGATCATGTCCCTGAGGCTCTCTCCTGTCAAAGCTCCATATGTGTCTTAAGACGAGACGGGGTCAAGGCCTGGGACAACTGCAAGGCGCTTGTTAAGTGTCAGAGGCTCGTGCCGCTGGGACCCCTGAGCCATTCCTGGCATCCAGCTCGAGCAGGCCCCCTGCAGCACGCCTGGGGGGTCCTGTCCCATGCTGTCCCTCTCATCCGTTGCCACCGTCATATTATGTCTGGGCCTCTCTGCACTCCGAGCTCAAGAGGCTCTTGATTGTATAGAAACCAAAAATAAACAAATCAACAAAACAAAAGAGGAAAGGTAGACAAAGAGAGGCGGCTACATGGGACAGACAGGGCTTTTCAATCTGTTTGGAGCTGTCAGCCTTTGAGGTTTGGAATGATTCCACTCACCAACGCTTAGCCACACACCCTGTCCATAGCTACAGCGCTATAAACTAAACTCTGACTGAGCATGTAGTGTTTTTACAAAATAACTGAGATAGCGGAGGGTGCATTAGGTCTGCCTGTTTTGATAATTGAAATACTGTGCAATAGTGATGCGTAGTGTCTGTTTTTAGCATGCCAGCTGTTAAAATACAAAGCAAACACTAAATGTCTGACATGTAACATAATAGGGGATTTCTGTATACTGTTTTCATGAGATGTCATGTATTATGATGTTCCATTATTTTAGGGTTTGTTACTGGGCTTCAATAGGCGTTTTGTAAGCACCGTTTGTGCAGACATGATGCAACAGGACATAAATCATCAGTCATGGAAATCTAGAACAGGTTTATTCAAACACATGAAAATAAATACTGAACCTCCTAGCAGATAGGATCTAGTGATCCATCTGATTATTGATACGACAGGATTTCTTGTAAACGTGTCATCTCTACTTGCACTTTTCATTGTAGTTTCCTTCCTTGATCTCTGGGAACAAAATAATTCTATCCCACAAGATGATTCCAAATGTTTTGATGCCATCATGGAACTTGTAACCGAGACATTGCAGTGTTGTGGCTGTAGCTATGGAAATTGAGCCACCATTTTTTACAGTAATCTTGATGAAGTGATAGTAGTGCAGGGTGCAATAATGAGTCCAGAGAAAATGTTTCATTGGATGCAGTTTTAAGCCTCTCATTATGCAGCTTATTTAAACACAATATTTTGTTATTGCTGGAGAAAGATACAGATTTGCATTGAAGTTTTTAAAGAGTCAAAGGTGGTTAAGTTATAAGAGCCATCCTTCATTGTGGTTTAAGCACAAGCATTCACAGCATACAATTTGCGTCTTTAATCTCCTAATGATGGATTATTTGACATTTAATATTCCATTAAAAAAGCTTTGTTGAACACAAGTCAGCTCCTCTGGCCCATGGAGGATAAAGTATGCCTGCCAATCGTGCATTGGCAATGGCATGACAAAGTTTGTGAATGAAGTGATGGTAAAAGATATTTTTATACTGTCATCAAACTTCACTCTGTACACAACTGTGTAATTAACTATGTGTTTTCTACAGCCTGTTTATTTGATACAAAGCTGTCATGGAAGATTGACTGCCTGAATAACGGACCAATAAACTTAATGTTGGCTTCAGAGAATGTCAGTTTTCAAAACACCCAACATCTGTAGGGCGATATAAAGCCCCTATAAAACCAATGAGTTCTTGTTAGGATTAATTACTATGTAGAGATAGATAGTTTCAGGTCAAACTCCTGCTTCAGCTAGATGCTGTACGGAGTGTGGAATCTTTAATGAAGGGTTATCGTGCTCCACGGTTGTTACAGATGCAGCACACCTGGTAAAGACCCCGCCTACTTATTTTGCAGGCCTGCCATCATTGGACACCTGCTGTTGTTCTTGTTTTGGAGTGACTCAAGAGCATTACATCAATACAGGGCATGAGGAATTAATGAGAAAAGGAAAGGAAGGCAGCCTGGCTGTTGGCACATTGACATCTGGCCTTAGATTTTTAGAATTACCGAAGCATGAAAGCATTGTGCACTGTGCTTCTGATGATTGTTATCAGTGCAGATAACTTGTAATAGCGGCTATTCACAAGTGTTTTTTTTACTATGTTGTTTACACTGTATATATACACAATAGATCCAGCTGTTGAATGTGGAGATGTTGAGCGATGAGGATATGGGCCATATAACGTTGCCCTTTAGGTGTCTTGGTGACCGACCTGACTACTAATCAACAAGCTTTTCAGATGAGATAAATGGCAATAAAGCTGCTAAGGGCAGGCATCAACAGATACATTTTGTCTCATTGAATTAGCGAGCATGATGTAGGCTGCAAATGCATCTCTAAATTCCTCCTTTATCACACCAGGACTAACGAGCTAATACCCCCCCCCCCCCCCCCTCTCCTATTTCGAACCTTTAACCAGGGCGGGAGGGTGAGCCAGGAGCACACAGGGTCAATTGTTAAGTGTCCTCCACAGGTGTGCAGTGAAAGATCTCAGTGTAAGCATCATGGTCTTAAATGTATAGTTATAACCCAAAGTAATGTTGCCATAATTGTTTCACTTAAGTTTGTTGTGACTCACTACACGGTCCATGCACAGTACCTTCGTTGAGCCTGTAGCTTATGCTCAAATTTTGATCCACATTGAAAGCATAAGGTCCTGTTACTGTTAACGTATTTAAACCTACACTGCAAACATCTTGATGTGATGAAGTGATGTGAAGTCATGTAGTGTAATACTGAGTCCAGAAATCATTCTTACAGTATTGCAGTGATTTTGTTTTTTGATTTGTTCAAATATATCAATATTCAATTCTGAAAAATAAACGAGTGGAACCTTTTTTTTTATGAATATCAGGAATCAGGATTGAATTTTCAATATGAGGCTACATGACCTCAGATGACAGTGTTTCGCATGCATGTGACATATAAATCACATGCAGTGGAACAAGCTGTGACTAATTTCCCTTTAAACCATATTTCACTGTTTTATTAGCAGTAAGCTTGTTAAGACTCCAGCATTGTCACCAGCCCCCGAAGCGTCACTTGCACCGATACAGGTGCCTAACAGTATAAAGAGGTCCAAGAAAAAGGTTCCTTGGTAAACCACTAATGCCTCAGCTCGACCGTCGCAACAGCATAAAACAATGCCTCTGCCACATCTCTTTCAGTCCGCTCAACTGATGGGTAACTGGAGTCGCCTTGAGAGGAGCCCCGTGCAGCGTTATCAGGGTTGGGAAGGGGGTGTGAACAGCGGCAGAGATGCCTCCGAGGTCAAGCCTTTAATAATGATTACAAACTGGAGCTGGCTGCTGGAGCGAAAGGCTGCAGCTGTGGGCCGGCCGGCCTTTGAAGTGCCCCCCGCCTGTTGTAGGGTCCCAGGCCCCCTCGCATGAGGAGACGCTGGAACTATGTGGCTGCCTGTGGGAAAGAATGTCATGCGACGCCAGGGTGACGGAGCGCAGGATGGCTGAAGGGTGGACAGCTCGGCTGGGGCTGCTGGTGGGCTTGTGGGTCGAACATTGAGGACCATTGGGGATGGCACAGGGGGATGACGGAGAGAGAACAAGGCTGTGTGCATGTGCTGCTGTAGCCAAAGTCTGTTATTTGGTTACACACACACACACACACACACACACACAGGGTGGGGGGTTCCATAAAGTTAGTGCCAAAAAAGCACACAGACGTTGACTGTGACAGACACTGTGGCTGCACTATAGTTATAAAAGTAGTCTTTTTTTCTCCCTAAATTTTTAAAAGTTAAATTTTGAAAATATATAAACACTTCCAGGCACAGTCTCTGTTATTTCTCATGCAATTTAAACCCTTCACTTGTCTTAAATTTGCCATGGTAGACAGTTTGCATTAATCCAAGTCACACTGTTTAAAAAGAAGAGTCTATTATATTAAGCAAAGCTAAACTACATCTCTAATAAAAGGAGAAAATTGTAGTGTGCTACAAATATCCTGTCAAAAAATTGTACAAACTCATTGCTTACAAGAACTACAAACTTCATAATAATAATAATAATAATAATAATAATAATAATAATAATAATAAATGCCTCTATACTGCATCCAAACACAACGTATCACAAAACAAGCTACTCTGATTTATAGCATTCGACAGGAAAAAAGGCGGAAACCTTTTAACCTCTGTTGCAAGATGCTTCTAACATGAAGTTCATAGATAAGATTTATGGCTGATCTACTTAATTATTACCTGCTCAATGATGCTACGGGTGAATTATTATGCACACATAGTTTCTAGCTATCAAGGCAACATATCAAATTATTACTTAGCTTGCAAAATGAGTAACTGACAAGAAGACTACCATGATTTGCTGTAGTGATGATGCTGGTGGGGAAGTATGCAATTATCTAATTGTTCTTATTCATCGGTAAAGGTGTCTTTAAATGCAGGATGGCAGTATGGTGCCAGCTTCAGGCTGGGTTCACATTGTAACACCTTAAAGTCTTAGGTATTTTGGCATAACAGGGACCAACCTACAGTAAGTAGACACAAGCTTACACTGGGCTTTAAAGTTAATTGACAGTGAAAGACAGTGGACTACTTCTTAGCTTTCTCTGAAGCTTATATGAAAGCATATTGTACTTACAAGTAAGATCAGTGAATGTGATGTCATAATGTTAATTTGGTTGGTTTGTCTATGCCAAAGAACACATTTTTATTGTTTTCATAAAATTTCACTTTAAAGGATTGGCACTATTGGCATATTAACGTGTTATAAATAGAAAATTAACAATGTGTGCGTTTCTCAACAGACATATTTAAAATACAGCATTAGCATGTTTCACTAACAATACATCAGTAAAGTTAAATTAGTTCTTGTAAAATGTTGGTTGTGTATTAAATGACCCATCAATCAATTTGGGAGTGATGGCAGGTTCCAATGTTTTACTAAAAGGTTATTTGTTTGCATTTTTAATAAACATTACCATATGTTTTTTTACCACACATATGTATGGCAATAACAAATCAGGGTGAGATTTGTGATCTCAGTGCACCCCTGAAAGGTAATTTGTGAATATTTCTTTACATATCAAACTAAGTACCTTTTTTAAATCTATGTATTTCTTATCATAACTTTTATCCATCATACATTTATGTAAAGCTTTAATGACTAAGAGATATGATGACATGCCATGACATCATGAAAGATACACAGATGTAATAATAATTGTTCTCTTTATAAATATAAAATGGAGAAACTGAAGAGGAGCAGCACTGAGCGCAGCGCAGCCATGACCTCATCCATTCCATAACAATGATCCATTGTGTTGTATAGGCTGCTGCTATCTGGCAATGGCTGTCCATAAGTTTTATTTGGCATTTTATAGCTGTTAGATCACAGCAGCTCAGTGCCATGCTCAAAGGTGGCCACTTGCTGATAGTCCACTGAGAGGGCTGCAAACGAGAGCCAGGAGATGGAGGGTCTGGGGGGGGATCCACTTCTGGCAAACATTGTTGAGGGAAAGTGAGAGTGTGAGAGGGAGGGATGAGTGAGAAGAAAAGAGACCACCACGGCTAAAGAAAGTCCTGGGTTTCAGCTCAGTCCCTCTGATGCAGAGTCGGCCTTTCATCTCCCTCACAAGGATTTCCATCCTATTTCCCCTCAACAGATGCTAAATGACAGTGAAGCAAAATGGCTTAATACGCTCCAAACCCACTTCTTTGTAAAGGAAAAAGGACTTTAATATGAAAGCAGAGGTCTATTGCTGCCTCTTGTGTTCTGCTCAATTGAAATAAAACTTTCAGAAGGGGTGTCCATGATGTATTGAGGTCATTGAGGATTTGAAAAATAATGCCTGTAATGTGTGATGTCACAGTTTTGTCCAGGAATATCCACTTGTGACAGCTGGTAAAAAGGTTCCTGGTAGTACTTCAAATATTTAGTGTTAGGCACCCAATAAGATGAAATTCAATAACTGTTGTATTGAGGAGGGAATCAGTAACTGCTAAACATACTTGAACTCAATTGAAAATTGCATCTTAAATAAGTCCTCCATTTCATTCACCATAATGGCCATGGTTTAGCTTTTGAGATCATAAATACTTTTACTTGTAGTATAGTTCTGTCCAACTTAAATATGAGTGCAAGCAGGGGACAGTTTGAATGTCTCTGTTGTTGTTGGAAAGAACAAAAGTCTGTCTGAGATTTGCATATAAAAATGACCAATTGTGCCTATTGGAGGGAAGTTGTTAAGCCTCACCATCACCAGGAAAAATGGACAGAAATATGTTCTTTGAATACTGTGGCCAAGCAAACTGTTCACATGTCAGAAAAGAAATATGATAAACTGTCATTTGACTCGTTAGTCCCTTTTTAAAATGTTCTTTCTTTCTCACTTTTTTCTTTCTTTCCAGAGTTCCACATTCAAACTGTCAGAGGTCTGTTCAATATAATATTCTGAAATAATCCAAGACTCAGTACTGTATATTTTAAATATCCAACTGTGATCTATTGAAGGCATTACTCCAACATAATTGGAAAGTAAACATACTTCAATACAGATTGAAGGGCTAACTTAATGCTATTACAGCAATGACATGTCCCCCTGTTCAGATATTTTTAAGTACCCTGCCACACCACCCCCAAACCCAACTTTTTACGACCTGCTTCATAAATGAAACCATTCTCCGCAAATGTGCCTCTGTCCTCTCCTGTGACCAATAATAGCCCTGGGTCTGATTGAATGTGCCATAATGTAATTTGGATATTAGACTGGGTTAGCTTCATATGTATTGGCAGACCTCTAGTCTCTGTGCTCAATTCAACCACAGGACTTAGGGATAATGTTTCCCTGTACCACCATTAATATTGGTGGCTTTAAATACTGCAGAGACTACAACCAACAAGTAATATTGGGCTACCTGGCACCTCCGTCTGTTGACATTAAATCCACATTTCTTATTCAATCTTCTATGCCGTCATTTTAGATGTTACCCTAGTAACATTGACTGTTTGGTAACACACTGACTGTCTTTGAGTCAGAAGGGGGACATGACAGAAGGGAGAGTGACATTACAGAGTTGGTATTTGACAGAGCAGTCACCCACTGCGTGGCTGTTGGGGAGCTATGGGATTCAAAACAATCACTTATTGTCAGTTGCATTGATACTCTCGGCATTGTATCCAAACTCTTTGATTTAATTCAAAATCTAGAAAACTGAATCTGCTGACAAGAAGTCAAATAATTAAACATTTTAAAGCAGGAGGAAAGTCAAATACAATTAATTGTCATATTACAGTATTATTTCAATGTATTTTCTTTTTACCAACATAAATAGTATATCACTTAACGTCAGCTGATGAAGGTTAAATTAAATTCTACAGCACAAACTGTGAATCATGATTGGACGACTTGAAAAGATATGTATGTGATTGTCATGATTGGATGACTGGCTGTCAGTCAAACTCCTTGCTATGGCAACACGTGATTGATTAGATGACTTGACTTGCCCCCCAAAAAATAACTCGCTTTTTTTGCTTGAGACTTGGACCAAATGACTTGATACTTACTTGGGACTTGAGCAAAGATGACTTGGTCACACTGCCTTCTATTCACACATTTATCAGTAATTATTTCTTTATTTTTTCTTTAGTTAATCAGACTTATATTGTTGATTATGACACAGGCATGTAATGTACCTTCCCAATTTAGTGCTGATGTATCTTTACTATTACAAATATATAACAGAATAAGCTCATGATCGAACCCTGCAATCAGACGATGCGTTCTCAGTTGCTGTATAAACAGATCCTTTTCAGCAGTGTGACTCATTTAATGTGTAATTCAGCTTTAGTGTAAGTACACCCTGTTCAAACCGATGCTGACCGGCTTTAATGACAGAGCCGGATGCATTATCTAATCATTGTCAACTCCAAAAACAAATTACAAAGACGAAAACATGCTTTGGATGTGTTTTCTCTATTGTAATTCACACATTAAATAACGTTTTTTTTTAAAGCTACCTTTTAATTTCCTCAGTAGGTTACCTCTGCATACACCTGCAAGAGGTGTTGTCATCTAAAGGTGTATTTATTATCTGTGTGGTTGATTGATTTATTGGTTAGATGATGGATTGATGGAATGAATTAATTGGCCAGTTGATTGATTTAATGGCAAAACAAGTCATCATATTTTTGAAATGTTAAGATTTTGCTTTGTTTTAAAAATGGCTCACTAACACATACAGTACATTGCCCCTTTGTGGTTATGTAGGGTATGGCAATGTTAGTTCTTTATTTATATGAGTTGCTATATTCAAGACAACACAGCAAAATGCTGACAACTTCAGATTGATTAGTCATTTTAGAACCTGTATTCTTTCCCTACTTTTGCGATGATTTTGGACATTGTGTTCAATGCTTGTTGTTCATCAGGCTCAAGTGTGGGTGAGTGACAAGGCCAATGGGTCTTGAATATACCAACTGACTGCAGGAGTTTGTCTCTTCGACTGTGTGGACACTGAACAACAGTCAAAAATAGACAGACCGGGGAGAGAGAGCTTTCCAATGGCCCACCACCTCCTCGGATTTGTCTAGAGGCCCCCCCCCCCCATTTTTAGGGGTAAATGGGAAATGAATCCAGCAATTGTTATGTTTCACCTGCTGCAAAGTCACCCCAAAATACAAAGCTTCTTTCCAAGTCCTGTAGCTCGCTGAACTACTTAACCCACTATTACATCATTCCAACTGGATGTGCGCCAGACGGCACTTGGCTGCCTGCCAACTTTCTTTCGCTTCGTCTTTCTTTCTTTTCTATTTTTTAGCACTGCAAGCAGATGCAAACATTTCTTACAACCTTTATGCATTTCATTGCCTGATGGCCACACGTTTGACCCCCTGTTGCTTACAGTTTGTCAGTCCTCCTTGCAAGGTTGACAGGTTATCTTTTATTCATGCCACTGCTCACCTCATGTGTGCCACTTGAGAGACAGATGGATGTGTGTAAAACCAGATTCTCTACTGAATGGTGAATTGTATGTCTCTCTAAGTAAGCCCTGCAGGAGAATGCACACTGAAAGATGTCTCCTCCTTATCAGTCAATGGGAATAAGTCTATCAGCGGCTATGGCCTGGAGGAAGGACTCTGTTTTTTAACTGTTATGAATAGGTGCTTTTCTTGGTTATTTTTCCTCAAATTTTTTACTACTGTAGATGTCTTTGCTTGTACTTAACAGAACTCTTAGAGGGTATGACTGAGAGAAATAAACCTGTGGCGCTTGGTGAGAGATTTGGGGTTTCCTAAGTTTTTGTATATTCCAAACTAAAGTTTTATTGTTAATCCAACATGCTACCTTGTAAATTTTTACTTAACTGACAGCAACTTGCAATCAAATCATTTTGTGTTGTCAAGGTTGACACTGACTTTGATTTAGCATGTTTCAACTTTTCAAATCCCATTGTTCCTTGTTACTCTGCCAAAAACATGACAAAATATTAAATAATGAAAAGTTTACTTGGTGCATTAATTTGCACAATTCTCTTCCAAAACTAAAATGACTGAAATATTTAATATTCATCCTATTTTTTAAGGGTTAGTAAATAGATTCACAGATGTAACCCTTACTTCAGTAACAGAAGCAAAATGAGAATGAAAAATCACATAATAAATTGTGTCATGTTAAAGTGCTGTATGTGTGGGCTGGGCAGTTAAGTAACAGTCCTGCATCAAAATATTACTAAACTTATTATAATTAAAAGTACAGCAGTATTATCTGGAAAATGTACATCAAACATACTCATTATGCAAAATGGCATCCGTCAGTGTTATATTATGATATATAATGTGATTAATAATAATGATGCATACATTTCTAAGCAGCATTTATAATGTCGTAGATGGTCACAGTGGAGCTAATTTTAACTACTTCTTTATATTCTGTTGGGCAGTATATAAAGTCCAATGCATCAAAAACTGATGATATGTTTTGTACATAATGTATAATCTGAATCTGTAAAGTAATTTGTGATTACAGCATCATATGTAATCAATTAAAAGGACTATATTTTCCCTCTAAATGTAGTTGAATATAAATGTAAAATAGCATAAAATGCAAGTATTCAAGTAAATTACTCAAAATTGTACTTAAGTACAGTACTTGTGTAAATGTACAGTCAGACAGGCTCTAGAGCCCTTGGAATAAACCAATGGAAACCCTGTGACTTAACTGGTTTTCTATGGACCTTTTCTCCAAAACATTATTATAATAATAATGATAATAATAATAATAATAATAATAATAATAATAATAATAATAATAATAATAATAATAAAGGGACGTCATGAGCACTGAACTCTCACCATTGTAAATTCCATCAGTCTCCAATAACATTTGATATTACTGTATCATCATCCTATTATAAATCTACATGATTATCAATGTACCTGTTGACTGAGGTTAAGTCTTTACTTTACTGTACTCTGTTTGCAGTGAGATGTCCAAGCTTCAATCTGTTCACAATGGGTTTATCAAACTTACTGTACTAAGCATTATCCTTTAATACTGTATACACTGCTGTCAGAAGTCTAATCTCAACTATGCACATTTGCACAAGGCAAATATTATTCACTGTTTGGACAGGACTGATTTTTTTTTTTTGTCCAACCCAGCATATTGTGCAGTTCATATTTGCGAGTCCTCTTAACTTGTCAAGAGAGACGTTGGCTGATGCCTCCAGGTGAAAACGGGTTGAATTTAACTCCAGGGTCTATTGTGTTATGATTCTCCTGCATTGCTCCATAGCAACAACTCCTAAATTCCCCTCCATCTTTTGCCTATTTGTCAGTTTTAAGGGGATATAAAAAAAAATGAGAGACATGTATTGATAGGTAAGAATCTGATCCTGTGAATTCAATGGGATATTTGGCATCCCAGTGACAGGGGAAAATAACATTGAGTGGTGGAAAAAAAAAAAAACATACCCGTCTTGTAAAATAAAGACAACATTTAATTTACCTGGCGAGAAAGGAGACGAGCGTGTCCAGTCCTGAGGATCAATGCCAATGCAGTGATCTCACCTGTTTGATCGAGCACTTGGAAAACAATTTATACTTCATGATAGATTGCCTTAAGGCATTGGATCCAAAATCAAGACAGCATCCTTGTAACTCTTTGATAATCTTTATAGACATCTGACGAACTAATAACAGCAGGTGACTACTGTTAAATTTGGACATGCAATGAAGAAAAAAATGATTTAGTTTTTACTTTTTTAAGCTAAGCTTTGTGTATATTGTCAAGCAAAACTACACATATTACAAGCAATGCCCTCTTTCTCCAGAGAGGATGATTTACAAACCCCTGCTCACACTGTGAGCAGGGGTTTGCTGTGCCTTATGTGTTGACAGCCATGCCAACATGTCAAGCACAAACTCTGTGCTTTATTAACCAGCTGTGTAATTGTTATCTAATTTATAGACACAGAATGCCTCACAGGCAAAACCCAAGCTGCAAAATCAGGCTGCAAAGAGTTTGTAGGGTGTAGTGACAAGGGATTGCATAGGCCATATGACATTTCACATAGAGCATGTATCTCCCCCTCAGGGGATGATTGATGCTCCTGTTCTTGTCGAAAAAATAGATATCACATTACACCCAGACAGGTGTTTCCATCCCCATGAATCCTTACATTAATTCTGCCGTTTCTCTATGGTTTATGGTGCTTAAAGAATTTGTCCCAGGTCCTCAGACACATGTCTCCTTGTGTAGAACTGTGGGGGGGGGGGGACACCTGGAGGCAAACACAGGAGTAACACTAAGCAATTTTACTGCACTACAACACACTTTTTTCCTGAGCTCTCAGCTTTTAGATGTTTAGATGATTAAAGCCAATACAGCATGCAGTGATTGTGTCTTCATACCCAAATCAGAGGAAAAGCAATGGAACTTTTGATGATTTGAAAAAACATTTTTTTTAAACATAACTCAGCAGATAATTCGACAAACTGGAAGAAACAAAAATCTACACTTGAAGTCGCTGTACTCAGTTGAGCTATTGCATCTGCAAAAGTCCCATTAAGGGACTTATCTAAACGAGCAGTGGAGGAGTGAAAGTTCCATTTTGAAGGATACACCTGGGCCTTTAGGAAAGACTTGTCAACGATTCACAAGTAGAGCCATGAAATCTCCAAGGACACTCTCTCTTCTGAATGGCTTTATTAGTGCCTCTGCAGTCATTCCGGCTTCTCTTAAATGGAGCAACACTTAGAAGTGCGATGAAGTAACGCAGGGCCCATTAGCTCACTTCGCAGCATGGCAATATGCTGCTGGTGCCGAGTGATATTGCCAGCAGCTGGGTTGACAACATCCAGCCCGCATGGGGTTAGGAGCTATAGAGTGACCAAGAAAAGCAACCACCAGAACTCACTTTCTGTGCATGTGCTTTAACCAAAACATTAAAATGAAACATCTGGTCTTTACTACGTTAAGAATAAATGAATATAAACGTTTGAGAGATGTATCAAGATCTGGACTGACTATTTTCTTTAAAGCTTCCTGCAAGCCAGCATTGACAAAATCTATTCCTACCTTGCCTATAAATAGTTTGTGCTATTTGTGTGGATATTTTGCAATCATGCTTTCCTTTTGTAATCTGAGACTTAACTTTCTTGAACTTTTATCTGGTACCAGACTTGACTTAAAAATGTGTGTCATACACTGCAAAGATATCAGGTCATCAGACATCAGTGTTAATATTTTTTTTTTTTCCCATTCAAATGCACTTTGTGAAATTGATCCATTTAAGTAATTAAATAAATAATTTTATGTAAACTGTTCGTTTAGAGTATGCTGCTTGAGGAGAACTAGGGAACGGTGAAATGTTACGCACAAAGAGGTGTGTGAATGGTCATTAATGTATGCCTGTCACAGTGAGATGATCCAGCGGTGCTGAAAAACAGGCCACTAAGCCTCGCCGACGCCTTCGCCATCTTTTCACGCACATTCTTCAGCTTAACATGTCAAGAAGAGAAACACATTATGAGATGCTGCTGTCCCTGTGGGTATGAATTAAGCATGTGACAGGGGTGTGTGCAAAGTGTGTTTAAGTGTGCCCTGTTCGTTTAAAGGAATGTCCCCAGTCTGCCCGGTCAGGCGGAACAGCATCGAAACCGGAGAGCAAGTATCACCTCAGCCCGAGCATGGTGATACTGAGAGGCCACGGTTAAGAGCAGATACCTATATCTCACATTCACTTCACTTTACCCTTTTACCTCGTCTGTCATCTGCCGGAGCAACTTAAGCGGAAAGGAAATTGCTTGCTGAGAGCTGACGCTTCACGCAAACTTCATATGTGCTGCTGCATGGCTATAATTTGAAAAGCATATCTTTGGCTTCAAGAGGTCAAATGAAACAGTTAACCTTCCACGTGTCAAAGTGTAATGCTTTTTCTTTTAAACAACTTTGAACAGGATAATAGAGCAGTAATTAAAATTTATGGTTACAATATGACAGGCTAATTTGAAGCTGCCACATTTCGTAGAAAAAAAGACTATTAGTAGAGAGCTGCAGAAGAAACTGATTATAGGTGACTATTTTTAACAGGAGAACTCATTACTCATTACTCATTAGTTTACATCCTGAAAATATTTTTGAAGAAGCTGCATGGCGGGGAAAAAAGTATTGCAAGTAATTAAGCAATAGTCAGTTTCTTTATACAACACATTTATAAGCAGCACATGTACACACACAAATAAACATTCCAAAAACCAATCTGCGGCTGCTGCCCTTTATCATATGAAAAAAACGCAGATATGGATGGATAACAAGAAAGAGAGAGAGAGAAGGAAAAAGGGTAAACGATTAGTTGCTGGTATTTCACGCTGGATGATACTTGGCTTGGCCTCCCTTGTGAAACTGGCTCTCTGTGCTTCAGTGACTGGGCCCTTGTCCCTTCAGGCTGATTTACACCCAACCACTTCTTTTCTCCACCCTGTTTGTTTGCCAGTTCCTTAGCAACTGCAGGTTGTTTTCCTAATGTACTACCTGTCATGTTTGTCTCCTGAAAGCATAGTAAATTGTCTTATTTATTGCACAATAGCAATTTTTTATTTTTATTTGGCATCAACTTGATTCTTCGTTCCTGGTACAGAACAAGTGTTTGTCTGCAGTCAGTATGTCACGTGCAGACAGTTAAAAACACAAATCCTAAGTACTGCACACATATTACAAATGCACTTGTGTTACAGCAGTAGTTTGGTTTGAGGTAATTGCAGTATTTCAGTTAACAAATGCCTTCTAATTTGGTATTTTTATAAGAGCTTTTATGCTGAAGTAACTGTCTCTTATCCTTTTTATTCCCTCTTATCAAAACAAAGTAAAAAGCACAGCACCGCTCTGACTGACAAGTTGTGGGGCTCGCTGATTCAACCGCAATGCATTAATGCTAAACCATTACATGCTTGCTCAATCAATCTTGGCATGACTAAAGGGCTGTCATTGTCTGTGTGAATACTTCTATGGAGTTTTTGCAGTATTAGGTGTGGCTATTCTAAGGATGAGTTACCTGCATTGTGGACCTGGGAGTGCAGTCGGTGTGATCTGCGTTTGTCCCTTTTTGATCTTTTAACACTGTTATTGTTTTATGAATCAATCGATCATTCCCATAATTTTCTGTCTCAGCAAGTTTTCACTCAGTGGAACAATAATGTGAGCCATCTGGGCTGTATTTTGTTTTACACAGCATTATGTCAACTGCATAAAAATGCTCCAATTGTGACATAACATGTTATAAGATCAAGTAATTCAAGCAAACGGTGACTTCTCATATTTTATTTCTACAAGATGCACACATTAATAGGGCTTTGCATGTTCCACCTGCGAGTCGGCAGCACTTTTAAGAGAGGTAGTTAATTGTGAGCAGTCACTCCTGCCTCCCTTCCATTACCACAGCATTAGCAGTCATTTGCACAGTTATCCATGTAAATAACTCCCATATTTATTAACTTTTCTTGACACCGTTTACTTTAAATTGCCTTTTTTTATGGTCCACTTTTTCAAGATAATTGCATTTAAGTGAATTACTGCACACACGGCTGGTTGTAAGTGCTTACAGGGACAATAAAGAACCTCCTGGGCCATACACACATTCATGTACTCTTGGAGACATCTTTTGCCAGGGTATGAAGTAATGCCATAAAATTCAAAACACATTTCACATATGGTGCTTTGAAGGGAAATTGCCCCTTATATAATAAATAAGAGAGGTTAAAACAACAGAATTTCATTTTATAAATTCTACTTAATTTTTTTTTGTTTTGTTCTTTTAAAATATCCTGAATTGGGCCTGAACTGTCCCCTTCCAGGCGGCTGTGTGGCAACAGGTGCGGCCCACTGTCTACTCTGATGGATATAATAGCTGCTCTCTGGCTGGGATTCTCAGAGGCAGTGTAATCCAGCCCTAATCTCCCTGTAATTCAGGGAGGATTGGGTTCTTCAGATGAGCAAGTGGAAACCTTTGCTGGTGTGTGAGAGCTGAATACGTCTATATTGGCCCTACATGAAAACCAGGCACGGGTTTGTTTTTTCATCCATGTCGGTCTTTTTCTTTTAAAATCTGTTTTAGTCTACATCCACAATCCATATTCAGAGCTTTGGTTATAATAACAACTGCTGTTTGTAGCATGCTACTGTCGGAGTGGAACTTTTTTCACTCTCTAACAAGCTTTTATATTTAAATCTTAGTAAATATGAATATATTCTATATATCATGTTTGGATGCACAGTATCGCACATTGACTTCACATTGTTCACTTATATTAATAAAACGTGCAAAATAAAGGCAGTTTGAGCTCTTGTGTATTAACACCACATTAAGCCATTTTGCAATATTTTAAGATATGGTCGTAACAGTATAATCTACAAAGCATAAAACACGTGTGAATTGGGAGTTGGTTTGGTATTCTTAATATATTGTTTAAAAAAAAAATACTGTACCTTGATTTTGTTTGCTTAAATGATCTACTCTTTAGCATATATGATTTAACAATAGAATATTGTCTGGCACTAGTTTTATTTTTCTTTCCTGCACTGTAAGATTAAGGTCCTCCACTGTATGACATGCACCTTAATAGAATGTGGGTCCGAATTCTAACAATAGGTGAGGTTATGCTGACAGCGTATGCCCTGTAGCCGACAGACGGTCAGTCATTAACATACAAAAGGCAGTAGCTCTAGCACAGCGAGCAAGCAAACCTCTCGTATAAAAAAAAGTGTTTCTAGTGTTTCTGTAAAGTCTGCCTTTTACACAACACTGATCCTCTTATTTTCACATACTGTCGTAAAGAAGTGAGCTTCAGCATAGTTTCACAAGACCCAAATTGTTTCGTATCCCCCTCTTTTCATGCAGTGTTATGAATTCACTTTCTATGTATTCATGATTTTCCTTTCCCACAGAGTAATATCAATCACTACTGCAATAAATTGATTCTGAATGTTTTTTGTGTTTTTTATCTTATCTTATCTTCCTCAACCACATGGCACACAGAAGTCTTTCCTCTGATTTTGGCATAAACTGTCTTCAGTGAAAAGGAAATCCAGCTATGATTCACAGCTGGGTTTCCTACCATGGAATAAAATGCTTTATTGGATGACTATATTCACTCAGAACTGTCGCAGTTGCAATAACTGTGCTGTTCATTTCATTGATCTCTAGAGCGGCTGACTAACCAATAAAACAGAATACATCATAGAAAAGTAACACTAGAAGGGATAAACGTTTGAGTCAGTCAGAGTCAAAGGTTGGATGCTGCGGTGCACTCAATGATTTGCAATATAAATTTGTGGGTTTTATCTATTCCAACTGCTGCTGTTGTTTTTGCACATAAAATGTATCACTTCCTGTGCAACAGCAGACTTCTCTGTAAAACATGTTGCAATATGTAGTTGTGTAGGAAAGGAATGGTTTAAAAATGAATCTACTTGATATTAATAAATCAAAATAATGTCAAATTATTGTGTGGTTAGTCTTACTCATTTTTCAAAGTTATTTAGGTCCTTTTTTTAGTAAACTAAAAGGCAAAAGTTTTCCATTTTTTTTGCATTAACCTACTTTGATGAGGTTGTCATTCCGAACACGTTTGTCCTTCTTGTCAAAAGAGAAACGGATAAATGCTCAACTGTATGTTTGACTTCCTGAGTGTGTGTCAATAAATAGTTACAAATGACTGCTGACTGAACAGGATGCTTTCTGCTGACATGTGTCACAGTGTCATCAGTTCAACTTACTCTGAGCAATATAAGCTTACCCAGCAGGTTGCTGTCAACACACAAGTGCCCAAACAGCAACCAGCATAAACACACACATATAGCAAATGTATATACACACACACACACACACACACACACACACACACACACACACACACACAGATCAGCCAGGATTACTGTCAGAGAGGTTAGTACTTCATGACTGACTGAACAATCCACGTACATGTGCCAACAATTTCCTTTTACCTGAGGACAAAGGAGAGAGCAGAAAGAGTAGATGCTGGTGGAGATACCAATTGTTTATTCATACGAAACATCTTTTCCAAAAGAAAGAAAGCAAAAGGGGGGAAAAAAAGGTTTTATTTCCTTCTGTATTGTAGAGATGATAGATTTATTGTCTCAATAAAAAAAGAATTTGTTACAAGGATTCTTGTCTAATGGCTATTGAGAAAGTAAAGAACGAATGAGATGGAAATCTGCAATGATCCAGCTTGTTTTTCCATTGTCTAGATGTGGGAGGTCTCCAAACTCGCTTTGAGGTTTTAATCCAATTAAGAAAACAATAATTTATGTCTGCACAGTGCCAGAGGAGTCTGTGAGACCTTCGTTCTCAATATCTCAGGCCTAATGCTCCTTTTATAAATGAGTAGTGTAATAGCCTTAAGATCTTTGCTGATTGAACTGCTGGAAGAGAAAAAAAACACTTAAGACACCCAACATAGTACTTTTATTTAATCTTTGAATCATCAGGCATTTCAGAGTAAAATAGATAAATATATAATATTTAAAGAAAACTCAAACCTGTGTGCGGTAGGACTATAAAAGCAAAACAAAGCCAGAAACAAAACAAAAAGGACTTCATGCTGCTTGTATGTATTTAGATCTGGACAGAAACTTACTGTGAAGACATTTTCCTCAATGCGCAGAAAGAGTTGAGTGTCATGGATGACAGTTAATGGAAAACACAAGTATCAGGTGCTATTCGCTGTATCTCTTGGCTGCTGCTCTCTTTGGGTAACCCTGCACACTGACAACAACATACAATGAAGTGTGCACATGCTCCACAAAGCCATAATACCATATATGAGTAATGCATGAGTGTTTACATTATCAAGGTGAATGTGCATGTTTGTGTGTGCATAACCTTATATGTGCATGTGCTGTATGCAACAGTCAGTAAAGGCATACAGATGAACATGCAGTGCACACATGCATATTGAATGCATGCATGTATAAGTGATTATACAGGGATATTCTTTATCTGGAGTGTCCTCCAGTCTAATGCTGTACATGCACAGTGCCCTGCCCTGCTATTAAAGGCTGAGTAAATCATTCATGTCTCACAGATTGTGTCAGTCAATGCGGAACACTGGGTTTCTTTGTGCATGACCAGTTAAGCGAATAGAAATTTACCAGATGTGTTTTGAGCCTGTGTTTATAAAGATAGCAACCATTAGTTTTTATCCAAGGCCTTCCCTGAACAATAGTGCCCATTGTGTCTTGTCTTCTACTGACTCGCCCTGAATTCCAGCTAAAATGATACATCCCTATTAACAGCATTTCATGCAAAATTAGCTTGAACATATTGCAACATTGCAACTGCAAAACACATTACCTCATGGTTTCCAAAGTGAAATTCTGATTTTGAGACTGTATTTGCATTTGTTGCCATGACCTGTGTGACTCAGTGATTGCACAGTGAAATACATTTCTATGCAGACATATATAAGATGTATAACACCTACAACAGCCACTTTTTTTAAAACCTCTAAACTTACATGTTGCACAGAAAAGATGGAGCCACAGAAATCTAGAAAAAAAATCAAATCAAATTGAATCAAATTCGAATTATATATTCGAATTATCACAGCAACAAAATTTATTAAAAAGTTATTTATTGTTGTCTTAATACTTTGAAGTCATCATTAGTGGATTCCCCTGATGTATTTAAGTGTCTCTGCAGTCATAACAGAAATTTGCAACAGTGCTTCATCTCTTAACTTTACCACAGAGCGGACGCTTTGCTGACGAGGATGAGTGGATGTGAGCCCCAGAATCTGTGGTGCTGACAGCACCAGAGTGATTTAACAGCAGGGAGTGGAAAGAGAAGCAATTCAAATACCAGGGTGGATCTGAAGGAAAGTAGAGCGGAAATGTAAGAAAAGAAGAGTAGCTGTGAGGTTAGAAAGCCCAGTAAGACAAAGGTCCATTTGTGGTATCTCCAATAATATATCAAAGAAGAACGAGGCTATATGTGTGATGGAGTATTTGCATCTCAGATATGATAGTTTTAAAAAAAATTCCCAACCACAATAATATGCTCTTTCTGAGAATATTTTGATTATGTGTCAATTTAGCTCCTATCTGACAAAACCAAGGGAACATTTACATTTACTTACTGAATTAAACTAAAAGCAGTGATCCCATCCTTCAACAGTTGAAAAAGCATTTTCTTTCATACTGAAATTCAACCTTGTCAAAGTTGAGGAAGAGTCAAAGCCACGTTTACATAACTTCGTCGGACAAGCTGACCTTTGACACAAGCGCCCTGCCGCTCTGACTGCGGGATGAGAGCTAAAACTAAGAAAACACTCTCCTCTACACCTTTCTGTTGTTTTTGATCTCATTCTCCTGTCCACCATGAAATCAGTTTGCCACACAGCCAAGAGTCAGTGTGTGTGTGTGTGTGTGTGTGTGTGTGTGTGTGTGTGTGTGTGTGTGTGTGCGTGCGTGCATGCATGCATGCGTGTGTGTGTGCCCCCCCCCCCGAAGGGTCATCGGCCTCTTCCATCCTCTTTCTTCCCTCTCCGACATCCCAGAATGCCACAGCACATGAGAGGACTGTGGATTAGAAAAAGTGTCCTCTCAGATGACTCGTCCATCTGTCCCCAGGATCGAGTTATACGGAGTTTCAATATTGGGCCGATTCATTTCAATCAACAGCAGATCCAATTCAAATAAGCCCCTCGACTGTGAGGAAAATCCCCCCTGAGGCTCTGTTACTTTGGTGGAAGAAAAATAGCACAGTGACATTTTTTCTGTCTCTTGTTCATTCAGCGATCAACCAGCTTGGCTGTTCCTTTGCTTTATCAATCCCAAACCTAATATTAAGGCCATTGTCATAATTTCTTCATCTCTTTTTCCCTTTTTTTCGCCTCCAGTTTGGTCGCTAATCAGGAAGCACCTAGTCCCTATTTATCATGGAAATTGAATCATTACCACCCACACCACAGGAAAGAAAAACATCATCATTGCCTAATGCAATTTGTGACTACATTTATAGTGATTGCCATTATGCATTTTAACAGATGTGAGGGGTTAATGATAATGCTTTGATCTTCTTTAAACGAGTTGGCTTTAGATGTGACCTTTAAAGATTTCTGTGTTTTTGCTCCGTTATAACTGTCCCACAGGGAAACGCTCCAATATATCTCTTATAACTGATTGTCTCCCAAAATTACACTATTAAAATATATATATATATATATATCCCCACTTCAACAGTAATGATTACCTTTAGCTAATTTAGTTTTTTTTCCTCACAAACCATGATTCAAAATTATCTTAACGTGTGGTTCTTCAAGCCTTAGAAATGTGAATGTAGCTCAAAAAAAGTAATTCATGTAAACGTGAACTAAAGGTTTACGGTAATATCAGTTGTGAATATAAACTTGTTTATAAAAAAAGAAATAAATGAACACAGTCAATATTGACCCAACATTACCAGTGGCTTATGACACACAACTCACTTCTATTAACAGTTTGCTGAGCCCCGCTCCCCTCAGTTACTGTTTCTACACCTGTCGAGCTGTGTGTTCTCATACAGCACATAATCCAGTTTACAAGGATAATGCTTGATTTCAGACAGAGGCAGACAAAAGCAGCTTCTTATTCCTAGTGGCGGCCGTTGAAATGACGACCTGCAGAGTTTTATCAGCTGTACCTAGCTAGTTGGTTAAAGACTGTCTTCAGCTGACATTTTAGTGTTTCAAACTGACTCATTTTAAAATGAGTCATGTTCCATGTGTCATGACCTGGCTCAGTTGGTCATAACAAAGAGGAAGACAACACCATGTTGAATGTTTAAACAATACTTTCACATATGTTACACATGTAAAAAGTGTCCCTTGATGGCTACATACTTGATATTATGCTAAGAAGACTGAGGCTGTAGCTGCATGTCCCAGGCAAAAGTTAGCACCTTTATTAGTTGATGATCTATGTAGACCGCTGTGGTAAGGACTGAGCCTTGCTCCACCTGATTACAGGTTGAAAATATGCCAGGTTGGCAAGCTCATCCTCTTGCCAATTAAGTGACGGTTTAAGACCAATTATAAAGGTATTCTTAATTATGATTCACTCAATCTCAGGAGTAGTGCAGTGATTGTGCCTGCTGCAAAGCAGCATCATCTGCAGCTGGATCATCTAGAATAAACAGATGAGCCAATATTTACTTGGGGCATCATTAGAAATCATCATCTCCTCTGGGAGCCCACTGCAGACTCTACCCTGCCATATAAGACCAGTTTGGACCTGCGACATACAGTTTTCATTTCCAAGATTTTTCCTTTCCTTCTAGGCCCCAGTCTTAAATTGATAGATTTAGTGGGCTGACAGAGAAAACTAATTTAAAAAAAGCAAGCAGAAAAGCTGAATGAACAGTAGATCAGATCACTAGTACTGCTGAGTCTGTAAACAACAAGGTGTGAGCTGAGCTGCTACAGTAAGGGAGGAGGGATTCAACCAAGATTAGCAAAACAATAATAATACCAGTATTGTCTCAAGATGTGTTGTAAATTATCAAAAAATGTTTTTCTTTCACTTGCCTTTCCTTTTGACACCTGCTGACACTGTGATAAAGTGCATCTGTCTTTTTGTCAGTTAACACACACACATTCTAGGACATAACGTATCTCTCTTCCATCTGCCATACCCTTGTATTTCATCACCTTTAAGTGCTTATGAAATTATCTATATTCACTGATGGCTCAGAGCCTTTTCCTTTTGCCTCATCAGCCAGCAATGTTGTTTGTGCAGTCAATCCTTGGGGCAAAGAGAGCTCACCTTGTCATGACCAAGGACAGAGAGATACCACCTCCTCATCCTCGCTGCGCTCCCCTCATTTTCCTCCTTTTTATTTTTTCTCCACCATCTCTTATAATTTTACAACTCGTGAATGTGTGTTTGTGCGTGGGTAAGTAAATGTATGTGTTTCAGCCTGCGCATACACCCTGATTACATGGCACGGCGCCAGAGGCAGGCTGATAACATCTTGAAGGAAACATTACAGTACTGCATTCTCAATTCAAATTACTCAAATGTTTATAGCAACCAGCACCACAACAGGTGGAGAGGGACGCACCTTTGGCAGGCTAGCAGGCTGGCAGGTCTTGCTTTTCATGGAGCTGTGGTTTCTGATGCCTTATGACAGCAAGTCAAGAGGAACTGAATCACTTGAGCATGTCCTATATAAAGAAGGTCTTGTCTGCAGCTGAAACGTGCCATAATGCATACTCTCATATTACTGAAGTATAATTTGCAAACAACAGCCATTTGATCTATTATGTTTATGTTTGAAACTACACCTTGTAAAACAAATTGCACGTTAGCGTTATTATGCCATTTCCTTCTTACTTGCCTTTTTGTCAGGCAATGTGCGTACACTGTATAGCCCTTTCAATTACTATGGGAGCTATTATTATGGGACTTCTTAAAACATCTAGGTGTGAGTAATTTCACTGAAGTTGTCCACAAAAACTAATCATGTCAACCTCTATGATTTGTAATTCACACCTGTTATTTATGCCAATCATGAGTAATATGTGTTATATTTTCCTTTGAGTTACCCACGGATGAGTCACGCATGCATCTGCCTCACATGTAGCGGCTTGAATGTGCCTTGGCCATAAGCACAGCTGTTTCAGCACATCTCATTCTAATGATAGCGGCATAATTATCTGGATTGAAAATAATCTAAATAAATATCTAAATATAGATGTTATGATAGAATTAAAATAATACCGAGTTTATTTCATTCATAAAACCACATATGGGATTCAGTAAGAGCTAAGTGTAGCATGCAGGTCTGCCAGCTCCACCCCCTCACCCTGTTAAATCCATCCCTCGAGCTGACGGCTGACCTCTGGCTGCTCTCTGACATCAACCGAGGCAGAAAAGCACAGAGCCCCTTCACAGGATCACTGACATGCTCTGCTGTCAAAGCAGTTGACAGAGGGAAGGCTAAACATGTTGAGAAAATACAAGCTCCTTACAGCTTGCCAATCATCAATACCCAGCCTCTTTGTTTTCTTTCTTTTTTTCCCTAGTGGAAATATTTGTAGAGAGGACAGATCGCTCACCTAAGCTCATTACCTGCCTGCTGGCCCAACACAATACAATTTAAGTGACATTAAGTCCTTCTGTACACACACACAGACACACTTTTCTCACTGCAGGAAGAGAGTGTAATTGTCCACCCATAGAGAAAAGGAAAGTCGACTGTCAGCACAGGAATATGTCCTGGCAGGGATTTGTGTCAAAAAGAAGTTTTATTCAAAGAAATGGTGACAAGGAGGAAGTTTTCTTTGCTCTCTCAGAGAAGAGGAAACATCAGTTGATAAAAGGTGAATGGATGTGAATACAGAACCAAGATAGTCTCTGGGAGAAGACAAGAAACATAAATACAGACAAGCACACACATACAAACATAAACAAACAAAGTTTTGTCAACAAATAGTGACCAAACAATAAGCTCAGAGACAGGCGAAATGGACAATTTAAGTAATTTACTGTCACCTACAAAATGAGCACTGCCAGGGTTTTGTGATTTCTGCCGGCACTATTGCACTTTTTACTGACTGCCTTTGACATTTCCTTGGCTTTTAGAGCAGCTTACATTAAAACTCAAGACTCGGTGTAAAATTGGGATTACAAGCCTATTGAGCTCAGTTTTTCATGTAGCCCCAATTAAGTGCATTAGGAGCTACTCTTTGCCATTAGGGAAAACCCTAAAAGCCTAGAGGAGGAGAGAGGGAGGGCTGTGTAAAAAAGGAGTGATGTGATGAGAAAGAGAAGTTAAGAAATTATATTTGTAAAGGGAAGAATCCCTCTGTGAAATGTACATAACTGGTAGAGTCTATGAAATCAAGTGCTGTTTTTTGGCCATGTAAAATATTAAAGAAGTAAAAGTTCCTATTTTTACTCATGGAATATTAAGTATTACACAGCATCTTGTCAGCCGTGGATTTACTGCCAAATGTAAACGTTCTCCCTTGTACGCCATTCCTTCTGTCTGTCTGAATGGTTTGATTTGTCACTGTAAAGCAAAGTAAGGAAGAGCACCATAAAATTCCTTGCCAAAAATGGCAAATGAGATTACATCTCTCAAAGGCCAGACCAGGTCACGGCACTCCAAAAAAAAAATCAGAACAGCAGGCTTTGCTGGATTTTGTATGGATGACTCCCTTGTTCTCAGCTGTCCCTGAGAATGAGTTACGATCAGTGAGAAACCATGACAGTACCCACCACCCACATGGCCCTTGTCTCACTTTGAGTGTTTCTATCCAGTTGTGCTCTGCACTCCATTGTGAAGCAAGTTGACACTTATGCAAGTGATTGTGTATTTTGCATGCTGTGTTTTCGAAATGCAAATGCATTTTTTATTCCTTTCCAGGAACTAGCTGCCATTCATTTTAATAGGATGTGAAAAACTTAAAACTTTCTTGAGTTGAGTTAACCCATCCCAGTGAACATCAAGTCTATTTTAAATTTTGTCAAAGTTTAAAATCCATCTGCACTCAAGCTGCCACTCAAAGATGATAACCTTGACAAGCATTGTCAAAGTTGGCGTGATGTTCACTGTATTGGATTATAAATTTCAAGAGTCTTGAGACTTTCATACCAAAATGAATGGAACTCAATGGCTGCCTAGAACGTGACTGAAAGTTCACATTAAGGTCATGTGATGACACCTGAGCAAGCTCCATTTGCTCGCTGATTTTGCTAAATCTGTATGTCCAGATGCCCTCCGACTTTTTGTACTCAATGATTGGGAGGACTTTGTTGTCTGGGTTTTTGGTTTTCTGTTGCTACGGATAAAAGAAGTTGCAGCATATAGTGTTGTGTACCTAAATTTATATTCATGTATATTCTTAGACGGTTGGATGATTTGTCGTTTTATTATTAAGATGATTGTGTTTTCTGGGTTTTTGATTTTTCTGTTTCTGTTTCATTAGTTTTTCACAGCCAATCAGCTCCCTGCCTGTTCTCCTCCTTCACTCTCCATGATAGAAAACATTCAATAACAAAGTTTTTTAATTATAAATGCATTTTTTAATTCTTTCTTTCTACAATTGCATGGCAACTTCGAAATTATTAAGATGTTTAGGGTCAGGCTAAAACAATTGTGGTTATTTTGCTACAGGCCCATCCATGCCACACCCTTACTTTCCACCTACTTACATGAAGGGTACACCACTTCCTGCATTGGAAGGTAGTAAGTTGGCACTAGATGTAAATAAAGAGGCGTGGAATAGTTCAGCGCCACTACCAGGGATACTGGGCTGGCTTAAAAGCGCTGAATCATTGGACAGTCAGTGGGCCTTTAAGTTTACATTCTCTACATAAAACAAAATAAACTGTTGACCTGCATTAAAAATGGTCAGCAAAAATGTGAAGTTTACTAGATTTGCAATGAAGTAGCTAAAACCTCAAACCCACTGGTATATTTTACATTCACACAGTTCTAGGCTGTTACCAGTGTAAGGGTTAAGTCATTACTAACCTAGATATTCATGGAGGTCTGTGGGGTTTGGAGGAGTCGACAGTGATTCGTTAGAGTGACATAGCAGCAAACGGTAGCTCCTGGGTAAAACTCAACTGACAGGTCTATTACCGCCCATCTCCTCAGCGGACGGATATACACCCCTGAGCCAGCGATCATGACTTCCATAACAAGCCCTTCAATATCCCTGCAGCAAAACATACACACACACACACACACACACACACACACACACACACACACACACGTACACTCATGCTTGCTGGTTGATTTATGAGTTTGAGAGCCTGGAGGTGGGAGGCAGTGTCGTCGTCTCCCAGACATGTTGACCAGAGTATGAGCTATCGAAAGACGACAGGGAGGCAGGCAGCACTGTAATTAACGCACTAAATACATTAGTCTGAAAGATCTCACAGTACATCAACAGGGGATGCACTGAGAAATGATTTGGGTACTTAGTCCCAAAGCATCTGTGTTAAGGATGATTGCATAAATGACGGAAGTAATTCACAGAAAATCCAACTCATAAGGTCCCGGCAGCACATGTATGCTTCTATGGGTTGTTTCCCAGTTGGGAATTGATATTTTAAAATGATTCTAGTCAAAAACAGAAAGCCTGACTATCTTAACTGTTGCAGGTTCTTGTAGGTACTTTTAATTTTATTTATTTTTTGGTTGTTACACTACATTGTCTTAAATTTCTCCTCTTCGATACTGATTTTGAAAAGAAAGTAAACAGGTTAATTGGCTTCCATACATCATTCACTTCCATTTACTTATATCTGTAGTGATCTCTAGTGGGCCATAGATGGTGGTTGATCTCTACGTGTAGGTAGTTTTACTCGGTAAATCGAACATGGAAAGAACTAGTTTATATTATTGTATAAGATCAATTGTATCTTAAGGCATTTTTTTTACTTGTACTAACTCAATCAAAGTTGAATGGGTAGAAAAGCTAAAGCAGACTCTTCAAATACAAATAACATGTCTGAGTCACAGTAGTTTGCTCTCCACTGATTGAATGATGTACACAATAAATCAATCCACATGTGTTGCAGAACTGTCAAGGATATCCCTAAACGTGTAATTAGAATACATTGAGATCTAAAATGAATAACGAAAGAGATGCACAAAGATGTGTCAATGATCCACAAAGATAGAAGGGAGTCGTGGTCAGACAGATAAGAGCATTGTCTAAAAAACTGGTGCCCCTCATTTATTTGAATGATCACTTAGTTAGCTCAGTGGAGGTGCCAACACAGGGGGATCCAGCAAAAAAACATAGATTAATTCGGCATAAAAAGTTTAACCTGGCCCAGCTTTTGTCACGATGCAATGCAGCATCATCCAGTCAAGCAAACGCACATTCGTGAATGCTGTTTTTCTCCTGTTTATCTTGTGACTGTTTTATTTACACCATGCCAACTTTCCATAGTTGTACAATTCTACCACAAAGTATTATAAACCATTGTGCAGGGTTTTGGTGTCTGATAAGCCTTCAAACTCATGGATCTGTTTGTCAAACCAGCATTCCTAGAATTGTATTTTATTACCTGAAACAACTTACAATGGGTACAGGTACAAGGTGAAATTGTGTTTTCGATTGTCAGCTTCACAGACAAGATTTCAAAGACTGCAAGCTTGAACTAACATAGTCTTTATTCTACTGTAACAAGAAACTGCATCAGACTCTAAGACTTTATGAGCCAAATGTACTTCTATTCATACATAAACCTTGTACTTAAAAATGTTTCCACATGACCACATTGACATGTACTTTACTCAACTGTTTCAAAGCATTGTTTTTGGGGGGAATTATTAACCATTTGCCCTTCATCTGCACTTTGTGTCCACTCTGCATACATATTTCTATTTTGATAAGAATTTGTCCATATTTCCGATTTATGAGAATTTTTCTGAGCCAAGTGTTGGCTACAGTCAGTGTCTTACACATGCTTCTCGGAGAGGAGGTGATCCTCATGCCATTGCCGATGATTACTGCTTCTCTCAACTGTTAAGGGAGACAATGGGGAGCATTGTGCATGTTGTAGAAAACATCCGCCTTTATTGACTTAGGTAAGCCCTGCTGTTGCTCCTGCACTCAACATTTAGAGATAACTTCCTCTGTCATGACACAAATGAGGGTGACACACAGCTATACACCCACTCCCCTCTCACGTCAGCCCCTGCTAACTACCTGAGCGTACGCTAAGCTGACAGGTGAGGGTGTGCAATGGATGTCTTAGGGGGTGGAGGGGTGGGGGGCTAGCTAGAATTGACACCACTCCACTCCTGTGACCTACAGCTGAACTTGGACCTGTGAGAAAATAACAGGTTCTCCAATTAGGCCGCCAGTGTCTCATCTCGCCACACAACAATTAGCCTGGAGGGGCTCAACAGCCTGTGGAAACTTGCAAAGTGTGGATCTTTGCAGACCTGCCTCCCTGCCTGCCAGCTAGAGCCTGTGTTTTCACAAGGATATTGCATAGGAAAATGTTTGCAATTAAGCAGATACAATGAACCTGCTCCAAAGGCTTTTGTTATTTAAGTCTTACTGTAACCAGGTGGCGAGGCTGTGTCACAACTTATTCTACATAAGCCTAGCAAGTAGGAAGTACAATTCTGAATAATCAAAGTTTAATATGTTGCAAATAAATAGCAACTGTATATGCCAGCAGTTGATAGCATAAATTCTCCTAATCTTAATACAAGTTCCTTGTTCCTTTAACAGGCAGTTCTTCAGTACAGTCAAAACAATGGGGACAATTAAAGGGTATTGACTATTGACGATACTGAAAGCATTGCATTGTTTGTAAGGAATCTATGCACACACATTTCATTATTTTACACTTAATATTTGTGTAAGTGGCAGAACTTTAGTAGTAAGATATACGAGTAAATGCTCCCAATACCAGTTCCAACAATGTTGAACTTTAATGCTTTTATTAGTATAATTTAAAAAATAAACACATTTTCTATCATTTTATATATACTGTTGAACACTGTGAAGATACGATTATTGTGGATTGTTCATAAAAAGTAAGTATAAGTAAAGTTAAAGTAAAGTACACTAAATCTAAACCAAATCCCATTCATAAATGTACATATTCACATCTGTTGTAATCACACTCACCAATTATGGTGAAATATAATTAGGCTGAAACAGGAATGATACGATTCTGCATCAATGAATATGTATTGCACTGAGTATATAATTATAATGAGAAAAGTAAAGAAAGAAAAGTTTCCTGTTCTATTGTCTACTCGACCAATATACTGCAGAAAAACAATAATAATAGTAATAATGTATAGGAAACAGTTCTGAACGGCACATTTTGACAACCTTGACTTTTTCCCTTGATAAAGTTCACTTTTTTCACTGAGACTGAAAAAGTAAAATGTTCAATCATACTTCCAAGAAGTGTGGGGACTTCTGCTGTTGAATGCACACACATATGAAGCATACTTAAAGTGTTTACACAAGGCGTTAAAGCACAGTACACATTACTCAATGAGAACCATGCGCTGTTTGCTTTACAAACCATCCATGTCCGGTATCAGGCACGAAAAATACACTTCAGACTCGCTTAGGGTTACAGAGGAGCCCTAAGGTGCACTACAGGCTATCTTGTTTGCTGTACAGATAACGATGATAAATGTCACAACACAGAGTGCTTAAATGCTTTCTTCTCTTGAATGTGATTCATGGGAAACTTTGACTATGGGTAATACATCTTTAAAAGCTTTCTTGGTAATGGATCTGCCTGAACTTCAACCTGCCAGGCCTATACTGTTAGCGTGATGTGACAGTATGTCCGACCTGTAGGCAACTTTAATTTGTTGTTGAACTGTTTTCATTAGAGACACACCAAAACAAATTCTTGAATTTCTGATTGCATATGTGAAGTAGCTCATGCAAAACTAGCATCAGTGTGACGCACTTCACATTAAGAATATAGGGTAAAGACAGGATTGTATCGACCAAAACCTTAAAGCAATTGTACTAAATAATACCAGGTAAGAATGTAAATGATTACTATTTTATTAAGTGTATTTAAATACATAAACACACACTTGTATATAGTAAAAATTATGGTACATAAACCTAAAAAAAAGAGAAAAAACTGCAAACAAGCTTACCAAACAAGCATTATATACATCAGAAAAATACTGCACTTTTATGAAACAATAACAAATAAAAATAAATCTGTATAATTAAAAAAGTGAAACTCTTTAAATACAATTCCTTGTGAGGGAAGAAAGTAGAGTTGGAAGTGTATAGAGAAGTCAGTGACAAGCAGTTGAAGATAGTGTTATGTTAATACAAGTCAAACATACTGATTGGGGTACTCATGCAAAGCCTGCAGGCTAAAAATGTCTTTCAGATTTTAAATGTTCAGCATTTGCTGAGCATCTTTGGCACAGGCTATGATTTATTCCCTCTGAGAATCTCTGACAGCTTAACAGTCTTAGTGGCCTCGTGGCAGAAAGCAAAGTCATCCTGACTCCCGTGAAAGGAGAAAAAAGATCAGGGACGGCAGTAACATTATACATACAAACTATTTTAATCCAATATAAAACAGCAGTTAAAAATACTGTTTTACATATATATCCGAAACACCATATATCTTATACTTTATACACATTTCTACAGTATGATACAGTGTATGGCTTGGCAGAAATATTGGTTTTTCAAATTGAAAAAAGAATGCAAGCTTTACCGACCAAATAATGAACACTTTTGCACCTTAAAGGTGTGCAGCAGAACTCCAACGTAAACATTGAACTGTTCAAAACTTTACAACTCTGTCTCCAAAAACGGCACTTGTAATGAATAATCACTTTAAAAAATATACTTGCATTTTATTAACACTTAAAAAGCTTTCCTCTGAGACAGACAAGGCACTGTAGCCATTTAATATTATAGTTTTTGGCAGTGAAGTAATTTATAATAGATACATAGAGACACTACAGTAAGGCAAACCTTGATATTTTGGCACATGCACTATGTGAGGCATCTTGGAGGGCCAGCGGTGTGTTTGATCTTTCATAGATGTAATGCACAATAGGTGATAGGTGATGCGGTGATACGTGTTTTGATTTGACTGACCTGCTTGAATTTGACAGATTTATACTCCTTATACAGTTTTAAAGGCCATTTTCTCCCAGTGCAATCAGTGTCTATGCATTTTTAGCTCTTTGTACTGTACGTTTTCTAACACACACAAAAATAAAAAGGCTGCATTAGGTAAAGATTGGATTCCAGCAATATGTTTCCAGTCAAATCCCTAAAGCAAATGGCTCTAAACACCAAACAGGCTTTTTACAGTGATCTCCTGAGGCACTATTTGTTTTCAGGTTGGCATCAGTCTTTGGTTGTTTTGTTCTTTCTTAGCTGGCTGCGTGAGTCTCTGACTGCATCAGGAGCGGTGGCTCTCGCTCAGATTTCTCCATCGCTGCGGCTGGATTGTGAGTTTCTGAACTGAGATCTTGAGGTTTACGCTGAGATGCCTCTCCTCCGTGAGCCAGCGCTGCCTCCTCGTTCACCTTCCTTTTCATATCCTCTTCCTCCACCCTCATTCTTCGTTCTTCAGCCTCTATTTCTTCCGTAGTGGGAATGGAGTTCTTCTTGGGTCTTCCCTTGGGCTTAGTCGGGGCCTCATGACCTCCTTTGAGCACCTAGGATAACACACAGACTATCTTAGTGGTCTGGTAATAAATGGCAGGAGCAGTCAAAGGCAATGCTTGCTATTATAGTAATTAAGAGAAGACATATTGCTGCTGGCTGCCTCTTGTGCACTCATTTATCTTTAATGATTTCAGGTCTTTTTTTGTTCTCTGAGTTGTTGACCTTTCTGCAAAAGTGTTTGCTCTCCCTGATGTCATCTTCGGTCACATTACACACCACACCCTCTCTTCCTGTCATACCTATCATTCGTGTCTCTGTCATAGTTCAAATCAGCCTTACATGAAACAGTGAGTTAGGAGTAAAATCAAAACCACCCTTTTGGAAGA
This sequence comes from Sander lucioperca, assembly GCF_008315115.2. NCBI lineage: Eukaryota > Metazoa > Chordata > Actinopteri > Perciformes > Percidae > Sander > Sander lucioperca. Next base: position 29,269,520 of record NC_050180.1, on the reverse strand, counting down.
ATTTATTTTTAAAGGATGACAGAAAAGATAAATAGAGAAAGAACAGTCATTCTTTACAACAATCATTGTTCCTGGATCTGCCTGGCTTTACAGTGTCTCTTACCATTTTCTTCCACTTCATACGCCTGTTTTGGTACCATGTTTTCACCTGGAGCTGTGTGAGACCAAGTGACTGGGCCAGGTCTAACCTGCAAAATCACAAACAAAACAAAGTGCATGTTAGATGGACATTTCATGTACTTTATACATTTGGGTCCTCCTAAACCTGAACAGGCTATATAGCCTACCATATCATTCACATGCTTTAAGAATCAGCACTTTTCCCAAAAGCACCAATCTGTCTATTCCTTTTTTCTCCCACTGACAGGAAAGTATAGAAATGACAAGCATCTTGATAATAATTATGTTTTTCACCTTTCCACCAAGTATATACAGTAATGCAGCTTCATGCCTTGAGGTTGCAGCATTTGCAGGCTTAAGTACAATATAAGACCTCTCTAACACGCTTAACTCCGTCTTTGAATCTCACATCAAAGCTGCTTGCTAGTAGCTTGAGTTTGACACTGTACACCTGCAGCTCTGGAAACAGTGCCTGAAACATCTGTACCGCGACCAGTGTTCCAATCACAGCGGTTGTAGCTGGACAATTGAGTCTGTTGGGAGAAAATTCTGAATGCATCCACCACATGTGTTGATCCATGACTAATAGGGCTATTGGATGGTGTGTAATGTGATACATCAGGAAGGGACAGATACAGTGAACAAGGCATCCATTTGTAAAAGAAAGAAGCGGTTATCTGGGTTTTTTTTTCCCAATGAGATTTCCTCCTCCCTGCTCTTTTTAGTCTTTAACAGTCAGATGAAGGGATTCTCACCGCCTCCCCACTCACCCCCACCCCCAAAGTAAAAGGAACTGACTTTCAATTTATAGGAAGCAGAGAGGGCGAAAAGGCGTTAACAGAATCTAAAAAGCAGAGCAGCAACAAAACCCCTAAGATTGATGGGATCCTCGACATAACCTTATGCCTTACATAAAAGGCTGTGTGTGGTTTTTGTGTGCGTGTATGTCTGCGCTTCAAAAAACACCAGACATACAGGCAATCAAGCTGTCTATCAAACTTCACTATCATGCGTGCCCCAGTCTGTAGCAGTTCAACAACTGGAGGCATGGAAAAGTAATTGCAGGAAAACACCCCTCTTATTTATGGTCATTAGTTCTCAATGGAGAGAAACCACACACTCACAGCAATAGAAACAGCATTTGAGTTACTCCCTCTGGGCTATCGCAAGACCACCATTTTTTTTTCGTCCATTCTCACACCTTTCATTAGGGCATCTTGGGTGTAACTGAAAACTTTTTTTTATAATGATGATGAGGATTATTAAGACACTAATTATTACAATTGGAAGCTGCATAAAATCATTATTGCTCTATGATATGAATAAAAGGGATATTTTTGGTTTTGGTTCCTCTCGCCCCTGTGCGTAAAGTCTTTTCAATTCAAAATTGCACAGGTTCCAAGCCAAGAAAAGGGAGAGAAAAGAAAAGTTATGTTTGGATCATAACAAACCAAAGTGGGGCGCATGCCACACCTTTGATGTGGGGCTTTAAAGGGGGATTTTCTCTGTTGATGTTTTTCCGCCAGCTGGGTATTTAATTAATTTTCAACACAGTGTCAGATTTGGATATTTTGACAGCACACAGTATTTTGGCACAGCCATTCGTAAGGGTGGTTGGTTTTGATCACTGAGTTGTGCTCAGCCTCTGGGCTTCTGCTTTAAGATGACGCATGGCCCCTTTCCAACGGCTCCAGGCAAGCCAAGATGTGATATATTTAATAATGCATCGTGGGAGTATTCCCCACAGATGGGATGTAAATGGATGACGAATAAATCAGGTTTATTCCAAATATGCTAATGTAGTTTCAGATTAGATGTGGTAAGTACATACTTTGTAAAGAGGATACAATGTGTGAGAGGTCTGTGTTGCTATTTGTCTAAATGCATGAAGATACTGTATATGTGTTTTTAACTGCTGATTTACTCTCAGTATCTACATATGAAAAAAGAAAGATGAGTAATGTGGTGAAGTGTACACACATCCAATCTCTACTTGATGCAAAGGTTCGCAAGCAGTTTGAAATTCCTACGGCGCATGTAAAGGAAAGCTTTTTACAACATCTATAGTTCAATACTATTGTGGGTTATAATGGAAAGGCAGCCTGCAGGCCAAATATAAAAGTGAGGCGCACAATAAAACTGGAAAATATGGTCTAACCTCAAAAAGAAGGTCCCAAAAATGACCCACAGAATGGAACTTAAGACACAGATATATGTAGATGACTTCATTTTACTGTAGAAATGTACTTTATATACACCTGCACAAGTGTGAAATGATTGGCAGTAAATCAACGTAATACATTTGTGTTTGCTTGTGTTGGCCTCCGTCCCTGCTTTCTTGAATAAGGCAGTGTTTCTTTGTTGGGGCTTTTTGCTGTTCGAAAGCTCAGGGTTAAAACGTTACTCTTGTCTCAACTAGAATGCTGAGGTAATGCTCTGGCTTAGACAAATTCACATTACATGAGACATTCCCCACAGGATAAATCAAAAATTATGACGTTAGGTTAACCGCTGCTTGATAATTGCAGTTGTGGCTTTGTGAATGTGCTTGTGTCTGCGTGTGCATGTACTGTACTTTCAAAATGTGCTCAATGCCAGGTATGTAGGTTATCAAAATGTCACAGTTAAGTGCTGGTAGCTTATATGACTTTGATTTTACATCTGGTTGAAATTTAATAACTCGTATCAGTTACCTTTCACACATCAGTGGTTTGCTTTCTTTTAACTTAGTCACAAAATTGTTACAGTAGCTATGAGGTTAGCAGGCATGATTTACCATTTTTTATTTATATGCTTTTATGTGGTGTGCTGTTGCAGCTCTTACTGTGTGTGTGTGTGTGTGTGTGTGTGTGTGTGTGTGTGTGTGTGTGTGTGTGTGTGTGTGTGTGTGTGTGTGTGTGTGTGTGTGGTGATTTGTGTATTTCCATGTATGTGCAACAGACCTTTACTGGAATCTACCTATTCAATTGCGTGTGAATTTCTCAACTGTACTGACCTATCAGGTGTGGACAGATACTTCTGCTTCTGGAACTTTTTCTCCAGGCCCATTAGCTGCAGCTCTGTGAAGATGGTGCGGCTGCGGCGTTGCTTCTTCAGGCGGGGCGTGCTGCGCTCTGTTTCCGACTCGCTGCTGATGCTGAGGGGTGTCTGGCTGGGTGAGGGCTCGGAGCCTCGAAGATGCTGCGGGGAGAGCAGGTGAGAGGGGACCCCGCCCGGAGACGATGGCTGGGGGAGTTGGAGGGGCAGGTTGGGGGGCTGCCGCGTGATCACAGAGAGGAGAGGGTAGGCACGTAGTGACGAGGAGCCTGGAAGAGCAGAGACAATGTGTCAGATGACAGAAACAGAGAAATGCAGTGTAATAAGAAGAAAAAAAGGATATTAGATGTTCTTTGAATCACTGAGTTTTTACTGAGCTCTTATGGGCCTCTCATTCACCTTGGTTGTACCATTATCGACCGCCTGTAATTGCTTAGACACCTCCATTTTTAATTGCCCTGTTTTTGCTGTAAAAAGTGTTTTGCTTTTGACCTCCACGAAGAGGGCTGTAATCCCAATGACGCAGACTGTGTTTTACACCGCTCCTCTGAACCCTTCAAATGAATGATTATTTTTCAGAGGTTGTTAAACCATAACTGGCTTCCCAACACACACCACATGCACACAGTGAGCCTGACAGCATGATGTACATGCACACACGCAGACACATGCAGACACAGAATGAACTCTAATAAAAACCTAAAAACTAAATCAAATGCTGTTCAGCTAATAAACTTTTCTCTTGTGCGCAGTCATATAGAAACACACATTTTTGCTCTTTATCAGCGCAGACAGAAGTAGCAAGACGCCAGAATCAATAAAAAGTAACACTTGTCTGGAGCCAAGATGAGAGGGAATGAGACCAGGAGGTTGGCCAACAGGATGCAGTGGGTCAACCACAGTAAACATAATATCTGCCAGAAAAATCCTTACGGCCTCAAATATGAAATAAATCCCTTAACCAACATATACAAGCCGAATGAGCACAGAGCAGACTGTAATGCATGGGCCGATAAGGAGGGGATTATAGGAGTAGAGGTGGAAGATGTAGAGGGAGATAAAAAGGCTGCAATGGAGCACAGAAAAATAGAGGATTGTTATACACCAACCCACACAGTATGTGTGTTCCTGGTTGTCTGTGGTGGATCTGTGTCCTTAATCTCCTCATCGACTGCAACAGACAACCTAGACACACGGACACACACGAACACAGACACCAGTGGCCACAGGTGGCAAAATGTCAGACGTTGACTTTGATTTTTTATTCCTGTTCCTTGACTGTTTACTGTCTTTTTTTCTTAAGGCTGGTGAGAAAATATGGACTACAGTACAAATGTGAGGACGAGGAAGACAAACACTCTAAAAGAAGGTGGGGCAAGTCTATTTTTGTAATCTGACACTATAGTACAACAACTATTAGATGTAAGTCAAGCATGAGGAGCTAAAGCAGTGCATACAAGTACACATGTAGGTAAGCACAGTTGCTCTGCACTGACATACAGAGACACACACACACACACACACACACACACACACACCAGACACTGCCTTGGGCTCATCATGACATCATGGTAAGGTGCTGAGGTCATCACTAATCCTCCAACCTGAGATTGCTGCTATTGCAACAAGTCTAGACAAGAAGACCTCTTTTCTCTCCTTGTACGCTCTCGCTCTCCATTTATACCTTTCCATTTACTATATTGCTCTCCGTTTTTTCTCTGTAAATCAGATCTGTGTAAAAGTAAAATTTTCTGATATCAGTGAATCATCTGATTAAATGTTCAAGCTTGTTTAATAGGAGGGATTATACATTAACATGTATCCAACTACGTGCAAAAGTGGAGGGGAGCGTTGTTTTGAACGGGCAACATCTCGGTTTGTCTCCACGACTGTCAGGAAATCTCTTGTCAACACAGAGCTTGAAGTTGTCTCCGGACAGTCCCTCAGAGAGCACCAGAGAGAGAGAAAAAGAAAGAAAGAAAGAGAGAGCAAATAGGGAAATGTCAGCCGTTGCAGTGACTTTCCATTAACAGCGAACCCGTCTCTCTGACATGTTGTTGACAAGTGCTAGTGTGCTGTCAATAGTCTACAAATAAACTGTTTGAGTAGCTGCAAGAGCGCAACTTGGCCCCATGCTACTCTTGATAATCGCAGTTGGAATGTAAGGACCGGCACAAGTGGTTCTGGTGACGATTACAGAAGACATACCTGCTAAGAATAGATCAAGAAGAGCTGTTTGTTAAGCATTCCTTTCAATACAAACAATTTGCTATATTGATCACATAGTTTTTATGACGCAAGTCCCAATTAAATGAACCATATTTCCTGTATCAGCCTGCTCCCTTTCATAACATCTACACTCTCTTTTTTTGTCAATGGGATGCTGAAATGGATGATTCATTGCTTAGCTATGACAAGTATACATGCACGTTTGCCATGTTTTGGATATAAACTGTCTGGTGACAGCTAGGGAGCTGCTCAATTAAACAGTTTTCTTTGGGGGGCCTTGTCCTTTGAGTGCAAATCAAACACTACCTGGATGGGAAGGGCAACAGGCCACACAGCTTTTTTATCTGCCCTAACTCGTTGCTTTAATTAATTAGAACCATTCACATTCAGGACATGGCAGGTTGGGGAAATGTAATTCCAATTCTCAACAAATGGTATCTTGTTGAGTTTTACTGTCATGGTATATTCCCAGTCACACTGACAAACTTCTCTGGCTGAAGCATCGCATTAAACACAAGCATTAAAGATTTAATGTGAAACGTGATCCACACAGGTATTCATGTGGCAGCTGAAATCAGATTTTTTTGGTCGAGATAGAAACATCTGATGGCAGTGGTTGAGCAGAAATGGCAGGGAGGGGACAGGTTGTCAAACATTATCCCTAACTGAAGATGGATGATGTGCCCACATTTTGTCTTTGTGTGTGTGCATACTTGCCCGTGTGTGTTGACATGGGTGTAATCAACCTTTTCAAGCTGGCTTTGTGCTTAATGGGAGACTTTATTGTCTGCAGCAGATTAGTGTTTAAGATGGGATGAAAACCCTTTTGCTCACTTGGATTTATTCTATAATACCTTTAGCCAGTACCAAGCCAGTATGCAGCGGCGCTCGGGCTACACACACTCCTGCTTTTGTTTTTGTTTTTCATCATGCTGTCAGGTGAGATTACACCACAGTTGATCTTAATCTCTCTCACCTCTTCCACTAAAAGCCCTGCCCTGGGTCCTGCTGAGAGATTGGACTCCAAATGAAATATTGTAACCTGCCATTACGTTGTTCACTGTTCAGCACCAGGTCAGGGCTCAATGTCTCTGATCTTGCCCTAAATGACAGGGGATTAACTCTGTGAGTATAAGCCACTTTTACTGTACAGAATCATGGTCTGTATTTCATTTCAGATTAACAGAAATAAGATTTACAGTAAAGTGTCACAGGACAAAATACAGAACACAATTATGTTGGTATGTTTGAGTGGCATACCAGTGATGAACCAACAATTAATTTGTTGTCAACTCCTTCAGGCAACATTTTTGGCATCACTGTCTTTCAGCGGCCTCCGCTGGCAGCAGGAGGTTATAGCATCCCTTCCTTCTTCAGAATGAAGAAGTCAACTTTCACTGTTAAGGGACCACAGGAGCCAGTCGCCCCTCTTTGGCCCGAGACCTGCAAGCCTGCCAGCTTCTATATCAGGCACTAAAAGCCATTGATGTTAGGGAATATACTGTGTCTCACACCCCCACAGCTACAAATAAGTGGTGGGCACAGTGTTCTGATATGCAGGGCAGGTTACTCTATCCATCCGAACAGAGGGGTGCCAAAGCCCAGTCATAGTGCCCTCTCACATACACCAATCCATATCAGAGGGATGAGGGAATCGCTTTCCCTATTTTTATCCACCCACCGCTGTCATCATCAAATTGCAGTGGCTATTATTTCAGACTTTAGAGCAATTATCCTAATGGTTACTAGAGTGTGCAGTAGCCTTTCAGTTGTTTGGATTCATCTGGAAGTACAATTAAGAATCAGTCACGACATTTTGTTTTGACAAGATTACATGTGGTGTGCCAACTGAGCTTTGCCATACTATTTTGGTCATTTTCAGCAAGTACAATACACAGCCTGCACACAGTCTGCCATGTAGTCTATCAGCCTATCATGTAGAGATCTAGATGATTCTAACTATCTGTCTGAAAGGAAAAGAGAGTAAGCCCTTAACGGGCTAGTAAAAAATTGGGAGAAGAGTGATTTTCATTCAAAGGGATCAGCTTTAAAGTGTATTGATTGCATCAATAGTTTGTTTTCGTTCTATATTTTCTTCTGTATAGATCAAGATAAATCAGTGTGCAGTGTAATGAATCTTTAATATGGTGGTATGACCAACCACACTGTAAATTACACTTTTTTTCTGTGCATAACTTTACTTTGTTTTAGGTCACACACATTTCTGTGTCATAGTAGTGCACTAACAAGATACAATCCTCCCATTTACAAATGTCCAGCAGCAGCAAAACTCATTACAGGGAAGGCCTTTGGTTAAACAGAGTAACAGTATTAATCAAATTAAATTAGACCAAATACATTGTATAATGTTTAAAGCCTAGTAACCCGTGTCTTCTAGTGAGATTTATATTTTGTATCTGTCCCACTGCCAGTTCATTGACCTTTATGTGTAACGACTCTTCAATTCATTTATCAGCTCAACAAAAGCCCTGAAGCATCACTCACAATCACTCACTCTGCCGCATGTCTCTGATTTTCAACACTGCAGTTTTCACGCTGCAGTGATTTTTGAGTACAGAGTGAGGAATTCGTGGTAAAACTTTAGGAGGACGCATGCATGAATTAATTGGGATTCAGTTTAAACTACTTCTTTATAAATAAAAAAAAACATTGATGCTAACCTATAAATTTAAGTAATGAAGATGATAAATGAATGATGCGGTGTTGTCACAAATTTGAATATTCTCATATGCACAGTTGCATGAAAGGGGAATTATGGTTTAAAATGAATCATTAGGATCCAACTTTATGGCACTATACAAATACTGTCATTACAGCACAACAGATAACACACTTCACACAATGTAGCTATTTTTCACCAGTCTGATATAGGATGTAAACTTTCTGCACTGTAAATTCACATTTCCTGATCCATGCAAAATTAATCATCGCTTTTACATTTAAATAAAACATAAGCTATATTAATAATGAAATTGATCTCATGCGTAAAAGTGTCCGAATTTCCAAATAACCTCCTCAAATCTACAAATGCTATATTTGCCTTTTAGTTATATATTTTTTCTAATGCGTTTCTTTCTTAATTAGTCAAAAAAACAAAAACATAAAACAGTCCTCTTACCCGAGCATGAATGAAGAGGCTTCGGCCGTACAATGAGCGAAGGGCACACCGAGTAAAGAGAAAGTTTTTCAAAATAATCACAAGTCTCCTTGGAGAGGATCTCGTCAATCATGAATGTCTTGTAGCGCCGCCTGGCAGCCTTCAGCTGCCCGGGGGAGGAGAGCCTCAACTCGGCTTGACAGTGCATGATCTGTCCCTATGCGCCGTGCGCTGTCTTCGCTGCACAATATGCTTTGTTCACTAATATCTAAGGCTGTGCAGGTTTAACCGTGTGGCAAATGCGACTACTGAAGCTCATGCGTTTAAATAATTCATTGTTTGTCTTTCAAAATGCAGTTTAGTTTTCCCTGACGTGTCGCGGTGAAGATCAGTAGCCTTCAACTTGTGCTGCGCGGAGCGCTAATGAACAGAGTGCGATCTGTGCTCACACCCACTGCTATATAAACCATCCCTGAACACATCTCTACTGCTCCATCTAACCCTCTCTCTCTCTCTCTCTCTCTCTCTCTCTCTCTCTCTCTCTCTCTCTCTCTCTCTCTCTCTCGCTTTTACAAATACACTCATGTAGGCTATAGGCTACATACACATTGCCCACTCCCAAACACCCCCCACCACTAAAAAACGTTTCTCTCTATGATTTCTTTGTGTACAATTTGGTGTGTTTTTCGTCAGAATTAGGTCATATTTTCAGAATGAAAACTAATGTTTAAGCCTAATCAATACAAATAGGCCACGTTAAACCTGGTCTAGGCTATTAAGTTTCAGATCAAATCCAAAGACCTCCGTGGTAAGCTATTTGAGGTAACATCGTGCCGCTTCTTTTTTTCAAACGCTTTATTTGAATTATTTGTCTTGATCTATTTATTAAATTAGCTATTGATTATCCCGTGTCCAACTTATTTTCTTATTAACAACTTATAACTTAGGCTATTTCATCAAGTTCGCTTTAGCCATACAATACACAATCTAATCTATTCGATATTTTAACTCTGGACTTTAAGTGCCATATCGAAAGCGAATTAAACCAGTAAGGTAACAAGGGGTGAAAATCTTTTCTTTCTTTCTTTCTTTCTTTCTTTAAACCCTTAACATAAGGGGTGTTGTGGTTTAAGCCAGTGTGTCGGTTTAGTTACATGACGAATGATAAATTTAGCCTTGATCATAATTTAAATGATTATCGTTAGTATTAAATATAACAATTATAGTATAACATATATAACAAATATAATAATAATAAAAACATTTGTAGCAAAATAAGGAATTTCTTGTCGAAACAGTAGGCTATAATTATTTTAGCCTCCAAGAAAAAAACCCACAATCAGTGGCTCAGTATGAAGAAGCAAAAAGTCAGAGCATGCGGTTGAAGGCCAAGTCAGTAATGTCATTTTCTGTACTGACTTGCCAAGAAAACTGACGCAGTTAATAAAACATTATTTATTATGAATTAACAATTGCTCGCGCGCGCATGGCGTGAAGGCACGCCGAAAATGACACGCTGTCTCCCTAACAATATCTCAAAGAGAGCAGGCGCAGGAGCGTCTATAGTTCATTTTCCAACTTGTGATATGGCACACGTTTGATTCAACGATCAACATTTTTTTAATGAATATTATGTCAGTCAGATCAAACGGCCTTTAAGAAAATGCAGCAGTACAAGGGTTCAAGGACACTGAGGCACTCAGGGGGGTAAAGTTTAAAAAGCCTTATAATATAATATATCAGTGTCATAAATCTACCTTTTAATTAAGTTCATAATATGACGAAATGGTTTTATTCCTTATTTTACTTCTTTCTGAGAATTATTTCAGATAGGCCTGTTGCAGATTTCAGCAGATATTTGTTTTATGACTAAGTGAGTTGATAGGCTAATAAAAAGAGTTTGGTCATTTAGCCTACATGTTGTTATTTTAAGTAAAATATAAGACGAATCATCCCTGTGAGGAAACCCAAGAGCAGGTAGTTTCAAGTAGCCTAATGTCGGTGCCCTAAGGGGGGGAAGCGATTGTCATCCAAAGAATTGGAAATAAATAAACTGGTGGCTCGTGCCTCCGAAGCCGCCGTGTTCAAAGTGGAGGAGGATTATGGAGGAGGAAATATGGGAGCTCTGCATGGGGAAGCTCGGCTTCTTTTCAGACGTTAGATGGCTTGATCAAAGAGGGGGGGGGGGGAAGGAGAGCAACTGCTGTGGAGCACATTTTACTTTGGGAGGGTCGGTGAGGCCCCTGCAAAAAAGAAACGGTGCTAAAGATTTTACTTTCATATTTTGAACCATCTTGTTAAAACTTAAAATTTTAAAAACTTTTCGGATAAGATAGTTGTTATAGCCTACTTTCAGTGTTTTTAAATAGACCTGCAGCGTAGCCTACTTGTTGAATTGATGTGGTCAGTTTCGCAAAAGAAAATGTATAATTATATAAATAATATAATTAAAACAATTGAACTGCATTTATTGTTTCCAGAAAATCCGACAATGTGAGATAATTCCACATGTTCAGCTATTTAAAAGAAAATGAATATCGCATTAAAAACTTAAACACTATGTCCAGTTTACTTAGGCCTATGTCTCGGGCTACGGCACCAATGAACCCAACAACCTGAGGTGGTGCCAGGATCCGGGAATCACGGTTGCAGGCATCTTGTCACTTGTGGATTGCGTTGCGGGACTGCTAGAGAGGGAGGGTCTCTGGATGTTTGGAAGTGGATCATTTCAGCAGACACGCTTCTATATAAATCCACACAGCAGCGGCTACCGAACGGCTTCTCTAATCCGCCCGCTGCAGGGCTGGAGACGCCAGGCAGATCAACCAATTAAAAGAGTTATGCCACAGCCAGGAGCTTAATAAGGGCCTTCCTAGTACCGACATCGAACACAGGATACTCTCTATTAGTACGAGTTGGGAGCATCAGGATGCAATCTGACACGAGACAAATTACAGGCAAGACACAGAGCTTAGTACAGAGGGTGCAAATGCACCTCCACTTTTGGACACTGGGAGATTTATTGGGAGATATAGTTGTCGATACAGCGCGGGAGCCGCTGCTAGTGCCATAAGCACTTTCGGAAGGGTAGATTATGACCTCAACACGGACATTAAGGGATTTGATCATCACTGTGCTGTAAGCAAATCCGAATTGAGACACTAAGGCATCGATGCTGAAAGGCTGATCGCAACATGAGATGTTAAGGATCAAAGTGCTGCTAATTCTGGGATAGGACAATTCTTTCACATTTGTAAATTGACTAAAAACCTGTGCCATTTACAAAGTGGTGGTGTTAAGACTCTTCTGATTAAAGAGAACAAGATATCTGTGTTCAACTCTGGTGAACAAGAAATAAACCTTAGCATAATTGCATGCTGTGCAGTCAACAGGGTGGGTGTCAAATCCATTTAAAGACTTGAAAGCATCCTAAATAGAAAGGTCAACTGTAGGAGCTGATCATGTGGCTCAGTTATATTTAACATCTTAATTGATTCAATAAAAGGATGTTTGTGGCGCCACCTGTAGATTACTTCATAACCCACTGCACAAGCATATTAGTTACATGTGGGCCATTTATAGGTGCAGATAAGGCCATGTGTGCATGCATTACAGCATGTAGCATCAACATACAATAGCTCACTTAGTTAACTTAGTCACATACTACAGAGCTGTAAATAGCATTCATGATTTACAGCCAAGACTCAGGCATTTGTGTTGTGGCCAGATGAAAGACAATGCAACATCAAATGAAAGGAGCTTTATAATAATGAAAATGTTCCATTTTAAAACAGTTTGTATTACAGACTCAGAATAAAAAAATAAAACAAAGCCCATTTTTTTGAAAGAGCAAGGTCAACAGATCTAACATTAAAAAAGGATGGTGCCCTATTGCCGTAAAAGTAGTGCTGGTGGAATCTTTAGCTGAAAATTGTTCTTTTTTTTGCAAAGTACCTGAAGAATTTTTTGGAGCACCATTTAAATACGTTTTGCATAACAAAAAAACTTGCCAATATCCTAAATCTTTTTTTTTTTTTTTTTTTTAAATACATGTTTTTTTTTTCGTCTTCCAAAATTACTACCAGTCATGTCTGTTTTTTTTCCCTTGCTCTCATCAATACAGCTCAAAATATTTGCAACATCTGTGAGGAAAAGCTCACATGAATGAAGTGTACAAATTTTAAAAACGCCTTAAAAGTAAACAAAAATGGCTCTAAGGCATAAGTTATCAAATCTTCAAACTGGTAGGATCATGTACAAACAACCTGAGTACATACATGTGAATTTGTCAACATAATTTCATGATCTTTTTTTTTTTTTTAGTAAGCTGTCCACAAATTTTTGAAGCGCTGAAGTCCTTACATAAATCCTTTACGTGTCTCAGTACCGTCGCCATCTATTATTTTGGTAGCCACGGTTGCTACCCTTATCGTCATGTCTGTTGCCACCTCTGCTCTCATGGTGACGGTTGCCACTCCTGTTGTTCTGATGGTGATAGTTGTCCTGGCTGTGGCCGTGTTGCTGATGACGACCGGGAGCTGGCACATCTGTGTAGCGCTGATTCCTGCCACCGCTGTTCATCTGGGACGGATGCCGATAGGGGGCGTTATCGTGTTGCCTTGAGCCACTCCCACCGGAATTTCCACCTGCAGGCGGCTGCCTCTGCAGAGGCTTGGAAAAGCTGCCATTTATCTCCTCAAGCTGCTGCATGTTGAGCTGCCACATCATGTTGTTCATCTACGGATGAAGGAAAAGACAGGTAACATGACCCGTGTTTCATACGGTTTATCAAGGGCAAAAAGATGTTTATATTCCTGTCAAAATTATACAGTGTACACATTTCTTCATTTGTTACAGAAGAACAGTTTAACTAAAAACAAGCAAAGAGCAGGTCTGAACATGTCACATATTCAAATAAAAACTGTAAATGCTGTCATGACTGTGCAGTGCTTTGTCATTGTAAAAGTATAAAGAGCTTACCATGACATGCTTCTGCAGATTATCGGGAGATGAATAGGACCTCTGCATTTGGGGCGGAGGACTATATGGTGGAGAGCTGAACTGGATCGGGGTCCTGTAAGAGTTAAGCAAACCACTGTCAAATATTTTCTCCTCATAAAAAGGCAAGAACAACAACAAGTCCATTCTTCTCTTTACTTTTGTGGCGATATAAGCAAGTAGGGGTGTACCATATTGTATTTTTCATGATATCGGTATACTTTTTAATATCACGGAATGAAAAAAAATTTATATTGCGATGATGGCAATATTCCTACTTGTTTAATGTAATTGCCTGTTAATTTGGCAACTGTTTAGATGTGTCTTTGTTGTACCATTTATATTTTATACAGAATCTGATTTAAACTCAGAGTCATGGTTTAAAAAACAAAAGGTACGTTTTTGTAGTTTTTACTGACTATTTAAAGGCAAACCATGACACTTATTTGGTTGCAATTGTATGTTCCTGAAATTAATAATAAAATAGTTTAGTATTTTGTCATGCCATCAAGAATACCTTTATTGCAGATACAGCCTAAAAATATTGTGATATTACTTGAGGGCCATATCGCCCACCCCTAAAACTCAAGGAGATTTTTTTTATGTAAGAGTATGTTATATTTAGTTAAATGTTTAAGTTGTTTTTTTTGTTTTAAAGTGAGAAAGCCTGGGTTCAGATCAACGATAACTGGCTAGCTCAATAATCATACTTTGTGATACGGGTCCCTGGTGTTGTTTCTGCAGGCCTGCCATCTTTTGGGTGTTTAATCTGCTTTAGTCAGTCACTAAAATAAAATGCACAACAAATGTGTTTCAGCCCGCTCTATTATGTTTTTATCCAGGGAGTCAGTTACATAATTGTTTGAACAATTATAACAATATTCACATTGTAATTTGTTCTAGATGGATACATGTAAAAAAGTATATAAATTGAACAACAGTTATTTTAAACTACTAAATCTAATCTCAGTTATCCAAGAAATGTGTTAAGCTATTTTTTCTCCAGTCTTGTTCAACAAAGTCACATAATTGAAGCACCACGAAATGCAAGACTTGAAAACAATACATTACACTGGTCTGATGCTGCCCAATTTAACTCTTGGGCAAATACTTTCAAGTTTTCCAGCAAATGCCCTAAGGGCCTAAACAGGCACTGATGCATGAAAGTTGGCATGAAACATGGAAAGGATTGCACACAGAGATTTCTATACGAGTAAATACAGACCAGTCCAATCCCATTTCAAGCCACATCTTTTGCCAGAGCTCTAATTTTAGTGCACAGGGCACTGCCAAGAGCATGAAAAACATACATGTCTAAGTAATATTCAATAAGGAGGAAGCATCTTTGGAACAACTTTAACACATACACCGAAAATCTGGTGCCATTTACAAACTAGGGCTTTGACTCCGAACTTCGTTATTCGAATATAATTTGAATATTCAAAAAAATATTGATATTCGAACGAATATTAGGCAGCCCTTAATATTCGAACCTGTTATGGGCATTGTTTTTTGTAAATGTGTTTGCTTGTAAATGTTTTCAATTCAGATTCCGAGGCTTTTTCACGCATTTCAAAATGTAACTTTCGCTCGGCCGTAGCGTGGTAGCGTTGCATTTCCCCTGACTTATTTCCTGATTCTCCTTCTCCCTATTAACAATGTGAAATCAAGGAGAGTTAACTTTTCCTGCTACAGATGTCTCACCGTGGTCAGAAAGCACAGGGGAGACGCTTTGTTCCTCTCACTATGACTCTAGAGTCGCTACTCACTCTGAAACTACCGGTCACTCTATTACACCCACTCCCCCCACCCCCACACACACACACACACCGGCTCGACGCACACACCAGCGCAAAAGTATAAACATCAGACCACTTACGTAGGCTACAGTGAAAGCTCCGAACTTCCTGTCGAACGCATACTGTTTGTGTTTAATCCAGGGTCTGACTTTTAATTAAAAAAAAACAGTGGTGGCAGTGTGTTTTTCTTCTAACATCATTGCTTGCCTATTAACTGATACACTGCCCTCTGGTGGACAGAACACATACGAAGTTCGATACCAATATAAGTCTTACTGAAGGCATTTAATGGTCAAAATATTATTAATACATATTCAAATATATTCAAATATTAATATTAATAAACAAATGAACTTTGAATATGATTTTTGGGCAAAAGTCAAAGCCCTATTACAAACATACAGTAGTGCCATTCCTCCAAAGTATTAACTAATGACAAACTATGCTACCAAAAGGCTCCATCCACAGCCCAAAAATAGGCACGCATTTGCTATTATTGTTATTATAGTTCAACATTTAATTATATGTGGGAAAGATATTGCACAGATCATCCCACTCTGTGACTTGCGTCCAAGACATGTCTTTTAAAAAGGGTATTTTAGGCTCATGAAGAAACAGTTGAAAGACATCACCAAATGGTATGATTTACACACATTTTGCACAATTAACCTTATAATTCAAAATAGACAAAACGGAAACAAAACAAAAAACTCGAACTGCTACAGCCATTTGTCTCATAGCTTGAAACAACCAGTGCTGTGTTGATGCTGTTACCCCAACATAGTTGTATTCAACTCCATGACACACTCATAAAAAGAAACTCAAAAAAAGCAGCTCAAAGTTGAGATGATACACCATGTGGACTTCCTGTGAAGGCAAAGCAACAGGCCACTTGCTTCACTTGAAATCAGTTATAGAGCCACAATATAAAATGCAGCTGAGAGCCACCATAGTGAGAGCTGTATCTGCAAAGCTAGAGGGACACAAATGTCTATCCAAGTTGAGATAGAGGCAGAGATGAGGCAGTAGCTGCTGTAATGCTCCTGATGCTGATGCTAACCAGATTCTGAACAAGCTGTCCATGAGACATTCTTACCTTTGGCCATGCGGATTTGGGGTATTTGCAGGACTTGTATTCTGGGAGTTCCCTGGACTGCTGCTATGACTGCTACCTATGATGGGGTAAAAGGAACAAAGTTATTAGTAAAGGATAAATCAATGTGTCACATTGTGTGATGCATATCTAATACAATACACATATAGGGGCATTCAAAACGGGCATGCTGTAAAAACAAGCAGTATTGTAATTAATAAGTTACATTTTGCCTTGAGAAACAACTACCATAAAAAAAAAGGTAGATGTTATATCTTGGGACCATTTTACAAAACACACAAAACACACACGGACCACAGGAGAGGTTGCCACATGTACTAACCTACTTCACAGAAGCACATTTCATTGATATGTGAAATCAGCAAACTTGTTTATTTCGGTTGTCATTTTCAGGCGTAACGTTTAAAGATATATAGTTAAACACGGTGAACGGGATGAGATCAGAGCATATGCAGTTGTTCACTCCCATGTGCTTATGGCGCGTTCATGCCACCTGAGAATAACAGGGACCGCCTCCGTGATTACGTTGTTTTTCCGACTACCAGCGTTCACATGGTTAGGATGGTCGGGATGCGTGTTCTTCTTCTTCTGTTATATTGGCGTTTGGCATAACAACTTGTTGCATGACTGCCACCAGCTGTTGGCCGTAGCCTAGAGCATCAGGTGTGTTAAAACATGGTGAAAACATGGAGGCCACAATAATTTGCTGCTGTTTTCTTATGCGAGCATACAAACAGCACATCATCAGGTGTTTGTGTTATCTGCAGGATACGGGATAACGGGAAAGGACACGGATAGTGTTGTTTTTTTATACATGAGCCTATTTATGAATAATTTAAAACATGTTATGTCTGTGTATGTTTCTCAGCAGAGGCGTTTGTCCACAATAAACAGTTTATTGTCATTGAAATATGTTCAGTCAACCAAAGTCGCCTACATCAAACGTCAGTTGTCAACAACGCGTCACCAACTGGGAAACTCGGTGATTCCCACAGGAAGTGACGTAAATGATGACGTTTTCACTCGGAAAAACGTTTTTCCATGTCTATGAACGCACGGTTAGCCCCGTTAAATTGTATGTATGGGACGCGATATTTTTTCCCCCCCACTATGGCCACGCCAAGACCCGCCATTCAATAGCATTCACACACTACTATTGGCCAGGCGTCCATGCTTACAATAACAGGTCCTATCCCCTGACCAATCCCCTAACCTTAACCACTCGAGGGGAAATGCCTAACCCCAACCAATAGAGCTGCTTCGTAGGGCGGGTCTTGGCGTGGCCATAGTGGGATTCGTAATTTTGCGTATGGGACACAGGAGTTTTCTACCCGGAAGTTATTGTAAACAAACATTGTGATTATGTCTATATGGAATGCCTGAATATGTGAGATAAGCACAGCCCCTTCATTTAAATATAAGAAATGAAATAAAAAGTGAAATAAATTAATGTGGCATTATGAAATAAAAGCCCCCCGAAATAAAAAATGAGTAACGTTATATTGACTCACTTGTGTTTATCATTTATTGCATCATGTATTTATTACAGCATAGGCACATTTATTTATTTAATATTAAATACTATGGCATTCCATACTTCTCAAAATGTGGCTAGCTGTTAAATTTATTTGTTCTAAGTAACGATAATGTTTGTCTATAACAAGTTGTCAAAACTCACCTGATCTGAACTGCACATGAATAGTTCTCCCATGCAGCGATGTCCCGTTGAGTAGCGACATGGCATATGGCACGGACACTTCATGTTTGTAAACGGCAAAACCAAACGTTTTCTGTTTTCCATCGGCGTCTTTTGGAATTTTAGTTTTGATGAGAGGTCCTGCCTGCAAAAACAAGCAACTAACGTTAGTGTTATTGAGGTACCCAAACAACAACTAGCTAAAGCTAACGCTAGCTGCCGTGAGTGAATCAAGAATTTCCCTTGAAATTGTCCAGTGTGTGCACAACATAGTCACGTTAGCGTTATAACATTATAAAGGAGCCACATGTATTGCACAAGAGCGTTCCAATTAATAACTTAGCTAACATGTTTGGCCCATGACGCTTTCGATTTGTTAGAACTAGCTATGTGCGTTATGCTATCCGTCCACTTGACATTTGCTAGCTAGCTAGTCTAACGTTAGCAACAACAGCACCTGTAAAAACAGCTCAAACAAAAGCTCCTCCGTCACTCTTGGATCCAAATTTCTTATGAAGAGCGTCCGGTCCGTTTCCTCCTCTATTCCCATTATATTTGCGCAGATACTAGCACTCTCAAGCGATTTAAATGCTAGCTAACGTCTAGCGTAAAAACGCTCTACCCCAATATAACCGGAAGGCCTGTCGTAAAGTGAAATGCCGTTACATTTCTGCTTCCGTCGTAGTGAACAGGGCAACTTCACGACACAGAAAATATGGTATGTTTTATTAATGTACGGTTAATCTATGCTGTAAATGTTATACCCTTGCTTTGAGAGTAACTCATTCGGTTAAGGGTATAAACTGCAACAGCAGGGATGAATGCAAACATGTTTTTACTAACTAAAGAGTTTTGTTTTCTTTGGGAGGAAATCCTCACATTTGAGAAGCTGGAGCCAAAGTCTCCAATTCATTGTGTCTTGATAAATGACCCAAATGATGAATCATTCATCAAAACTGTTGCTGATTAGTTTTCTGACCATTGACTAATTGATTACAGTTTTTTCCAACTGCTTACACACGTTTTCAAAACTATGTCTCCTTTTTTCAAAACTCTACACACACAAAATGCAAAATGCCTCACATCTCCTTTAAAATGAAACACTGCATTCAAAATACCATAAACACATATCAAAATGCATCAAATGGCAAACACTTTTTTCATAATAGTAAATTGGGGTTGTATGCACAAACAAAGTCTGATTGATTTGTAATGCTGAAATAGTCATTAGATAGTTGCATGCAATATGGACGCCATTGTAAAGCTACTCAAGATGGGCTTTTCTCATTGTCAATCCGTGGTTGATCACATGATGAATAAGTGTGGCCCTGATCTCATCAGAGATGGCTCTCCTTCCTCTTCTTCCCTCTTCCTCCTCCTCGTTGTCGTCCCCTGTCTGTCCCTCCTCCTCCCCTTGCTCTCTGTCTATTGTTGGCATCCATTGTTCAAAACAGGTAATCTGACCTTTGACCTCTGTATAGGCCTATACTAAAGCAGTGATTGGTTAGTGTTCAGTTATGACATAATGTGTTTGCACATGTGAGGAGTGTGTGTGTGCCCTTGTAAATAAGTGTAGCATTTTGATTGGTTGTGTTTAGAAAAGGAAAGCAAGTCACTTCCTGTTAGATTGTTGTGTCTTAGGTAGAGAATTGTGTGTAGTATTTTGAAAAAAGTGTTTTATGCAATTGAAAACTGAGTGAAAGGCTGAGAAATAGCTTATGGTTTTGGAGATTTGCTGTGTAATTTTGCACTTTGAGTGAGAGGTTTCAAAAATCGTGTGACATGAAAAGATTTTGTGTGTAAGCAGTTGAAAAAAACTGTAATCAATGAATTGCTTTCGTTCTACAGGCTACTCTCTGTATGCTTTCTCATTTTCCTTGTTTCTTTCCCGAGAAAGAAAATGTGTGGTTCATGTCTTGTTAAATGGCCGAAAAGCAGATTTTTGTTTTGGATGATGTTAAAGCTTAATGCTAAACAGTTTAAATTGCTTGAATTACAAATCCACAGTTAGGCTACAGTACTTGTCAAACAACATGGTTAAAGAACACTGGTTTTCTGAGTAAGATAGGCTGCTCTCTAGGACACAAAAGCCTTTTTCACAGCAGACATTTTGACTTGTCGGAAAAGCACAAGTGTTGCTAATAACATCAATGTCAGTTAGCCATGACAGTGGGTAGCCTACATTCCAAGTCTCTTAACTGCATCCACGTTTCCCTCACTTGCGTCCCAGTGACTGTGAATCAGCATTAACAATACTAGGTCCCTTAAACTGAAACAACAGCAAGGAAAAATGGTAGCATTAACTACATTTGCTGGCCTACAAAGACAAGTCAAACAATCCCACAAAGGGTAATGCATGTTACCACATCCTATGTTTACCTGTTCTATGGACTGTGTAGTTTTCATTAATTTAATTCTTATTTAATTTGTTTTAATATCATTTGTTATGCATAGCCCATATTTTGCATTGACTTCTGCCTTTAGTAAGGCTAGATGCAATTTTCTACCTTCTAACTTTGCGAATATACCGTCATTCTTCTCTTTTCCTTTCTTCTCTTCTCCTGTGGCTTATTTAGTTTCTTTGACTGCCTGGCTGTTGTACATAGATAAGGTTTTTAAGGTTTTCTTTTCTTTTTTATCCCCTGTCTACCTCACTGTGATTGGGCCAGTGACTCAAGCTCCTGGAACCAAGTGCCTCTGGTGGTTGCGACATCATTGAGTGTGGAGGTCAAGCAAGCGCTGTGAAAGGCTTGACTTCCAACCTAATCAGATGGGCCGTGGTGTCTGTCCTCTATATTAATTAGATCAATTTAAACTAATGATTTTCTCCTTCATGCCTGTGAAATATCCCCACAGATTCTGGCCGGTTAAAGCTCAAGTAAGAGAAATGGGGAGGGCACTATGGGATGGCACATCAATCTGAATACTTTAATTTATGAAAGATCAGAGAGGACTGCATGCTATAGCCATTATGGAAGAATCTACACCTCGCAATCTCTATGACATATTTATTCCATGCAAGGTGCTGTTTCCATCACTTATATTTCTCACGTAGCAATAAACACTGCAATTTAACGCCAAAATCTTGGTTATGCACATGTCTTGTGGGACCTTTGCTGCTGTGCATAGTTGTTAACACTTGATGTATTGGCGCTTTCCCACAAAATGCTTATGATTTAAAATACTGCAAGGTTGCAATGGAAGCAGTAAAAAAAAGCGTAAACCATAAACCACACCTGTGCAGTATACTATTTGATGACTAAAGCCCTTGAATCTATTTTGGGTCCCTACGTTGCCATTACCCCATACATCTCCCTGATGTATTCTCTCTTCCCTTTTTATAACCATTGGAAGGAATTCAGGAGAGCACTATCAAAGTGCTGTTCCACAGGACAAAGTATACAGTGTGGAAATGGGGGAGAGGGGTACGTGAATTGGAAGACAAAACAGGCAGACCTGCTGAATCTGTAAAACCCTCATTACTGCCCACAGAACCTGATTGAATACAACGCCATGTATGTTTGCTTTGCCAAGAAAATAAGGACATTTTGCTTGTGATTTCTAAACTGAACTAGATTCAAAAATCAATAAAATCTCTTAACAATAACCATTTCATTTACTACTCTAAATACTGTATCCAAAGAGTGAAGAGGCTGAAAAGTAGCAGTAGATGGCAGCATTGATCCAATGATACTGGTTATGCCAGAGTTGCATTGTTGCATTAGTGGGGCTTCATCTCTGTGGGGATGGTTGCTATGCACTGCAGAAGAAGAAAAAAACGCTAGATTTGAAGAGTTTAGTTTTTTAGTTTTTTTATGTGGAGAAAAGAATTGGAGTTGATTTTCATAGGAATATTCTCTTTTCATGTTTCTCTTTTAGCCTGTAGCCCACTTTCAGGTTTCTCATGACATTAAAGGATTCTAATTGGCTTGTTAGGGAGGTGGTATTGTTGTCCATGGAGCTATTCTCTGGAAAATGTGTATTTTTCAGTTTAAGCGGAGAGTTCCTGAGCCAAAGTCAGGTGACCACAGAACAGATTTACAATTTACATTTACAATAGAATTGAAAATCGTATCGGGATTAATTTTTTTAAAATCGATTCTTTTCCCTGGAATCGTGATTTTTTTTTTTTTTTTTTTTTTTATCTTTTTTTTTTGTGCCAATGATTCACCTAAATATTTTCTGTTTATACAATACCACTGACAGCAACTACATCATATCTGTTTCCAGCTAAACGGAGCGAAGCAGAAAATGCAGAAAATACATGTTATGTACTTCTTTACAAATTAAATGTGATGTGCATTCTTTTTAGAAAACAAATAGTATTTAGAAATGTCTCATGATATATTGTCTCTAGAAGTGTAGTATTCAACTTTTGTTTTTGTTAAAGAAGGAAAGAAAATGGCAATACTGAATACTATCGAATAACAATACTTCTAGAATCGCAATAAATGAAAATCGCAATACAAAACGAATCGGCACCCATGTATCGTGAAAGAATCGAATCGGGACAAAAGCATATCATCCCAGCCCTAATTTACAGTACATGTACTTACATTGGAAATCATCCGGAATATGGTATTATTATATTTGGATACAATAAGGCCTCTGCTGCTATTCAGGTGCGATGCGAGTGTCTGAACAGTTAATATCTTGTTTTCCAGATTTTGCAAATGTGACGTACTGTACCAGGTTCAATTCTAATTCATCAGTGGTTCGCATCATATGTCACTAAAATATATATTTAAATACTCATTATTTTACATAACACATGCATTCAGCTGTTCAAGTTTAATGTACTGTAGAAACTCACAGAATTACCTTACTTTTACTTTATGATCCAAGACATTGACACGCAGAGAACTGTGATGCCTTTTAATCTGTCTAGAAACAAGTAGTGCTCAAGCATGAAACCATTGTGCTAATTTATAGCAATTACAGAAACCCAATCGGAGCTAAATATGAAACAGCGGTATGCACTTCAGCTCGAAAACACACCACATCCTACACTCGGCGTCATTAACATGAGTGCTGTTTTTATGACTTGTTTTTTTGGATGCCTGCACACACGACTTGGCTGCATTGTTTTAATTAATAGAGGAAGAAAAAAGCATGATAAAATGGGAGCAATGCTTAAGGGCAAGATAGTAGTCAGCGAGCGTTCTTCGAGGGGTGAAGTGACAGGGCCCGACCCCAGAAATAGGCCACCACACCAGCCATCCCTGCTATGGTCAGATCAAGGGTGAAATCTTATGGCGGTTTAGTGCTTCCACACAAGGCTACTGTAATGACGCTACACAAACACACACTGTATGCTCACTTCCAATTATGACCTCTGGCCTGAAGCGTTTGGTGGGACTGTGTGAAGTGATTGACTGGTGGCTAGACACATCATTCTCCTTCGCCAACATCCAACCTTGCTTTAGGCTCCAACCAATACACAACACACCCTTCTTCTGCTGCCCTTTCCTCTTGTTCATTCATATTCATAATTCATGTGGAATAAAGTGATTCGGGATCATTAAACGCACATGAATATTTGTCGGATGGAAGTTTAATTAAGCCATCCCTCTTTGGCAGCGTGATGTCACAGAGCGGCTTCCCATTCTGAACATCCAGTGCACAGTTTAATGGCCTGTACCTTGCTACTCAGTGCTTATCCAGCAACAACCCTCCACATATACACAGTCTTATTTTACACCTCCTGCACTGCTATTGGAAAGACCCAATTGATGGCAATGGTGTTTGAGTGGTTCCTATAGTTCCAGTGGCAATATGTGGATCAATCATACTTAATTCAACAGAGCAGGAGAACCACTTTTGTGGTGGATGTCATTTATTATTCAGGACTGCGGACTATACATATAGACAATTTCCAACAATAGCTGTACTTAATGTATGCTGAGTCCATATACAATATGCATATCATCTATTATGTCTATGCCCTGTATGTAACTGTGAGTCCAAATGATTCTTAGATTACAGCACAGGTCTGAGTGTATTGCAATAGGAGAAAAGTTACAGTGCACACATTCAGCCACACACCAGAGTTAAGCATTACTCATCCTCTCCCCCAGCAGAATAATAATCATTAATTCCAATCAATCAATTTCTACAGGTTTGCTTCAAATATTAAGTGTAGGACTTAAGGGAAATGTTCCGTCCTCACTCTGTAAGACACATCTGATGAAGTGAATCTCTCTCTCACACACACACACACACACACACACACACACAGACAAGAGCTCATCACTGGCAGCATGCCACTCCATTTCAACACCCTCCTCAAACAAATGGATGAAAAATCTTCTGAGGGGTGTCAGAGCCGCTTTGTTTCTTTACAGTTTCCTCTTCCGTTTCAACATGCTTGTTATCTCAATATCGGCGCTGCATGTTGCTACAGCCCTGACGTGCTGTGACTTCATTTTAATATCTGCAACTCCCCTATCTCATGTCTTGTCTCCCTCTCTCAAACACACACACACATTAAGGGAGAGATCCATCCTGTTGCTCTAGTGCTGCAGTGCTGAGAGAGAGAGAGAGAGAGAGAGAGAGAGAGAGAGAGAGAGAGAGAGAGAGAGAGAGAGAGAGAGAGAGAGAGAGAGAGAGAGAGAGAGAGAGAGAGAGAGAGAGAGAGAGAGAGAGAGAGAGAGAGAGAGAGAGAGAGAGAGAGAGAGAGAGAGAGAGAGAGATCAGCCCCACACCACAAAACAGACTGCGGCAGGGCATCCAAACCCCTTTTTACTTTTCCATTACTTAACTCAAACAGCACCCCATAGTTCCCCCTAGAGAGGGTGTCCAATGACTAATATTAACTTTCAGTATATGATTAAGAGCATGGAACCTGCATCTGTTGCAATAAAGAAAGAATAAGGGACATTTATTTTACATACACTATTCCCTCTGCTCTACCCCACTCCTCCCATTACCTCTACCCCGTTAACTGTTCCATAAAGTGAGGTGTCAGCACATTTCAGATGGCCAGGCTCACCCCTGATGCCTGCCTGTTGAGGAGCAGAATCATGCCCTTTGCCAAAGGTGCCATATGGAGGGCGTTTTATAGCCAGGGAGTGGAGGGGAAATGTCTGTCCTAGAGGAATAATTAAGAAATGGATCTCCACAGTATAAATCTCATCACATCATGAATCTCAAGTCTCTCTGGATATTCCATCTCCAACCCCTCTCCTCTCTACTGCTCTTTCTGCTACTGCTGCTTTTTAAGAGAGAAGATAATGAGCTCTGTCAAAAAGAGGCATGCTTCTCCTTTTTTCTTCTTCTTCTTCCAAAAGTAAGCTTTTGCCTTTTCCCCCACTTCATTATATTCAACAGTGGAGTGTCCCATATTCCTGCTGCTGAGCAGAACATGCCCTCAGAGACAGTCAATATTGCAGCTTATAACCTATAACTTTGAGCTCAACCCCCGAAGAAGAATGTTTTCCCTTTGAAGATTCTCATCACTATGGTAATCAGCTGATCATAGGATGTTATGCCAACTTGTGATGCAAATATTTGCTTTCCATCCAAAACCTCCATATTAGAAGTCTTTCTCTAATTTGCAGTTCAGGCTAGCACTCTGACTGCCATCAATTAGGTAATTGCACTGAGGAAATGATACACATTGGATAAAGAACCATGCAGTCAGTCAGACCATGTAGTATCTGTAATGTCAGTATATTGAAGAAATTGCAAAGGAACTGGAATGTGTTTATATTTTTAGTTTTATAGTTGATAAGGAAATTCTTCCATTTAGACAAGATAGCACAGCTGTTCTCAAATAGCAGTTCCTATCGATCAAATGGCACTTGAGAAGCTGAAATTTCATAATTCCACTCAACTGGTGGTATCATCATCCTTGTATGTTTATTGTGGTTTAAAAAAAAACAACTCATATAAACCATGCATGACTGGCACACAGTTAAGATGTTGTTAAAATACCCTAGGCTTGGGCTAGAATTGCCAACCCCGAAGAAGTCAATGATGCAAATTAAATAATGCAATTAGCCTTGTCATTTAATTGAGAGGCTGCAAGGGTGTTTATGGAGAGATTAAGAAGGTCAAAATTGTTTCAGTGTGATGCTCATCATGTAGACTATATTAACTGCTTACAGTAGCTTTCTGGGACACTTGAATCTTTATGCCAAAATAAGACCAGTATTTGAGAGCTACCAGCCAGAGCTACTGCATAACCTTCAAATTTACAGTAAGCTATCTGGAGACCTCAGAGTTGTTGTTTTTTCCTCCTCACCCCAAGTCCTGGCCCTTTATCTTCACTGTCAGTGCAAAGCACATTACTTCAAACCCATGCAGGAGCTGCTCTAGGCTCAACTGTGTTCCTTACCGCAAAATAAAAAGAAAAGTTCAAGAGGAATTTGAAAGATCCGGCACGATGGGACCATGTCAAATACATTGAAGGTCGTTTCAGGGGTTTGGATCTGTCATTTGTCACATCTAATATTGTGTGGTCCCTCTATCCTTGGCTTGTGGGTTTCTCTGTACAAACGTTCAGCATTTGCCTTGACATTCAACTAATTTATTTATGTCAGAGAGTAGTAGGCGAGCTATGAAACTACCACAAAAGGAGTTGAGAGGCAGATGTTGTGTAGAATGTATAAATCGCTATTCCATTGTCAAAGGTATACTGGTACACTACATCTTGTTTCAGTGACTCTGTGAGAAGTAGGCCTACATTATGTATACTGTATGTATTCGAGATGCACACATAGAAGTATTTGCATATGATTGAACACTGAATTACATTTTCTTTTACTCTAATAGCAAAGGCATTTCCCTATCGTAAATTACAGTTTATTAAATATCATGCCTTG
This sequence comes from Sander lucioperca, assembly GCF_008315115.2. Classification (NCBI taxonomy): domain Eukaryota; kingdom Metazoa; phylum Chordata; class Actinopteri; order Perciformes; family Percidae; genus Sander; species Sander lucioperca. The sequence continues at coordinate 29,242,585 of NC_050180.1, read as the reverse complement.
AGTCACTGTGTTGGTGCCAGAATTAAATACAAATAGGCTTTTAGATCTTTGCTTTTTTTATGGCCATATTCAGAATCCATTCAGATTTCATGGATGACCCGTGGCCCTCCAGGCAACCCTTTAGGCACATGCCCTGAGGCCTGGAAATGGGAGAAAAATGTCACAGAGGCAGAGAGAGCACATGATCATTTTCTGCTCATTAATCTTTTAAAACAGTCTCTGGACGTCTCAATTTCAGGATTGTGTTGCATCAGCTATTCGTAAATCCATTGATAAGTGTGTGCTTCATACCTCTTTGTAACTACTAGTGCTGTCCTATCAAATCCAATCAGCTTTAAACAGAAAGTCACTTTCGCATCACAAGATGTAAGATGTGTTTTAGAGGGCCAAGTGATATGTCAAACATCACTGCCAATCCTTTGTAAATGTAGTTATGATTTAATTTTAAACATATTTGCATACAAGGAGAAATGTGTTTCAGATTAAGTAATATTCATGCAGACTAGAATGATTATGCATTAACCAATGATATAAGTGATTTAGTCCGATGTATTAACATTATGTTTACTTATTTGAGGTAGGCTATATGGTGTTATTTTTATTAAATATACTTTTCATCAGCCAAGTTTACATAAATATTACACAACATTGCGTTAAGGTGTTAGATATTACTTTTCAATCTGAAAAGGTAATTTTGTTAGCAAGCTAATAGTTGTAGCCATTGGACACTAAAAGTGTCCAATGGCTACATTTGCAAACTGATTTCCAGTTAGTTCCACATGTTTCTGTCCACATATGAGGAGGGATTTTACACGCACTGTGACAAAGATGGGACACTCCTGTGACATGTCCTTCTGCTTGCCATTTTCCCAGACCACATAATGCATGCAACAATGCATCAGTTGGCTGGCCCAATAGATTAAAGGAAAGAACCAGGGATTTTCCAAAAATAGCATTTGTATCAACACTGCCACCAGCTGCTTCATGCTCCACCCGGGGACATCATATTCCATCAATCTTTCAACCATTTATTGATGGGATGTCCACATAAATTTGTCTGACTGGCGTTGAAGCACTATGAAATATTCATTTTATATTTTATATCTGGTGTTCCTAGATGAGGGGGCAAGTCCTGTCCCTCTGGCAACAGAAAGCAGCGGTTCATACATTAACTAGCAGATAATGCTGATGGAATACTGGACAGTAGGAAATATATTGATGGCACTGACTCATATCCCATAACTGCGCAGGGTAGATTGGAAACAAATATGGAGAGACTGAATGGTACAGTCATACATTCTATCTCCACGATAAAACGTGCATTCATACTGCTGAAAGGTTCTTGAGACTGAATACCAGCTCATTCATGATGCTGCGTTAGCCAAAAGTCAGTGACATCTCGGCTGCCCATTTCCCTGCATGTAAGCGAAGCTATGCACCTTGTCACACCTCAGGGACTTTGAGCATAATTTCAGCCTATTTCCGAAGCCTCCTATCTCCCTACTGTAGATATACAGTTTATAATCAGAGTAATGTCAGTTAACTTTATAGCTATTTGTTGCATTTTCATATTGGTGTTGATAAAAACAACAGAGGGAGTCATTGCCTTCTAATTGTGGCCTTTGTAAGGTTGTGTTAAAAAGGAAATACATTTTCATATTCACCCTTTGTTTTCTTAAAAGTGACAGCGATGTTACTGCACTTGGATAAGGCACCAAGGTTACTCCGTGGTTTGATGCTTTCTATTTAAAATCTGTCAAAGTAAATAAATTATGCGCATCAATCTGTGCAGCAAGTACAAGAAAAATGCCGTTAAGTGTAATTATAGCAGCAGATATAGATGGGAATCGGAGGGGGGATGGCGGTGTTCCATAAATCATATCTGTATATTGTATAGCCTTGAATGTGGCTCTAATAGCAACACATGCCTTCACTTTATGGCAGTGCATTCCAGTTTTGCAACCAGGATATTGCGAGCACATCACTGTGCAGGGGAATATGTAAAGAGTAGATTTATTGTTTTCTTTATTGTGTTTTACAAAGAGTCCGGACAAAGTCATGAACTGCAGCATAAACGTATATCAGCAGACTGTCAGGCTGGGGGAGAAGAAAAATATCAATGACTGGAACAGATTGAAATTCAACAGATTCTGAGATATAGTGAGGTGATTTTAATGATGAAGGGCTAATCAAAAAACAATTATTTATTCATCTCTGGGTTCAGGAAAACATCAGGCGTATGTGCGGCAACTACAGTTACTACAGTGCAGTTCAAGAGTAACAACAGCAGAATAAGCAGTCCCTACAATGATATATGACTTTATTAAAAGGTGACGCGTGAGAGGGGAAAAGGTTGGGACCATCAGCACTCTGGCAGCAACACATTCCCCCTGCGATCCAAACCTCTGCTCCCAATGTTTTAATTTCATTGTGATGCAGGGACGAGATAAGCGAGCTGTTTGGTGGGTCAAAGACCACCAACACTGAGATCAATATTGCTATCTACTACACAGCAGCCCAGTGACTGAAATAACAGTAAGAGGACATAAGCATTGTTTAGCAGAGTGAAATAAATCTTGTTTTAAATTGAAATTACCAACAAAAATAGCATTAAACTCTAGTCAGTAAAATATAGAAATTCTTTGTTTTTGCACCTTGTGAGGTAAACTGTATTTTTCTTCTTGAATATTCTTTTTTTAATATTCATCCTTGGTAAATAAAGACAACATCTTTAACTTTTTCACCCTGCACAGCCTTGCACTGGGGGAGGTCTGCTTATTATCTTTTTTTGATAATTTCCATCTGGCTAATGAGGGCTTATTTTCACTGTGCCCAGAGGCGCACTTGTTTGTAATGTTGTATTTCATCACTTGGTTAAATGTTAATTGAGCTTTTCATATCTTTTGTGCTGAGTTAATGTCTCACTCCGGGATTTCTCCCAGATTAGCTTTAAGGGTCTCGGCAGGTGTTGCAGTTCCACTCGCAGTGCAAGGTTCTGTGCATAATTGTTTGTTGTTAAACCTTGTTTCTTCGCTTAACGAGCCGTCTGTTGGGTTTGGAACAGTAAAAGGGATTAACCTGCAGACTAATGCAAGTGCTACCACTTCTGTTGTCCAAGCACATGGTCATTTTCATCCCACAATGTAATCATTGCAATACAGGATCTCTGAAACATCTGTGGTTTTACAACTTCATTTTGCTGCCTACAAGCATCCATCCAACCCATTAAATCTTTGCCATTTAACATAATCAATGAATTGCAATTTCAAAACCCCTCTGTCTCATGACACTGTAATTACTCCTAAGTATTTTACCCACAGCCACATTAGCATATGCTAATCAAGAATGAGTTAGATGTGTGTGCCACACAGCTTACGCTGTGCACACATTTAGAATAGTAACAGTAGCATTTGACAGGGATCTGCAGTTGTTGGACACCCAATCCATATTATATATATTATACTGTATAATACAAAGAGGTTCTGGAAATGTATAGATGCTTTCTGACCTTAATGCATGAGCTTAAGGGTGTGATATTCGCAAATGGATTACAAGATCTAATTGTAGCATACAGATAGCAGGATTTCCATTTCATTTTATATGTTCTGTATGTACTGATAACTGAAATTGATAGAAATGGTTACTGTGTATGGGGCACACAAATTTGCAATGGCTTGGGTTAGAATGTTTGGCAGTTTTATGACAACAGGAGCCCCAAATAGACTACACGTTTCATTGTAATTAGAATTTTTGCTTTAGGGGCAGCAATAAATTAGTCAAAAGACTCATGCATTGAAGTAAGCGTGCATCAGCAAGTTGGTTTTTTATTTATGCACCGCATTATTGGATTTCTGAATGTTTACTTGGTTCTGTCGCAAGCTTAAAATCACTGCCCTATGGCGATCCGATTCAGAAATAAGTGAATAGAGAAGGGCAACTGAACAGTTTTATGGCAAATGTGTAATCTGTATTTGAAAATAGCATGCAGGATGGCCATGGAATCTGAAAATTGAATCTTGTTTATTTAGTAAAAGGTATTAAATGGTACATAAATACTAAAAGTAGTAGTAAGTAGTACATTTCATAGTATTTGAACAAAGGTGTACCAGGTCTTGGCTGCACAGATATTTTGATCTTCTAATGAGATTGGTTAATAATAATAAAAATATAAAATAACACTACCCGTATCCTTTAAGTAGTACCCTTTACAGGATGTCATAATATGCATTTGTGCTGGAAATAATGACCTATATGAGATAACACTTTATTCACAATGTAACTATATGCATTTAATATTTATAGAGAAAACGTATTGACTGACCTGCACAATTATACAGTGACTGGCCATACAATGGAAGCCTGTGCAAATAAAGATAGACAGCAGAGAACTAAAGTAAAGGTAGAGAGAGGCAGAGATCCACAGGAGCAATGACAGGCAGGGAGAGGAGTAGTAAGAGAAGAGCATTGCCTAAGTCATGCTCAGGGCTGTGAGCACGTGACTGAGGCAGTGAAGGTACTGCAGTGGCAGCAGTTGGTAATTACCTTTGTATCAGCAACATGTTGTATGTGTCGTCCATTTCATTAGCTATGCATTCGCTCCTAATAGACTGTATGGTGGGGGAAGCATTAATACCATCTCACCTTTTCTTTTTCTTTCATTATACCATCTCTGAAAAGAGTTAACAAGCTGTGGATGGAGAATATGGTATGGTTATCAGGGGTAGTAGTTTATTTATTTTTTTAAATATATTCACAAGTCACATGTGCATCGGAAATAGTTTCATCATGTATCTGTGCAACACACAGCCCACTGTAGGTCTACAATGTAATCCATAATATAGCATGAATTAACTATGTTTTCTAGCACTGAATAAGTTAAAAGCCCTTTGCGGATATATTTTTAAAGCTGCCCTGCTTTTGCTTTCTCCCCCCCACCCCCCTCTCCCCCACTCCCTTATGCATGGTGTATGTGCAAGCACTATGCAAGCAGCCTCCTTTACTTTTTACAGTAAGACATGGTGGAAAGTTTTGTTCAAACAACAAGACCTCCCCCAGGACCTTCCTCTGGGGTAAGGTGTGCAGCTACTTGAAATTTGAGCAGGTTGGATAGCCACAAGCAAAATCCCACAGCAAGCAACAGCAGAGGAAATAGTGCAAACTACTAACGCATGAATAAAAACATAAATGCAAATGCAGATGTTCATGCTTGCCTACGCACATACACAACCACAAATGCACAAAAAAGTTCCGGTTGCATCTAAATTTAGAGGGTCAAGGGCACTGATAAGGGTATTCATCTGCTACACAGCCACACAGCAAGGCATGGGCACATGTGATGCTCACTCAAACCTGAGTCATACTCATTTTGAATAGAAAGAGAGTTCAGTCTTTAGTTGAAATGTGTGTTTTAATAACGTCAGACTTGATCCAGACTCATTGATGATGATGATTTATAAGCTATAAAATGTAACCATAGATAACTAAGGCACTCTGAACATTCCCACTCAAGCCAAAATAAACCAATCCACTGAATTGAAGGGACTATTAGCTCAGCATGTTGTGAATGTGAACAACTCTATATCAACACAGACATTTGATGTGGTCACAGCATGGTTTGCCTTTAAGTGACTTTAAAGGCCTTAGAATACACATGTAGAGGGTAGAAATCCTGTACATAAATATGTATGTATATGTAAATAAAACAATAATATTGTATTCTTATACAGAGTACAGCAAATGGTTTTTGGAAGTGTAATCATCACATTTACACTTTAAAATTGGCTTCAGAGCTCAGCACCAACTTGACAAATCAAGTGCAAATTAAACCCTCTGAAATTACACAAACATGCCAAAACAGTGACGACAACTCTCCCAATAAGATGAAAATGTCAATCAAGATAATTGAGAAATCCCTCAGTATTTTAGAAGCTTAAAGGAACACGCCGACTTATTGGGACTTTAGCTTATTCACCGTAACCCCCAGAGTTAGATAAGTCCATACATACCCTTCTCATCTCCGTGCGTGTTGTAACTCTTTTTGACGGCTCCACCGGTATCTTAGCCTAGCACGGATCCTGAAGGTAATCGGTTCCAACTAGCCTACTGCTCCGAATAAGTGACAAAATAACGCCAACATGTTCCTATTTACATGTTGTGATTTGTATAGTCACAGCGTGTACAAATAACAAGGTCACATGAGACACAGCCATCTTCTAACTGTATATAAACTGGGAACTATATTCTCAGAAAGGCGAAGCACTGCTACTTGGGCAGAGTGATATGCTTGCAGCACCTGAGAAGCCCCGAGCAGAGAGTAGAAAGAAGGGTATGTACGGACTTATCTAACTCTGGGGGTTACGGTGAGTAAGCTAAAGTCTCAATAAGTCGGCGTGTTCCTTTAAGTGGCTCGATGGTGTTTTAAGCCCCCAAAGTCGACTTCAAGGCAGCGCTGCGACTGTCTAATTCAAGGCACCTAACCCTAACCCTAACCATAACCATAACCATAACCATTGCCTAATCCTAGTGCGACATTGGGGGCTTAAAACACCAAACACCGCTTAAGTGTATACAGGAGTATATGGCATCCTCTTGAGCTGACTGTGAGAGAGTGTGAGTGTAAGGGGGCAAGGAGAGATGAGGAGGAGGAGGGCTAGGGTGAAGTGGTGGAGTAGGTTTCCCCCTCATCATTTCTCTCTACCTGGCATAAATCATCCTCATCCAATTATGATCAAGTCTGGAGCCTAGATTATGCAGTTTTACCATGGGGCAGGGAAAAGATCATTCTTACAGACGTCTTCTAGTGAATAAGAGTGAGATTTCATTTGGGTTTCAACGGGGCATGTCCTTTTAATTAATGGGGCTCGGCTGAGTTGGAGATGGTGCAGCTATTTAAAATGCTAAATGGTTTTTCAAATGTTCTCTTTCCCCACTTTTCACCACACACGCACACACGCACACACACACACACACACACACACACACACACACACACACACTTATAAATGCTGTGCAGACTCACTCTTGGTGGCATCTGTGATTAATTTTGCCTGTGCTGAGAGGAGAACTTCGTTGTTCTGCCACGGTATGAAGCATGTGTGTGTGGCTGAGATGGAAGGAGGTACAGAGCAGTGATAGATTGAAGCCTAATGTCATCTGCAATCTGGTATTACCCCAGTGTTTTAACAGGTACAGGGACATAGAGTGATAGTGTTCAGGGAGGATTGGAAGCCAAATCATAGCAGGAATTAGCATCAACGCTAACCTGGCATCTGGTGAATTTGTCCTAAAGGAAGGAAAGGACAGTCCCTTTTATGTAGGGCAGCATCAGATGGAAGGTTAGAGAAATGGGCCGGTGACAAGACAGTTGCATGTGGGAGAATGTAAAAACACTTTCACCTTTGGCCTAACGTTGTTTAGGTAACACCTTGCCAACCAAAGCTAGCTAGCTAGCGCCAGCGTTAAAGTCTGCCCATTTTTAACCAACTTTGTGTACTGCTGGACATGCAGATGAATGGCGCCAGTGCCTGGAGGTCCCATTTTACCTGCCGGCAAAACTGCGCTGGATGACTCACGTCAGCCGGTTGAAGCACCTCTAAAATTCACAAATAAACACATTATATCTGTATCAGGTCATTTGTGGTTTTGCGGGAGTTTTTCTTGACTTCCTTCTTGAGTCTTATCATCACCGTGAGGGTGCCAGGCAACCAGCAGAGACTCCAGGAAATCGCTACAGATTCAACAAAAATTGAGATATAACATTTTCATTTTTGTTAGATGAATTTTGTTACCTTTGGCAATGCCAGGCTTGCTCTTCTACCCTGTTTCCAGTCTTTATGCTAAGCTTAGCTAAGGAGCTGCTGGATGTAGCTTCATATTTCCGCCTACATACAGAGTGGTATCAATCTCGCAATGTAACTCAACAAGAACACAAATAAGCATATTTCTAAAAATGTGCAACAGTTGCTTTAAGCTTGACTTTGTAGTTGCCATATGTATTGCCCTTGTTGTTTTTGTTGTTCTTGAATGATTCCTTGTGCTATGAAGGCTTCACACAACTATCCACGAACAAATATCTACAAAGTCTTTCCCTCAGCTGTGTCTCATCATAGAATGGGAACTAATAAATGGTGAATTGATGTTTTATTTGGACATCACAACAAAGGGTGAAGAGGTTGAGGGAGAATCCTGGCTGCACTGCAGATAGTTTACCCTCGCTAGCCCTCCATAACCACCGACCCTCCCTCCCTCCCTCCCCAGCATGCACCGTCACCCTCTCACCCCTTCCCACCTCCTTCCCCCCAACCCACTGGTCCCTTGGGCTACCATTTGTGAATTCATCTCTGCCCTCACAGCCCTGCTCAGCTGTCACATCGCATCTTGCACAGGCAGACAGTCAACGATAACAGTGTTAGGGCTTTTCATATTCCATACACCCAGTTTCCACCTCCCACTATACCAACGTGCAATGTTACCCACAGTGTCTCTCTACTATTTCACCATTCTCTGCCTATTCACCCCTCCACCACAGCTGTGGTTGGGTGGCAAGGGCTCTTTCCCTTGCCTTTGCTTTCTGTTTTGATTCCTCTATTTCTCTCTCTGAAAGGACTTGGATGTTTCTTTCAGGGAGATCTGAGGAACGATGGCCTTAAAAAGCGGTTTTTAATTCTTTCAGTGCCACTTCTTAAAAAAATAATTACAAAAAATATTGAATGAATCATCTTAAAATTGCAAATCTAAGAGATTCTATTTAAATTAGAAAGCTGTAACACCATGGCAACCACAGAGCTGGCATGCTTGCACACATAAGTTGTAATGAAACAGTGTCAGAAGTTGATCTCAAGGCCAGATCTCCTTTTTAACATATGTGAAAATGTTATCATTACTGCATTATAAGTGGATACTGCCTCCCTTTAAATGGATGTTAAATGAGCTAATTACTTACATTTCATTAATTCATAAGTGGTGAGTACAATGTTGGTGCAATGCTCAACTTCACTACTGTGCTTCTGTGCACCAAGTTGATTGGTTATAACTCAGTTTTCAAGCACAGAGTAATTCTTACCCCAGTAATTATCATTTTTATATTTAAGATAAGGCTTTTTGCACGATTCAGACAACAGAAATACCAACACTATCAAACACAGAGCAAGTCCATAAACTTACCACATTTCTGAAGTCCTTTTCACTCTTCAATCCTGTTTTTTCCCAGACATTTAAAACAATAATACATTTTAAGCTGTAATTGCAATACTGTGAAACCGTGATATTTTTGCTGAAGGTTATCATACCATCAGAATCTAATACCGGCCCATGCCTAGCCATAAATGATATCTGCCGATCCAGCTTCCATCATTGTTCGGGTCCAGGAATAAAGACGGCTCAAACCCGGGGTTCGCATACAGATGGGATGAATTCCTGTTGAATGCCAAATGAGTTCCAGAGAACTGTCAGAACATGGGCAGGGTCTCATCACTACCCTGCTAGTAGAATGGCCCTACCATCATCAAACATGGTTGGTATTTGATCCGATGTTGCTGATTGTACTAGTTAGCGATAAAATGGGAAATCACATCTAATCATAAACCTTGGGGATATTATGTTTTAATGGATGGTAGAATTTAGGGCAGGATACAGAAGAATGTGCTTAGCTAGAAGGAAAGAAAATGTATTGTGAGAGCTGGTCAAATGCATTGTAGAGAGTGCAGTGTGGGGACAGGAGGCCTAGTGGAATATGCCAAGTGGAAGGAGAGACATAGTGAGAGTTTGACGGAAAACAGAGAAAGGAAGATGAAACACAATAAGAAATGTCTGTTTTACTGCTGAACAGGACAAAGGACAAGGCAAGAAATAATACGTTTCTTCTTCTTCTTTCCTTTTTCTGTTTTGTAATGTGGGTCTTACTTTCATAATTTTGGCAATACATTTAATCAGTTAATACTATTTTACTCCAGCTCGAATGCAAATACAGTCGGCATCACTATAGGTCCATTTTAAGCTAATAACCTACATGATCAATTTTATAAAAATAATTACTATTTATTTTTATTATGAGAAAACAATGGTCAACTGTCCTAAAAATACTGGTACAATTATCTATTAATGCATTGCCAAACTTTCCTTGCATGGCAGCTGGATTCTCGCGATATCACGAGATCTTTTCAGAATCGCTGGCTTTGGCAAGAGTTTAAAAGACAGATGCTTCATCCAATCAACTGCCAGGTATTTCTTAAAAGTGCCTGCCCATTTCCAAATAGTTTTCAATGACGGCTTTTCAGATGGTTCTGTGTAACAAACCATCTGGTTTATTGCACAAATTCTGCAGGTTTGGCAGGAAAAAGCAATGTGAAAAAGAGAGTTTGGTTAAACTTGGAACTTTATTTTAAAACTATCAGCTGTTATAATGGCCTATGCCTTACAGGCTGTGTCAGGCAACTTTACTAAACTTAATTATATCTCTATAATTCAACTTTTTAAGAAAAAAATGTATAATAAGCAATGGCAAACAATGGCGAACCATGGCCAAAACTATAACTGTAATACATGTGGCATATTTCAACTCAAGAGAAATAAACAGTGACTATTTAACTGGGTATGGGTAATTTTCAACAAAATCCATTGCTGAAGCTCAGTATTAAGAGACTTCAAACACATGCTTTAGAGTCTGTCAAATCGAGAACACCTCCATGTGAATCGCTGCCATGCAGGGCCAGTTGCAGACAGCACAGGAAACTTTTCAACAAGTTATGTGAGCAAAGTTGTTGAAGCATCAAGTCATTGAACTCAATAAACACTTTCATTAGTGGGGCAAAACATTACAGTAATTTAAAACGGAAAACCTTTATGCTGCAACATGCAGAATAGTCGCAAGTGACAGACAGACCAAGTAAGACCACAATGCATTCTCATGAACGATGTATGATAGTGTATGAAAATGTATGCACACCAAAACGTATGATATCCTACAAAATTAGGAGACCGCCGGCTGGTCACATGACGCCGGCTAGCTACGAGCTCCATGATGCAGAGCAGCAGTTGCTAGTTGTTTAAGCTGCTACAGAGCTTTGTGACGCCGGCTACAGACCTCTGTTGTATCAGCGGTAGTTGGTGGTTGAGTTACCCGAAAATAGGTAACTTTGAGCTCGGTACAAAGCACAGCGAGCTGCCGGTCGTTTCGGCGGACATTACGGTTAAATTTAGTCCACAAAATATGAGCGTTTTGCCGTGACGAAAATTTAAATTAGGCACCAAAACGACCAGTTAAGATTAGGAAAAAGATTGTGGTTTGGATTAAAACACTCCTAAGGAACACACATTTCCTGGGTGAAAGACTTAAAAAAAAGACCACTATTTGGAACTGTATAAACTGAGATGCGTAACATGATAAAAATCCAACCGGAATAAAAATGTTGACACAAGTTCGGAATACCCTTTATAACCTAGGTATATTCTGTTGGTTCGGACGCATACATTATTTCAGAAATAAAAGTCACGCAAAGCCGTGTTTGAAAAGTTGTCGTTGTGAATAACTGCAAGGATGTGGTGAACCACTGAACCGTTGCCTGCGTTGTGTCCTCTCGTGCTGATATTCATTTTTGCTGACAGCCTCTTCCCAAAACCTCTTTATCACCCATTCTTCTGGACATATTTTTGTGGCATGTCAAAGGAAGGTCTCTCTCCCTCAATGACGGGGATTCAGCCTTCCAGATGCAGACACACAACTTTTCAGGTGTCATGAAAGTACGTTGCTTCAATCGGCTGCCCCATTCAGTGCGACTATAAGGAAAAAGTTCAGCATGAGAGGAAAGAGGCAAACAATAACACAACGTCACTCGACTTGAGTGAGTGACTGGCTGAACTTGTTATTGAAATGCGCAAAGCTGACAAATAAAAAAGGAGATGAAAACACAGTATGTCAGTTCTTCAATTTCACGCAAGACTGCTTTGCATCATTGCAGTGTATCCCTATAATAAAGAGCCTTTGCGTTCTGAATAGTGATTACCTCTCCTACTTCAGTGTGCCACACAGCTGCTGATCCAGCTACTCCAACCATTCTTCACACACCGCTACGCCTCTCACCTGACCTCAATCCAGTCATATGAGGACACCATGATGTTTGTTTGCCTATGTGTCTGAGGTTTGTTTATGTGCTAAAGCGTTTGTTATGTGTGAGCGTGACTTTGCGTACAGGTCACTGGTGACATATTAAAGAGGTAGCCACAGAAGCAGGTGTCTTTATATTTCACCTTTGCATTTGTCTGTGCCTTTCGTATCGACTGGGACACCTGTCACACGGACAGCCCCCTGGGGTACTGCATGCCAGTGAGGAAAAGAAAAGAAGGCGAGACAAAGCGGTGCAAGAGGAATTAGGCCGACAAGGACACCTGTCAGACTAGCAGGCAGGTTGCCCAACATGGTCTTGCAACTGTGAATGTGATCGATATTGGGCTGACGTTGTAGACAGATAGGCACACAAGCACACATACCCGGAGCCGCTACTATCTCTATTCCCTGATTACCCTAACTCACTTATTTATGTGTCCACTTATGCCAGCAAGAAAAATGTCCTGCATCAGCATTGTGCCGCTGGGTCGTGTTTGCCATTAAGCTTTTGATTGCATTATGGGACATAAGCATGATTAATGCAAGTAGGGAAAATGGTGATGCTGCAATGAGAGGACAGTGCGCCTACACAGATAACTCAATCCATATGCTGGTTGTATAAAGTATCTATAAATACACACCCTACAGATTCTGCTTCAAACCATATATTTTTAGATGGCAAGTATATCATATGGCATTTATTTCGTATTGATGCAGAGGATTTTCAACATTGACTTTGGGACCTCGGAGTCTGTTATTTGAAGAGGATATAAATTGCACAAATTGTCTTTGACTGATTGCATCAGCAGTTAGCAGCTAATTTTCGCACCTGATTTTGTTTGTTTGTTGTTTTGATTTTGTTGATCTTTTAATGAAAATGTAGGCTAGATTCATTTTAGTTTCAGTCATTTAATTATTGTTAGTTTTAGTCAACAAGTAAGGTAATTTAAGTTTTTGTCTGTCCAACCCACAGCCAATTTACTACATTAATTGTGCACTCATTCTTACTATTAGCTTAGAAACATGAGATAGGTAACTAAAATTAGCATTTCTGTTATCTACATCCACAGCCCTTGTAACAATAAATTTAGCTTACCTTTTATTAAATGTCGGTGTCTGGACCTGCATTTGTACGGGGTATGTCCTAGCTGTTTAATTTTCAGTGGGACTTTGGATGAATGGATCCCGTTCTTAAACCTTTCTACCACCGATGTGTTGCCCTTTTGATGTATACCCTCCTGTTTTTACCTCTGATGAGTTTCTCCTAATGTCAGCAATTGATTTTTAATTTTTTTATTCCAAATTACTTTAATCCTTCCATCCAAGATCCATGAATCTTAGAATCGGTAAAGTTAGCTGACATTACCAGCAGAGACATAGCGTTCTTGAAAAACAAGATGCTGTTTATTAGCGCAACAGGTCAAGCAGCTACATCAACTTATGAAGAGGAAATACTTATCAATATTTTCCAAATGATAATAAAAACTGTTATATTGGGTTATTTTAAGACAGACTTCACCCTTACATGATTCAATGGTGCCTCAGGATTAGGGATGCACCGAATCCAGGATTTGGGTTCGGATTCGGCCGAATATTGAGCTTTTTGACGGGGTTCAGTTTCTGCCGAACCTTAGAATTTTTTTCCACCGAACCCTACACTTGCACTAAGCGCGCTACGCTGGTCGACATAATGACGCCGCCGTTGATTACGGGAAGGTGGTTACGTAGGTGGACCGTTCAACGCAGTAGGCTGTGAGAAATTGAAAATGGAACTCACGAGCAGAAAAAGCGCCGCCCAGCAGCACCCGCAGCACCCGCAGCCAAAAGAAGGCGACCCAAGCCGAGCCACACGCCCAACCCGCAATGCCGACTTGTGGCGCGGCGGCAAGGACCCAAAACACACAACATCGCTGCTGCCAAAACACCTGCGCATAAAACATCCGAAAGAATATGAGCCGCACATGAAGGAATCTACAGACAGCAGCCAAAATGCAGCAACCTCAGGTACGGCAAAGGAAGGACAGTCACAGCTAAAAACTTTTGTTAGCCAGACAGTGCCTCTCCTGTGCTGTCGGCTGTTCTCTCGGCAGTGGGAGCAGAGCGACCGAATGGCTGGCTGCTGCTCGTTAGCTAACATTAGCTTTCTAATTTCACCCACCCAACATGCCTTCATCATGCACTGGTTAGCGAAAATTTGCCAACAAAATTGTCACTCATCTGGCGATAGCGATGTGCTTTCCTACGATGCGAAAAGAGCGCGTGAATTCAACATTAAGTTGTTACAATTAACTATTTTAGAGGCTGTGGACGTTGTTTACTTCATTAATGTGTTTACTGTGTTAATGGACTGAGGATAGGAGGAGGATTCGGTATTCGGTTTCCGATTCGGCAGAATCTTAACCATTGGATTCGGTATTCGGCCGAACCCCGAAAATCTGGATTCGGTGCATCCCTACTCAGGATATAAGAAATATAAGAAACAATCCACCATAAAAATGCCTCCCAATAATCCCCTTGTAAATTGTAAATGTCATGAATTTATAGCCTGATCAACTGAGTAAGAAGTAATTTACTATTATAATATGGCATTTGCCCTTTGAGTCAGACCATTATTGTACACTGTTAGTGCCTAAGCTTGCTCCTCAGGGCAGGGTCTGCAAATGATGACTATGTCTGATGACTTGGTTGTACTGTTCTTGCCATCTGCATTTCCGTTTCTTAGACCTAACATAAGGATTACTCCCATATCACTTCTGATTAAATCAGATATATGCCTGATGCTCCGTTGTTCTTTCTTTTTCATGATAGCTCTGTCACATCCACTCATCGTTGCCATTTAATTCACTCCAGAGCTCCAGCTCTTTCATGTAGATTCTGGTTTAATTCTTACAGCTTCAGCTAACATTAAGAACATTCTCATTGTGTTTGGAGCAATTTGGTAACCTGGTAATCTGCAGTTGAGTTTACAATACGATTCGATACATTCTCATTCTCTGCCACTCATTCCCCCCTCTCCTTCCCCTGTCTTTTCCTTCTCATTCTCCAGTTGGAGAGAAATGGCAAGTCAAGGTTCTGGAGCCAGCCAGACACACTCTAGTGGATGGACTTTGGTGTAATGAGTGACGACTGCATGCTAGTCAGTACCAACAAATCAACAGTAAAAACAGAGAGAGCTGATCCGCGGGCCTAATGAAAACCACTGGTCGTGTAAGTGCCCGGCTAATACACAAACACACAAACATCCACAGAACTCAGTAAGTCAGACGGAATCAAATCCAAGGATATTGTCCTTTCGTGCTAAAAATATCTTGTGTCGTGAAATTGTACATATTTCTGTCACCACTACCGCTTGACTACGTTAGACTCAGAGAAAAAGATGGACCTTTTAAAATAGCAGAATATGCCTGTGCCAAGGCTCAAGGGAAATAGTGTGTCCCATTAATAATTTATGGACAGACAATCAGAAAAAAGACAGGTTGTCAGTAACCAGTTTTTTTTTCTTCCCAGTGTAAAAATACAGTATACATTGCTGCAGGGAAGGGCAACTCCACACTTCTATTCTTTTCTCAACTTCCTCCATCAATCTGACCAAACCATTCCTCAGTTTCCCTAGGCAGAGCTGGTGGCAGACAAGGGTCATTAGTAACCGTCTGGACATTCTCCCCAAACAGCACCCACTATGGGAAAACCACCAAATATTAGGCCATTCGCCTATCATATCGTATTTTCTGCAAGCCGATGATGGCTGGCACCTCTGTTGACAGGTGTAGACTCTACGTCCCCCAATCCCCAGTCCTTACAAGATCCTGAAAATCCTGGACACCTTGTCTCCAACACCCCTTCAGTCATCCCTCAGAGGCTGGCTGTAGGATGGATTGAGAGATGCCAGGATACAATGCAGGATAGATTTTGCCTATAATAGACTCTTAGCAATTTCTTGCTTGTGCACTTTGATACACATGAGACTCGCAAAAAGGGAACAACAAGGAGCTTTGTTGGAAGTAATCAAACAGAGAGAATCTGACCTTATCACAATACTGAGATAAGGTGAGTCCCTTCTTCTTTGCTGTCACTTTCTATAGGGGCACATCAGATCATCTTTTCTGGAAATCAGATGGGTATATTTGGCCTCTGTCAGGTATTGAGCTGATGGTCAGTCATGTAAAACACATGCAGCATGCAAACCACTTTTTTGCTCTGTTCTCTTGAACACCTAAACAGCTCTTTTTGATTACTGAGACCATTTGATTCCAGGTGTGAAGGCCTATAAAGTGCCATTTAATAAATGATGATCTATAATGGCAGTTCACGAGTACATGTAACATGTGAGTAATGCTGTCATTTTCTCACTTGTGTGGCTGCTAAAACGTTATGGTCCCTATTTTACCTAAATGAGTAGTGCAAATGGGTTGAATAGTAGTGGGATTGTGGTCTGTGACTGGGTTTTGGCTGAGCTAAATGGAGAGGCTGTAGGGGGAAATCAGTGATCTTCTACTGATCCCTGCTGATGCCTCTCACTAAATATAAAGGGGCAGGAATCCTATCAGAGAGAGGCATGTAGCGTAACGGTGTGCGATATATGTGCCCACCAGCATAACGTGAGTTTCAACTTTAATTATGATGTTCACTTTAATCGTGAGTGTGCTGCCCTGCTTGGGGTTTTGCTTGTTTGGCGCTATAAGGTAACTGGCTCAATTACAGCTGCTCTCATTGAAAAAAAAGTATCTGGATGTAAACACTATTGCCTCAAGAAAATAAAAGTTAGAAAGAATAAATAAGGAAGAAAGAAATGTGAAAAGTGGTGTTTTTTGTCGGACCTAAGCAAATGGACCCTTTCCATATCCATGGGTTAGCATTATGATATTGATGATTTCCTGGTGCATGTTTCAGAAAAAGAAAGAATACTCTGTACCTGGGCAGGTAGTCAAAGCAGGCCCAACTGTGTGATACTAACTCCCTCTGTGGGCACTTAGCCAACATTTGCATTTATTTATGCCGGAGCTCGCTCAGCCAACGTGATATCCTGCCAGTATCAGCAATCTCATCTGCTGCCTCACGACTTGCTGCAAACTTCTAGTCTCACCTTAAGCCCCCTTACTTAGACATGAGCTGAATTATGCATGATATCCCTACCATACACACAGACACAGTAGTATCAAACAATATTATTTTGTAACAGGACAGTATGAGGTTGTCAAATTACAGTGCCTAAACCTTTCACAAGTTTGCCATAATAAAATCTGTCTAAGAATTAAAATTTAGTTATGCCTGCTTTATTTAATTAATTTAATGCACACATTCTAGTTATTTTACAGTTACTTTTGTACCAACTATGGCTTCTTCAATCTAATATAAAATGCAACAAAGTAAACAAAATAACAAACCAATCTCGGAACCCGTCGGATATCAGTCTGATGACGATTAAGCTTCTGGGAGCAAAAGCCAATCGGATATATGGGCCAAGATTTCCTCTTCCGTGCGCCGGGTCTAATTAGTAACCTCAGATGCAAGAATGGAGTTGGTGTTGAAAGACGACGTCTCTATAAACATATATCTGCAGATTAATGCAGATAAATAAACTATAAAGCTAAATTGTCATCAGACGATAGCCAATGGGTTCCAAGATTGCATTCCGGCCAATGTGTTCCGCCTCTTTTGTGCTCCACACAGACTGTTTACATGGATGCAACCAAATCCCGCTCTAACGTGATATGTCAATACTACTCGGACTATAAACAAAAAAACAGAACGCCTCCGATACCAAAATCCTGTCCCATTGCCTACAGATTATGCATTCATATGCAGATATCTGTTTATAGAGGTTAATAACAAACTAGAGGTATGATTATACCTGGAGTGGTTTGACCTATTTTATAAAAAGGATGTTCACTCTGGTCAAAGCAACCTTTTGAAAGCAATCAGAGCAAGAGAAGTAGCCTCTGACTCAAATTACAGAAAATATACAGCAATACATAATATTGAAGTTCACTGGTTATATGCTTAATTATAGAGTAGTACTTGATATTTATTTTAGAAGGTGTAATATATACCTGCTATTCTATCAAGGTGTTGATTTGGAGCATTTTTGTAATCCTTTGACCACTATTTATAGTATATCATGCTGGTCAAACTGCCAGTAATAATTTCTGATATGTGTGTGTCATAATTCTAACTATTTTTTGACTTCTCGAGTATGACAACAAACAAGTTTGTCTTCATTTGGATTGAAGGACACAAATGCTTTTGCGATGAGAGGTAATATTCATAACAAGATTTTTATAGATTTATTGTGTTTTATTACCGTTCCTTATGAGGGGCCGTCAGGGACATTATTCAGAATTACCTCTCACAAACACATGTGAAATCCTCTTACATACACTACTGAAACACTCTCACATAAACAACTGGAAGATTATTCGCTCGCACACACTACTGAAACGCTCTCATACATACAAGTGAAACGCTCTTATATACACTACTGAAACGCTCTCACACATACAAGTGAAACGCTCTTATATACACTACTGAAACGCTCTCACACATACAAGTGAAACGCTCTTATATACACTACTGAAAAGCTCTCTTACACGCACAACATTTTGCATAAACTACAAAAAAGCTTTACCACATACTAGTAAAATGTGCTCATATTGATTGAGAGACTATGGGCAGAACTCAATAGAGTTGTATCTAGACACTTTATAAACATCTTTAACTTCATGGAGGAACAGGGTGTACTGGATTCATTGAATGAACTACATTTATTTTGTCTGCATTGTGTTTATTTACCAAGGATTGAAAGAGCAGTAACATAATTCATCAATGGAACAACCATGGCCTCTCCACACAAAGGGGGCAGACACCTCTCCAGCTGTGGCATTCAGGTGTCATTAATAATGCAGAAATCCATCCAGTTCTAAACAGCATTTTTGATGCCGATAACTACTACGGCATTGATGAAGAAGGGCCATTACCTGAACTTCAAACCAATAATAATGTTGTAATTCCAGACATACTGTAGATGTAATAATTAATGAGACCACAATGAACATTATTTTTTTTTTTTCACTTCTGCACTTTCTTCAGTGAATAACATGGGAGTTATGTTAAGGTTTGTTAAAATGTTTTCTTCACTTGTGCAGTGTATTCTGTGAATTAAAGTTGTAAAACATTTTATGAAAAATAAATGAACCTGATAAACATTTGTTCAAAGGAACGAACATTCAAAGACAGGACAAAAGAGACAAACAGAGACTTAAACAGGCAGAGGGAGAAACAGACAGACACATCAGAGAAGCAAACAGATTGATAGACAAATAAGAGACAGAAAGTGAGTCACAGAAAGGGATACAGAGCATATGTTCAGCTTAATTGTTTAAATTTTAACTGTCGAAACAAGTATATGTTAAAAGAAAATTTGGTAAGAATATGAAACATGCCGTTAAAAATAAATGTAAATATGTTTTAAAACATAGGCTGACTGAGTCAACTGAATTGTGGTGAAACTATATAAAATACATAAGTTATATTGCATACGGCATTCAGAAATGAAAATAATAACTGTCTTGTTTTAAACTTTTTTCAGAAAGGTAGAGACAAACAGAGAAAGTGAGACACAGATAGAAAAAGTTTTCAGAGCATGACATGTTCATGCCCTGCCAAACCCATATGTGTTTCCTAATGCAAAGTCAAACTTCTCCTTGAACAGTTGGTAAGACACATGTAGTGGCAACTTGATGCAGTTAACACATGTGTTGGCAAGAGGGAACATTGAAGTAGAGAAGCCATCATCTCCTTTGTGAATGAACTGGACAGAAGGAGTTGGGGAAAAGCTGATAGGTGGTACCACAGATGCTCCAGTTGTGAAGGCCAATATCTTCTCTAGTTTGGATGGCCCTTCTTCTTCTGTAAAAACAAAAATATCAGTGGTAGTTGGCCCAATTAATGTGTATGTGACTCATCTCTAAAGCACTTAACATCAGCTGACACTGAATAAATTGTCCAGTAAGCGTATTTCACTTCTCAAAACCAAAGCGTCTAAAATCTGAATCAGCTGACACTGAATAAATTGTCCAGTAAGCGTATTTCACTTCTCAAAACCAAAGCGTCTAAAATCTGAATCAGCTGACACTGAATAAATTGTCCAGTAAGCGTATTTCACTTCTCAAAACCAAAGCGTCTAAAATCTGAATGCCTCTTATAGCAATGGATTTATAACAGGTCTTTCATCTTTCAACATTCGCAGGTTGCTTTGTGATAATGTTACAACTACCAAGAGAATAAAATAAAAAGAATGATACTAAAAAAACAGATGCATCAGTTTATTTGACCATTAAACCATTAATTACCTTCTGCATCTTGGAGATAGTCCCTCCTCAGCAGCTCTCTTGTTGCTCCCTTCTGGAGAGAGATGAATGCTGAAAAGATCATCCACCTGGTCAGCAGTCAGTGTGTTCGGCTCATAGCAGAACAGGGGTCGAAAGCTGTCTTCGTATTTGGTCCAGAACCCCAAGAGTTTTCAGTCCTTCACAGAATCTGTACAAACAACATGGAATAATTGTACAATCCATAATTCAATTGTACACTGTCAAATTGTCCCTTGGTTTTTTATAATAGATTTTGTGAAGCTAGTCTTACACCTTGCTGGTCAATGGTTAAAATTATTACTCCTTTTGAGATTGATCTGACTGTACAACAACTAACACTGAATACCTTTTGAAATGGACCTTGAACCCTGTGGATGACCTGAAACATGCCAATGTCTTGTACCAACAGATCCCTGTCTGTTATGGACTGAAGCTGCAGTTGGCAGTGTCATGCTGCTGTGATGTCCGGAGCATAGGTCTGGAGGGGAAAAGGCGACGCTATGTGACTGTCCAGTGTGTCGCGGCTTGAAGTTGCAACAGTCGGTTGCTGCCCGACTGTTGTCGCATTTGACAAGGTTCTGGTGGTCTCCGCTGACGCCAGTACAGTGTGAAGTAATGCTGCTGCCTCGGTTAGGCTGCTTGCAGGCTGTTGGGCATACATTAGTGTTGCGAAAAACGTGGCTGACGATCAACACGTGAATTGCGCTGTGAATTGCACATTTTTGTTGAACGGAAGCCCTTCCGGTTTTACTGAAACACCTTCCGTTTTGACTGAAATGCCTTCCAGTTTTACTGAAACACCTCTCACACACTATAGTGAAATCCTTTCACACATTATAGTGAAAAGCTCTCATATAACCAAGTGAAACACCTCTCACACACTATAGTGAAATCCTTTCACATATTATAGTGAAATATTATATATATATATATATATATATATATATATATATATATATATATATATATATATATATATATTTTATATATTATATATTTTATATATTATATATTATGGCCATTCCTCCGGCTTTAGGCTGGACAGTCCGGCTGCAGGCGCAGCCTTAATCCTGACACTCATTTGTCCTCCTTTTGAGAAAATAATAAAAAGGTCCGCCTTTTGACACATTACCTTGTTAGTTTAATACTTATTGGCTAAAAATGTGTGTCAAAAAAGCTGTGTCAAAATAAGTAATTTCATTGGTTACATTTTCAACACATGGCTAATTTTAATATTCAAATGAGCCATGTGTTGACCACCAGGCTGTCAATCAAGCTCTCAGCGACAGAGAACGTAATGTTAACTAGGTTGTTGGACTAAAATTCTGAAAATGCTCATACTTATATGTATAGGCAAAGCCTAGGCAAAGCCTATACATCTGAAACAGAAGGTGCTGTATTTTTTTACCCTTTATCTATCCAGATAAAAACATTAAGAACAGTTTCTGTATGATGTTTATTAGACCTATGTAATCTGAATTGGAAGGGCCCGTTGTCATGAGCTGTATCTTGTATATTTATTATTAGCTATGTGTTATGTGTATGCACCTTTATGTAATCTGGTGGAAAAGATAAGATAAGATATTCCTTTATTTGTCCCACAATGGGAAAATTCCAATGTTACAGCAGCAAAGTGGATAGAGAAAAAAACATAAATACAAAATAACAGTAAGAATCCACAAACAGATAACACAAATAGTAGCAGCGGCAGCAGTTGCACATGGGCAATAGATTGCACAGTGAAAATGGAATGGTATTGCACAGTATTTATTGCACATTGTTATTATATATAAATATTATTATATATAATATAATATATATTCATTAATTATTATTATTGATGCTGAGAATTTTAACATATTAAAATTTAAAACGGGATCATACTAAACAAATATCTGTTTGCGTGTCCCTGTGTATGCAAAGTGTCCTCCTTTTTGATATGAAGGAAATGGCCACCCTAGTGTCCCGGTGGAAGCGGCATTAAAACATGAAATAAAACACAAAAACTCTCTCAAACAACATCTTTAGAGAGGGCATGACTTCAGAGAGTTACAGTGAAAAAATAAGCACGAACAAAAAGAGAATAAAAGTTAAGAAGTTAAAAAAAGCAAACTCAAAGGCTGGCGTAACGTAACAGGCAGCATGCAGCTTTTGCGCACGCGCACTACTGATCATCTTAATTTATATATATATAAAAGCGATTCACTGTATGTGTGACATGCTCCAACAACACCATGACATATTCCTCGTATGTGCAACGTACTTGGCAATAAAGCCCTTTCTGATTCTGATTCTGATTCTGATTCTGAGAGCGTTTCAGTAGTGTATATAAGAGCGTTTCACTTGTATGTATGAGATCGTTTCAGTAGTGTATATAAGAGCGTTTCACTTGTATGTGTGAGAGCGTTTCAGTAGTGTATATAAGAGCGTTTCACTTGTATGTGTGAGAGCGTTTCAGTAGTGTGTGCGAGCGAATAATCTTCCAGTTGTTTATGTGAGAGTGTTTCAGTAGTGTATGTAAGAGCATTTCACATGTGTTTGTGAGAGGTAATTCTGAATAATGTCCCTGACGGCCCCTCATAGTTCCTCCTCATTAATGTGAGATGAGTTCTGTTTATACAATGGCAGCCTCAAACAGTTGGCAAGGCTGCATGATAAATGTGTAACTTGGCTGGCAACATCAAGTAAACAACAAAATGACTGGAGGTATGAGGGAATGCAAATCCCCTGTTAATAGACTGCTTAAGTATGTAGACTGGGTTAATATCAAGGTTGCAAAGATTAATATAAAAATGTGATTTGCTACAGTTTACTGATTATCTGATGAAAAACATAATTACTAATGTCATCTGCTGAAAAGAACAAATTGATTCGATAAATGGTGTTAACCCTTTTGTTACTTGCAATCTAACTAATAAACAGATTATTCAGCTGACAAAATGTTATTATTCATCATATATTTAGAAAGAAATTAATTGCATTGCAAATTTATTTATTTATTTACCCTAATAATCAAGCAAGGCCTTGTCTTGTTAATACTTTTTTTCCCTTGCAATTGAAGAAGTGCTGAAACTCACCAGGCTCACTCAGACTGAGTACAATGTAACATATAATCAGGATTAAACGTCGGAGTTTACACTAAAGGGAACCATGACTTATTGTAAGTGTAAACAGAAAATGTCCTGCCCTCCGGTCTGGACTTTAAGTTTTGGTTTCTGTCACGTAACCTGCCATGTTAACAGAGCCCAGCGTCACAATGTGTGAAAGAACCATGTGGTGTGTACAAAAAGCACCTCTCTGTCTTTTCTCAGTCTCTTCCTCTGTGTCTGTATTTTTCTTTTCTGTGCTTGCATGTGTGTGTAAGTATTACAAAGTAATACTTAATTGCCCTCATATGTCTCTGAAACACCTTTCCTGGATTCATCTATCTACAAGGCAAGACTTAATTTTTATGAACCAGTATCATGAGAGTTGCCTTGCCTACCAGGTATCTTTGTTCTTTGTAATTGCTTTCACTACAATAGGCCTAACCAACTCTTACTGTCCAGCACAGGATGTTGCTCATCATCGTCTCAAGCAAGGCACTGACCAAAATAAACGGCCACACGTTTTTCTCCACAGGCCCATATCTCAAGACGCCTCACAAACAGATGTCCAGGGATTATCCCATCCCAGTGGAAGCACACAGGCTCTGGTTTTGTTTGTGAATTTGCTTTACTCCCACGAAAATGTTAAATACTTTTAGACAAGACTATGCTGAAATGCTGACTGTGGACTGCACAGAACATACATCAACACACTGGAAGTCTTCCATTGTGACGGCAGGTGATGCTTCATCCTACTAGGCCATCCTACAGTGTGCTGAGGTTAGACTACTCATTGCTGTGAGATGTCACAGTCAGGTTATTGCCATTACCACAACTGGTCACATGAAAGTGACACTGAGTGGGAAACCGTGCTAACGTAAGCTAGGCTAATTGGCTTGAAAAAATAAAGAAGATATACCTGTATTAGTCCCTTGATGGTGAATAGGCTACAAAACTTAATAGTATGATATTTAAAGTGACTATATGTAACTCTTAAATGTTTCTGAAACTCGGCCTGGCTTTCAACAGATGGAGACAATTATGGGATTGTAAATGATTCAAAAATGTCCCCGAATTGGCCCTCGGGTATGTAATATTTCTATTTCATTCTTAAAATAACTTTAGATTGCACGATGTGGTTGTACGTCAGTAGCCAACATTAAATTACGTCCCCCTTCCATTTAGCAAGGACGTGTTATTCCTTTTAGTCCGTGTTTGTGTTGGCCTAAGTAGGCTAAGTTACCGTATACAACGATGCATCTGTAACATATTCTCTTATTGTAAATTAATGATTTTCTGTCCGAGCAAAACATTCATTGCAATTATATGACCTCCCCGTAACGCTTACTCCTAGACCTTTATGACAGGTGTGGTAAAAACACTACCGCTTTTGTCCAAAGGGGCCGTTGAAATCAACACAAACTGAAAGTTACATATAGACACTTTAATATATAATGTTGCAAAGGGACAGATGTCTTACAGTATATCACAACTTAAATCTCAACAGTACATTACTAGTTATTTATGGGTGAAAACATCAGCATTGTATCAGTGTATTTGTAGGCTACAGGGCTATGGCGGGTACAGTCATGGCATACAGGCCCCCTGAAAGTGCGCCAGGCTTTGAAGCCAATTAAACACAGTGGCCCAACAGTGGAATTTCACCATTCCCCATTCAAGTTAGCGGAGCGCCAAACTGGAAGTAGCCGGCTCGGCCAGCAAAAGTCTCTAGTGCGCCTGCTCTATGGGCCACACAGTGACCAAGCTGTGCCATTCATCCTTCATGCGCCACTGAGCAACTCTCATAGGAATGAACGGGGCACCACCTCAAACACCGTATCCAGTTCTTATAATACATCCATGGTGGCGCACCACGGAAATTGACAGGGCGTCTCCTAGCATTGCTTGTCCTCAAAGGTCAGTCAAACACTGCAATGGGAAATGCCCCCCCCCCTCCCAGAGGAATGAAGACACACTGTTTGTCACTGTTTTTCCCACGGTTTTATCTTTTCAAATCCATAATAGTTCCAGTAATCATTTTTAATACATTTCCTTACACAAAACGCGTAGAGGATTTTAATTTCAGTTTGACTTTAAACATATAATAATAATCACATAGACAGTACATTCATGAGCATGCAGGGTTTTTGTATGTTTTCATGGTTAAGCAATATCTATACTGATTTCATATAGATAATGAATTACCATCTGTATAATACTATATATTACAATATTATATGTTGTATGTGTAATGATATCATCATACATTTTACCACTTACTCTGTAACGATTTGTATTGTTTTTGTGTAGGTCATCAGGTGTTTAATTATTTACGTAGTAGAATTTCATTGTGTGTTGCCTCTGCCCCTCGCTCTCCCTCTCTCTATCCGTCTTAAAAGCTCTTCTGCCTGTCAGTTATTGTATTCCCACAATGACTCCCTGCCATCTGGCTTTCTGATGCATTGATACAGATTAGCGCCGGGGAGACACGCATAATGTCGTAAGAGAAAATTTAGTTAACCCTCTGTCGGATAAGAATCCATTTCCGCCAAGTTGCTTTGCAAAGTATTTATGTTCTCTGCCTCCCACACAACTATTAACCTTTTGTTTCACTCAATTGAATTTGCAAATTATTCTCTTGTGAAGGCAAACCTAGAGATAAATTCTCCTCCGGACTAGAGTAATTGTCTATCGATGGAGATGTAGCGGTTTAAAGCGGTAGCTCTTGTGAGGCTTTGAAAGAGGTTGAGTATGCATGATGATAGAGGCTACACACGCTCACATAATTACTCATACTCTAAGGACTGTTGCTTCTGTAGAAAGAAAGACAGGCGGGTCAGCAGAGAGGTGACAGCATCCAAGCCAAGGTGACCTTCTTAAATCTATCAGCTGCTTCTAAGTGTGCGCACAGCTGGGAAACACAATGGACTCCAGAGTCAACGGCATGCCCACTGGATGAGGTTTTATCAAGGCATGAAGACATGCACACCCAGCTCTGAATTAAACCGTCTGTATACTGATGATGTTTTGGTGCTTCAAGGTCCAAACTGCTGTTGCAGTATGACACCTTTTTACTATGCTGAAATGTTTCTAAACTAAGTAATCAAATAAATAAGCTGTTATCTGACACCTAAATAAAATGTGTTCTTTTGAGTTACAGTGGCTTAAAGTAAAAGTTTGGCGCTAAGCTAACCAGCTACTGGCTGTAGCTTACTATGTACCGGACAGATGTAATGGGGGGAATTGATATTATCTAACTCTTGGCCTAAAAACAAAGTATATTTCCCAAAATGTTGAACTATTGCTTCAAGAAAGGTTTAAGAATGTATTTTTCATTTAAGAGACACATTTTTTAAAGCTATAGTGCGTAATTTCTGTCGCCCCCATGAGGAATTCTAAGTCATGACAACAAAACTGTCAGCGCATCCACATGATGCAAGCCTTCTGTGATCGTGCACGCACCCCCACTCCTTCCCGACACAGGTGCTAGTAGCCAAGGAGGACACGGAGAATTAAAAAAACATGATGGACTCTTCAGAAGAGGTAATTATCTTCACTCGAGCTTCTGCACGCGAAAGTCACCAGACAACACAATCTTCTGAACATAGCCATACTGAGAAATACAGAGAGAGTTGTGTGGAGCTGATAGTCTTAATTAGCTTTGTAGCAACTCATTTGGCAATGGCTTCAATGTAAAGGACGTTCATTAATATCAAAAAGTTACAGACTAAAGCTTTAAGGATGCAAAATAATTGAGGTCCGTTCTATATATTACATCTTGATGATGTCACATCTGCTTCGCTGACCCATCATTACAGATTATGGTTTTAGTGTGGACATACGTTGTCAGCCCATAACCAAGATGTTAAGTAAAATAGTAGTTTTATGAAGAATATTTACAAATATGAAGAGGTGAAAGTACCCAGTATTTTACAAGAGAGAAAAAAGAAAAGATTAGAGAAAAGTCAGAAGAACATAAACATCATTTTGTGTGACATATTTTTTGTATTTTCCTTTAATCATTTTGTGACCACAGATATTTAGAAATGAGCTTGCATTCTGCTCAGAACTACCAAAAGCCGTTAACTGTGTCTGAATCATTGTAAGTGAATATGAAGATTAAAAGAATCTGATATTATAGTGCAGCCAAGGCTTCCCAGCCAATTTCCTAACCCAGTCATGAAGACATATATTTACCTTCCTTAGATGTAATTAAAGTGCTTTTCCACTGTACTTCAAAGGTCACAATGTGCTCCTCCCCCCGCACCGTGCTCCTACAGTGCGACCACAGCTACAGAGAATCATCCTTCAGGTATTGAAAATACTGTGTTGACAGGGGGATGAGAATGTGTTCAATGAACCATAACACCTCTGGGTCAGTTTCACGGCGTGGTTGTCCTTGGGTTGCTGTTGAGGGAGGGATTCTTTAAATGATGGCATTTTTTCTTGGTGTGAGCTTATCCCTTTATCCACACTTGGAAGTCAGCTCCTCTCTCTTTTCCTCTCACTCACTCTTACCCCCCCACTGGCAAGAGCACAGGCTTTTTCCTCCAGTTGCTTTGAGCAGCCTAATTACAATAACTACACCTGCGGGATCCATTTTTTGGTTTGACACATTGGGTAATAGAGAGCAGCGATTAACTGCTGTGATTCATTGTTTACTTCACTGCAGTCTTATGACATGATGGTACTGTGGTTTGCACTCCCTGCCCAATGTGAGCAGGTATTTGTTGTTAGTTTTATTTTACAATTTTTTGTTACTGTTTTTAAAATGTAGGCCTTAATTAACATATACAATATCAAGATTTTGTTTCAGTATATACTATATATATATATATATATATATATATATATATATATATATATATATATATATATATATATATATATATATATATAGCAAGGTAATGAGCTGAGCAAGGCAATTAAAGAATACAAAAATATTTCAGATTCCTATGTAATTTCGTATTATCAATGGACAGCTTATAAACCTTAAATGTTATATGAAGTGTGTCCCCCATGAGATTGGCCAATGGGCAGACTAATGTGTTTTGTAATTGTATGCACTGAGTAAACAACACTCCAGCTGAGAAATTAGCCAGAGGAGTGCATAAACAAAATGTGTCCCTAAGCTTGTTAGCCCACCTCCTATCACAAACTAATTACAACAAAGTTTGACTTTTCCATGAAATGGTGGCAGCATGTCCCTGGAAATACACACACAATAGGCCCCTCTGAGTGACACCTGCCACCAGACAAGGCATCTCTCTGCAGTTCCATTAAGGCAGATTCTTCAGGGCATGGACTCCCCTTCCTTTGTCCTTTAAAATCAAAGGGGCGAAAAAAAAAAAAATCAATTCTGCTTTATTGTGGCTCTGCATCTACACATAGTGGGATAGCATCGCTAGGGGCTAGCAAGGATATCTGGAGACAAACAAATATATAGTCAGTAATAATACTAATAATGTCACTAAAATCCATGTACAAAACATTTTTCTCATGCAATGTTTGGTTGAAAGCATGTCCTTTTGGTTTATCAATTTATAAATCTTTGGTACTTCACGTGCCAATTGCAGATGCAGAATAAAGAAAAGAATTGTTGAACCGCCAAAACAATGCAATGCATAGGCTTTTTTTTCTCAGAAATATTTCATTTTACTGCATCAGTTATGGCAAATGGATTTGATTTGACTGTCCTGGTCATTTAGAGGTTAAGAAACCTCTTTGTTAGAGCTGCAGTAGAAAAGTTCCCTCCTTAAAAAAATGATGAAGGTAATCACCTCTTGAGTGAAGAGAGATAAGAGGGGGAGAATTGAAGAGGTATGCTTTTTGGGTTTAGCACACTTGACCTCATGGCCTTTTATGATCAAGCAGCCAAAGTCGTAGCTTGGTATTGAAGTCAAATGAACCGTATTCTTACACCGTGAAGGGGAATATTGTATGTGTCGAGGAATGAGAATGTAAATTATAAAGAAATTGCTTACAGATATTCCAATAGCAGTTTTTTTCTTTACATCTCATGCAGGCACCTGGTTTGACTGAGCAACAGTGTGTTCAGTTCCTGGAACCTGTGTGTGTGTGTGTGTGTGTGTGTGTGTGTGTGTGTGTGTGTGTGTGTGTGTGTGTGTGTGTGAGGGTGTGTGTGTGTGTGTGTGTGCTTGTTTTACTATGCTCGTGGGGTCCAAAAACAGATTTTTACGGCAAACCTATTGATAATTGTCAAGATATTTTACTGTGATGGATGTTAAAATGAACCAATAACAATTTCATTATTTATTACTGTATTTACTATATCCAAACAATGCATATAATCTTTATTTTCATATTTTACATCTGACAAAGCATTTGTCTCATACTGCAGCCTTGTGGGTTGAAACCGGGGCTTGAAGTCATAGGAGTAGTCATTCACCTAATGTACAATGTTGGGCAGTTACCTACTTTCCATCCACAAAACTTAAATTCTCCAGTGCCCAAGGACATCAGCTGCCCTGTTAAAATCTCCATCTGTCCAGTCCCATCTGTGTAGACACGAGGATTTGCTCTCTGTTTGCTCACAGTGAACTTCACCAGTGATCAAGGTGAGCAACCACCTGCACTGGCATGTATGACAGTTGGGCTGAATAGATTTACAAACCAACTTCCTGAATATGTAATGTTTCACAGGTATAATGGTGGTTGGTAATAATGGCATGCTAATCCTTCATATATGAAGAATTACAGGACTACTACTCTTTGGAGATGCATAGCCGCAGAAAGAAAAATGTTATGTACATTCACAAACAAATAAAGTAATACCGTACTTTAAATTCCCTTACATATGCTATACATACAGCATTTTATTTGTGTGTGAAATAGAGAGCTCAGACAATTACAAGGGCCATTACTAATCTGTATTGGGAATATGCTGAGAGGACAAAGTGCTACAGGGCTTCTTATTTTTTTAAATTTTTTTTATTTCAGCAACGTGCCAACAGGGGGACAGTTAATCAAATATTCCTCCCAAAGTCATAGTTATACTGACTAAGCATTATGACCTTTTTTAATTCAACTGACTAATCCAGCCATGCTGCTGTAGCATTCAGCACTTTTTTTCTATTCAGTAGGCATAGATGAAACAAGACAAGACTGTGCTGGAAGAAACCATCTGTCCTACAACTTAGTGCATCAATACATTATTGAAAACGTCCCAAACACAGCACTGTCTTACTATTAAGTTCCTGCCTTAGGTCCCATTAAACAATCTCGCATAGCAGCTAAGCAGTCAGATCCAATCAAATTTGCCTTGTTCATTCATGTTCGATGACGATCAGCAGAAAGGCTTTTGGACTGGCAATCTAGTTTTATGCTTGTCTAAATGTCTTTTATTGCCCAAAGTGCTTTGGATCCTGAGATAAAAAAAAGATTATGCATTTATGTCCATGTGGATTACTTTATAAGTTCTGAGCAAAAACAATATCCCCATTTGCTCTTTATTCTGTTTTTAGCTTTTGAGCTTTCAAGTGTCGATAGATCTGTGTTCCTTCGTCAACTGTTTTATTCCACTCAGCACACTGAGCTGTAATTGTGCCTGTAAAGTCTTAAGAAGTTCAAAAAAGTTGCTGTCACGGTGTTAAAATCAGCAACTCATTTACAGTACATGTACTGTGAATTAAAGAGAAGACTGGAACATGACCTGCAGAGTTTCACTTACAGCAATCATTTTACGTATCTTATGAAGTACTTTCTACAAGAACTAACAAAGACTGTTCCTGAGGGAGAATGACTTGAAACATGGTATTCTAGGTTTTTTTACATCGTAGCAAAGTGTTAGGTAGACTTGCCTAGTCTGGATCAGAAGAAGTACATTTCCAGGATAATTGCCTGACATCTGGCCCTCTGCTTCCTCTGTGTGTCGCTGTTCTCAAAATCTCTTAGCTTCGGGAAACAACAACAGACTTTGAGCTACCAAGCTACACGCTGAAAATGACAAGTTTTTAAGTAAATTTTGATCGTGCAACAAGGCAGGCCAGCTTGGTTCTTTCGGGGGAACGATTCTAAAGATTTACAAAAAATATGTTTATGGCATTTGATATCTAAATGAGACGTTTTAGAACTAGTAAGAGCAAATTACGTTTAACCATGTATCCAGCTCGTTTAAATTGCTCACATTACTGTATTGTGTTAACTGTTAACTTCATTTAATATTGTATGTGGCATTTTCTTTTGCTGGTTGCAAATGTTCCACCGGAACAAGTTCCTTCCCGAGACCATTTTTGCAGAGCCAGCATCGCTGCGTCCGGATCTTTGCACCGCCCAAGGCGACTGTGATTGGTTTAAAGAAATGCAAACAACCCAGACCGTTTTTTCCTCTTATTCCAGAATGTATGTGTGGAGGAGCCAGACCTTACTCAATAGCGCTGTGGAGATAGGTTTGGCAATGCAAGACTTGTCACGGCTCAAATTGTATCTGACTCAAAGGCTTTGACTCTTATGCACTTGGTTGCTTTAATATTGCAATTTTTTTATATTATAAGGAATGATCATTGGCCATTAACTTATCAAGTGTGCTTTGTAGCTAACTACTATGAGTTATACTCTGCCATTATTAACTGGATGTATACTGTACTATTTTTTTTATTATGTTGTGTACATATATTTTATATATATATATATATCATGTTATTCTATTTTCAGGGTGCCTTTTTTATCATCTGGCCAAGGACAACAGATGAAAATTAGCGTTGTCTAATTTACTGCACAGGTTTTATTTGTAAAACCTTCATTTACATTAGTACACTAATGAGATCAACACAGTTCTAATGACATGTTTGCACTTGTACAATCAGACAAGTAGATCTGCTTCTGACTCTTGAAAGTGGAGTCTGTTTGTCAGGAAGTGAAGTTTTAAGCCCCACGGAGGACCAGACTGGAGCCTCGTGGCAGCTCCGCAAAAGGGTGCTTTATTTTTAGCAGTCGAACAACAGGAAGGAGAAAAGGAGGCCAATTCTACCTGGCAAGATATGCAGGAATGATGACATTGGCTCAGTGGTGTGTAAAGTGAGCAGGGAGAGGTTGGTACAGTTTGATAGGTTGAACACTATTGGGGTGGGAGAGGGGGTAAAAAGTGAGGTAAGGAGAGAAAATAGACAGTGGAGCAGTGACTGGATTCCCACAGCACAGGACTCAGGTCAGAAAGTTCCTTTTAAATGATCAGCCACAATGACCCATAGAATTCCCAGGATACTCTGGCAAAGAAGGGAAGAAGTGTTAAGTAAACTGAGTTACAGTTCATGCACACAAATTCTAACCCCCCAATCAAAGTCATATTCTGGAGAGCCTATTTATAAATCTTTAAATATAATTGTGTCTGTAACCAGTTAGGGGAAGAACTATAACAAAAAGTACTGAAAGAGGAAAAACTAGAGTAAACATTAAGAGGTTTAACATCCCAGATAATATCAGAATATTTCACGTTTGCCATCATGCTTCAATTTACAATCAGAACATGACATTTTCAGGCTGTTGGCATTGGCATGCACATAATATTACAAAGGATGCATACTAAATTAACATCAATATCCTGATGTACAACAAGTAAACACAATACAATTTGATTATTCAACCTGTTCCCAAAAGCCAGAGAGCCTGACCATCAGTGCAAATGGGTCTGTATGACCAAATGTTTTGTACCACCCAGCACACTGAAAACCCAACTCATATTTTAGCAAATGCTCATATTTTAATATTTTGTCCTATGTTTCTTATCTATTTAGTCATCCATTATTCATTATAAAATGAAATATAAAAAAATAAAAATAAATATGAAATAGCTACTCCTCTGTAGTCTTGTATTCAGCAGTTTACCACTCTTCCTCACAAAGCTTTTGTACACACTTGAGTGTACTGTGCTGAAAGCTCTCTGTATGGGCACGTGACCCGTATACTGAAATCTCAAACTTGGCTCAGTGTGTCATTGGTGGTACTGCACGTTGGAGATATTGCTTGTCTCAGTGAGCGCTGCTTTTCAGCGATTTGTTCAGGTACCCGGGACCAGTGAATTCAATGCTCATCTCATGACAGGCACTGTGCCTGCAGGGTTTGGCGAGGCAGGCTTTTGTAGCTTTGTTGTTAGTTTTGTTGTTTTGAGCATTGGTGTATTAGCGTATGAGAAGACTTGAACTTGACAGCCACTACAACAGTATTCACCTGCATGGAAAACACAGTATATGCTCTCAGGAAGCTGTTTACACAGCTTTTTTATTTGTCACCCAAGATATCATAGCATTGTGGTTATTGCATTCTGGCTTTAAATTGTTTGAGGTTCGTCAGAGTGAGAATGCAAAAATTCAGTTTGACAATCAGCAGCCCACAATGAGTAGTATAAAACAGACAAAACAATACACAAGCTCTCAATCCTAAAAGATCAGAGAAGACGAGCTTCATCTTAGCCTACATTTCAGCTAGTTTTGTTCCTTTTCAACCACCTGTATCCTGCACAAACCTCTGCCAGACCCACCTCCAACCACCCACCCCTTGAAGTACTGCCAATACTTTAAATGCAAATATCAGGCCAAACTATACAGCCGCCTGTTTAGGAGGCATTTTTTTTTAGATGGAGATTAGTGAATAATTTAATGGCAAATCCAATCTGCAAATCACAAGGGTGGCATGCATGTGTGTTAACTTGGCTTACAATGCAGTGCTGCAGGGGGAGGCCTTCTCTTCTTTTCATTACAAAGGGCAGATTATGAAATGGATCAGGCTCTGCATTCATTAGTGTGCACACAGATGCGTGATTACGGCACACAGACCTCCAATTCCTCACCTGTCAGGCTTTTCTCACAAGGAAGTATTTATCAAGGGGGAAATGAATGCTCCCCCTCATAAACACCTTTTGATGTCAGCTTTCTCCAGGTATGACAACCATTAGCAGTTAAATAGCATTAGGTGCAATTAAAAGAAATGATGTGGAGGTAATAACTGGGTGCCCTAAGCTATCGCCTCCACTGATGTGTCTGAAATATGCATGCAAGGAGAAGAAGGATAAGGACCAGGTTCAACCTCTAATTAAGGGAGAATGTTCCAGTAACTCAGATGTCACAAAAACAGCTTGGTGGTAAAACCTAAGGGGATGAAAAGTCAAGCTAATAACTCAACAAATCAAGATACTGTATGCACACGTGGTCTAAGACTATTACAAACAGTCCCTCGAGCAGATTTTTCAAACGACTCAATTATACTAGACTCAATTAAGGTTTGTACTCTTATAGATCTTTAAGAAAGCTTTCCATCCAGTGAGAGATCACTTTGATGATAGCGGTATGAATCAGAGTGCACAATGTGCTAATTGACAAACAATATTCCACATTTTTCCCCCACTATTTTCCTTGTCCCAAAATTTCATCAATAAGTAATGCTGGCTGTATCCAGGAGTGTGACTGAACTGTAAATGAGATTTGGTTTCTAACTCCCCTGTTTCAATCTTGGTTTCTGGTCTTCCAGGAAGTTATTTTTTAGCCAAATTTAGGTCACGACTTGCAAGGTGTTATTTGTAGCCTAAACATCAGCACCTTTAGCCAGTGTCTGAGCCACAATTAGTTCAACCAGTATTCTATTTGCATTTTTAAAATGACAGCTTGGAGATTTGGCGTACTTTGTTGGTCCTAGTCCTGTTTTTTCTTTTTCTCTTTGCTTCCTCCTCAGATGTCACTTATTTCAAGAAGGACAGAAGTTAGTTGTTGTGTCTGGCTTTGGTGCGATCCATTGTGATGTGGAAGGAGACAGGTAGTGCTTGAAGACACTGTGTCTGAACACTCTCTCTCAGCATATTATAGTGAAAGTGTTTGACTTGGATGCTTGCATGGCACTGTGCGTCACACAGGCAGGCTTTAATTAGTTTCTAGGTTCTGTGTTACAATCCTCAGTGTCTATATTTGGATGTTGAAAGGCTTACTTCTCATATTTGTTCCAGAGTTTAACTTCGCCATTAGTGTTTGGCTCTGGTGACTGACCACATTGGGCATGGTGGTAAATGATATGCGAAAAATTGCTTTTTTTAAGGCTGCAATAGACGCGCGCTTCGTCAATGGCTTTTCCACTTGACCCCTTTTCCATTACAGAATTTGACAGAGCTCGTATTTAATATTCTGCTACTATTCTGGGCCTTTCAGAAATCCAATTAGGCTCCTGAATTTACTGGATCATGACACAACCATTTGGGATTTAAAATGCCTTGGTTCGGTCTTTGTAGAAGAATTATCATAGATATTTTAGGGGGAGAAACATTTAATTGGTGCTCTATTTCTGTGTGAAAACATACAAGTGTGAAATAAACAATCAATTTGTCCTCCATTGTGATCACAGATGTTTTTTTCGCGATGTCTACGATTCACAAAAATGAGGAAATCTAGGCAATTATGTGTGTACTGAAACACCAGGTATATGGTTGTAATGATGCCTGGTGCCAGTATAATGTGTTTAATAATATGATGATGTTTTTACTTTTTTGCATTTTGTGACAGAAATCATTGTCGCTAACATCAACAGTTCAAATGTATGTCAAAACAATTCACTGATAATAGAAGTTTATTTATATTAGCATTACAGTAACCCTCAGAATGATCTCACAGGAACGCATTAAGAAAAGTCACTATTTAGTACACTTAATTATGCTGTTTGGTTCACACCTGCTCATGGTAACATACACACACACTAATTAATTCTGTTCTGTAAATGTATACCATCTAGCTTCAAATAATGCGGAGGCACTGGTAGGGAAATGTATACCCCACACATGCTGTTAACAACAGCCCCCCTGTTGCGCATCTAATTTACACCTTCGTTTTATTTTGAAAAAGTATCGCTTTTACATCGCCAAGGCAAACGGCAAATTAGAAATCATATTGCAGACGACTGTATTTGTTTTCCATTGCCTCCTGAATTTCGTCTGCCGTGCTTGAATGATGCCCCCCTCCCTTCAAGCGGTGCAGGAGACCACGCCATTTGTCTGAGCTCCTCCATTCTTTTTGTGCACAGGAGGTCTTGCCACTTTTTTCTTCTTCTTTCACTGTCACATTTTGAGTAATTTGTTTGCTGAATCACACAAAAGGCACTCTCAGTTCAATGAGCATCCCCCAGGTTTGGACAGGGAAAAAAAGGATGCTCCTTCAAGCACAACTCTCATGTC
This sequence comes from Sander lucioperca, assembly GCF_008315115.2. Lineage (NCBI taxonomy): Eukaryota > Metazoa > Chordata > Actinopteri > Perciformes > Percidae > Sander > Sander lucioperca. Next base: position 29,205,868 of record NC_050180.1, on the reverse strand, counting down.
CATGCAATGTACTGATATTTTTCCCCGTTGTTTGGCATGCCAGGGGAAAACACACATTGTGTATTCACCAATCACAAACAGCAAGTGACAGAGGATATTCCGCCACAGTGGCCAGATATGTAAAATCTCTGGGAATGAGTTTCAGCCTTGTGCGGTGCCAGAGTGATCTGCAAGTATAATGGTTCTGGCCTGCATGGGCTAATCCAAAGTAAGGGAAGTATTTAATGAATTTAAAAGACCTATTTAGTATTACACTATTGTGGAGGGAAGCATCCATCATTTGCTGGACTATTCCCTCAAGGCCTTGTCTACTTGAGCATGACGTAGCTGCTATAGTAGTACCTTGAAATGGATGTAATTAGAGTCATTGTGTTGGACGCTCACACAATCAAGTGAGCCGAGCATCTGATGCTTACCTCCCAAATGATTTCCTCTAAGTGTTCTCCTCACACTGCCCAGGCTTTGATGTTCGACCGGGCTCAAGGTGAATTCTCACTGTGTTTTATGACATGTCTGGAAATGTTTCTTGTCTGCTGTGGACAACCAAGCCATTTATCATCGTGCCATATTTGTCTTCCGATTCCTCTCCATGTATTTCATTTCTGCCTGTTGGAGCTCATTAAACAGGGCTAAGGGACTGGGTGAAGTAAGCAGTCCTGAGGAGAAAGCTTGTCTTCCAAAAACATCACCATAACCTAGCGCATCTATCCTCCAGGCATGCTGGTCTGCCTCTCTCCCCTCTGTTTGCTGTGGCCTTGAGCTATGTGTGTATATTTGCTATTATTAGTAAGAGAACTGCTGGAAGGTATAGAAAATGCCAGGGAGGGCAGCTATTTTCAACAGCTTGTGCTTGGCCTTAATACTTGTTTTCACTCCCTCTTCTTTTTATTTTCATATTTGAGCCGTATGCTCCGTTGCGAATCGTACCATGTACTGGCTGGGCATCGGTGCATCGCACCCTCGTTCAACTCCATGCCCATGTGCTGATAAATCACAAGGTGTCATGCTCTTCCACCTTTTTTATCTCCCAAATGGCAACAGACAAATTGACACAGAAGTTGGCTACGGAGAAAAAGAAAATACAACAGTGAAACATACAGTAAGGTTAGTTTAGATTTGTATAGGTGCTATTTAAAAATATTTATCTAATTTCTTTCAATTTGACTCAGCCAGCAGCAAATTAATGTACTGCATAGCCAGGCTTTTAAATAGTGCTTGAGCTATGCAAGAAATCCATTCATAAAGTCAGTGATATTAAATTAGTCCTCACTGACATTGCAGTGCTAATGCAGGCAAGAAAACTCCTCCTCTTCCCCTATGCAAGCAACACAAACTGAGAGCAGCAACAGAAGCAACTCTCCTTCTCTCTTGTGTGCTTTCTCACTCTCAAATGTTTGTATTCTCAATTTTGTTTGACTATCATTTCCTTCTCTGCCTCTTAAAACTACAAGCCCCTTCTCTCTTTCCATTCAGTTTTTTTTCTTTGACCCTGTACAATAACTATCCTTTTCCATTCTGCCAAAATAGAAGAAACCGAGTCACAGGGAAAAAAAAGAAGAAAAAAAATCTCTCCCCTTTCCCCCATTTTAGCTGCTTGCCTCAGATGCGCAGAGAGTGTTATCAACCACTTTTAAAATCACCAGATGAGATAATCTCTTGATTGCCTTGATCATATTTTTTCTGGGGCACTTTTGAAAAGAGACAAAGACATGAGAGTGATATGACAGTGATTATATCATCCTCTAAAAATATCCAATTTGTGAGCCGTCATTTTAGAGAGTACCAGAACAGCGGGGAACCGCTCCTCTATTCTACCCATTCATCTGTAACAAAAAAAAATAACAATTTAACTGTTCTGCTTCCACAGAGCTATTTTTGTTTCTGAATGTGACAGGTATAATTATAGCAGCCATATGGCATTTTCTTATCTGTATTTTGACGGCAGTACATAGGTCATTCCACCGCCTGCGTTCAACGCTGAAGTTAACAGTGTTGTCAAGGCTACCGCATGCAGGATGTGAGCCTAGTGCAGAACGCATCATTTTCTTAAGCCATGACCACAGCCTATGCTTCACGCATATCCCAGCGTGTCCCCTATCTTGCTGATTATGAACCCCTCTGCAGCCTAAAGGAAGCTTTTGTCTAATTTTAGAATCACCATAGTCGAAAATGCATTTCTGGATATTTTATGGCACTAACTGGAGATTTTATTAAGGCTGAAGACCTGTACGGTCAACCTTGGCTATTACACACTCCATAGCAGCCACGGAATGTCCTCACCCACAGAGAAAGAGCAGAGAAAGGGAGGATGAAGGTTATGAAAGACTGTAGATGGAAAATGAGAGAGGAAGTGACAGAATGAGAAGTGAGAGAGGCTGCACAGCTGGCCTCGGCCCAACAAATTCATTTTGTGGGGCCACAAATCAGTCAGTGTTATGTGAGTCAGAATCCACAACCTGTGTTTGCCGTGAAACAGCACCAAGTGCTCACAGTGTCGGAGCATGATCAAAGTGGATTGCGGTGCAACTGAACCCACCCCACTGAAGCGGGCCTGGAAAGCATTTTGCTTTTAATTTACTTAAGTTCCTTGTTTAGCTTATTTAATGAATGCTTGTGTTAGAAGCATTAAATACAGCCCTGTTATCCACCTACAGCACAACAGTTGACCCTACGTGGTGCAGACCAGTTCAGTCATGCATAAATGGCAACTATCCCCATGGGGCATGTCGTGTACAAAAATACCTTGTTTAACCTTATCTTGTGATTGTACATTCAGTAAAACTGACTTTTACCATTTTATAGAACAAAGTAGCATTAGACCTGGCACTTCCTTTACCAGTGTAATGCATTGTAAGTTAATATTATTAAGTGTATATACTACATATTTACACTGGTTCAGCTACCAAATCAAAACATACATTTCCTGAAATGCAAGGCAAAAATTTTTCTGTTGTACATCACAGTGTGTCTTTGTTAGAAATACCTCTTAAATGGATTTTTTTTTTCATGTGCAGCAGCCATAATGTTCGGTACAGTAATGAGCTAGGTGATATTTAGTGGGTGGCCCTCCTGACTAAAGCAAATTGACAGCTACATGCTAGGTTGTAATTTGTTTCTCATAAAACCCCAGTTCGGTGTCCAAGCTCATTACATGTGAGAATGTGTCACAGGCTATATTTCACTGGTAAGTAAACAGCAGTTTCAAGCACACAAAACCTCCCATCTCCAGGGCTGATGCAAGATGCAATCATATCTCTGCTAAGCTACATTGGACCAAACGGCAGTTTTATACATCTGAGACAAGACAACTGCAATTCATGTAGTGCAATTTGGTGTACTGTGGAAAAAAAGGATTGGTTTACAAGAGAAAATATTGATGAAGAAAACACTAATTTGTCATTCAGATATTTATACTATGTGTGTATAAACTTGCACCAGACTTTCATGAAGCTTGTTAAAAAAAAGATGAAATGTAAAATCTGTGTCCACAGACATGCACACCAAAATGTACTGTAGTTCAAATTATACATGCTAAGAGGATATGAAATACAATTTAAACCTAGTTTGGGTGCATAGCACCTCAGAGTCCAATTTATATGGAGTATTGTCAGATTTTACATCTTAAACCAAAAATAACACTTTGGCTAATATTAACTATGTGGTGAAGCCAACTATGTTTGCTAAGCTTGGATTATTTGGGCAGTATATTGAAAGCCATGTTTTCTATTAGTTCCCATATTTAAATTGCAAAATACCCTTTACCCCTCACCTGCCAATCAATTAATTACACCCCTAAATAAACAGCTGGCTAATGCTTGCTAATTAGCTGTAATACTGACGGCACCTTTAATTAGCTTGATTTTACAGCGGTTACACTCAGAGTCACAGCACAAGGTATCAAAACGGCCATAAAAACTTCTCAGACAGTCCTGCTGCATATAACTCCAGTATTATTTCATATGTTAAGTATGTTCCAAATAGCCAACACAACTAGCTACACAAGATAGCAAAATTCACTATTTTGTCATGATATCAACAGTGTTTACTAGAATACTCAGTGGCAACAGTACGTTGAAAAAAGTAAAGATTTTTATTATACACAGCATTGCTCAGTACATAAACGGGATATGTTTCGAAGCTTTGCCAGCAGAAGTCTTATTAGCTACACTCATAGGCAATTTGAGGAGGGACGCCCTCCCTCTTGTTAGCAAAATGACCAAAATGCATGACCCTTGTTAACGTGCCATCCCCCCTCTCCATCCCCTACTAGCAGACAGAATGCAGGGGCATAGGGTTTTTTCTAGTGTGCCTTATTGATCCTGTATCTGACTGAGGTTTGTGCAATTTAGAATCTATGGCCCCAGCCACAGCTCTGAAATATCAAAAGCCTAACTGTATTAATAAATCCATGGCACTGTCTGTGGTAATAAGGTAGCAGTAGTTGGATTTGTAATTGCAACTTTTTTCTTTAAAGTGTTCATATTATGCTTTTTGGCTTTTTGGCTTTTCTTTATTGTGTTATATATCTTTTTGTGCATGTTTTAGGTTTACAAAGTGAAAAAGCCCAAAGTCCACCCCAAAGGGACTTACCATCTCCAACAGAAAACACTGTTCACAAACTGCTCCAAACAGCTCTATTGTAGTCCAGCCTTTACTTCCTTGACAAATGTGCGTCACTTTGTAACACACGTTATAATGCTCGCCTAGCTGCTAGCATGGCACGCCCTCATACTCTGCTTCTGACTGGCTTGTTGTCCTTGTTGTCCTTACACTTTCGGTTACCTAGCTACTGTGCACATGCGCAGTAGCTAGGTAACCGAAAGTGCGATGCCTCACTCAGTAGCTAAAACAGAGAGCTCAACACACAGGGTGAAAAGAGGAGCTGCAGCAATGTGCAGTACAAAAAAAATATGGTGTTTTTTGAAAATGAAACCATGTAAACCTATTCTGGTACAACCTCTAAATACAATTATGAACCTGAAAATGTCCCACACTTTGGTCAGTTTCATTTTGGATCTATAATGCTCTAAACTATATAGCTGAAGAGGGGGGTATTAAAAAATACAGAACCCAAAGAGTCATTCATGGGGCTGTTTGCTAGTCGCGGGTGAACGAAACAAATTAGGTCCGTCCCCCTGTTAAAAATTAACAAATTGCCTTCTGGCTACTTTCTGTAACCAATCTCTCTTCTCACCTATTCCATACTCTCTCCATTACTTACTTACTAATTCGCTTTATTTATCAGAATAGTTTTACATGTAGTGTTTTTCAAATATATGTTAAATATCTCATTTTGGAATAAACCTCTTTAAGATGTTGTTAGTAATTTATCTCGCAAAGTATATGCATGTGAAAATCCAAGCAATTCTGTTGTGGTTTGTGCATTTGAATAAATGGAAATAGCACACTATTTTTGTAGCAAGAGGTTGAAGCAATCTCTATTTAGAGTTAGCTGCAAGGCATCCCAGAGGACTCTGGGACTTGTAGCTCCATTTGATTGTGTTTCTTCTCTCCATGTCTCTGGAGCGTTTGCATTGACTCAAGCGTGATACTTTCCTTAGTACGTGCTACTTTACCTGATTTCAACATGATTGACATATGAGGCCGACCAACCCTTCATTATCATATTCATTACCAGTGTTATTGGACACCAAACATACAGGGCTGAGCTTTCTATCATATATGCAGGCGAGCCTTCCCAGGAGACAAGAGGTTACTTGTACTCTTTTCTCTAGCTAATGTTAGTCTTACATGGAACTACTCTCATCATGACTTGTCCTATCTAAACTGTGACTGGGTGTGCACATGGCGAGATCCCATCAGGACAAATTAGGAAGATCATGAATAAACTTGTCCGTGAAGAAGGAGGCAGAGAATCAAGATAGATGTCAGAGTAGCACCTCCAAGGCCTTAAACTAAAGTTGTGTGATTTACCCTTAATGGCTGGCCTGGATAAAACCAGAATGTTGGTGCTAGCAGTCATGCTTTCACCACAACGAAGAAGAAGTCATCCATAGAGATATTTTTTTTTTTTATCAACTTTAGTGATGAATGAAACCTGTACCCAGCCTGAAAGGTAAGGACAGAGATGGAGACTTGTGTTCACAGCTGGAAAGGTGATGAATGGAAACAGTGATAACCAGAAATGAACTTTATATCTGTATAGTCGGCTGCTCTGTTTTTGATAATTTGTTGCTGTAACATCCCATCCATCAACAAAAAACAATTTGATATGAGTTTGGTAGGCAATGCTAATTTTTCAAACTGTTTACTGACAGCATCATGAATGAAGACTGAAAGGAGAACTTTTCTTTACCTTACATCTTAGCCTTTTCTTTTTCATTTTATATATGTGCATGTGTGTGCTAATTCAACTGTTGCTTGTGAGCTGAAGTCAAGAAATCATGTGGAACCCATCAGTTTGGACGCCTTACAAACAGACAGATCGATTGATTGATTTGTGTAAGTGTGTAAATCCAGGTCGCCTGCAGATGGTCCTAAAATCCCCTCAGCATGATTAGCAGCTTCCTATTGAGAATGCTAAGTAGTCCAATCAGCACACATAGCTCAGACAGAGGGGGTTGTGTGTGTGTGTGTGTGTGTGTGTGTGTGTGTGTGTGTGTGTGTGTGTGTGTGTGTGTGTGTGTGTGTGTGTGTGTGTGTGTGTGTGTGTGTGTGTGTGTGTGGGCGACCTTTGGAATTTCTCTAAAAGCCAGTTTTTCTGATTGTTTGATCACAGTGTCACTGCGGAGAGGAATGTGTCTCTTTTAACCCCTAACAAGGAAAGATATTTGTGGAGCATCACTGATATTTCATCAGAGTTACCCAGGCTCAGTGAGGCACGGCGCATGATCATCTGTATCAAAAGAAATCCCTGAACAGTTTCACAGTTTAAGTGTGTGTGTGTGTGTGTGTGTGTGTGTGTGTGTGTGTGTGTGTCACATGGTCCACGTTGGCCAATAAGGGTATCATTGCTTTTGTGCTGAACTTTTCATTTCTTGTCATTCTATCTTGGTAGGGCTTGTCAAAGAAATGATCTTGCTTCACTGGTCACTGCATCAGTCACGCCTCAGCCCATAGTTGCTCTGGAAAATTGCCTGAGCTTTAGAATTGTACCCAGCCCGGGGCATGGGATTGTCTGTGACCAATATCGTTCTTTTCCTTCAGAAAATTATTTTTATTTTCTTCTAATTTTGGGTTTATTCAAACCCCAAAGCACACACAGCATATTCCTACATTAACGTCTGTGCCTAGTTAAAACATGTTTTTAACATAACTCTGGCTTTTGCCATGTTTTTATCAGACATTTGTTCCCTTATCTTCATGCTGTAGAAGCCAAAAACATAAAATCAGGCCTGTGTAGTAGTTTGATGTAGTTGTTACAACACAAAATCCAAGGTGAGCCAGTCACTTCTTGATTGCTGACCACTGTTAAACTGTCAAATGTAAATATGTATCAATAACATGAATGTGGTATAATATTTACTACAAATAATCCCTTACCTTTAGTGATCCGTATCTAATAATCGGACAATATAAGACATGTTCAAATCTAGTTTTTGGTATTTCTCTTCTCATATGCAAATTAATTTAATTTATGTCACATACATGTCTTACATACTAATGAATGTAAGTCCAACTCTCCTTTTTGCCCTGCTTTTGGTCTCTACCAACTTCTGAGGGACATATGATTATGTTTATTTTATATTCATTTGTTTCACACACTAAATCACATTGAAGAAATATAAAATGCATGTGAGGTTGTGATAGAAACCTGTAATGGTCTCATATAGAAACCACACCCAAAGGACATACCAAATGTAAAAATACAAAAGCACCAGTACATTTTAAGTATTAGTGGAATATATGGCGCTTAAGCTGCTAAATGCTCCTCTACAGTATGTCCACCAGCCAGTCGCTAATTGTGTCTGTCATAAGTCAGTTTTTAGAGCGTTTTCACCCAAAACAGCTGCCTGCTGCGGTAAAAATCGACTCTGATGAGAGCGAACCAAAACAATAAAGTAGTCATAAAACCAAAACAATGGGTAAAAAGATGCTGAGGGGAACTGCATAGTCTGTTGTAATTCTTTGTGAGTTCATCACTACAAGTGAAGTCACATTCGAGTATTTATGTGATCTATTGTTAACATAAAATATTGATTATAGCCACTAAGTATTTAATGCAGGATCTTTAAGTGTAAAGGGATACTCTCTTTTATGATACATATTTCTGCTTTTACTACCAGAAATTATCTATATACCTTCACCAGGGCATATTCAATACTGTCTCTGCAATTAGTTTCTTTCAAAAACACCAAGCCTCTCTCCATATCAGATCAATTATAAATTGAAATAAAGTCCTTTTGGCCCTTGCTAGGTGAAGAATATTTTGGTACAAATAATCCATTCAAAAATGCAATCACCCATTTGACCTTATAGGCTCCGCTGGCCGGTAGAGCATAAGAGCATAGAGAAGCATCCTTCAGTCATTTAATATACTACTGGAACAAGTTTGTTCAAAAGCCCATTGACATCACACAAGAAGCCTTCACCTTTTATCACACATTATTAGTTTGCCCGGTTGCCCTTCATTACTGAAATAAGAAGCAGGGATGTTTTTGTGCAGAATTGTGCTTTAGTTTCCATTGAATGCAGATTCAGATAACATATTTGGTTCCCCAGTGGTATGGATATACCATGTGAGACTGGGGGTAATTCTTAAATATGTCCTTTGGTCAAAGTGTTTATCAACAGCTAGGTAATTTCCTCAAGTGATGAATAGACATGTGTGGAAGATGGATGCCCTCCAGCTACACCCACACCTGACATACAGTATGATGCAAAGCGTCTGCTGATTTACGACCATATGGCTCACATCACTTATTTCCCCAATGACCAGGATGGAGACCACTTTATCAGGGAGAGGGTTGTGGTTTTGATTTGGACAGAGCGGAGAGGGGAAGAGACGGGAATCTCAAAATCAGCCAAATCAAACAAAACCCTCAACATTTCACCTGCTTCCCCCACCCACCTCCACTTATTCCTCAGTCAAGCTTTGTTTACTAAACGGAAAAGGGCTTGCAAGCTCTCCATCCTGTGTCAATAAACCTGAAGAGGCAAAGCAATCAATGACAAAGAAGGCATTCAATTTGCGTTTAAATCCAAGGCTAATCAGCTAATTTGCTTGGTTCAATGTGGGATCCTACGCTCCCCCACAAAGGCTACTCGGATGTCCTGGGGTCCGTTTCAGAAAGCAGGTTTGTTAACCCTGAGATGAGGGAAACTCTGGGTTTTTTGTTTCAGAAAGAGAGGTTAATCAAACCTGAGAGAGAGGGGTAACTCCAGCCCGTTTCAGAAAGAGAGTTAACTTAACCTCAGAGTCAGTTACTATGGTAACGTGAGTCTGTGAACCTAACCTGGTCGGAAGCAGGTTTTCTTCAAGAAACCTTGAGTTTCTCTCAGTCTCCTCCCTCTGACACAGCGCTCTTTCATTTCCTCATTCATTCATTCAGTCTGTATCAGGTGCATTTTAGCGCAGTTTGTTATCGGCATGAATAAAAACAGTGTTAGTTTATTAACCATGTTAGGCAGACTATATAAAACGTTTTTGTTCCGAACATGGTATGTCCTTTTGTCGAGGATCCCGTTGATGAAGAAGCTGTCGGCCTACTACTTCGCAGGGAGTTAAACATACATCGGGAGATGATATTGAGGCCCCGACTATAGATGCATTTTCATTTCCAGATAACTTCCTATTTGAGCGGTATCGTTTTTCTTCCCAGTCTATCAGTTATGTAGCCTACATAACCTTATCTGTCCTCTATATCACTAACATCACCCATCGTGGACATGCTCTATATCCCAGCAGATTATTTTGGGTCGCATTATGGTTTTTTGGTGATGCGGATCAGTAAAGCCACAAAGCGCTGTCAGAAGAATGTGACTCGCTCTGAAACATGTTTTAAACGTTTGTGTAGAGTTCCCTGGACACAAACCAGTAAGAGACATTAAAAAGAAATAAATTATTGTAAATTATAAATCTGTTAATGATCATGGTGCTGCAACATCAGAATGGGATTAGTAGCTACTTATTGAAACCTATTGCACCTAAATGAAATTATAGGTGTAGCCTACTACCATTCCAGTTTTCACCAGTAATATTATAGCTTACCTGTGATTAAATATGAAATTAATACACTATATTTGAGCTTACGCATTGACTCGAGCAGCAATTTTCTCCTACACCAATTCTCGCTATTTTGCAGCTGCCGCTGTGTTGCTTTTTTCAACTAAATACGTGTTCAAACTCGCTGTGCGCATGAGTATTTTCGCCGACCGATTTGTTTGTGGTTGTTACCATGGTGAATCGTAGCATCATGGCTCCATTCATGCTCCCTTTTTATAGTGGTGGTGCACGCGCTTCACTCTGAGTGAACTTACTCTGAGTTGATTGAACCAACTCAAATCAGCTGTTCTGCAACCAAAAACTCAGTTTCCCATCTCAGGGTAAATCAACTCAGACATCAGGGTTAGACTCAGAGTTCGTTAAACCTCCTTCCTGAAACGGGCCCCTGGTAAAGAGCAGAACGATTGTTTTCTCAAGTCAGTTTACTGTGGTCCAAGGGGTCGAGTTATACAACCGCAACTGTTTTTCGTTCATATGAGCTTATGTGTCCAAAAGTATGCCCTCATTGAACGGTGCAGGCTACAAAAGAACAGAGAAGGTGGTTTGGGGGAACAATGTGAGACACAGAAGATTTCATTTTATGCTCTGGTTTTATTTCTGTTATCAGTAGATCATTGCAATAATGCCCAAATTGGCTTACAAGTAGTTTGTTCTACTGAAATTAGGTTTATGTGTCATTTAAAAATGATACATTTTTATTTGAACACAGTTAAGCCATATGTTTAAGTTTTAAAATGATTAAGTTTGTTTTATGTTGAGTAAAATGAAATAATTACAGACTTGTATTATTATATTTATTATTATATTATTGCAGCTCATATGCATATGGTAGTGTGGTGTTCATTCATGCCCTCCCACTTACGGAAATTCATGTTTAAATACCCCCAAACAACCTCCTCTAATTAAAGATTTTTTTTTTGTATGCTAGAGACAGACAGGATACAGCATTTTCCTGTAACTGCTGGTGTGGAAAAAATGCCAGTGTTGAGGAAAATAATTTCTAATGCAGCGTACAATGTGGTGGAAATGATATTCAAACGTGATTGATTTGTTTATCCTGAACTGATGCAGGCAACAATTTAACATCATTACTTTTCCCAAAGACAGAGTCATGCGATTTAACATAAACAACAATCAGTCTTATTTCACTCTTCCAAATAACACCATCATGTGTGTTTGGTTAATGCAGCCAATCGCTCTTGCTCTGGTTGATGAATTCATTCATTCAATCATTCCCATTCAGCTGATTCATTTACCTATTCACCACTGCAGGCTAACAGATTTAAAATAAAACTGTGTATGCTGCTGCTGGGTTCCTGGATGCGATTCAGTCCTCTGCTTCGCCTTTAATTAGAGCATGATAACATGTTTTTAAACTCTGCTCTTCTCTGCCTCATGTTCCCCATGAAATGCTCATAAATAAATTGAGGAGTAACATCCACTTTTGAAGTACAAGGAGACAAGCGTTGCGCTCACAGGAATGTGGAGCAGGAGAGGACAGGAAGTGGTCTAAAATGGGCCTTTGCTCTTCCTTTATCACAGATATGTAAATATGCACAATAAAATAAAATGTGCCGTGGTTGTTGGACTAAGAACTTAGTTCATCATGTTGATCAATAAACCTGCATGTGTATGCATGTGCATATGCAAACAAAGCATTTGCAGTACTCTCAGTAAGCTCTTTATATCCATGGCTGAAGTCTCTACACTACATGGCACTGCTGTTTAACACATCTCTGACTGGCAGTCAGGATCTGCTTTATGTTTAAAGAGAGACTAAAATAATGAACATTGACCTGGAGTGCATTTATTTTATTGGATTTAAAAGCTGGCAATTTGAATGTTCCTATGGTGGGGTTGCATGGTAAAGGAGGGAAAGAGTTTTACTGACCCATAAACAAACATCAGATTTGGATCAATAAGCCGAGTGGCCAATGCTGCCTTGAGACGCTCACCATAAATCTCTGAGGGCCGCCCTCTCCCTCATTAAATTATAAAGAATCTGTGAGCCATGAAACACTAACGCTGAAGCATCACACTAAAAATAGAGACGCCTAAACAAAAGAGTTTTTTTTCTCCACATCCATATTGTTACTTAAGAATCCTTTTAACTATCCACTTCTCTCATTCCCTGAGGTCAGGAGAGAAAGGTGGCCAAGTCAGGCATCCCAGCATGCTCGTGTGTGTTTGCAGGGTGTCTTCCGTGCGTCAACAAAACACTAACACGTCCCTGTGAAGTCATGATGAGGGTGATACAGCTGTTCTGGCGGATGGGAACCCTCTCACAGAGGCGCTCCATCTCCTGCAGGGAGGTCCAAAGAGTGTCTTGTTGCTCCAATTTAAATTGCAAATCCACTTAAAGTACATAAGTCAAGAGTGCTCCCAGCTAAAATGCAAGCGTGTTGGGTCTGGAAGATTTTTAAAAAATCATGGACCTTGCACTTAGGAGGATTACATTTTCATGCACTAAAAAGGAAAGAAAAGGAAGGAGGGGGAGTCCCAACACATGATCATTGTCACCTTAAAAAGCCCATGCAGCAAATTATATTTATTCTAAAACAATATATTTCTCTGTGTGTCGTCATAATACATTTCACAACTAGTCATATGTTTTCAGCGCAGTGAGATATGGGTGTGTGAAGATTGCTGTGTTCTTGGTGACGTGAAGCTAATCAGGGAGAAAGAGCAGTTTCCACACTAGTGATTTTTCAAGGCCCCATGGTATAAATATCAACCATCTGTGAGGCCATCTGCATTGGGGTGCTACATCATGCACCAAGGCCAAGCCACCAAACGCAGACAGGTTTCCTCCCATGGCACTATCTACACTGCATGTGAGACAAGTAACCTATCGCAGAATCACCACTATCAACAGTGGATCTGCTCCATATATTATGTAGTATTGTCATCCCTTCATACATAAGTGAGGTCATCTTTTAAAAGAGCAATCATGATAACCTCAGCGCTGTGTAATGCATTGTACAGCTGCATACTCTACCCTGCCTCCAGATCTAATCTTTCTGTAGAAAAGCCTGCATTTTGGGGGAAATTGAACATAGATGTAATTTATGTTGGCTATCAGGTGCCTTTTCAATCAAGTGTTTTTATCTGAACTTAGATTACAGTAGGACTGCTGTGATTGCAGGGGCAAACATGTCTGTTACAACCAGCCATCCGTCATAGTTTGACAGCTGACATTGCAGCAGTTTAGAGTAGTTTTTTGCTTTTGTACTTTACTACACTGTGTTGCAGCATGCTTCTGACTGTAACTACCAACTTCTGCATATATGAGTCGCAATGAGAATGTGACCTTTTATATTCAGCTGGAAATACAAAGGTTAACAGAGCAACATAAGCACAGAAAAAAGAGGCAGACGACCGTCACTGTGAACAAAATACCCAACCACATAAGACTGAAGACATCAAATCACTGTGTCTCATCTTATCTGCCTCTCGCAACATCTGGAATTATGTCGTATGCATTTGTTGTGCTCTCTGTGTCTCTTCAACTGTTCTCTGCGTACATGTGTTTCTTTGTGTCTGCAGTGAGAACGAGAAAAAGAGAGACAGAGTGTATGTATGTGCGTGTCTACTTGTGCATGTGAGACATTGTTTCAAGCTGTCTAGTTATTGGAACGGAAAGGAATGGAGGAAGGCTGGTGCTGAAGAGCAGGCCACTCGAGGGGGAAAGAGAGAGAGCACTGGCGAGTTAAAATCCTTTTGTTATTTCTGTGGATTGCTGAGACACAGAAGAGGGGGGGGATTAATTTGTCTCAAGGTCTGAGAGCAGACAGCAGCACTCCCCCCCTTTTGCTGTTTGTTTACCTAAGTTAGACCATGCTGCTCTTGTAAAATATCTTACCCAAATATGATAAATCTTGTGTGGCAGTTTTGAAAAGATTGATAGAGTAATCCTAAAATTGAGAAGCTGGTGTACAAATAAAGGATGGAAAGCGAGCAAAAATATGCCTTCTGGTTCAAAACAGATGTTTAACATGCCTTTGATCACAAGCATGCGCCATCACAGCCTGCAAAAATATATATAGCCCAGAAAATCCATCATGCTTTTGAATTTTAAACATGCTCTTTTTCCAGTTTTTTGATCATACCAGGTTAGCCTGACAATTCAAACCCTTAAATATTAAACAAAAAATAAATGACTGTAATTCTTAATACCATATATTAGTATTGAATTTTTACAAAAACACAAAATTGCTGTGTCTGTTAACTGTCAGATATATTGATTAACAAATAATCTGCCAATTATTTTCTTGATTAATCAGTTAAAAATGACAAAATCACATATTCACTGAGCCCAAGTGTCATCAAATTGCTTATTTTGTCCCACCAACAATCTAAAACTCAAAGATATTCACTTCAGGATCACACAAGGCAAAGAGAAGCATCCAATCTTGATTGATAATTTAAACGATTGATCGATTATCAAAATAGTTACTTTTCTGTCCATCAAATCAAATAATCGACTTGTGATTTTAGCCCTAGAAAGTACAAAGAGCAATGTTAAACCATGTTAAATTACTTGTAGCAATGTCATAGTGATACTATATTAGATTGCAAAATACCTTAAGATAACACTCTCCCTATAATAATATTGTAGTTATATGGCGAAGTTTAAGATGAAATAGTCCCAAAGACTCACTATAAACCTTATGCAGTTCTATGTATAGGACTAGTATTTGCTAATAACAGCATACCAAGATTTTCATTACAGGCAACATTAATTCCATTCATATCAGAGAAATCAGCTCGCTCGTGCCTGCAACACTTAACAAGAGGACATCCTCTCAACAAGCCTTTAGTGTTTGTTGCAGGATGCTCTGGCTGTGTAAGAGAACTTCAGACTCTAGAGGTCTCCATCCTTCAGCATCCCCTCATCATCCACCTATTCGCCCTCCTCCTCCTCCTCTCTGGCATTTTGTGCAGCGGAGGAGGAAAGGAGGAGAGACTGCTGAGGAGGAGACAGAGGGGACACTGAGACAACACGTCCCACGCCAGAGCCAGACAGCCAGGGAACTTTGATTTGACGCCAAGTAGCCTGCGATGAAAATGACGATGAAGAGAAAGAGCCACGTTTCTTCTTATTCTTCTTCTTGGGAGGCTTAGATATTTCGGGCGTGTGCAACATATGATGTCCTTGGACTCATATGCTCAATGAAGATTTATTTAGGCTATCTCTGATTTCGCTCCTCTATTCGCTGATGGCGCTGCTTCGTTCTGCCCGTACTTAGGTCAGCCCGATGAATGTGAAGGCAGTCTGAGCGCATTGTTTCCAGCTCCGTTTGCATATGGGATTTCCAGCCGTGATGTCTGCAATATTTCGCTCTTTGTTTCTGGGTAAGTCACTTCCCATTCCTTTAAAAGAGAAGTCATTCGTTTAAAAAGCACTGGAGCGTGTTCGTCTGACATTTCTCACTGACGATGTGGACACTGATGTATGTCGTTATTATATTTACAATGATTTATTTTTATTTTTTATAATACACATTTTTATTGTTAAACGCGTCCTTAATAACACATCTGGCAAATGTTTCCGTCTTCGATTTAGAATGATGTCAGAATATATAGTCACCCTCGCACTTTATAATGCGCATATGTTAAGAAATTGCTATTTATATTCACACGTATCTGAAAAATGGAAACACACAAGCAACCTTGATTTCCAAACCACTGGCTGCTCTACTTGGGGGAGTTCTGAAAAGAGAGAAAATGTAAAGGGGACAAAAGTTCACCTGACCCCTCCCTGCTATCCAGATTTATTTCTATTGACCCTTTAAGTGCATTGCTTGACACTCATTCTTCAAAAACAGACCTGCTGCAGATGAGCAAAACGCCTTTTTGACATTTTTTGGTCAAAAGTAAAAACAAATAAAAAATCCAAACATAACACATACACCAACCACTGAGACCCTGCAAGGGTATACATTTTCCACAAGCTCTTTCTTACTGTTTGGCCTAATTTTAAGTGTCCTGAACATCATTTTGAGAATTAAAAAAAAACAAGTGTTCAAACTTGTGGGGCTACATAATTTGTTGTTTAGTTTGAAACAGAACTTGAAAAGGTTAATTGAAAATGAAGCTTCCTTTGTCAGTGTTTGACTACTATGTTATCACCACTACTGCTGATACTAATACCAATATACAGCTCTTATTACTACTATATTACAGTATTGTACTGAGGGCCTTTCCACGTTCAGAGCTAAATGAGGGATTGTTTAATTTCACTGCGACTTCACTGACTGGAAGTTACTGTGAGACAGTGTGTAAATGACTTCCAGTATGAGGTTTCACACTCCTTACTGCTGTCTCATCACCTGCAGTGAAATTTCCCCAGCTGGGTGTAACTGAGGATAAACCAGCATTTTCCAAAGGGACATTTACAGTCTGAAGTGACTATGAATAGAAGTATTTAGAATGAAAAAGTTTGGAAACCTCTGAGTTAGAGTAAGAGTGGTTTAAAGTGGCTGTGTGAGGAATAATGCACCCGAAAGCTTTGGTTTGAGTCCAAAAGTCGTGCTCTAGTCTGCGTGAAGCTTGCTGTTCGTGTTGTTGCAGTCTGGCGAGAAATCAAAAGAATCATTCGTGTTTCATGTTTCATTCCATTAGTTTAGACATACAGCCAGTGTTATTTGCTTATGCTGGATCTGGATTGTGCTGTAGATTTGTAAATGCCTAAAGAGTTTGTTATCTCCGGCTCCCATTATTCAGTTTCTTACATATTGCGGTGACCTCTCAGGAGAGTACCCTGCTCCTTACCCAATGCATTCTGGGAAAAGCCCCAGTCCCCCTGTGACCCTGAATAAGATAAGCGGTGAAGAAAATTGAAGGATGGAGATCTTTTGTGTGGACCTGCATACATGCTGACTTGTTAAGGCTTACATTGGTCATCCAGTGAATCCACAGTATGTGCTCAGTGGTGATGGCTACTGATCCTGCACTTCAACTAAAGAATTGACTCGGCAGTGGACACTGCCTACAAACACGTTTTTTGGTTTCAGTTATCAGCCTGGTTGTATTAGATAATTATTTGATTACCTAAATAGCAGTTTTCTATTACTGATGATGACGATGATGACGATGATGATGATGGTGATGATGATGATGATGAAAAACACAAGCAATTCTTAGCTGGCACAGCTGAACCAGCAATGCAGAGGTAAAATTATACAACAGTAATTTGTTCCCTAATAAAAAATAATAATGCACTTTTCTTAAAATAACCATCAGCCTGTAGCTGAGAGTATTAAATGACTTGTTGTTGCCATGGTGAGGCATTTTCCTCCTTCCTCTGTCATGTCACAAGATATGACTATATAAAACAATTTGTGCTGCGGAAAATGATATTGTTAGGGTGAATGTACAGTACAGCAACCTGGGTCATGTGTCTCTCATGCGAGAACAAAATATCTGCCAGTCAGCCAAAAGAGCATTTTTTCCCTGACCAGGGAGATATGTAGCTTTTCAGGCTAGGTGGTTCTCCTGCACCACACTGAAGGACATTTTCCTGAAGTTATAGCCTGTATTAATTCAAGATCAACACTGAGGCCAAGTAAAGAGAGGAAGTGGCTGTTTTATTATAAAAGAATCAATAGTCATTAATAGGGGCTCATTTCCTTTTTATTTGGCTGTGGCCTCACGAGTCCTGAGATATCGTTAATTTAATATGTGTTGGAGATGTAATATCCACTGTTCACATTACAGATAAGTAGAACAATTAATTGCCACAGAGAGTTCCGTATAGCTCCCTTCTGTGACTCTGCCGACACTAAGTAAGAAACAGGAACAAGGTCAAATAGAGTAACTGAGTATCAGTGTGGTAGATTCAGCCAGGTAAAGGAGACTAGTGATGGATTGCCTGTCTGTCCTTGTGCCAGGATTAAATTATTCTGAATGATGGAATTTGAAAATGACTGTCCAATAAGTAATAACACAGTGTAAGTCATTTGACAGAAATGTAATTGGAAAGAATGAGCAGCTTTTGTGTGAGATACAAACCCTCTGTACCCTCGCTTGGTGGAGTCTTATGTTCAGTCTATAAGACAATGCAATGTGAGTGATCATGGGAATGCAGTAGGGTCTTAACATCAGTGTGCGTGTTGATGCTTGTGTGTCTACATGCATGCATACATGTGTAGAACAATGAGAAGATGGCAGTGCTTGTGCACGCCTGCTAGTGTTAGATGTAGATAAAGAGAGCAGTGGCTCCAAACAGAAATTCTGTCCCCATTCTATATTTAGCATGTCTGCCGGGGTAGGCAGAGGATCTCTGAAATGTGAAGATGACAGGAGCCTCCTGAGCCAGAGGTTATGAAGTGACATCTTGATGTGTTTGCGCCTGAATCACACTCCCACGCACACACACAGCCACAGACTTCTGACATTCTTATAAACCCAGAGACATTTCGATATCTTGACGTCTAGTTACCATACATTAAGTCCTCGTTTTGATCTTCTTTTGATGCGCATTATTCTTCAGCGTTAACATGTGGCATCCCCTATACATTCTCAGCCTTGAACATGTTTGATTTTCGAGAGCATGTGATGAATTTGGCAGATCTGCTTTTGCGGGACTCAAATGGGCACGATGTTTAGAGGATTTGTCAGTTAGGTGTGGAGCCTTGCACGGCAAGTTAACCTTCATCTCACATTGTAGAAGCGTAGACCTTTAAATTACTTTAATTGGCTGGTTGAATTCATTTGCAGGAGTTTATTTGATGAACGTGATGCAGACAAATTCAACACATTCAGCACATGTTCACACACGGACTGGGCAAAGGGACAATGCAAAGCATCAGAATACATATACTGTATGTACCCAGGGATCAGTACCTAGTATATGTTACATTCAAGCTCTGTACAGTACAGTAAAGATGCAGCTGTGGAGGGGAAAATAGCAAATAGCTTGCAGTGTATTGCTCAGATAGTTAAATGACTTCCCTTCCATGTACAATGTCAGCGATTTGACATGCAGAACAAAGTGTAAACAGATTTCCGTCAAGAGAGGATTTTATTACTCAAAGCCAGAGTGGCAAATTGGAATGGCTCAGCAAGGACAGAGCGCTCCTGAATACAAAACCTTGACCAAGGGTGATTGAAGAGGCCTACAGATAAGTGCAGAGGTCCTGCCGTCCTCAAAACAATTGACCCATATCATTAACAAACACTGATTTGCCTTCCAAGCACTTTCCCCCTGATGTGTACGGCCTTTGAATGACAGCGTGCTTCCCTGAATAACAAACCGTCCTCTTTTTGTACCTGAGGGATTCTTCATGTTTCATTGATTTTAGTGCTTTTAGTCTCTCTATTCTGTCATAGCAAGCTGGATGCTATGCTTCAAACAAGAGTGTTTGTAGGTGAAAGTGTACCTGCTTTGTACTGTAAGTGTATTTATTCCTACTACTTGAGGGTTTAGGCGGGTTGATTTTTATAGCAGCCAATGACATCCAAGGATTAAAAAAAAAATCCAGGTTGCACTGATGGAATGAACGTAGTCTTTCTTGAATTCATCTGCTTACGTCTCTACAATATTTCTTTGTTTGACAGTTTCTTTATCTTTCTCCTGGTGTATGTGTGCCACACCCATAATATCCAAGCTGTCCAAGCATGGGTCTTTTGGCACTTGCATCTTGTAAAACACAAGACATATGCCTAGACCGAGCTGGGTTTGTGTAGTGTTTCTGACCTATAAACCCTCCCCCTTTTCATCCTTCACTGGAAAAATCACTTCCAGATTATTTTGGATCGTATGAACAGGAACTGCCTATTTCACTTTACTGCTAATCTTTGACAGATGTTCAGGAGAGGCTCACATTCACATTCACTTGGGCCACATGCACAGTATACACAGGACATTACAGTACACTAGTATACTGCTGTACAAAAACCTGCTGTTTTATACATTAGGCCAGGAAGATTAGATCAACATGAGGAATAAAAAGATACTTTATAGTTAGTTATTTTGGAAAATACTACCTCTCATCTGACTCTTTCTGAGAGTTAGATGAAAAGATTGATACCACTTTTGCAGATTAAACAAACAAGATATATCGTGTTAATTAGTGAGTTTTAGAGGTATTTTTAGAGAGCTTTTCCCTGTTTCCATTCTTTATGCTAAGCTAAGCGGCTGCTGTACTGTAGCTTCATACTTAGTGTACTCTCAGAAAGAAAGGGAGTAAGGATATTTCCCAAAATGTCAAACTAAGTTTTGCCATAATCATGACATAGGTGATATGCTTACACCCATTGTTAAAAAGTTGTTCTAAAGATTTTGCATATTACAATTAAGTGTTTTAGCAATTAGTTGATAAATCAATTGGCAGAAAATTAACCTGCGACAAATTTGATAATCAATTATTAATTGAAGTAATTCATTAAGTAGAATGGCCAACATTCTCCTTGTCCATCTTCTTAAATGTGAGGATTTGTTACCTTTTGCTGCTGTTTATATCATTGTAAGTTTAATAATATTAAAGTGATAGCATCCTATCTAATTCATCATTTTGTTATTTTTTGTAAGGGGACAACACTGCCATAGTCAGGCAGGAAGGCCTAATTTTGATCTAGTGACCATTAGACAGCAATGCCAGTAGCAATAATCCCACAAAATAACCCATCACCTTTTGAATCAGTTGATCCCACTGCCCCTGGATCTCTCACAGACCTAAGCAGTTAACCATGTTAACGACATGGTTAACTGAATAGTTGATAGTTTTAGCACTGCGTTATGGCATCAGGAATGTGTAAACTTGGAGCCCCAATCCATTATAACTAATAATAAATAATGCAAAAACCAGAAACATCGAAAAGCAGGTAAATTAAGATCAGATGCTCAAACTAAAACTAGGTAGCCCTTTAAACCCTCGGGTAGTCATGGCACTGAAACGTTGCATTGGCCCCTAGTTCCATGTAATCTCTATTGCCATGGCATTTCCTCCAAAGGGAGGATTTCTGCCTTATTTGCAGTTTGAAAGTCAATGGAGTAAGTGCAATTACAACTTTCTATTTTCTTAGAAAATGTGAAGTGATTTGCTGCCTGTGTGCATAAATATTTGAATCAAGGTCTATGATTGTTTCATGTAAGCATTGAGGAGCTCAAAGAGATGATGCTGTTGGCGAGGTGAAGCATGGATTTGTCTCCCATTGATTCACCACAATAAAGGTGTGGTCTGATATTAATTCTTCGCAGCTATTGACATTGCTGGAAATAGGATTCCATCTATCCCCGACCTAGTGTTCTTCGGCTACAAGAGAAAAGGTGATCAAAATTCATACATTTTACAAAAATACCATTTGAAATGATTTGTTTATCAGTAGTGGGGTCTGGGATGCTATCATCTCAGAGCTCTGCCAGCCCTGTTGTGGTGCTTTCAAGTGCTTTCTGCCTTAGTAAAAACTGTCTTCTCGAAGCAGAACATGCTTTTGATCTATGTTCTCTGTCTCTGAAATCAGGTATATATCTGTTTTCTGTGCAGCTGCGTGATCCAACTGTGCGGGAAAATAAACAGCTCAAAAAACCAAAATCCCTATTGCTGAGGTGTCTTTCACTTTCAAGCAGCTTAGCATAGCGCTTACATCAATGACACAAAGGAAGAAAAAGCAAACTCTTGATAAAAAATTTAAACCCAATGAGCAGCACAGGGGTGACATTGGTTGTGTTACAGTAGCAGTCATGCCTGTGTGTCTCTTTCCTCTGTCAGCTGGAAGCCTGTTAACAAAGGTTTACAGAGCCTGGTCAGGCTTATTGCTCAACTAGATTATATGAATTCATTCTCTTAGCCAGTGGTGTAGTCTATATTTTTGTAGTGAGTATACTGTGATTTTCCCCTCCCAGCCTCATAATCGCCTGTCCCAGAGCGACACCCCCATACACTAAGCACTGTGACGTTTCCGTATACCAACTGTACACGGACAACTGACGTTTCAGTATTGATGGCGTTTAATTAAAGCCATGGAAAAACAACACTTGAAGTTGAGAAAAGATGAGACAGATTTAACTTTTTGAGAAACACAACCGAACCTGAACACAACAGGACATCACACAAATGAGCCATTTAATCGACACCCCTAAACTGGCACACAAAACCATCACTAATAATTAGCATCATCATACAAGTTTTGTATATATTAGTAATAACATCTGCTGAACAGGTCCTAAATTTGCTCAAAATGATTTAATAAACTGTTCACAATCTTCAACACCATGGCTAACAAATGCATAAAAAGCAGACGAAAGGAGAAAAAAGCTCCACTCTTTCTATTTTAGTTAATTATCTGACCAGTGATAACTAACATTACCATATAGTAATTTAATTGTGTAAAGTAATGCACAGTTAAGATTGAAGAATTTACTCTAATTTGCATAGTCACTGACTTCCCATGAATTTCCATTGCTTATATCAGCTTTGCATGTGTGCTGATATTTACCTAACTTTCTGTCCCTCCACTCTAACCAAGGATGCCTGTTTTTAAACTCCCTAGCCTGAATTTCAGTCCACATTGCTGGCCAGGCACACACACACACACACACACACACACACACACACACACACACACACACACACACACACACACACAAAATATCATATAATCTACTCTCACTTACCAGGTAACAGTAACATTACGGTAGAATTTTCGGTTAACGGTAACGTTAACGATCGGGTCATCAGGATCTGTGGCAGCTGCAGTGCAGTGTCACCTGACGCGGCAGTAGCTTCAGGGACAGACTTTTGAAAACACTGAAGTAGTGTCTGTTTACATTTCATATAGTTGCAAGAAGGAAAGACCGCGCAAAAAATGCAACTTGTTGTTGCTTAGTAACGTTAAGTGACATCACGTCAGATCCAGGGCACGGCCACGGAAGCCCCAAAGGTCCAAATGTCAGTGCTTCACAACACAGACGGGGTGAATTTATGAATGAAAGTGAGAAAGTTCTGTCACAAAACGATGTTGTTACGTAACATCGCGCTTTTGTAAGTGGGTATACGGAAATCCTTGACTTTTCCTAGTGGATATACGGCGTATACCTGCGTATCACGTAGACTACACCACTGCTCTTAACTCAGCAGACCTTGATTGAACAGTTTGATGTTTTTACTGCTGGACTAACATTTTTCAGCGAGTGAAATAGTGTCAAAACCCCAGTAAACTGTCTGCCAATAATTTATCATTTTTTTTACTGGTTGTTTAGCACTTTAATTGCTCATGGGGGGCACCTGTCAGACCCCAACCTGTGTGGCGCCTCAACTCACACTGTGATTATTGATTATCATGCCCAAATATCAACTTGGACATTCAAACGGCATCATGCTGCTGAGATGAGAATCAGCAAGAGAATACAGCTCACAGCCAGACTGCGACCACAGGGTGTCCTCCCCATAAATCGTAGCATAAAGCAAAGGATTTTTCATGCAGACAGAAATAATTGTGAAATGGACATTTATTATATTTATTCCAGTATGGTGCCGATGCACATAACATAGACTTTTCTTCCACTCTACATGCCACTCAGCTGTAATTCAATCCTTAGAATTGATTGCATGATGAATAAAAGCAACTTGCACTGCCCCAAACAATGGCAACCTAGGCAAGGTTTTTTTCTCCTCCTCTTCCGCTTTTCTAATTGTAAGCTGACTGAATGAACGCAGCATATTTTTTCAACTTGCTCTATTGAGACGCCTGCTGTTCCTTTCAATTTGAAGCAGTTTATTAGTTCAGCAAGCAGGGCACTCCATTAGGTGTTTTGAACCTGCGTGCTACATTTTCTCACTCCATTTCCTCTTTTGCTTGCCAGCCTTCCCTAAAGCATTAGTGGCTTTAATCATTAGAGGCCCTTCTGCCCTTTAAACATTTATCTTCAGCCGCTTTTGGTCATCACCGAGCAGCCTGGAAAGACTTAAAGATGGATGGTGTTTGGAAGGGAGGGAATTCGGTGGCCATTGATTAGAGTGGTGAAAGACAAAGTGGTCACCTGCACAAGACCTGAACACCATCTGGAGGATCCCCTCCACTCGTCGTGCTTGATAACTGAAGTCAGGACTCAGCCATCTGCCCAATTTAGATCTATACTGAGAGCGAGAAAGAAAAGGATTTTTTATTTTGGTTGGAGACTAAAAAAATTGATCATTCACTAACTTTAAATAGCAGGCTTAATCTATTTAATGACTGTAACAAATCTTTGGGAATGACCTTTAAAGCTGTGTAAGATATGCAATTCTGCTGATTGATTCTTTATAGGGATGAAATCCTTGGTCATCAAAACCTTACCTAATGTAAATGCCCTTCACAAGGAACTGTAAAATGCAATAACTTAGGCCCAGTCTTGGGTTGCCAGTCCTGTTCTCTTGCAGTGGATGTTGTGTGATGGATGGTTTAATTATCCAACCACAATGCCAGCCATTTGGTCTTTCATAGCACAGCGAAAACATTGTAAACTGAATATAATTGATCAATTACTAGGTTGTCCACAAATTAAGTACGTAATGTCGCTGATTGCACTACAGCTCTTTCCCCGAGTATTATAGAGTGTAGAGCCCTCTATCTGGCCGGAAGGTTGAGAAGTTTGTTTCTGTGGGAGATGATATCGCTTGTTCAGGAGCTTAGGCTGTGGTCAGAGTACAATTTATATGTATTTGCAGTGCTAAAAAAAATTTTTTTTCCTTTGTGTTTCCACTTTTTTCTCCCTTTCCCGGCAAAGTGGTTCAGAACAGATGGCACCACCACCTTTGTTTTTTCCAACTCGTTAGACTTGGCTTGTTGATGATATGGAGCCTTTACGCTATACTGCCCATGCAGATGTGTACAGTATATTTTCTAATGTAGCCTCTGTCATAACATACCAGACAGTAACGGTGGTGTAATCCACAAGTATCCACCATTACATGTTAGTTTTACACTGTATCTTCCGAGGCTCTTTATTGTGCTTTTCCAAAAGTGAACATGCAAGCATGAACTTTGCATGGACATAAAGTGAACGCAGAGTTTGTTTGTGCTTGATACTGCAACTAAATACAAAAAGTGGTGTTCATGTGCTCATGTGAAATCACTACAGTAATAGAGTGTACCTCAGAGACTAGCGAAATGATGCCAACAACTTTCCAATCATAACCTGCAGCTCATTCAGAGAAGATAACGTCATGTTTCCTCCATTTGTATTAGTAATCTCCTGCATTTCTGTTTAGTGCACACTTGTTAGTCAGACCCGACTTACAGATCCCCACATCTCCAGTGAAGAGACAGACACAGGCTTAATACTGCGTTCAAGATGCCTGTCATGGTTTGGCGTTGTTGTCCAAATTGTCAAACTTTGAATGAAATTGTCTTATTATGGTTGCTGGATGAGGGTGGCGTGCTCTTTAGTGTGAAAACACTGCAGTAGTGAGTGAAAGCTGGGTTGAGTTTTATGGCTCTCTCAAAATTATTAAACATGAGGCTTTTTTGGACCTCACATGTTCTCTCAGCAGCAGACATAATTTTTATTTTGTGTCTTTCTTCAAGAGGGAAATCAAGAGTGTTAGCATTTGGCTTGATTTGCTGTCTGGGGTCCAAAGATGCTGTAGAGGAGGAAATAGCAGAGTTTGCTAATTCAAGCTCTTAAAATAATTAAAGTTGGCATGATGACTCTGCTTTTTAGATGGGTCCAAGCTTAAAAGAAGCCAGCTTTGGGAGTTACCACACAGCAACAGCAAGCTGTGTTATACACCATATAAAAAATAGGAATAACAAAGGTTAGAATATGCAGATAAGATCAAAAACACATGCATAATTCTGTCACTTTGGAGTGAAATTAAGCTTTTGGCCAATGACCCATCATACTAGAAAACAAACATTTGTTGTCCATTTAGGAGATGGAGATGCTGTTTACTCTATT
Source organism: Sander lucioperca (assembly GCF_008315115.2). Lineage (NCBI taxonomy): Eukaryota > Metazoa > Chordata > Actinopteri > Perciformes > Percidae > Sander > Sander lucioperca. Next base: position 29,179,799 of record NC_050180.1, on the reverse strand, counting down.
AACCTTTCCTTTTGGTTGCACTCTTGACATTGAACAATGTGGAAGAGGCCTACTCCTTGCCGGCCCTTTTGCTAATGAGGCAATTAAGTCTATCCTGCCTTGGTTGAGCAAGGGGCAGAGAGAGCAAGGCAAGTCATCTGCTGTCTCAGCAAACACCAAGCATCTTAGCCGTCCTGCAGTCAGAATACATAACAAGCCCTGCTTTGTTGTAGTGGTCCTACTCTGTCAGTGCGACCCTCAGCACGGCTGGGGATCACAGGCAGCATCAGGCCGTATTTATCCATGTGCACTGAAGCGCAGGAAATGGAAATGGAAGAAAAGCATTGAATAAAATGTTTGGCTCTATTTGTAAGCTATTGTTAAGCCATGGTGGGAGGCAACTGTGTAACATAGCCACAACTGCTTGCGCTGCCTGTTTAGGGATAAAGCAGTGGACTATTGCTTTTACTGCCTGGTCTCAATTGTTAATGCTTCAGAATACTCACAGAACATCTCAGTAATTGTACTTATAGAAATCAAAGGATTAAAGATATCATATTCTGAATCATATTTCAACAGTGGATGTGTGTCAGTGCTGCCTGATACCTGTTTCATGTATTAGCCTCTGCGTGTCTTGTTGATTTGAGTATTTACCATGTTTCTTTTATGTAATGAGTTATTTATGCAGCTAAAAGACCACTTGCTAGTTGAAAGACTACCAAGTGATGTCGAGACTGGTGTACACTGTGGCTGGAGATTTACTGTAGTGTACAGTGGAGTGGAGGATGTATCTCTGATCCAGAAAAGCAAGGTTATGCCTCTCTTTTTCACCTGCATGCTGATAAAGAAAAGGTCAAGATATGAATAAACAATATTGTGCACGCATACATGATTGAGTGGCTGTCAATGTGTCTTCATGCCTGATTTCATCACCAGATTCCCTCTCTGACACATGTTAGGGATAGCACGGAATTGCAATTGCCTCATCCAGAATAATGTTGATTGCTGTAAAAATGTGCCGATACTTTGCATCCATTAAAAAAAACAAAAAACTTTTTACCCAATTAAATGACAGCAATTAGCACGTTTCTTCTCTCTTATTCTAGTAACTGGCTGCTATGAGCAGCTGCCATGTCCTACAAAAGGGCCCTGCCTTAGGGCCTAAGTTAATGTGTTTAAGGGATGCACAATTCTAACGAGCGATAATGGAAGGCTTACGGCTGCTCAGAAGGGATTAGGGGACATAGTTGTCTGTCTTAAAGCTCAGGCTTAACCATCATACTGTTTTTTTCCCTCCTCCATCTCTCCTTCCTGGTAATGAATCGCCAGTGTTTCCTGACACAAGGCATGAAAAAGGAACGTCTCACTCGACAGGGAATGAAGACGGCTGCTCATTAGCTGTGGAAAGGTGTACCGAACCAGAAAGAGGAGATGTCGGGACAGATTTGCTTGAAATCAATGCCTGTCTCCTGAAGCTTCTTTTACAGTATGTGGCTGCCACGACTTATCAGAAGAGATTCATAGACGCTTATGTAAGCAGGCAAAGGTGTGCTTATGCCACACAGATATATGTATACAGTGTCAAAAAGTGAGCACTATGGCTCCTTTTTAGCATCAGATTTCAGACCTCTTGTGCAGGTTTCAGTGTCCACTTTAACATATTTGCCTTCGCCATGTGACCAGATCAATACTGAGAGATTAGCTCTGCCCGGTGTGAGACACGGATGCTTCTGTAGTGGCAGGATTGGAGGATGACAGAGCTGACGGTTTACAGTTACAGGTCACTAAAGATGCATAGTGGCAAGGGCGCCAGGAAAAGTGCACAGTTAGCAATGGGTTGCACCGGCAACTGACCATGTGTGTTCACCGCTGGCTAAAATTTACTGACACTCGACACCACACTGTTAGGGTTAGGGTTCTTTTACTGCAAAATGTACTGAATAACACAGAAAACATCACCATTACACACTTCGGCAGCAGCACAAGACAATGAAAGACTGCTTCATGGTCTTGTTGTATTAATGTGTTAGAGTCACAATCTAATACATGCTGTTGCTACAAACCCTGGACAGATGATATGACTAACCTTTGGTTTATACCGATGCTGTCCTTTTTCTCAAGCTAACAGCGCTCAATAGTATTGTCATTCACCCCTGCGGAGTGCATCGGGAGGCCATTTCATTGACATGCAAGTTAGCACTGTTTTATCATCTGGTAACTGTACCACGCAGGTTCCTTTGGGGAAATCATAATGCAACGGCGCCAGCACATTTTTGATTATTAAAGAAAGTTATTGTGTTGAAGCGCAAAGCTCTCCTTGCAAACACTGCCCATTCTGACATCTCCTTCATTTCCCCCCTGCCTCACTTCTCCATTGTCATCTTCTCAGCCAAAACAACTGCATATATAATCACCTTCTACAATTGATCTAATGAAAGGGAAAGTGGTGGTTATGTGGTTATAGTCAGGTGGAAGAACAGACATTCAACCTGCCCTGTCCGTCGGTGGTTGACCATTTTGATGTATTATTGCACACATTATCTTCTGAATGCATTAGCATGGCTAGCAGAACGGCTTGAAAAGCCTGGAAAGCCTTTATTGTTCACTTTACATATTGAGTTTTGTTTTCGGCTCATGTAATCCAACATATTGTTTATTTATCACATCTGTCGCAGTCAACAGCATTATACTTGATCGGAGGGCAGAAAGACATTTGGGTTTTTTTTGCGGACCCGAAATGTTCTCTGTATTGCCCTTGTTTGCTTACATGGCATTGGAATGGAGTTGAAGTATGAATGATGTTTCACTAGAGTGACCAGAATGGTCATTAATCCTAATATTTAGACTGTAGCCGCCATCCACTCCCAGCCGTGGCTTGACTACAAGTAATCATAGCCATACACCGCTGTGTATTGTGCTGCAGGAAAAACCCAACAAGCGCAGAAGCTGAGTCCATCAATCTAAGAGGCCAGATATTTTTTCTCCTCATGTTGGAGGATTTTGAATGCCACCCTCCCCCCATGTTGAGGGAATATGTTTATGAGCCCTTTCTCTTACTGTTCTGTCTCTTCCCAATCTCCTCTCCCTCTTACGGTATGAGACGAGGGGTCTGAGTGGATACAGCTCTCCGATGCAGGTTCGTGATGGATGGCCACTCAGCTATTCCCCCCTTTGCTCACCAGAGGCCGGCCATATTTCTCCTTAAATTGCCGCTGTAGACCTGCATCTGCATGACTACAGTCAGGGATGCTGCTTTCTGTGAGCGTAGCAGGGCCGAGTAGGAGTATTTGATTAGATGTAATGGAATTACAGTAATCTGATTCCAAAAAGATGACATCTGTAATCTGTTGCACTTACTGTAAATATGCAGTAATCAGATCACAGATGCTTATGATGCTCCAGAGTTATTGCATTGCTCAATACAACTGTGGCATCTAAATTGTGGAATTGTAGATTAAAAGGAAACCTATTTAATGGGAATGATTTTATAGGAGTGTGACGTAAATTAACTATTCCAGCAGCATTACTGGTAACAATTTTCTGCAGGTAATCAGCACTTTAAGTAATTGCCTCTGCGTGTAATCCCCCTAACCCTCATAACTGGTGTTGCAGTTGAATGGTAGGCTTGGGATATGTGGGGGGGATGGATGGATATGTTGAGGTGGAGTATTAGCAAAAGGATGACCCCAGGGCCTTATTGGAGGCTACTGCTCAGTCATAGAAGGAATAAACGCTGCAGGGTGCTCTGCATGGCAGCGCGCTGCTGCTTTTGGGTCAGAGAAATGAGGGGAGAGAGAGAGAGAGAGAGGATCTGTCATTGATCCTGTGGCATTAGCCTCGGCTGCAGTCATAATGAAGCCAGTGCCGTGCGCTCTATTTGTGTGTGTGTGTGTGTGTGTGTGTGTGTGTGTGTGTAGTTGTGTAACTGATAACTCCTGTAAATATTTGCATCTGGAGTGTTTATATCCTGGTGATTAATTATAACTCATGTGGACATAAATAAATCACTCAAAGCGTGTGTGCACATGCATGTGTGTGTGTGTGTGTGTGTGTGTGTGTGTGTGTGTGTGTGTGTGTGTGTGTGTGTGTGTGTGTGTGTGTGCGTGCGTGTGTGTGTGTGTGTGTGTGTGTGTGTGTGTGTACGTGTGTGCATGTGTGTGTGTGTGTGCGCATGCGTGCGTGCATTGGATGTAGATACCTTTTGTGTTAGCATATTGCAGGGTATGCATTGTCATCGTGTGAGTATCCTATGTGTATGTATTTCCCTGTGTGTGTGTGTGTGTGTGTGTGTGTGTGTACACAGTGATGAAGCAGGAGAGGCTGCTTGGCGACTCATCCATCATTTCCCCCCCTGGCCCGTGGTGCCCTCAGAGGAGCGTTGCGCTGTCACGGTGACATTGGACTCATTTTCGAGTAGAAAAATGGTGCATCCGCCCCCAGCGTCACCACCCACCCGCCTCCAGCCAACCAGCCAGCTTAGACGCTGCAGTAACAATCCCTCTAACAGTTTTAGACTACTTCTCCCGCCGCCAGCTTTACAAGCCATATCCACAGATAGCTAATCAGAGCCAGCACTATTGAAGGGCCCTCGTTTGCCAACGCTCGTTTAGTGAAGCTGCTTCAGGTGGGTTGTCACCTTCTCTGACCCTCCCTACCCCCATCACTTCTTACCCTTCTACTCCCACGCCCTGCTGGATAACCTTGGAAAGGGTAGATGAGAGGAAGCAGGTAGGGGACAAAAGAGGAGTGATGAGACCACTTTATGAGCGTCCCACGCCCCGTCCTGCATCTCATCCTCACTGGTAATGTACAGGGTGAGTCAGCATGAGCAACTGCAGTATAGCGGCCCAGTCGATCTGTTTATGCTCGCCTCTGGAGAGACAATGCCAATGCCGTGCCGCCAAGCCGCTGCTGCTGCTTCGTGACTAAGTGTGTGTATGTGTGTGCACGTGTCCTTCAACTCTGCACGGATTTGCCCAAGCAGGACAGCACTAGCACACAACGGACAAACTTTCAAGCACTGCTGAGAGTGATAGGTGTCATGGTCAAGGGGGCATGCTGTACTGAGGAGGAAGGTGGCAGATATTTGGATGCTTTTTCTCAGTCCCACATCAGTTTGTGCTGCTGCAGCACAGCAGGCCGAATGCAACACAAAGTGCCACTTTCTCTTTCATCAAGAGTTAGGAAGACGGCATGTGTGGTGCATGTTTGTGTAAATCTTTCTGTATGTTATGTGTGTGGCTAGTAGCACATGGTTTATATTGCAGATACTCTGAGTGCAACTTACACATGGCTGACATAAACAATCATATTAAACAATCACATTAGTTCATACTCGCACACACACAGAAAGTGGGTGATGTTTAACACATACACAGACTGTTATGATGTGATAAGCACCTAAACCCATGCAGACATATCTCAACCACCAGCTCCCATTATGTAACTGCAGTCAACACATTTTAATGTCATTCCTCCCAAAACGGCACCTTGTTGTTGAAGGAGTGGGGGAGGGTGAGAGGAAAACAGAAGCAGAGAGATAAAAGATGAAGGGAGAGAGGCATAAAGAGAAAGAAGAGAGAGAGACAAGAAGAGACAGAAAGAGGAATACGAGGAGGAAAAGAGGAGTTAGGGGATTGCAGCATGTGCCCCCCTGCCTTCCTCCCATGTCTGGAGCGAAAACAGTTGCTAATCAGTCCTGCCACTTCACACACACACACACACACACACACACACACATAGAAAAACACACATACACACACAAATCTACTGATACATCAGCCGAGGCACACACAGACACACACACGCACAGCTTTTCCGCAGTAAGCCTCCTTTCATAGATAACCTATCCAGCTGACAATAGCAACAATAGCATAAATCCTGATCCCAACAACAACAGCGATGGACAGCCACGTCCTTCACTGAACACACGTCAGCACATTCTCTCCTCTCTGTCTCTACTGACAGATCTGACAAATCTGTCTTTTTTATTTTAAAAAGGATCAGTTTCCAGAGCTGCAAGCATCCTGTTAGGACATGTCGGGCTAGTGGCAGATTGATCAGACTGTTCTGTTGCTGGAGATCAATTGCTATCCGTCCTCTTCTATTAGATCTTGTTTCTTCCATTTGCCTGTAGCAGTGTGCCTGACAACCTCATATTCCCACCTGACCTCACCTTTCCCACAAGTCAGGCCGAAGGTCAAAGTCTGTTATTAATTTGCATGACCTTGTTCACTTTGATGTTCTGTTCAGCCGCTGCGCGGTGGCACATCTGTATTGTCTTTCATACAGTCCTAAGAATAACATCCTTCCTGTGCAGGGGATCAATAATGTAGCATGGCCCATAAGAAATATTACGCCACTTCCCCTCTCAATAATGACAGGAATCGTGGAAAATACATGCAAGCCAGCCTAGAATAAGTGACTCTCATGTAAATGTAAACTCTTCTCTTCCTGTCTAAATGATGCTATTGTGGTTTGTTTATGTACATTTCTATAAACTAAAGGCAGATTTCTGTCTGAGACCGCTACACTGAAGGTATTTTACTGTGTAGGGTTACAAATACCACTTTTCTTTTGAATATCACAGCCAAGCATTATGATGCATTGCTTCATGGACTCTTATCACAGCCTCTCACCATGAAGGAAGGAATGGTGAATAGCACATTTAAACCATTCTGTCACGGGAGAACTATAATCTTTTTCTTCTGCATGGCATATGTCCTTCCACTTCTAACTAATCCTTATTATGCCTCAGAAGCGAAGGTTATTGTCAAAGCCGAGGGGTGATTAAGTTAATCCACTTGTTTTTTGAATCCGATTTACCTCATTTTCCAAACTAGGGAACAATGTTCTGGCACAAAGACATCAAGATGATAGTGCGGCACGCATTAAGAAGGAGGGCCCCTACACCGGAGAGGCTTCTATTATCTATCTACATCATCTGCATCCTATTCTGCTTCCCAGTTCTATCAGCGGATTTTTAATGACTGCATTCAAAGCTATCTCTGCAATATGGAGAGTGAAAGTGAAAGTGAGAGGAGAGCACACAAGTTAAAAGTGGCATGATCTCTCTTATTCATGAATCGATCTATGTCGCTGCAGTATAAGCCACTAGCAAAGCAAGGCACAGTGCCCTGGTAAGCAGGAGCCCCGGGCTGCGGCCAGCCAGCCTCAGTGAGTTACGCAGTGCAGTGGCATACGATCGACTTCATTAGCAGGTCCCTCCCTTCAAGGGGATGGGTTATTTACTACTGCACCGAGCACGGACAGATGCTCCACTGATATTATACTATAGAGATTTGTACAAGTGCAAATGTGTGTGTGTGTGTGTGTGTGTGTGTGTGTGTGTGTGTGTGTGGGGGGGTGGGTGCGTGTTATTGTTTTTAACTGTAACTCTGAATGTAAGCTCACATACAGGACAATGCAAATTTGCACATCCATGCTAATGTGTTATGAATGTGTTTGTGTGTGTGTGTTCATCCGTACGTCATGCGAGTCTGCATTTATTAATTTTTGTTCATAGATTTATTAGTGTGCGTGCCTTTCAGTACATTAGCGTAACCATTAGCTTCTCTCTGTCCGATCTGATCACTCTCTTCTGCCTTAACCTCTCATGGCATGTGAGCCAGTATTAGTAGTAGAGGGAAAGGTGGGAGACATTACACTCATATTTGGTACTCAGACATTATTTTTCAACTACCTCCTACATCATTTTTACAACAGACACAGATGGACATGTGTGGTTAATGTGAAGTGTCAAGGCTTTTATTCCCATTACGTGATGTGAATGCAATAGCCAGGAGAAAACCCTAGAAAAAAAGTTGTTTTTTTGTCTTTATTTACCAGTAGTGTAAGAGCTTACATTTTCATGGGAGATCATGGGATTGAGTGGCATTACAGCACATTACAGCACACAATGATTTCAGTCTTTACCTCGTCTTTGAATGTGTTCCACTATGCAATTAGAAATGAAAGAAAATCAGTAGATAATGGTTGTGAATTGTGTAATATTTAACCATTTTAAACGTTTCATGTGCAGTAATGTACGTTTGTAGGAAGGCACTCGGAAATGTCAACAGATGAGCGCATCAGCGCACACGGGGCAACAAGCACATGTTAACACAGGCGCTCACCTACATAATAAGCTGTTTTTAAATTTAAAATGCTCAATGCTTTATCGCGCTCATGTGACCGAGTCCGACCCGAACCCGAACATCATTTCTAAATATCTGTCCGAACCTGGCCCGGCACATCGGGTACTGCCGGGTCTCGACGGGCTCGGTTCGGATATCCATCCTCTAATGTAGATAAGGCTGTCCTCAAAAATTCTTAGTCGACTAATGAAAAAATAAAAAGAAGGGGCAGCCATAGTAGATACCAACAAAGTTTCTTTGCGCCATTTCTTTCTGTCATCAGCCATAGCCGAAATAACCACTATTGCTGCTTTGTACCAGTTGTAGAAGTCCCAGATACGTCGGAAAACCAAAAGCTCTCATGTCTGGGTTCATAACATCATCTGGTGGCTACAATCATTTTTTCCTCCATTTCTGATTCAACAGCAGGATGTCAGGGGAATCTTAATGCCGATAGGCTTTCACAACACAGTGTCCTGCAAATTACACGGATATGAGAAATTTGCGGGACACTGTGTCACCTGTGACAAATTTGCGTTTATTCACGTCTATGCATCGACTTTGTATGTAAACGCAGTGCAAAGACTTTACTTTGTGTTTAGTGTGAACACAGAATAAGAGGAGAATTGGCAAGTTCTGCATTACAGTACATATGTGTATATATATATATATGCACTTAAAAATGGGCCCAAACTCCAAGCCTGTTGGGAGCTTAGGCTGGGTTGCAAATTTCTATCGTACAGTGTGACAAGCATGAGACAAGAGAGGCTAGAAAAGCACAGAGAATGAAGAGGCAGAGAGGGAGACAGAGGAAGAGGAGAGAGAGGTAGGGAGAAAGGGAGAGTGAATGAATGTGGGGCAGACAAATAAACAGACAGAGAGTTAAAAGAAAAAAAAATGAGCCACAAATGAATAAGTGCAGATGTTTGAGAGTGTTTAGCAGATCCTGTTGTGAAGCTCTCAGTCAGTCATAATAAACAGCCCTAACACACAATTAAAAACACCTGGAGCCCCTCCATCACTTATTAAGTCAGGCTTATAATCATGGGGGGGGGGACGACTCGACTTCAAACCTAATAGTTGTGTGTGTGTGTGTGTGTGTGTGTGTGTGTGTGTGTGTGTGTGTGTGTGTGTGTGTGTGTGTGTGTGTCTTTCTTTCTGTCTCTTCCACAGCTTTGCAAATTAAGGTGTGACCGAGCCAGAATGAGATCTTTCCATAGCCAGGACAAACCCCATAATAGGCATTTTAAACACAGACCCTATTATTTTTCTGTGAAGGGTGTGCTGCATTTTATATGAAGCCTGTATTTTTTAGCCTGTGTTTTTTTTTATCGACTCTGGTTCCTTTCCTTCAGAAACACCCACATTCCCCTCAAAAGAGATTTGAATCATAAATTTACTGTCCCTTTACAGATATGTCTTACGCCTACACTCAGAAATAATGGTGACGTAAGTGAGGAAGATGTGAGGAAATGCATAAATGGCACATTTGTCTAAAGAAACTTTTTGAGCAGATCGCCTGAGAAGAGCTGTGTTTTACTTTCGACAGTGAAAGAAACGCAAATTCAACATAAGATGGAGTTTGTGTAATCAACTGGCAATAATATTAGTCTATTTAAAAGCAATAAAGCAATGAGAAATAATTATTGTATCTGAAAATGAAAATCTGAAAAAGTCATGTCTGAGCTACATTTGTGTTTTTAAGGTGCAGCATCCATGGACTTTTTGTTAAACAGCTGGGTAGAACCTAAGATAGTCCCCAACTACACATGCGGTTGGAATAAGTAATGTTTCCCCCTTTCAGCTGTGAACTGTGAATATTATGCAGCAGGTTGCATGAGGTGTGTTTAACTTGGACTCACCATGGGGAAGGCCAAAAGCTTAGCATGAAAGCTGTTAAAGCTCACAAAATAAAAGGCGCTTTTATCTCCTATGTTGTACTCCAGCTCATGTCCAGGACCACTTTTGTACTTGCTATACAGTTTCTGGTTGTTTATGTAGCTGGCCTCTAGAGGTAAACTGCAATCAGCAGAACTTTGAAGTCTTCCACTTTTCCTTGTTACTGGATTTATTTCTCCTCTGCAGCCTCCCACCCAGGGTTTCTGTGTGTCCGCTTCATTTGGCAAAGCAAGTCTGCTAAACCAACCTTTTAAACTCTGGCTGACTTGGGTTCATTTAGACAAGCGAGCAGAGGGAACAATCAATCCTAAGATGTAGGAGTCGCACCAATCTAAATATTTTATCACCTCCAATTCTGGATGATGGCTGAGTCTCAAGCAGGAAAAAGGGAACTTTAACTGTACTACAATTTCTCGAAAATGACTGCATCCACCATGATTGAGAGACTGAAATTACTTTTTTCATCAGAGGAAGAAAGTGTTAAGTGTGCTTAATTTGCAACCTATTTTCTTCCCTTAGTGATTTCTGGATGACTGTTTGTGATGATGAATCAATGCTGGTAGTGGCCAGTGTGGGAGCTGATCTTTTATTGCTTGAGTTCTCATGGATTTTGCCAAATGGAGCTCTTCGTGGCAATTTTTAAACTGCAGCACGGTAAAGTAAGAAGTACGGCAAACTGATGGTGAGGGCCTTAAAGGTTTGAAGTGTTAAACCTTGTCTCCCTACACATCCTTATGGGCTGTTAGAGTTCATGTTAATTAGCTTGTTTAACAGCCTGGTTGACCTCTTTTGGTCTGTCTAATACTACCTTGAATCCTGCTGCCGACAAAACAATCACAAGTACTTTATTCAGGGATGAGTATGACTTTGGTTTTTAAAGAGCGCCATTAGCTGATATACTAGACCCTTAGGATTTCATTCCTTTTGGTGGGGCTATGATAGCATTTGTTAACCCTTTCCCTTCGTGTAAGTTAAAGAGTATCTGTCTGGGACCCTGACTATTCAACTAAATCAGTGTCTACTTCGAGACTCTGCCTGTCCCTACAAATTATCTCTTGCCCCACCCTGGGAGCTGGTGCGCAATGATCCATTTGAATAAGAGAGACACCTCCCCCATTACTCTCAGATTGAGCTTGGCACCTCTCACACTGCCATGCATGGTCATAGACAGGGCAGAGTGGAACTTGTTTATGTGGAAGAAGGGATGTTTAAGCCCACTAATGTGCCCTAAATGGATAAATCTGGTAAATTTGAGGAGCTGCACCTGCATCCTAATCAGTCACGACACCATTTACAAACGCTCCATTTACAAAAGCCATTGCGTCACCGACATGTCTTGAAACATTAGCAAGGCATACAAGTAGACAATGACAGCAAAGCCTAAGACTCAGGCATGACTGATTATAAGATGATTTAGTGAGTGAAAATTGGTTTCGACTCACCAAGGGAGCCATTGAAGACAAGCCTCAGAGGGTAACAGAGTTTGGTTTATGCTGTTTCATCCCTGCCTAACTAGGAAAAGTAAGGAGACAGGGAGTTTGCACAGCTCAAAGTGTGTGCTGTGACTTACTGTTACAAAGGGCTTTTATACTGTGTTTGATTGCAGAAATGTAATTCCTGAAGTTTATGAAAACAGTGTCTGCAGCACAAATAAAGAAGAAGCCACCAGATCAAGCTTTGCATATTTGACGCAGTTAGATTCCGACAAGTTCTTGGAAGCTACTGATTCTGACACCTTGACTCCACTTCATCTGCTTAGCTGCTAATTTGCGAATTACAATAAAGCTGCTAACAATTCAGCTTAAGATGCTAATTAAGACAATAAAATACAGTATGTCATAATTCTTTATGCAACTGATTTTAGAAGTAACGCCTTTAATACTGATTTCATTTTGTTAGAGGAGAAAAGTTTAGGAAGTCACTCAGCTGGTATGTTGACATGAAAGGAAGAAGAAGATGAGTGTGTAACCTCAGAGAAGCTTGTGAAAGCTGGGTTTGATTCACTAAATGAGAGGCCAGGGGGCAGGAGGAATCCAGTTTCTCAGTCACTGATGGGATGGGATGGGTTGGGTGCCAGATGTTTGTTGACATGCACGGAATATGCCACGCTGGCCCTTGCAGCATGCTGCAAGATGTGAAAAATCTTGGCACGGTCAAGGCGGCTTTCTCCTTGGCGCAGTGTGCTTGTGTGCAACCTTGTCTTAGTCCCAGCCCTCTTTCTCCCCAGCTTCAGCCCCAACCCCATCAAACATTCTCATGATGTCCTTGTATTATTACATTTCACCACCAACCATTTTTCTCTTGCTATTTCTTTCCCCTTTCTTTTTACTTTTTAATAGGGAACGTCAAAGCAGCCTTTTCTCTCTACCCAAAGGTATTATGTTATTTTTATTACAGGGGTATCATATTGCTCTAAGAATGTGCTTATTAAAAAACAAACAACCTTGTCTCGATTCAGGGAATGGAAAGAGGGAAGCTAATCAAGGAAATAACCAATCACTGTCTTGAGTGCAGCTCTGTTCGCTTCTTGCAGTATTGGCATCCGGTGGATCTTTGCAATCATCCCAGCAGAGGCTCCCACATAATACTGATTGTCTCTTCCCTCTCAAAGTGCATAATCAACTACATTGCAGGTAGCGTGAGGTTTAACCAATAGTAGTGTGAAGCAGACGAAGATAGATTGAATGAAGGTGTATGTCCGCTGCCCACATTCATCTTTCAAATATGTCTGGTCTCTCAAGGTTGTTAGTTCCTCTTGGCCCTGTGGCTATTTCATCCTGGGTTTTATGGTGCAGCATTTTGCTAACTTGTCACTATCATGCCTCAGGGGTCAACCAGAGGGCTTGATCACTGACCTTCCAGGTCTCTACGGCCATGCTTTGACCACCCCACCGCCCACCGTATCGATGAAGGATGGCCTGTTAGCATCACAGGGAGCACCCATGCGTCCCTGAAGCTGATTAAAACACAGGTTGATGGGCATTATTTACTGCACGGCCGAGTGTGTGTGTGTGTGTGTGTGTGTGTGTGTGTGTGTGTGTGTGTGTGTGTGTGTGTGTGTGTGTGTGTGTGTGTGTGAGTGTGAGTGTGAGTGTGAGTGTGAGTGTGTGTTCTGTTCACGTGAGCATGTGCCTCAAGGACTCTAGCCTCAGCAGGCTCCTGGTCTCCCCCCCCCCCACCCCCCCACCCCCACCCCATCCCCCAGCCGTGCAATGGATCATGTGAGGGAATGAGAAAAAGGAAGGAGGGCAAAGATGGCTGTTACTTCTTTCTGCTGGATGTGTCACCTCTTTAGCCTTGGTGAATAGCTGGTTAAAGGTTGAAGGCTGCTGACATACGCTCAGACCATGAGACAATGATACGCCAGAATGTGGTGTGTGTGTGTGTGTGTGTGTGTGTGTGTGTGTGTGTGTGTGTGTGTACTCACGATGGTTTTGTGTGGCCTATTAGAACAACTATGTGTGTGTGTGTGTGTGTGTGTGTGTGTGTGTGTGTGTGTGTGTGTGTGTGTGTGTGCGCACCTTCAACAGCATTGCAGCTGATGGCTTGTCACTGATAGTGGCCCCACCGT